>NW_026871252.1:0-608202 GCF_028564815.1 Eubalaena glacialis
TTTTGACATTCCCTCTATAAGCGATATCTTAGGATAAGTGCCTTTTTCTGTGTGACTTATTTCACTTAGAATCATCGTACCTAAATCCACTCATCATGCTGCTAACTAGCCTTATGACATTGATTTCATGGCTGAGTGATATTCCATTGTGCCAAGTACCACCATTTCTTTATCCATTTTTCTCTTTCCTGGGATATTGAAGGTGTACCGAAGCGGAGGTTCTTGGCAACAGAGCAGCCGTAAAATTTTGGGGTGCCTGTGTCTTGTTGATTTTTAGTTTTCCCAATTTATACGCCCATGGGTGGAAGTGCCCTATGCTCTCAACGCTGTGTTTATTACTTGTTTCAGGACACACCGTACTCTTCTCCAGAGTGCCTGTTGGCAATTTACATCCCGCCCATCAGCGTAGCAAGGCTCCCATGTCTCCATGGCCTGTCCTGCTTTTCTGGTTTTTACACATTGTTCAGCATGGTCCTTTTGACCGAGGGCAAGCGAGACTTCTTTGTAGCGCTGATTTGCCCTTCCGGCTTGCTTGGTTGGCCAAAAAGGGCGTATGCGTTTTTTCCTGAATATATTCAGGAAAAACGCATACGCCCTTTTTGGCCAAGGGCATCATTGTCAACGTTTTGCCGCTTTTCATGTGCTTTAAAGGCGAGTCGAATCTACCTCCTGAAATCTGTTTCCTGCAAATCTGCCTTGCTTTCAAATCCTCTTCGTTGCCTTCCCTCAATATATTTGTGGACGAGAGTTCTCATTTATAACTCTGCACGTTTGTGAATTGCAGTGCCCCTGAGCTCCATTTGTCTCCTCGCTTTTTTGGGAGCTGGCCGCAAAAGCGCAGGATTGCTTCAGGCCCTATTTTGGTTCTGGGGGGCAGGCTGAGCCTGTGGTTCATTCTTCTTCCTGATGGGAAAATGGAGTGACCTATGCCTGTCCCAACACCTAGGGCTCGTCTCTCGTTGGTTCCGCGTCTTCCCGTTCATCCTCAGGACAAATTGCAACCTGTACAATCAGGAGGATAAAGGTGCTGATTCTCCAAGTAGGGAGATGGTTAGTCAAGCAGCTGGAATGGTGAACCCGAGCACAAGGAGAGGAGAAATGAGGTGCGTTTTAGAAACCTTTCCCGATCGCATGGCATACCATCTTCTGGTTTTCCCATGCATGTTTTGATGTAGGAAGATGCACTTGTACCTGGAGATTTGAGACCCATGGGGTGTGTTCCCCGCAGTGTTACTTTAAAGTATATGCGTTTGCTCAACCAACCTCACCAATCTTCTCAGCCCCAAGAGTGTCCAGCCTTATGTCTCATCCAGCTGTGGGTCTAGATATGGTCAATCCAGGTTGCATCATAGACCCTGAACGGATTTTGTAAGAATTTCTCTCTCTTTCACTGTCTTTGTTTTGTGGGTTTTTTAAAGTAATTTATGTTTAGAATCGGGCTTGGCTGCTTTTCCCTGTTGTGTTGATGCCGCTTTACACTCTCTTGATTCACTTGCAGAGAGATATCGATACATAGGTTTTCAGATTCTTACTAGTCAGATATATTCTTGTGTGGTGACTAGGGTGTGTTGAGTCCAGTTCACTGAGCAGGGAGTAGGCCTTGTCTATTACATATTTGGCTTATGGAGCGGTCTCTGAGCTAATTTCAAACCCTTGTTTTATGCATCACCCCACCTCACCTTTCCCGTTAAGCAGCCATAGTGTGTCTTCTAAAGGTGTGACTCTGTTCTGTTTTGTAATTCAGTTCAAGTGTAGCAATTTTGACATTCCCTCTATAAGCGATATCTTAGGATAAGTGTCTTTTTCTGTGTGACTTATTTCACTTAGAATCATCGTACCTAAATCCACTCATCATGCTGCTAACTAGCCTTATGACATTGATTTCATGGCTGAGTGATATTCCATTGTGCCAAGTACCACCACTTCTTTATCCATTTTTCTCTTTCCTGGGATATTGAAGGTGTACCGAAGCGGAGGTTCTTGGAAACAGAGCAGCCGTAAACTTTAGGGTGCCTGTGTCTTGTTGATTTTTAGTTTTGCCAATTTATACGCCCATGAGTGGAAGTGCCCTATGCTCTCTACGCTGTGTTTATTACTTGTTTCAGGACACACCGTACTCTTCTCCAGAGTGCGTGTTGGCAATTTACATCCCGCCCATCAGCGTAGCAAGGCTCCCATGTCTCCAAGGCCTGTCCTGCTTTTCTGGTTTTTACAGTTTGTTCAGCATGGCCCTTTAGACCGAGGGCAAGCGAGACTTCTTTGTAGCGCTGATTTGCCCTTCCGGCTTGCTTGGTTGGCCAAAAAGGGCGTATGCGTTTTTTCCTGAATATATTCAGGAAAAAACGCATACGCCCTTTTTGGCCAAGGGCATCATTGTCAACGTTTTGCCGCTTTTCATGTGCTTTAAAGGCGAGTCGAATCTACCTCCTGAAATCTGTTTCCTGCAAATCTGCCTTGCTTTCAAATCCTCTTCGTTGCCTTCCCTCAATATATTTGTGGACGAGAGTTCTCATTTATAACTCTGCACGTTTGTGAATTGCAGTGCCCCTGAGCTCCATTTGTCTCCTCACTTTTTTTGTAGCTGGCCACAAAAGCGCAGGATTGCTTCAGGCCCTATTTTGGTTCTGGGGGGCAGGCTGAGCCTGTGGTTCATTCTTCTTCCTGATGGGAAAATGGAGTGACCTGTGCCTGTCCCAACACCTAGGGCTAGTCTCTCGTTGGTTCCCGTCTTCCCGTTCATCCTCAGGACAAATTGCAACCTGGACGAAACAGGAGGTTAAAGGTGCTGATTCTCCAAGTAGAGAGATGGTTAGTCAAGCGGCTGGAATGGCGAACCCGAGCACAAGGAGAGGAGAAATGAGGTGCGTTTTAGAAACCTTTCCCAATCTCACGGCATACCATCTTCTGGGTTTCCCATGCATGTTTTGATGTAGGAAGATTCCCTTGTACGTGGAGATTTGAGACCCATGGGGTGGGTACCCCGCGATATTACTTTAAAATATCTGCATTTGCTCACCCAACCTCACCAATCCTCTCAGCCCCAAGAGTGTCCAGACTTATGTCTCATCCAGCTGTGGGTCTAGATATGGTCAATCCAGGTTGCATCAGAGACCCTGAACGGATTTTGTAAGAATTTCTCTCTCTTTCACTGTCTTTGCTTTGTGGGTTTTTTAAAGTAATTTATGTTTAGAATGGGGCTTGGCTGCTTTTCCCTGCTGTGTTGATGCCGCTTTACACCCTCTTGATTCACTTGCAGAGAGATATCGATACATAGGTTTTCAGATTCTTACTAGTCAGATATATTCTTGTGTGGTGACTAGGGTGTGTTGAGTCCAGTTCACTGAGCAGGGAGTAGGCCTTGTCTATTACATATTTGGCTTATGGAGCGGTCTCTGAGCTAATTTCAAACCCTTGTTTTATGCATCACCCCACCTCACCTTTCCCGTTAAGCAGCCATAGTGTGTCTTCTAAAGGTGTGACTCTGTTCTGTTTTGTAATTCAGTTCAAGTGTAGCGATTTTGACATTCCCTCTATAAGAGATATCTTAGGATAAGTGTCTTTTTCTGTGTGACTTATTTCACTTAGAATCATCGTACCTAAATCCACTCATCATGCTGCTAACTAGCCTTATGACATTGATTTCATGGCTGAGTGATATTCCATTGTGCCAAGTACCACCATTTCTTTATCCATTTTTCTCTTTCCTGGGATATTGAAGGTGTACCAAAGCGGAGGTTCTTGGAAACAGAGCAGCCGTAAACTTTAGGGTGCCTGTGTCTTGTTGATTTTTAATTTTCCCAATTTATACGCCCATGAGTGGAAGTGCCCTATGCTCTCAACGCTGTGTTTATTACTTGTTTCAGGACACACCGTACTCTTCTCCAGAGTGCGTGTTGGCAATTTACATCCCGCCCATCAGCGTAGCAAGGCTCCCATGTCTCCAAGGCCTGTCCTGCTTTTCTGGTTTTTACAGTTTGTTCATCATGGCCCTTTTGACCGAGGGCAAGCGAGACTTCTTTGTAGCGCTGTTTTGCCCTTCCGGCTTGCTTGGTTGGCCAAAAAGTGCGTATGCGTTTTTTCCTGAATATATTCAGGAAAAACGCATACGCCCTTTTTGGCCAAGGGCATCATTGTCAACGTTTTGCCGCTTTTCATGTGCGTTAAAGGCGAGTCGAATCTACCTCCTGAAATCTGTTTCCTGCAAATCTGCCTTGCTTTCAAATCCTCTTCGTTGCCTTCCCTCAATATATTTGTGGACGAGAGTTCTCATTTATAACTCTGCACGTTTGTGAATTGCAGTGCCCCTGAGCTCCATTTGTCTCCTCGCTTTTTTGGGAGCTGGCCGCAAAAGCGCATGATTGCTTCAGGCCCTAATTTGGTTCTGGGGGGCAGGCTGAGCCTGTGGTTCATTCTTCTTCCTGATGGGAAAATGGAGTGACCTGTGCCTGTCCCAACACCTAGGGCTAGGCTCTCGTTGGTTCCCCGTCTTCCCTTTCATCCTCAGTACAAATTGCAACCTGGACGAAACAGGAGGTTAAATATGCTGATTCTCCAAGTAGGGAGATGGTTAGTCAAGCGGCTGGAATGGCGAACCCGAGCACAAGGAGAGGAGAAATGAGGTGCGTTTTAGAATCCTTTCCCGATCTCACGGCATACCATCTTCTGGGTTTCCCATGCATGTTTTGATGTAGGAAGATTCCCTTGTACCTGGAGATTTGAGACCCATGGGGTGGGTACCCCGCGGTATTACTTTAAAGTATCTGCATTTGCTCACCCAACCTCACCAATCCTCTCAGCCCCAAGAGTGTCCAGCCTTATGTCTCATCCAGCTGTGGGTCTAGATATGGTCAATCCAGGTTGCATCATAGACCCTGAACGGATTTTGTAAGAATTTCTCTCTCTTTCACTGTCTTTGTTGTGTGTGTTTTAAAGTAATTTATGTTTAGAATCGGGCTTGGCTGCTTTTCCCTGTTGTGTTGATGCCGCTTTACACCCTCTTGATTCACTTGCAGAGAGATATCGATACATAGGTTTTCAGATTCTTACTAGTCAGATATATTCTTGTGTGGTGACTAGGGTGTGTTGAGTCCAGTTCACTGAGCAGGGAGTAGGCCTTGTCTATTACATATTTGGCTTATGGAGCGGTCTCTGAGCTAATTTCAAACCCTTGTTTTATGCATCACCCCACCTCACCTTTCCCGTTAAGCAGCCATAGTGTGTCTTCTAAAGGTGTGACTCTGTTCTGTTTTGTAATTCAGTTCAAGTGTAGCGATTTTGACATTCCCTCTATAAGCGATATCTTAGGATAAGTGTCTTTTTCTGTGTGACTTATTTCACTTAGAATCATCGTACCTAAATCCACTCATCATGCTGCTAACTAGCCTTATGACATTGATTTCATGGCTGAGTGATATTCCATTGTGCCAAGTACCACCACTTCTTTATCCATTTTTCTCTTTCCTGGGATATTGAAGGTGTACCGAAGCGGAGGTTCTTGGAAACAGAGCAGCCGTAAACTTTAGGGTGCCTGTGTCTTGTTGATTTTTAGTTTTGCCAATTTATACGCCCATGAGTGGAAGTGCCCTATGCTCTCTACGCTGTGTTTATTACTTGTTTCAGGACACACCGTACTCTTCTCCAGAGTGCCTGTTGGCAATTTACATCCCGCCCATCAGCGTAGCAAGGCTCCCATGTCTCCAAGGCCTGTCCTGCTTTTCTGGTTTTTACAGTTTGTTCAGCATGGCCCTTTTGACCGAGGGCAAGCGAGACTTCTTTGTAGCGCTGATTTGCCCTTCCGGCTTGCTTGGTTGGCCAAAAAGGGCGTATGCGTTTTTTCCTGAATATATTCAGGAAAAAACGTATACGCCCTTTTTGGCCAAGGGCATCATTGTCAACGTTTTGCCGCTTTTCATGTGCTTTAAAGGCGAGTCGAATCTACCTCCTGAAATCTGTTTCCTGCAAATCTGCCTTGCTTTCAAATCCTCTTCGTTGCCTTCCCTCAATATATTTGTAGACGAGAGTTCTCATTTATAACTCTGCACGTTTGTGAATTGCAGTGCCCCTGAGCTCCATTTGTCTCCTCGCTTTTTTGGGAGCTGGCCGCAAAAGT
This sequence comes from Eubalaena glacialis, assembly GCF_028564815.1. Lineage (NCBI taxonomy): Eukaryota > Metazoa > Chordata > Mammalia > Artiodactyla > Balaenidae > Eubalaena > Eubalaena glacialis. Next base: position 6,110 of record NW_026871252.1, read on the forward strand.
GCAGGATTGCTTCAGGCCCTATTTTGGTTCTGGGGGGCAGGCTGAGCCTGTGGTTCATTCTTCTTCCTGATGGGAAAATGGAGTGACCTATGCCTGTCCCAACACCTAGGGCTCGTCTCTCGTTGGTTCCGCGTCTTCCCGTTCATCCTCAGGACAAATTGCAACCTGTACAATCAGGAGGTTAAAGGTGCTGATTCTCCAAGTAGGGAGATGGTTAGTCAAGCAGCTGGAATGGTGAACCCGAGCACAAGGAGAGGAGAAATGAGGTGCGTTTTAGAAACCTTTCCCGATTGCATGGCATACCATCTTCTGGATTTCCCATGCATGTTTTGATGTAGGAAGATGCACTTGTACCTGGAGATTTGAGACCCATGGGGTGTGTTCCCCGCAGTGTTACTTTAAAGTATCTGCGTTTGCTCAACCAACCTCACCAATCTTCTCAGCCCCAAGAGTGTCCAGCCTTATGTCTCATCCAGCTGTGGGTCTAGATATGGTCAATCCAGGTTGCATCATAGACCCTGAACGGATTTTGTAAGAATTTCTCTCTCTTTCACTGTCTTTGTTTTGTGGGTTTTTTAAAGTAATTTATGTTTAGAATCGGGCTTGGCTGCTTTTCCCTGTTGTGTTGATGCTGCTTTACACTCTCTGGATTCACTTGCAGAGAGATATCGATACATAGGTTTTCAGATTCTTACTAGTCAGATATATTCTTGTGTGGTGACTAGGGTGTGTTGAGTCCAGTTCACTGAGCAGGGAGTAGGCCTTGTCTATTACATATTTGGCTTATGGAGCGTTGTCTGAGCTAATTTCAAACCCTTGTTTTATGCATCACCCCACCTCACCTTTCCCGTTAAGCAGCCATAGTGTGTCTTCTAAAGGTGTGACTCTGTTCTGTTTTGTAATTCAGTTCAAGTGTAGCAATTTTGACATTCCCTCTATAAGCGATATCTTAGGATAAGTGTCTTTTTCTGTGTGACTTATTTCACTTAGAATCATCGTACCTAAATCCACTCATCATGCTGCTAACTAGCCTTATGACATTGATTTCATGGCTGAGTGATATTCCATTGTGCCAAGTACCACCACTTCTTTATCCATTTTTCTCTTTCCTGGGATATTGAAGGTGTACCGAAGCGGAGGTTCTTGGAAACAGAGCAGCCGTAAACTTTAGGGTGAATGTGTTTTGTTGATTTTTAGTTTTGCCAATTTATACGCCCATGAGTGGAAGTGCCCTATGCTCTCTACGCTGTGTTTATTACTTGTTTCAGGACACACCGTACTCTTCTCCAGAGTGCCTGTTGGCAATTTACATCCCGCCCATCAGCGTAGCAAAGCTCCCATGTCTCCAAGGCCTGTCCTGCTTTTCTGGTTTTTACAGTTTGTTCATCATGGCCCTTTTGACCGAGGGCAAGCGAGACTTCTTTGTAGCGCTGTTTTGCCCTTCCGGCTTGCTTGGTTGGCCAAAAAGGGCGTATGCGTTTTTTCCTGAATATATTCAGGAAAAAACGCATACGCCCTTTTTGGCCAAGGGCATCATTGTCAACGTTTTGCCGCTTTTCATGTGCTTTAAAGGCGAGTCGAATCTACCTCCTGAAATCTGTTTCCTGCAAATCTGCCTTGCTTTCAAATCCTCTTCGTTGCCTTCCCTCAATATATTTGTGGACGAGAGTTCTCATTTATAATTCTGCACGTTTGTGAATTGCAGTGCCCCTGAGCTCCATTTGTCTACTCGCTTTTTTGGGAGCTGGCCGCATAAGCGCAGGATTGCTTCAGGCCCTATTTTGGTTCTGGGGGGCAGGCTGAGCCTGTGGTTCATTCTTCTTCCTGATGGGAAAATGGAGTGACCTGTGCCTGTCCCAACACCTAGGGCTAGTCTCTCGTTGGTTCCCCGTCTTCCCTTTCATCCTCAGGACAAATTGCAACCTGGACGAAACAGGAGGTTAAATATGCTGATTCTCCAAGTAGGGAGATGGTTAGTCAAGCGGCTGGAATGGCGAACCCGAGCACAAGGAGAGGAGAAATGAGGTGCGTTTTAGAAACCTTTCCCGATCTCACGGCATACCATCTTCTGGGTTTCCCATGCATGTTTTGATGTAGGAAGATTCCCTTGTACCTGGAGATTTGAGACCAATGGCGTGGGTACCCCGCGGTATTACTTTAAATATCTGCATTTGCTCACCCAACCTCACCAATCCTCTCAGCCCCAAGAGTGTCCAGCCTTATGTCTCATCCAGCTGTGGGTCTAGATATGGTCAATCCAGGTTGCATCAGAGACCCTGAACGGATTTTGTAAGAATTTCTCTCTCTTTCACTGTCTTTGTTTTGTGGGTTTTTTTAAGTAATTTATGTTTAGAATCGGGCTTGGCTGCTTTTCCCTGCTGTGTTGATGCCGCTTTACACCCTCTTGATTCACTTGCAGAGAGATATCGATACATAGGTTTTCAGATTCTTACTAGTCAGATATATTCTTGTGTGGTGACTAGGGTGTGTTGAGTCCAGTTCACTGAGCAGGGAGTAGGCCTTGTCTATTACATATTTGGCTTATGGAGCGTTGTCTGAGCTAATTTCAAACCCTTGTTTTATGCATCACCCCACCTCACCTTTCCGGTTAAGCAGCCATAGTGTGTCTTCTAAAGGTGTGACTCTGTTCTGTTTTGTAATTCAGTTCAAGTGTAGCGATTTTGACATTCCCTCTATAAGCTATATCTTAGGATAAGTGTCTTTTTCTGTGTGACTTATTTCACTTAGAATCATCGTACCTAAATCCACTCATCATGCTGCTAACTAGCCTTATGACATTGATTTCATGGCTGAGTGATATTCCATTGTGCCAAGTACCACCACTTCTTTATCCATTTTTCTCTTTCCTGGGATATTGAAGGTGTACCGAAGCGGAGGTTCTTGGAAACAGAGCAGCCGTAAACTTTAGGGTGCCTGTGTCCTGTTGATTTTTAGTTTTGCCAATTTATACGCCCATGAGTGGAAGTGCCCTATGCTCTCTACGCTGTGTTTATTACTTGTTTCAGGATACACCGTACTCTTCTCCAGAGTGCCTGTTGGCAATTTACATCCCGCCCATCAGTGTAGCAAGGCTCCCATGTCTCCAAGGCCTGTCCTGTTTTCTGGTTTTTACAGTTTGTTCAGCATGGCCCTTTTGACCGAAGGCAAGCGAGACTTCTTTGTAGCGCTGATTTGCCCTTCCGGATTGCTTGGTTGGCCAAAAAGGGCGTATGCGTTTTTTCCTGAATATATTCAGGAAAAAACGCATACGCCCTTTTTGGCCAAGGGCATCATTGTCAACGTTTTGCCGCTTTTCATGTGCTTTAAAGGCGAGTCGAATCTACCTCCTGAAATTTGTTTCCTGCAAATCTGCCTTGCTTTCAAATCCTCTTCGTTGCCTTCCCTCAATATATTTGTGGACGAGAGTTCTCATTTATAACTCTGCACGTTTGTGAATTGCAGTGCCCCTGAGCTCCATTTGTCTCCTCGCTTTTTTGGGAGCTGGCCGCAAAAGCGCAGGATTGCTTCAGGCCCTATTTTGGTTCTGGGGGGCAGGCTGAGCCTGTGGTTCATTCTTCTTCCTGATGGGAAAATGGAGTGATCTATGCCTGTCCCAACACCTAGGGCTCGTCTCTCGTTGGTTCCGCATCTTCCCGTTCATCCTCAGGACAAATTGCAACCTGTACAATCAGGAGGTTAAAGGTGCTGATTCTCCAAATAGGGAGATGGTTAGTCAAGCAGCTGGAATGGTGAACCCGAGCACAAGGAGAGGAGAAATGAGGTGCGTTTTAGAAACCTTTCCCGATCGCATGGCATACCATCTTCTGGATTTCCCATGCATGTTTTGATGTAGGAAGATGCACTTGTACCTGGAGATTTGAGACCCATGGGGTGTGTTCCCCGCAGTGTTACTTTAAAGTATCTGCGTTTGCTCAACCAACCTCACCAATCTTCTCAGCCCCAAGAGTGACCAGCCTTATGTCTCATCCAGCTGTGGGTCTAGATATGGTCGAACCAGGTGGCATCAGAGCCCCTGAACTGATTTTGTAAGAATTTCTCTCTCTTTCACTCTCTTTGTTTTGTGGGTTTTTTTAAGTAATTTATGTTTAGAATGGGGCTTTGCTGCTTTTCCCTGCTGTGTTTATGCCGCTTTACACCCTCTTGATTCACTTGCAGAGAGATATCGATACATAGGTTTTCAGATTCTTACTAGTCAGATATATTCTTGTGCGGTGACTAGGGGGTGTTGAGTCCAGTTCACTGAGCAGGGAGTAGGCCTTGTCTATTACATATTTGGCTTATGGAGCGGTCTCTGAGCTAATTTCATACCCTTGTTTTATGCATCACCCCACCTCACCTTTCCCGTTCAGCAGCCATAGTGTGTCTTCTAAAGGTGTGACTCTGTTCTGTTTTGTAATTCAGTTCAAGTGTAGCGATTTTGACATTCCGTCTATAAGTGATATCTTAGGATAAGTGTCTTTTTCTGTGTGACTTATTTCACTTAGAATCATCGTACCTAAATCCACTCATCATGCTGCTAACTAGCCTTATGACATTGATTTCATGGCTGAGTGACATTCCATTGTGCCAATTACCACCATTTGTTTATCCATTTTTCTCTTTCCTGGGATATTGAAGGTGTACCGAAGTGGAGGTTCTTGGAAACAGAGCAGCTGTAAATTTTGGGGTGCCTGTGTCTTGTTGATTTTTAGTTTTCCCAATTTATACGCCCATGAGTGGAAGTGCCCTATGCTCTCTACGCTGTGTTTATTACTTGTTTCAGGACACACCGTACTCTTCTCCAGAGTGCCTGTTGGCAATTTACATCCCTCCCATCAGCGTAGCTAGGCTCCCATGTCTCCATGGCCTGTCCTGCTTTTCTGGTTTTTACACTTTGTTCAGCATGGCCCTTTTCACCGAGGGCAAGGGAGACTTCTTTGTAGCGCTGATTTGCCCTTCCGGCTTGCTTGGTTGGCCAAAAAGGGCGTATGCGTTTTTTCCTGAATATATTCAGGAAAAAACGCATACGCCCTTTTTGGCCAAGGGCATCATTGTCAACGTTTTGCCGCTTTTCATGTGCTTTAAAGACGAGTCGAATCTACCTCCTGAAATCTGTTTCCTGCAAATCTGCCTTGCTTTAAAATCCTCTTTGTTGCCTTCCCTCAATATATTTTTGGACGAGAGTTCTCATTTATAACTCTGCACGTTTGTGAATTGCAGTGTCCCTGAGCTCCATTTCTCTCCTCCCTTTTTTGGGAGCTGGCCGCAAAAGCGCAGGATTGCTTCAGGCCCTATTTTGGTTCTGGGGGGCAGGCTGAGCCTGTGGTTCATTCTTCTTCCTGATGGGAAAATGGAGTGACCTATGCCTGTCCCAACACCTAGGGCTCGTCTCTCGTTGGTTCCGCGTCTTCCCGTTCATCCTCAGGACAAATTGCAACCTGTACAATCAGGAGGTTAATGGTGCTGATTCTCCAAGTAGGGAGATGGTTAGTCAAGCGGCTGGAATGGCGAACCCGAGCACAAGGAGAGGAGAAATGAGGTGCGTTTTAGAAACCTTTCCCGATCTCATGGCATACCATCTTCTGGGTTTCCCATGCATGTTTTGATGTAGGAAGATGCCCTTGTACCTGGAGATTTGAGACCCATGGGGTGTGTTCCCCGCAGTGTTACTTTAAAGTATCTGCGTTTGCTCACCCAACCTCACCAATCCTCTCAGCCCCAAGAGTGTTCAGCCATATGTCTCATCCAGCTGTGGGTCTAGATATGGTCAGTCCAGGTTGCATCAGAGACCCTGAACGGATTTTGTAAGAATTTCTCTCTCTTTCACTGTCTTTGTTTTGTGGTTTTTTAAAGTAATTTATGTTTAGAATGGGTCTTGGCTGCTTTTCCCTGCTGTGTTTATGCCGCTTTACACCCTCTTGATTCACTTGCAGAGAGATATCGATACATAGGTTTTCAGATTCTTACTAGTCAGATATATTCTTGTGCGGTGACTAGGGGGTGTTGAGTCCAGTTCACTGAGCAGGGAGTAGGCCTTGTCTATTACATATTTGGCTTATGGAGCGGTCTCTGAGCTAATTTCAAACCCTTGTTTTATGCATCACCCCACCTCACCTTTCCCGTTAAGCAGCCATCGTGTGTCTTCTAAAGGTGTGACTCTGTTCTGTTTTGTAATTCAGTTCAAGTGTAGCGATTTTGACATTCCCTCTATAAGCGATATCTTAGGATAAGTATCTTTTTCTGTGTGACTTATTTCACTTAGAATCATCGTACCTAAATCCACTCATCATGCTGCTAACTAGCCTTATGACATTGATTTCATGGCTGAGTGATATTCCATTGTGCCAAATACCACCATTTGTTTATCCATTTTTCTCTTTCCTGGGATATTGAAGGTGTACCGAAGCGGAGGTTCTTGGCAACAGAGCAGCCGTAAAATTTTGGGGTGCCTGTGTCTTGTTGATTTTAAGTTTTCCCAATTTATACGCCCATGAGTGGAAGTGCCCTATGCTCTCTACGCTGTGTTTATTACTTGTTTCAGGACACACCGTACTCTTCTCCAGAGTGCCTGTTGGCAATTTACATCCCGCCCATCAGCGTAGCAAGGCTCCCATGTCTCCATGGCCTGTCCTGCTTTTCTGGTTTTTACACTTTGTTCAGCATGGCCCTTTTGACCGAGGGCAAGCGAGACTTCTTTGTAGCGCTGATTTGCCCTTCCGGCTTGCTTGGTTGGCCAAAAAGGGCGTATGCGTTTTTTCCTGAATATATTCAGGAAAAAACGCATACGCCCTTTTTGGCCAAGGGCATCATTGTCAACGTTTTGCCGCTTTTCATGTGCTTTAAAGGCGAGTCGAATCTACCTCCTGAAATCTGTTTCCTGCAAATCTGCCTTGCTTTCAAATCCTCTTCGTTGCCTTCCCTCAATATATTTGTGGACGAGAGTTCTCATTTATAACTCTGCACGTTTGTGAATTGCAGTGCCCCTGAGCTCCATTTGTCTACTCGCTTATTTGGGAGCTGGCCGCAAAAGCGCAGGATTGCTTCAGGCCCTATTTTGGTTCTGGGGGGCAGGCTGAGCCTGTGGTTCATTCTTCTTCCTGATGGGAAAATGGAGTGACCTATGCCTGTCCCAACACCTAGGGCTAGTCTCTCGTTGGTTGCCCGTCTTCCCGTTCATGCTCAGGACAAATTGCAACCTGGACGAAACAGGAGGTTAAAGGTGCTGATTCTCCAAGTAGGGAGATGGTTAGTCAAGCGGCTGGAATGGCGAACCCGAGCACAAGGAGAGGAGAAATGAGGTGCGTTTTAGAAACCATTCCCGATCTCACGGCACACCATCTTCTGGGTTTCCCATGCATGTTTTGATGTAGGAAGATTCCCTTGTACCTGGAGATTTGAGACCCATGGGGTGGGTACCCCGCGGTATTACTTTAAAGTATCTGCATTTGCTCACCCAACCTCACCAATCCTCTCAGCCCCAAGAGTGTCCAGCCTTATGTCTCATCCAGCTGTGGGTCTAGATATGGTCAATCCAGGTTGCATCAGAGACCCTGAACGGATTTTGTAAGAATTTCTCTCTCTTTCACTGTGTTTGCTTTGTGGGTTTTTTGAAGTAATGTATGTTTAGAATGGGGTTTGGCTGCTTTTCCCTGCTGTGTTTATGCCGCTTTACACCCTCATGATTCACTTGCAGAGAGATATCAATACATAGGTTTTCAGATTCATACTAGTCAGATATATTCTTGTGCGGTGACTAGGGGGTGTTGAGTCCAGTTCACTGAGCAGGGAGTAGGCCTTGTCTATTACATATTTGGCTTATGGAGCGGTCTCTGAGCTAATTGCAAACCCTTGTTTTATGCATCGCCCCACCTCACCTTTCCGGATAGGCAGCCATAGTGTGTCTTCTAAAGGTGTGACTCTGTTCTGTTTTGTAATTCAGTTCAAGAGTAGCGATTTTGACATTCCCTCTATAAGCGATATCTTAGGATAAGAGCCTTTTTCTGTGTGACTTATTTCACTTAGAATCATCGTACCTAAATCCACTCATCATGCTGCTAACTAGCCTTATGACATTGATTTCATGGCTGAGTGATATTCCATTGTGCCAAGTACCACCATTTCTTTATCCATTTTTCTCTTTCCTGGGATATTGAAGGTGTACCGAAGCGGAGCTTCTTGGCAACAGAGCAGCCGTAAAGTTTGGGGTGCCTGTGTCTTGTTGATTTTTAGTTTTCCCAATTTATACGCCCATGAGTGGAAGTGCCCTATGCTCTCTACGCTGTGTTTATTACTTGTTTCAGGACACACCTTACACTTCTCCAGAGTGCCTGTTGGCAATTTACATCCCGCCCATCAGCGTAGCAAGGCTCCCATGTCTCCATGGCCTGTCCTGCTTTTCTGGTTTTTACACATTTTTCAGCATGGCCCTTTTGACTGAGGGCAAGCGAGACTTCTTTGTAGCGCTGATTTGCCCTTCCGGCTTGCTTGGTTGGCCAAAATGGGCGTATGCGTTTTTTCCTGAATATATTCAGGAAAAAACGCATACGCCCTTTTAGGCCAAGGGCATCATTGTCAACGTTTTGCCGCTTTTCATGTGCTTTAAAGGCGAGTCGAATCTACCTCCTGAAATCTGTTTCCTGCAAATCTGCCTTGATTTCAAATCCTCTTCCTTGCCTTCCCTCAATATATTTGTGGACGAGAGTTCTCATTTATAACTCTGCACGTTTGTGAATTGCAGTGCCCCTGAGGTCCATTTGTCTCCTCGCTTTTTTGGGAGCTGGCCGCAAAAGCGCAGGATTGCTTCAGGCCCTGTTTTGGTTCTGGGGGGCAGGCTGAGCCTGTGGTTCATTCTTCTTCCTGATGGGAAAATGGAGTGACCTGTTCCTGTCCCAACACCTAGGGCTAGTCTCTCGTTGGTTCTCCGTCTTCCCGTTCATCCTCAGGACAATTGCATCCTGGACGAAACAGGAGGTTAAAGGTGCTGATTCTCCAAGTAGGGAGATGCATAGTCAAGCGGCTGGAATGGCGAACCCGAGCACAAGGAGAGGAGAAATGAGGTGCGTTTTAGAATCCTTTCCCGATCTCACGGCGTACCATCTTCTGGGTTTCCCATGCATGTTTTGATGTAGGAAGATGCCCTTTTACCTGGAGATTTGAGACCCATGGGGTGGGTACCCTGCGGTGTTACTTTAAAGTATCTGCGTTTGCTCACCCAACCTCACCAATCCTCTCAGCCCCAAGAGTGTCCAGCCTTATGTCTCATCCAGCTGTGGGTCTAGATATGGTCAATCCAGGTTGCATCAGAGACCCTGAATGGATTTTGTAAGAATTTCTCTCTCTTTCACTGTCTTTGTTTTGTGGGTTTTTAAAGTAATTTATGTTTAGAATGGGGCTTGGCTGCTTTTCCCTGCTGTGTTTATGCCGCTTTAAACCCTCTTGATTCACTTGCAGAGAGATATCGATACATGGGTTTTCAGATTCTTACGAGTCAGATATATTCTTGTGCGGTGACTAGGGGGTGTTGAGTCCAGTTCACTGAGCAGGGAGTAGGCCTTGTCTATTACATATTTGGCTTATGGAGCGGTCTCTGAGCTAATTTCAAACCCTTGTTTTATGCATCACCCCACCTCACCTTTTCCGTTCAGCAGCCATAGTGTGTCTTCTAAAGGTGTGACTCTGTTCTGTTTTGTAATTCAGTTCAAGTGTAGCGATTTTGACATTCCGTCTATAAGTGATATCTTAGGATAAGTGTCTTTTTCTGTGTGACTTATTTCACTTAGAATCATCGGACCTAAATCCACTCATCATGCTGCTAACTAGCCTTATGACATTAATTTCATGGCTGAGTGAAATTCCATTGTGCCAAGTACCACCATTTCTTTATCCATTTTTCACTTTCCTAGGATATTGAAAGTGTGCCGAAGTGGAGGTTCTTGGAAACAGAGCAGCCGTAAAGTTTGGGGTGCCTGTGTCTTGTTGATTTTTAGTTTTCCCGATTTATACGTCCATGAGTGGAAGTGCCCTATGCTCTCTAAGCTGTGTTTATTAATTGTTTCAGGACACACCGTACACTTCTCCAGAGTGCCTGTTGGCAATTTCATCCCGCCCATCAGCGTAGCAAGGCTCCCATGTCTCCATGGGATGTCCTGCTTTTCTGGTTTTTACACATTTTTCAGCATGGCCCTTTTGACCGAGGGCAAGCGAGACTTCTTTGTAGCGCTGATTTGCCCTTCCGGCTTGCTTGGTTGGCCAAAATGGGCGTATGCGTTTTTTCCTGAATATATTCAGGAAAAAACGCATACGCCCTTTTAGGCCAAGGGCATCATTGTCAACGTTTTGCCGCTTTTCATGTGCTTTAAAGGCGAGTCGAATCTACCTCCTGAAATCTGTTTCCTGCAAATCTGCCTTGCTTTCAAATCCTCTTCCTTGCCTTCCCTCAATATATTTGTGGATGAGAGTTCTCATTTATAACTCTGCACGTTTGTGAATTGCAGTGCCCCTGAGCTCCATTTGTCTACTCGCTTTTTTGGGAGCTGGCCGCAAAAGTGCAGGATTGCTTCAGGCCCTATTTTGGTTCTGGGGGGCAAGCTGAGCCTGTGGTTCATTCTTCTTCCTGAAGGGAAAACGGAGTGACCTGTGCCTGTCCCAACACCTAGAGCTAGTCTCTCGTTGGTTCCCCTTCTTCCCGTTCATCCTCAGGAGAAATTGCAACCTGTACGAAACAGGAGGTTAAAGGTGCTGATTCTCCAAGTAGGGAGATGGTTAGTCAAGCGGCTGGAATGGCGAACCCGAGCACAAGGAGAGGAGAAATGAGGTGCGTTTTAGAATCCTTTCCCGATCTCACGGCGTACCATCTTCTGGGTTTCCCATGCATGTTTTGATGTAGGAAGATGCCCTTGTACCTGGAGATTTGAGACCCATGGGGTGGGTACCCCGCGGTATTACTTTAAAGTATCTGCATTTGCTCACCCAACCTCACCAATCCTCTCAGCCCCAAGAGTGTCCAGCCTTATGTCTCATCCAGCTGTGGGTCTAGATATGGTCAATCCAGGTTGCATCAGAGACCCTGAACGGATTTTGTAAGAATTTCTCTCTCTTTCACTGTGTTTGCTTTGTGGGTTTTTTGAAGTAATGTATGTTTAGAATGGGGTTTGGCTGCTTTTCCCTGCTGTGTTTATGCCGCTTTACACCCTCATGATTCACTTGCAGAGAGATATCAATACATAGGTTTTCAGATTCATACTAGTCAGATATATTCTTGTGCGGTGACTAGGGGGTGTTGAGTCCAGTTCACTGAGCAGGGAGTAGGCCTTGTCTATTACATATTTGGCTTATGGAGCGGTCTCTGAGCTAATTGCAAACCCTTGTTTTATGCATCGCCCCACCTCACCTTTCCGGATAGGCAGCCATAGTGTGTCTTCTAAAGGTGTGACTCTGTTCTGTTTTGTAATTCAGTTCAAGAGTAGCGATTTTGACATTCCCTCTATAAGCGATATCTTAGGATAAGAGCCTTTTTCTGTGTGACTTATTTCACTTAGAATCATCGTACCTAAATCCACTCATCATGCTGCTAACTAGCCTTATGACATTGATTTCATGGCTGAGTGATATTCCATTGTGCCAAGTACCACCATTTCTTTATCCATTTTTCTCTTTCCTGGGATATTGAAGGTGTACCGAAGCGGAGCTTCTTGGCAACAGAGCAGCCGTAAAGTTTGGGGTGCCTGTGTCTTGTTGATTTTTAGTTTTCCCAATTTATACGCCCATGAGTGGAAGTGCCCTATGCTCTCTACGCTGTGTTTATTACTTGTTTCAGGACACACCTTACACTTCTCCAGAGTGCCTGTTGGCAATTTACATCCCGCCCATCAGCGTAGCAAGGCTCCCATGTCTCCATGGCCTGTCCTGCTTTTCTGGTTTTTACACATTTTTCAGCATGGCCCTTTTGACTGAGGGCAAGCGAGACTTCTTTGTAGCGCTGATTTGCCCTTCCGGCTTGCTTGGTTGGCCAAAATGGGCGTATGCGTTTTTTCCTGAATATATTCAGGAAAAAACGCATACGCCCTTTTAGGCCAAGGGCATCATTGTCAACGTTTTGCCGCTTTTCATGTGCTTTAAAGGCGAGTCGAATCTACCTCCTGAAATCTGTTTCCTGCAAATCTGCCTTGATTTCAAATCCTCTTCCTTGCCTTCCCTCAATATATTTGTGGACGAGAGTTCTCATTTATAACTCTGCACGTTTGTGAATTGCAGTGCCCCTGAGGTCCATTTGTCTCCTCGCTTTTTTGGGAGCTGGCCGCAAAAGCGCAGGATTGCTTCAGGCCCTGTTTTGGTTCTGGGGGGCAGGCTGAGCCTGTGGTTCATTCTTCTTCCTGATGGGAAAATGGAGTGACCTGTTCCTGTCCCAACACCTAGGGCTAGTCTCTCGTTGGTTCTCCGTCTTCCCGTTCATCCTCAGGACAATTGCATCCTGGACGAAACAGGAGGTTAAAGGTGCTGATTCTCCAAGTAGGGAGATGCATAGTCAAGCGGCTGGAATGGCGAACCCGAGCACAAGGAGAGGAGAAATGAGGTGCGTTTTAGAATCCTTTCCCGATCTCACGGCGTACCATCTTCTGGGTTTCCCATGCATGTTTTGATGTAGGAAGATGCCCTTTTACCTGGAGATTTGAGACCCATGGGGTGGGTACCCTGCGGTGTTACTTTAAAGTATCTGCGTTTGCTCACCCAACCTCACCAATCCTCTCAGCCCCAAGAGTGTCCAGCCTTATGTCTCATCCAGCTGTGGGTCTAGATATGGTCAATCCAGGTTGCATCAGAGACCCTGAATGGATTTTGTAAGAATTTCTCTCTCTTTCACTGTCTTTGTTTTGTGGGTTTTTAAAGTAATTTATGTTTAGAATGGGGCTTGGCTGCTTTTCCCTGCTGTGTTTATGCCGCTTTAAACCCTCTTGATTCACTTGCAGAGAGATATCGATACATGGGTTTTCAGATTCTTACGAGTCAGATATATTCTTGTGCGGTGACTAGGGGGTGTTGAGTCCAGTTCACTGAGCAGGGAGTAGGCCTTGTCTATTACATATTTGGCTTATGGAGCGGTCTCTGAGCTAATTTCAAACCCTTGTTTTATGCATCACCCCACCTCACCTTTTCCGTTCAGCAGCCATAGTGTGTCTTCTAAAGGTGTGACTCTGTTCTGTTTTGTAATTCAGTTCAAGTGTAGCGATTTTGACATTCCGTCTATAAGTGATATCTTAGGATAAGTGTCTTTTTCTGTGTGACTTATTTCACTTAGAATCATCGGACCTAAATCCACTCATCATGCTGCTAACTAGCCTTATGACATTAATTTCATGGCTGAGTGAAATTCCATTGTGCCAAGTACCACCATTTCTTTATCCATTTTTCACTTTCCTAGGATATTGAAAGTGTGCCGAAGTGGAGGTTCTTGGAAACAGAGCAGCCGTAAAGTTTGGGGTGCCTGTGTCTTGTTGATTTTTAGTTTTCCCGATTTATACGTCCATGAGTGGAAGTGCCCTATGCTCTCTAAGCTGTGTTTATTAATTGTTTCAGGACACACCGTACACTTCTCCAGAGTGCCTGTTGGCAATTTCATCCCGCCCATCAGCGTAGCAAGGCTCCCATGTCTCCATGGGATGTCCTGCTTTTCTGGTTTTTACACATTTTTCAGCATGGCCCTTTTGACCGAGGGCAAGCGAGACTTCTTTGTAGCGCTGATTTGCCCTTCCGGCTTGCTTGGTTGGCCAAAATGGGCGTATGCGTTTTTTCCTGAATATATTCAGGAAAAAACGCATACGCCCTTTTAGGCCAAGGGCATCATTGTCAACGTTTTGCCGCTTTTCATGTGCTTTAAAGGCGAGTCGAATCTACCTCCTGAAATCTGTTTCCTGCAAATCTGCCTTGCTTTCAAATCCTCTTCCTTGCCTTCCCTCAATATATTTGTGGATGAGAGTTCTCATTTATAACTCTGCACGTTTGTGAATTGCAGTGCCCCTGAGCTCCATTTGTCTACTCGCTTTTTTGGGAGCTGGCCGCAAAAGTGCAGGATTGCTTCAGGCCCTATTTTGGTTCTGGGGGGCAAGCTGAGCCTGTGGTTCATTCTTCTTCCTGAAGGGAAAACGGAGTGACCTGTGCCTGTCCCAACACCTAGAGCTAGTCTCTCGTTGGTTCCCCTTCTTCCCGTTCATCCTCAGGAGAAATTGCAACCTGTACGAAACAGGAGGTTAAAGGTGCTGATTCTCCAAGTAGGGAGATGGTTAGTCAAGCGGCTGGAATGGCGAACCCGAGCACAAGGAGAGGAGAAATGAGGTGCGTTTTAGAATCCTTTCCCGATCTCACGGCGTACCATCTTCTGGGTTTCCCATGCATGTTTTGATGTAGGAAGATGCCCTTGTACCTGGAGATTTGAGACCCATGGGGTGGGTACCCCGCGGTGTTACTTTAAAGTATCTGCGTTTGCTCACCCAACCTCACCAATCCTCTCAGCCCCAAGAGTGTCCAGCCTTATGTCTCATCCAGCTGTGGGTCTTGATATGGTCAATCCAGGTTGCATCAGAGACCCTGAACGGATTTTGTAAGAATTTCTCTCTCTTTCACTGTCTTTGTTTTGTGGGTTTTTTAAAGTAATTTATGTTTAGAATGGGGCTTGGCTGCTTTTCCCTGCTGTGTTTATGCCGCTTTAAACCCTCTTGATTCACTTGCAGAGAGATATCGATACATAGGTTTTCAGATTCTTACGAGTCAGATATATTCTTGTGCGGTGACTAGGGGGTGTTGAGTCCAGTTCACTGAGCAGGGAGTAGGCCTTGTCTATTACATATTTGGCTTATGGAGCGGTCTCTGAGCTAATTTCAAACCCTTGTTTTATGCATCACCCCCCCTCACCTTTTCCGTTCAGCAGCCATAGTGTGTCTTCTAAAGGTGTGACTCTGTTCTGTTTTGTAATTCAGTTCAAGTGTAGCGATTTTGACATTCCCTCTATAAGCGGTATCTTAGGATAAGTGTCTTTTTCTGTGTGACTTATTTCACTTAGAATCATCGGACCTAAATCCACTCATCATGCTGCTAACTAGCCTTATGACATTGATTTCATGGCTGAGTGAAATTCCATTGTGCCAAGTACCACCATTTCTTTATCCATTTTTCACTTTCCTAGTATATTGAAAGTGTGCCGAAGTGGAGGTTCTTGGAAACAGAGCAGCCGTAAAGTTGGGGGTGCCTGTGTCTTGTTGATTTTTAGTTTTCCCGATTTATACGTCCATGAGTGGAAGTGCCCTATGCTCTCTAAGCTGTGTTTATTAATTGTTTCAGGACACACCGTACACTTCTCCAGAGTGCCTGTTGGCAATTTCATCCCGCCCATCAGCGTAGCAAGGCTCCCATGTCTCCATGGGATGTCCTGCTTTTCTGGTTTTTACACATTTTTCAGCATGGCCCTTTTGACCGAGGGCAAGCGAGACTTCTTTGTAGCGCTGATTTGCCCTTCCGGCTTGCTTGGTTGGCCAAAATGGGCGTATTCGTTTTTTCCTGAATATATTCAGGAAAAAACGCATACGCCCTTTTAGGCCAAGGGCATCATTGTCAACGTTTTGCCGCTTTTCATGTGCTTTAAAGGCGAGTCGAATCTACCTCCTGAAATCTGTTTCCTGCAAATCTGCCTTGCTTTCAAATCCTCTTCCTTGCCTTCCCTCAATATATTTGTGGATGAGAGTTCTCATTTATAACTCTGCACGTTTGTGAATTGCAGTGCCCCTGAGCTCCATTTGTCTACTCGCTTTTTTGGGAGCTGGCCGCAAAAGTGCAGGATTGCTTCAGGCCCTATTTTGGTTCTGGGGGGCAGGCTGAGCCTGTGGTTCATTCTTCTTCCTGAAGGGAAAATGGAGTGACCTGTGCCTGTCCCAACACCTAGAGCTAGTCTCTCGTTGGTTCCCCTTCTTCCCGTTCATCCTCAGGAGAAATTGCAACCTGTACGAAACAGGAGGTTAAAGGTGCTGATTCTCCAAGTAGGGAGATGGTTAGTCAAGCGGCTGGAATGGCGATCCCGAGCACAAGGGGAGGAGAAATGAGGTGCGTTTTAGAAACCTTTCCCGATCTCATGGCATACCATCTTCTGGGTTTCCCATGCATGTTTTGATGTAGGAAGATGCCCTTGTACCTGGAGATTTGAGACCCATGGGGTGGGTACCCCGCGGTGTTACTTTAAAGTATCTGCGTTAGCTCACCCAACCTCACCAATCCTCTCAGCCCCAAGAGTGTCCAGCCTTATGTCTCATCCAGCTGTGGGTCTAGCTATGGTCAATCCAGGTTGCATCAGAGACCTGAACGGATTTTGTAAGAATTTCTCTCTCTTTCACTGTCTTTGTTTTGTGGGATTTTTAAAGTAATTTATGTTTAGAATGGGGCTTGGCTGCTTTTCCCTGCTGTGTTTATGCCGCTTTACACCCTCTTGATTCACTTGCAGAGAGATATCGATACATGGGTTTTCAGATTCTTACGAGTCAGATACATTCTTGTGCGGTGACTAGGGGGTGTTGAGTCCAGTTCACTGAGCAGGGAGTAGGCCTTGTCTATTACATATTTGGCTTATGGAGCGGTCTCTGAGCTAATTTCAAACCCTTGTTTTATGCATCACCCCACCTCACCTTTCCCGTTCAGCAGCCATAGTGTGTCTTCCAAAGCTGTGATTCTGTTCTGTTTTGTAATTCAGTTCAATGTAGCGATTTTGACATTCCCTCTATAAGCGATATCTTAGGATAAATGTCTTTTTCTGTGTGACTTATTTCACTTAGAATCATCGGACCTAAATCCACTCATCATGCTGCTAACTAGCTTTATGACATTGATTTCATGGCTGAGTGATATTCCATTGTGTCAAGTCCCACCATTTCTTTATCCATTTTTCTCTTTCCTGGGATATTGAAGGTGTACCGAAGTTGAGGTTCTTGTAAACAGAGCAGCCGTAAAGTTTGGGGTGCCTGTGTCTTGTTGATTTTTATTTTTCCCCATTTATACGCCCATGAGTGGAAGTGCCCTATGCTCTCTAAGCTGTGTTTATTACTTGTTTCAGGACACACCGTACACTTCTCCAGAGTGCCTGTTGGCAATTTACATCCCGCCCATCAGCGTAGCAAGGCTCCCATGTCTCCATGGCCTGTCCTGCTTTTCTGGTTTTTACACATTTTTCAGCATGGCCCTTTTGACCGAGGGCAAGCGAGACTTCTTTGTAGCGCTGATTTGCCCTTCCGGCTTGCTTGGTTGGCCAAAATGGGCGTATGCGTTTTTTCCTGAATATATTCAGGAAAAAACGCATACGCCCTTTTAGGCCAAGGGCATCATTGTCAACGTTTTGCCGCTTTTCATGTGCTTTAAAGGCGAGTCGAATCTACCTCCTGAAATCTGTTTCCTGCAAATCTGCCTTGCTTTCAAATCCTCTTCGTTGCCTTCCCTCAATATATTTGTGGACGAGAGTTCTCATTTATAACTCTGCACGTTTGTGAATTGCAGTGCCCCTGAGGTCCATTTGTCTACTCGCTTTTTTGGGAGCTGGCCGCAAAAGCGCAGGATTGCTTCAGGCCCTGTTTTGGTTCTGGGGGGCAGGCTGAGCCTGTGGTTCATTCTTCTTCCTGATGGGAAAATGGAGTGACCTGTGCCTGTCCCAACACCTAGGGCTAGTCTCTCGTTGGTTCTCCATCTTCCCGTTCATCCTCAGGATAAATTGCAACCTGGACGAAACAGGAGGTTAAAGGTGCTGATTCTCCAAGTAGGGAGATGGTTAGTCAAGCGGCTGGAATGGCGAACCCGAGCACAAGGAGAGGAGAAATGAGGTGCGTTTTAGAATCCTTTCCCGATCTCACGGCGTACCATCTTCTGGGTTTCCCATGCATGTTTTGATGTAGGAAGATGTCCTTGTACCTGGAGATTTGAGACCCATGGGGTGGGTACCCCGCGGTGTTACTTTAAAGTATCTGCGTTTGCTCACCCAACCTCACCAATCCTCTCAGCCCCAAGAGTGTCCAGCCTTATGTCTCATCCAGCTGTGGGTCTAGATATGGTCAATCCAGGTTGCATCAGAGACCCTGAACGGATTTTGTAAGAATTTCTCTCTCTTTCACTGTCTTTGTTTTGTGGGTTTTTAAAGTAATTTATGTTTAGAATGGGGCTTGGCTGCTTTTCCCTGCTGTGTTTATGCCGCTTTAAACCCTCTTGATTCACTTGCAGAGAGATATCGATACATGGGTTTTCAGATTCTTACTAGTCAGATATATTCTTGTGCGGTGACTAGGGGGTGTTGAGTCCAGTTCACTGAGCAGGGAGTAGACCTTGTCTATTACATATTTGGCTTATGGAGCGGTCTCTGAGCTAATTTCAAACCCTTGTTTTATGCATCACCCCCCCTCACCTTTTCCGTTCAGCAGCCATAGTGTGTCTTCTAAAGGTGTGACTCTGTTCTGTTTTGTAATTCAGTTCAAGTGTAGCGATTTTGACATTCCCTCTATAAGCGATATCTTAGGATAAGTGTCTTTTTCTGTGTGACTTATTTCACTTAGAATCATCGGACCTAAATCCACTCATCATGCTGCTAACTAGCCTTATGACATTGATTTCATGGCTGAGTGAAATTCCATTGTGCCAAGTACCACCATTTCTTTATCCATTTTTCACTTTCCTAGTATATTGAAAGTGTGCCGAAGTGGAGGTTCTTGGAAACAGAGCAGCCGTAAAGTTGGGGGTGCCTGTGTCTTGTTGATTTTTAGTTTTCCCGATTTATACGTCCATGAGTGGAAGTGCCCTATGCTCTCTAAGCTGTGTTTATTAATTGTTTCAGGACACACCGTACACTTCTCCAGAGTGCCTGTTGGCAATTTCATCCCGCCCATCAGCGTAGCAAGGCTCCCATGTCTCCATGGGATGTCCTGCTTTTCTGGTTTTTACACATTTTTCAGCATGGCCCTTTTGACCGAGGGCAAGCGAGACTTCTTTGTAGCGCTGATTTGCCCTTCCGGCTTGCTTGGTTGGCCAAAATGGGCGTATGCGTTTTTTCCTGAATATATTCAGGAAAAAACGCATACGCCCTTTTAGGCCAAGGGCATCATTGTCAACGTTTTGCCGCTTTTCATGTGCTTTAAAGGCGAGTCGAATCTACCTCCTGAAATCTGTTTCCTGCAAATCTGCCTTGCTTTCAAATCCTCTTCCTTGCCTTCCCTCAATATATTTGTGGATGAGAGTTCTCATTTATAACTCTGCACGTTTGTGAATTGCAGTGCCCCTGAGCTCCATTTGTCTACTCGCTTTTTTGGGAGCTGGCCGCAAAAGTGCAGGATTGCTTCAGGCCCTATTTTGGTTCTGGGGGGCAGGCTGAGCCTGTGGTTCATTCTTCTTCCTGAAGGGAAAATGGAGTGACCTGTGCCTGTCCCAACACCTAGAGCTAGTCTCTCGTTGGTTCCCCTTCTTCCCGTTCATCCTCAGGAGAAATTGCAACCTGTACGAAACAGGAGGTTAAAGGTGCTGATTCTCCAAGTAGGGAGATGGTTAGTCAAGCGGCTGGAATGGCGATCCCGAGCACAAGGGGAGGAGAAATGAGGTGCGTTTTAGAAACCTTTCCCGATCTCATGGCATACCATCTTCTGGGTTTCCCATGCATGTTTTGATGTAGGAAGATGCCCTTGTACCTGGAGATTTGAGACCCATGGGGTGGGTACCCCGCGGTGTTACTTTAAAGTATCTGCGTTAGCTCACCCAACCTCACCAATCCTCTCAGCCCCAAGAGTGTCCAGCCTTATGTCTCATCCAGCTGTGGGTCTAGCTATGGTCAATCCAGGTTGCATCAGAGACCTGAACGGATTTTGTAAGAATTTCTCTCTCTTTCACTGTCTTTGTTTTGTGGGATTTTTAAAGTAATTTATGTTTAGAATGGGGCTTGGCTGCTTTTCCCTGCTGTGTTTATGCCGCTTTACACCCTCTTGATTCACTTGCAGAGAGATATCGATACATGGGTTTTCAGATTCTTACGAGTCAGATACATTCTTGTGCGGTGACTAGGGGGTGTTGAGTCCAGTTCACTGAGCAGGGAGTAGGCCTTGTCTATTACATATTTGGCTTATGGAGCGGTCTCTGAGCTAATTTCAAACCCTTGTTTTATGCATCACCCCACCTCACCTTTCCCGTTCAGCAGCCATAGTGTGTCTTCCAAAGCTGTGATTCTGTTCTGTTTTGTAATTCAGTTCAATGTAGCGATTTTGACATTCCCTCTATAAGCGATATCTTAGGATAAATGTCTTTTTCTGTGTGACTTATTTCACTTAGAATCATCGGACCTAAATCCACTCATCATGCTGCTAACTAGCTTTATGACATTGATTTCATGGCTGAGTGATATTCCATTGTGTCAAGTCCCACCATTTCTTTATCCATTTTTCTCTTTCCTGGGATATTGAAGGTGTACCGAAGTTGAGGTTCTTGTAAACAGAGCAGCCGTAAAGTTTGGGGTGCCTGTGTCTTGTTGATTTTTATTTTTCCCCATTTATACGCCCATGAGTGGAAGTGCCCTATGCTCTCTAAGCTGTGTTTATTACTTGTTTCAGGACACACCGTACACTTCTCCAGAGTGCCTGTTGGCAATTTACATCCCGCCCATCAGCGTAGCAAGGCTCCCATGTCTCCATGGCCTGTCCTGCTTTTCTGGTTTTTACACATTTTTCAGCATGGCCCTTTTGACCGAGGGCAAGCGAGACTTCTTTGTAGCGCTGATTTGCCCTTCCGGCTTGCTTGGTTGGCCAAAATGGGCGTATGCGTTTTTTCCTGAATATATTCAGGAAAAAACGCATACGCCCTTTTAGGCCAAGGGCATCATTGTCAACGTTTTGCCGCTTTTCATGTGCTTTAAAGGCGAGTCGAATCTACCTCCTGAAATCTGTTTCCTGCAAATCTGCCTTGCTTTCAAATCCTCTTCGTTGCCTTCCCTCAATATATTTGTGGACGAGAGTTCTCATTTATAACTCTGCACGTTTGTGAATTGCAGTGCCCCTGAGGTCCATTTGTCTACTCGCTTTTTTGGGAGCTGGCCGCAAAAGCGCAGGATTGCTTCAGGCCCTGTTTTGGTTCTGGGGGGCAGGCTGAGCCTGTGGTTCATTCTTCTTCCTGATGGGAAAATGGAGTGACCTGTGCCTGTCCCAACACCTAGGGCTAGTCTCTCGTTGGTTCTCCATCTTCCCGTTCATCCTCAGGATAAATTGCAACCTGGACGAAACAGGAGGTTAAAGGTGCTGATTCTCCAAGTAGGGAGATGGTTAGTCAAGCGGCTGGAATGGCGAACCCGAGCACAAGGAGAGGAGAAATGAGGTGCGTTTTAGAATCCTTTCCCGATCTCACGGCGTACCATCTTCTGGGTTTCCCATGCATGTTTTGATGTAGGAAGATGTCCTTGTACCTGGAGATTTGAGACCCATGGGGTGGGTACCCCGCGGTGTTACTTTAAAGTATCTGCGTTTGCTCACCCAACCTCACCAATCCTCTCAGCCCCAAGAGTGTCCAGCCTTATGTCTCATCCAGCTGTGGGTCTAGATATGGTCAATCCAGGTTGCATCAGAGACCCTGAACGGATTTTGTAAGAATTTCTCTCTCTTTCACTGTCTTTGTTTTGTGGGTTTTTAAAGTAATTTATGTTTAGAATGGGGCTTGGCTGCTTTTCCCTGCTGTGTTTATGCCGCTTTAAACCCTCTTGATTCACTTGCAGAGAGATATCGATACATGGGTTTTCAGATTCTTACTAGTCAGATATATTCTTGTGCGGTGACTAGGGGGTGTTGAGTCCAGTTCACTGAGCAGGGAGTAGACCTTGTCTATTACATATTTGGCTTATGGAGCGGTCTCTGAGCTAATTTCAAACCCTTGTTTTATGCATCACCCCCCCTCACCTTTTCCGTTCAGCAGCCATAGTGTGTCTTCTAAAGGTGTGACTCTGTTCTGTTTTGTAATTCAGTTCAAGTGTAGCGATTTTGACATTCCCTCTATAAGCGATATCTTAGGATAAGTGTCTTTTTCTGTGTGACTTATTTCACTTAGAATCATCGGACCTAAATCCACTCATCATGCTGCTAACTAGCCTTATGACATTGATTTCATGGCTGAGTGAAATTCCATTGTGCCAAGTACCACCATTTCTTTATCCATTTTTCACTTTCCTAGTATATTGAAAGTGTGCCGAAGTGGAGGTTCTTGGAAACAGAGCAGCCGTAAAGTTGGGGGTGCCTGTGTCTTGTTGATTTTTAGTTTTCCCGATTTATACGTCCATGAGTGGAAGTGCCCTATGCTCTCTAAGCTGTGTTTATTAATTGTTTCAGGACACACCGTACACTTCTCCAGAGTGCCTGTTGGCAATTTCATCCCGCCCATCAGCGTAGCAAGGCTCCCATGTCTCCATGGGATGTCCTGCTTTTCTGGTTTTTACACATTTTTCAGCATGGCCCTTTTGACCGAGGGCAAGCGAGACTTCTTTGTAGCGCTGATTTGCCCTTCCGGCTTGCTTGGTTGGCCAAAATGGGCGTATGCGTTTTTTCCTGAATATATTCAGGAAAAAACGCATACGCCCTTTTAGGCCAAGGGCATCATTGTCAACGTTTTGCCGCTTTTCATGTGCTTTAAAGGCGAGTCGAATCTACCTCCTGAAATCTGTTTCCTGCAAATCTGCCTTGCTTTCAAATCCTCTTCCTTGCCTTCCCTCAATATATTTGTGGATGAGAGTTCTCATTTATAACTCTGCACGTTTGTGAATTGCAGTGCCCCTGAGCTCCATTTGTCTACTCGCTTTTTTGGGAGCTGGCCGCAAAAGTGCAGGATTGCTTCAGGCCCTATTTTGGTTCTGGGGGGCAGGCTGAGCCTGTGGTTCATTCTTCTTCCTGAAGGGAAAATGGAGTGACCTGTGCCTGTCCCAACACCTAGAGCTAGTCTCTCGTTGGTTCCCCTTCTTCCCGTTCATCCTCAGGAGAAATTGCAACCTGTACGAAACAGGAGGTTAAAGGTGCTGATTCTCCAAGTAGGGAGATGGTTAGTCAAGCGGCTGGAATGGCGATCCCGAGCACAAGGGGAGGAGAAATGAGGTGCGTTTTAGAAACCTTTCCCGATCTCATGGCATACCATCTTCTGGGTTTCCCATGCATGTTTTGATGTAGGAAGATGCCCTTGTACCTGGAGATTTGAGACCCATGGGGTGGGTACCCCGCGGTGTTACTTTAAAGTATCTGCGTTAGCTCACCCAACCTCACCAATCCTCTCAGCCCCAAGAGTGTCCAGCCTTATGTCTCATCCAGCTGTGGGTCTAGCTATGGTCAATCCAGGTTGCATCAGAGACCTGAACGGATTTTGTAAGAATTTCTCTCTCTTTCACTGTCTTTGTTTTGTGGGATTTTTAAAGTAATTTATGTTTAGAATGGGGCTTGGCTGCTTTTCCCTGCTGTGTTTATGCCGCTTTACACCCTCTTGATTCACTTGCAGAGAGATATCGATACATGGGTTTTCAGATTCTTACGAGTCAGATACATTCTTGTGCGGTGACTAGGGGGTGTTGAGTCCAGTTCACTGAGCAGGGAGTAGGCCTTGTCTATTACATATTTGGCTTATGGAGCGGTCTCTGAGCTAATTTCAAACCCTTGTTTTATGCATCACCCCACCTCACCTTTCCCGTTCAGCAGCCATAGTGTGTCTTCCAAAGCTGTGATTCTGTTCTGTTTTGTAATTCAGTTCAATGTAGCGATTTTGACATTCCCTCTATAAGCGATATCTTAGGATAAATGTCTTTTTCTGTGTGACTTATTTCACTTAGAATCATCGGACCTAAATCCACTCATCATGCTGCTAACTAGCTTTATGACATTGATTTCATGGCTGAGTGATATTCCATTGTGTCAAGTCCCACCATTTCTTTATCCATTTTTCTCTTTCCTGGGATATTGAAGGTGTACCGAAGTTGAGGTTCTTGTAAACAGAGCAGCCGTAAAGTTTGGGGTGCCTGTGTCTTGTTGATTTTTATTTTTCCCCATTTATACGCCCATGAGTGGAAGTGCCCTATGCTCTCTAAGCTGTGTTTATTACTTGTTTCAGGACACACCGTACACTTCTCCAGAGTGCCTGTTGGCAATTTACATCCCGCCCATCAGCGTAGCAAGGCTCCCATGTCTCCATGGCCTGTCCTGCTTTTCTGGTTTTTACACATTTTTCAGCATGGCCCTTTTGACCGAGGGCAAGCGAGACTTCTTTGTAGCGCTGATTTGCCCTTCCGGCTTGCTTGGTTGGCCAAAATGGGCGTATGCGTTTTTTCCTGAATATATTCAGGAAAAAACGCATACGCCCTTTTAGGCCAAGGGCATCATTGTCAACGTTTTGCCGCTTTTCATGTGCTTTAAAGGCGAGTCGAA
Organism: Eubalaena glacialis; assembly: GCF_028564815.1. Classification (NCBI taxonomy): domain Eukaryota; kingdom Metazoa; phylum Chordata; class Mammalia; order Artiodactyla; family Balaenidae; genus Eubalaena; species Eubalaena glacialis. The sequence continues at coordinate 30,538 of NW_026871252.1, forward strand.
TCTACCTCCTGAAATCTGTTTCCTGCAAATCTGCCTTGCTTTCAAATCCTCTTCGTTGCCTTCCCTCAATATATTTGTGGACGAGAGTTCTCATTTATAACTCTGCACGTTTGTGAATTGCAGTGCCCCTGAGGTCCATTTGTCTACTCGCTTTTTTGGGAGCTGGCCGCAAAAGCGCAGGATTGCTTCAGGCCCTGTTTTGGTTCTGGGGGGCAGGCTGAGCCTGTGGTTCATTCTTCTTCCTGATGGGAAAATGGAGTGACCTGTGCCTGTCCCAACACCTAGGGCTAGTCTCTCGTTGGTTCTCCATCTTCCCGTTCATCCTCAGGATAAATTGCAACCTGGACGAAACAGGAGGTTAAAGGTGCTGATTCTCCAAGTAGGGAGATGGTTAGTCAAGCGGCTGGAATGGCGAACCCGAGCACAAGGAGAGGAGAAATGAGGTGCGTTTTAGAATCCTTTCCCGATCTCACGGCGTACCATCTTCTGGGTTTCCCATGCATGTTTTGATGTAGGAAGATGTCCTTGTACCTGGAGATTTGAGACCCATGGGGTGGGTACCCCGCGGTGTTACTTTAAAGTATCTGCGTTTGCTCACCCAACCTCACCAATCCTCTCAGCCCCAAGAGTGTCCAGCCTTATGTCTCATCCAGCTGTGGGTCTAGATATGGTCAATCCAGGTTGCATCAGAGACCCTGAACGGATTTTGTAAGAATTTCTCTCTCTTTCACTGTCTTTGTTTTGTGGGTTTTTAAAGTAATTTATGTTTAGAATGGGGCTTGGCTGCTTTTCCCTGCTGTGTTTATGCCGCTTTAAACCCTCTTGATTCACTTGCAGAGAGATATCGATACATGGGTTTTCAGATTCTTACTAGTCAGATATATTCTTGTGCGGTGACTAGGGGGTGTTGAGTCCAGTTCACTGAGCAGGGAGTAGACCTTGTCTATTACATATTTGGCTTATGGAGCGGTCTCTGAGCTAATTTCAAACCCTTGTTTTATGCATCACCCCCCCTCACCTTTTCCGTTCAGCAGCCATAGTGTGTCTTCTAAAGGTGTGACTCTGTTCTGTTTTGTAATTCAGTTCAAGTGTAGCGATTTTGACATTCCCTCTATAAGCGATATCTTAGGATAAGTGTCTTTTTCTGTGTGACTTATTTCACTTAGAATCATCGGACCTAAATCCACTCATCATGCTGCTAACTAGCCTTATGACATTGATTTCATGGCTGAGTGAAATTCCATTGTGCCAAGTACCACCATTTCTTTATCCATTTTTCACTTTCCTAGTATATTGAAAGTGTGCCGAAGTGGAGGTTCTTGGAAACAGAGCAGCCGTAAAGTTGGGGGTGCCTGTGTCTTGTTGATTTTTAGTTTTCCCGATTTATACGTCCATGAGTGGAAGTGCCCTATGCTCTCTAAGCTGTGTTTATTAATTGTTTCAGGACACACCGTACACTTCTCCAGAGTGCCTGTTGGCAATTTCATCCCGCCCATCAGCGTAGCAAGGCTCCCATGTCTCCATGGGATGTCCTGCTTTTCTGGTTTTTACACATTTTTCAGCATGGCCCTTTTGACCGAGGGCAAGCGAGACTTCTTTGTAGCGCTGATTTGCCCTTCCGGCTTGCTTGGTTGGCCAAAATGGGCGTATGCGTTTTTTCCTGAATATATTCAGGAAAAAACGCATACGCCCTTTTAGGCCAAGGGCATCATTGTCAACGTTTTGCCGCTTTTCATGTGCTTTAAAGGCGAGTCGAATCTACCTCCTGAAATCTGTTTCCTGCAAATCTGCCTTGCTTTCAAATCCTCTTCCTTGCCTTCCCTCAATATATTTGTGGATGAGAGTTCTCATTTATAACTCTGCACGTTTGTGAATTGCAGTGCCCCTGAGCTCCATTTGTCTACTCGCTTTTTTGGGAGCTGGCCGCAAAAGTGCAGGATTGCTTCAGGCCCTATTTTGGTTCTGGGGGGCAGGCTGAGCCTGTGGTTCATTCTTCTTCCTGAAGGGAAAATGGAGTGACCTGTGCCTGTCCCAACACCTAGAGCTAGTCTCTCGTTGGTTCCCCTTCTTCCCGTTCATCCTCAGGAGAAATTGCAACCTGTACGAAACAGGAGGTTAAAGGTGCTGATTCTCCAAGTAGGGAGATGGTTAGTCAAGCGGCTGGAATGGCGATCCCGAGCACAAGGGGAGGAGAAATGAGGTGCGTTTTAGAAACCTTTCCCGATCTCATGGCATACCATCTTCTGGGTTTCCCATGCATGTTTTGATGTAGGAAGATGCCCTTGTACATGGAGATTTGAGACCCATGGGGTGGGTACCCCGCGGTGTTACTTTAAAGTATCTGCGTTAGCTCACCCAACCTCACCAATCCTCTCAGCCCCAAGAGTGTCCAGCCTTATGTCTCATCCAGCTGTGGGTCTAGCTATGGTCAATCCAGGTTGCATCAGAGACCTGAACGGATTTTGTAAGAATTTCTCTCTCTTTCACTGTCTTTGTTTTGTGGGATTTTAAAGTAATTTATGTTTAGAATGGGGCTTGGCTGCTTTTCCCTGCTGTGTTTATGCCGCTTTACACCCTCTTGATTCACTTGCAGAGAGATATCGATACATGGGTTTTCAGATTCTTACGAGTCAGATATATTCTTGTGCGGTGACTAGGGGGTGTTGAGGTCAGTTCACTGAGCAGGGAGTAGGCCTTGGCTATTACATATTTGGCTTATGGAGCGGTCTCTGAGCTAATTTCAAACCCTTGTTTTATGCATCACCCCACCTCACCTTTCCCGTTCAGCAGCCATAGTGTGTCTTCCAAAGCTGTGATTCTGTTCTGTTTTGTAATTCAGTTCAAGTGTAGCGATTTTGACATTCCCTCTATAAGCGATATCTTAGGATAAATGTCTTTTTCTGTGTGACTTATTTCACTTAGAATCATCGGACCTAAATCCACTCATCATGCTGCTAACTAGCTTTATGACATTGATTTCATGGCTGAGTGATATTCCATTGTGTCAAGTCCCACCATTTCTTTATCCATTTTTCTCTTTCCTGGGATATTGAAGGTGTACCGAAGTGGAGGTTCTTGGAAACAGAGCAGCCGTAAAGTTTGGGGTGCCTGTGTCTTGTTGATTTTTAGTTTTCCCGATTTATACGCCCATGAGTGGAAGTGCCCAATGCTCTCTAAGCTGTGTTTATTACTTGTTTCAGGACACACCGTACACTTCTCCAGAGTGCCTGTTGGCAATTTACATCCCGCCCATCAGCGTAGCAAGGCTCCCATGTCTCCATGGCCTGTCCTGCTTTTCTGGTTTTTACACATTTTTCAGCATGGCCCTTTTGACCGAGGGCAGCGAGACTTCTTTGTAGCGCTGATTTGCCCTTCCGGCTTGCTTGGTTGGCCAAAAAGGGCGTATGCGTTTTTTCCTGAATATATTCAGGAAAAAACGCATACGCCCTTTTTGGCCAAGGGCATCATTGTCAACGTTTTGCCGCTTTTCATGTGCTTTAAAGGCGAGTCGAATCTACCTCCTGAAATCTGTTTCCTGCAAATCTGCCTTGCTTTCAAATCCTCTTCGTTGCCTTCCCTCAATATATTTGTGGACGAGAGTTCTCCTTTATAACTCTGCACGTTTGTGAATTGCAGTGCCCCTGAGGTCCATTTGTCTCCTCGCTTTTTTGGGAGCTGGCCGCAAAAGCGCAGGATTGCTTCAGGCTCTGTTTTGGTTCTGGGGGGCAGGCTGAGCCTGTGGTTCATTCTTCTTCCTGATGGGAAAATGGAGTTACGTGTGCCAGTGCAAAAACCTAGGGCTAGTCTCTCGTTGGTTCCCCGTCTTCCCGTTCATCCTCAGGACAAATTGCAACCTGTACGAAACAGGAGGTTAAAGGTGCTGATTCTCCAAGTAGGGAGATGGTTAGTCAAGCGGCTGGAATGGCGAACCCGAGCACAAGGAGAGGAGAAATGAGGTGCGTTTTGGAATCCTTTCCCGATCTCACGGCGTACCATCTTCTGGGTTTCCCATGCATGTTTTGTTGTAGGAAGATGCCCTTGTACCTGGAGATTTGAGACACATGGGGTGGTTACCCCGCGGTGTTACTTTAAAATATCTGCGTTAGCTCACCCAACGTCACAAATCCTCTCAGCCCCAAGAGTGTCCAGCCTTATGTCTCATCCAGCTGTGGGTCTAGCTATGGTCAATCCAGGTTGCATCAGAGACCATGAACGGATTTTGTAAGAATTTCTCTCTCTTTCACTGTCTTTGTTTTGTGGGATTTTTAAAGTAATTTATGTTTAGAATGGGGCTTGGCTGCTTTTCCCTGCTGTGTTTATGCCGCTTTACACCCTCTTGATTCACTTGCAGAGAGATATCGATACATGGGTTTTCAGATTCTTACGAGTCAGATATATTCTTGTGCGGTGACTAGGGGGTGTTGAGTCCAGTTCACTGAGCAGGGAGTAGGCCTTGTCTATTACATATTTGGCTTATGGAGCGGTCTCTGAGCTAATTTCAAACCCTTGTTTTATGCATCACCCCACCTCACCTTTCCCGTTCAGCAGCCATAGTGTGTCTTCCAAAGGTGTGATTCTGTTCTGTTTTGTAATTCAGTTCAAGTGTAGCGATTTTGACATTCCCTCTATAAGCGATATCTTAGGATAAGTGTCTTTTTCTGTGTGACTTATTTCACTTAGAATCATCGGACCTAAATCCACTCATCATGCTGCTATCTAGCCTTATGACATTGATTTCATGGCTGAGTGATATTCCATTGTGTCAAGTCCCACCATTTCTTTATCCATTTTTCTCTTTCCTGGGATATTGAAGGTGTACCGAAGTGGAGGTTCTTGGAAACAGAGCAGCCGTAAAGTTTGGGGTGCCTGTGTCTTGTTGATTTTTAGTTTTCCCGATTTATACCTCCATGAATGGAAGTGCCCTATGCTCTCTAAGCTGTGTTTATTAATTGTTTCAGGACACACCGTACACTTCTCCAGAGTGCCTGTTGGCAATTTACATCCCGCCCATCAGCGTAGCAAGGCTCCCATGTCTCCATGGGATGTCCTGCTTTTCTGGTTTTTACACTTTTTTCAGCATGGCCCTTTTGACCGAGGGCAAGCGAGACTTCTTTGTAGCGCTGATTTGCCCTTCCGGCTTGCTTGGTTGGCCAAAAAGGGCGTATGCGTTTTTTCCTGAATATATTCAGGAAAAAAAGCATACGCCCATTTTGGCGAAGGGCATCATTGTCAACGTTTTGCCGCTTTTCATGTGCTTTAAAGTCGAGTCGAATCTACCTCCTGAAATCTGTTTCCTGCAAATCTGCCTTGCTTTCAAATCCTCTTTGTTGCCTTCCCTCAATATATTTGTGGACGAGAGTTCTCATTTATAACTCTGCACGTTTGTGAATTGCAGTGCCCCTGAGCTCCATTTGTCTACTCGGTTTTTTGGGAGCTGGCCACAAAAGCGCAGGATTGCTTCAGGCCCTATTTTGGTTCTGGGGGGCAGGCTGAGCCTGTGGTTCATTCTTCTTCCTGATGGGAAAATGGAGTGACCTGTGCCTGTCCCAACACCTAGAGCTAGTCTCTCGTTGGTTCCCCTTCTTCCCGTTCATCCTCAGGAGAAATTGCAACCTGTACGAAACAGGAGGTTAAAGGTGCTGATTCTCCAAGTAGGGAGATGGTTAGTCAAGCGGCTGGAATGGCGAACCCGAGCACAAGGAGAGGAGAAACGAGGTGCGTTTTAGAAACCTTTCCCGATCTCACGGCATACCATCTTCTGGGTTTCCCATGCATGTTTTGATGTAGGAAGATGCCCTTGTACCTGGAGATTTGAGACCCATGGGGTGGGTACCCCGCGGTGTTACTTTAAAATATCTGCGTTAGCTCACCCAACCTCACAAATCCTCTCAGCCCCAAGAGTGTCCAGCCTTATGTCTCATCCAGCTGTGGGTCTAGCTATGGTCAATCCAGGTTGCATCAGAGACCCTGAACGGATTTTGTAAGAATTTCTCTCTCTTTCACTGTCTTTGTTTTGTGGGATTTTTAAAGTAATTTATGTTTAGAATGGGGCTTGGCTGCTTTTCCCTGCTGTGTTTATGCCGCTTTACACCCTCTTGATTCACTTGCAGAGAGATATCGATACATGGGTTTTCAGATTCTTACGAGTCAGATATATTCTTGTGCGGTGACTAGGGGGTGTTGAGTCCAGTTCACTGAGCAGGGAGTAGGCCTTGTCTATTACATATTTGGCTTATGGAGCGGTCTCTGAGCTAATTTCAAACCCTTGTTTTATGCATCACCCCACCTCACCTTTCCCGTTCAGCAGCCATAGTGTGTCTTCCAAAGGTGTGATTCTGTTCTGTTTTGTAATTCAGTTCAACTGTAGCGATTTTGACATTCCCTCTATAAGCGATATCTTAGGATAAGTGTCTTTTTCTGTGTGACTTATTTCACTTAGAATCATCGGACCTAAATCCACTCATCATGCTGCTATCTAGCCTTATGACATTGATTTCATGGCTGAGTGATATTCCATTGTGTCAAGTCCCACCATTTCTTTATCCATTTTTCTCTTTCCTGGGATATTGAAGGTGTACCGAAGTGGAGGTTCTTGGCAACAGAGCAGCCGTAAAGTTTGGGGTGCCTGTGTCTTGTTGATTTTTAGTTTTCCCGATTTATACCTCCATGAATGGAAGTGCCCTATGCTCTCTAAGCTGTGTTTATTAATTGTTTCAGGACACACCGTACACTTCTCCAGAGTGCCTGTTGGCAATTTACATCCCGCCCATCAGCGTAGCAAGGCTCCCATGTCTCCATGGGATGTCCTGCTTTTCTGGTTTTTACACTTTTTTCAGCATGGCCCTTTTGACCGAGGGCAAGCGAGACTTCTTTGTAGCGCTGATTTGCCCTTCCGGCTTGCTTGGTTGGCCAAAAAGGGCGTATGCGTTTTTTCCTGAATATATTCAGGAAAAAAAGCATACGCCCATTTTGGCCAAGGGCATCATTGTCAACGTTTTGCCGCTTTTCATGTGCTTTAAAGGCGAGTCGAATCTACCTCCTGAAATCTGTTTCCTGCAAATCTGCCTTGCTTTCAAATCCTCTTCGTTGCCTTCCCTCAATATATTTGTGGACGAGAGTTCTCATTTATAACTCTGCACGTTTGTGAATTGCAGTGCCCCTGAGCTCCATTTGTCTACTCGCTTTTTTGGGAGCTGGCTGCAAAAGCGCAGGATTGCTTCAGGCCCTATTTTGGTTCTGGGGGGCAGGCTGAGCCTGTGGTTCATTCTTCTTCCTGATGGGAAAATGGAGTGACCTGTGCCTGTCCCAACACCTAGAGCTAGTCTCTCGTTGGTTCCCCTTCTTCCCGTTCATCCTCAGGAGAAATTGCAACCTGTACGAAACAGGAGGTTAAAGGTGCTGATTCTCCAAGTAGGGAGATGGTTAGTCAAGCGGCTGGAATGGCGAACCCGAGCACAAGGAGAGGAGAAACGAGGTGCGTTTTAGAAACCTTTCCCGATCTCACGGCATACCATCTTCTGGGTTTCCCATGCATGTTTTGATGTAGGAAGATGCCCTTGTACCTGGAGATTTGAGACCCATGGGGTGGGTACCCCGCGGTGTTACTTTAAAGTATCTGCGTTAGCTCACCCAACCTCACCAATCCTCTCAGCCCCAAGAGTGTCCAGCCTTATGTCTCATCCAGCTGTGGGTCTAGCTATGGTCAATCCAGGTTGCATCAGAGACCCTGAACGGATTTTGTAAGAATTTCTCTCTCTTTCACTGTCTTTGTTTTGTGGGATTTTTAAAGTAATTTATGTTTAGAATGGGGCTTGGCTGCTTTTCTCTGCTGTGTTTATGCCGCTTTACACCCTCTTGATTCACTTGCAGAGAGATATCGATACATGGGTTTTCAGATTCTTACGAGTCAGATATATTCTTGTGCGGTGACTAGGGGGTGTTGAGTCCAGTTCACTGAGCAGGGAGTAGGCCTTGTCTATTACATATTTGGCTTATGGAGCGGTCTCTGAGCTAATTTCAAACCCTTGTTTTATGCATCACCCCACCTCACCTTTCCCGTTCAGCAGCCATAGTGTGTCTTCCAAAGGTGTGATTCTGTTCTGTTTTGTAATTGAGTTCAAGTGTAGCGATTTTGACATTCCCTCTATAAGCGATATCTTAGGATAAGTGTCTTTTTCTGTGTGACTTATTTCACTTAGAATCATCGGACCTAAATCCACTCATCATGCTGCTATCTAGCCTTATGACATTGATTTCATGGCTGAGTGATATTCCATTGTGTCAAGTCCCACCATTTCTTTATCCATTTTTCTCTTTCCTGGGATATTGAAGGTGTACCGAAGTGGAGGTTCTTGGAAACAGAGCAGCCGTAAAGTTTGGGGTGCCTGTGTCTTGTTGATTTTTAGTTTTCCCGATTTATACCTCCATGAATGGAAGTGCCCTATGCTCTCTAAGCTGTGTTTATTAATTGTTTCAGGACACACCGTACACTTCTCCAGAGTGCCTGTTGGCAATTTACATCCCGCCCATCAGCGTAGCAAGGCTCCCATGTCTCCATGGGATGTCCTGCTTTTCTGGTTTTTACACTTTTTTCAGCATGGCCCTTTTGACCGAGGGCAAGCGAGACTTCTTTGTAGCGCTGATTTGCCCTTCCGGCTTGCTTGGTTGGCCAAAAAGGGCGTATGCGTTTTTTCCTGAATATATTCAGGAAAAAAAGCATACGCCCATTTTGGCGAAGGGCATCATTGTCAACGTTTTGCCGCTTTTCATATGCTTTAAAGGCGAGTCGATTCTACCTCCTGAAATCTGTTTCCTGCAAATCTGCCTTGCTTTCAAATCCTCTTCGTTGCCTTCCCTCAATATATTTGTGGACGAGAGTTCTCATTTATAACTCTGCACGTTTGTGAATTGCAGTGCCCCTGAGCTCCATTTGTCTACTCGCTTTTTTGGGAGCTGGCCACAAAAGCGCAGGATTGCTTCAGGCCCTAATTTGGTTCTGGGGGGCAGGCTGAGCCTGTGGTTCATTCTTCTTCCTGATGGGAAAATGGAGTGACCTGTGCCTGTCCCAACACCTAGAGCTAGTCTCTCGTTGGTTCCCCTTCTTCCCGTTCATCCTCAGGAGAAATTGCAACCTGTACGAAACAGGAGGTTAAAGGTGCTGATTCTCCAAGTAGGGAGATGGTTAGTCAAGCGGCTGGAATGGCGAACCCGAGCTCAAGGAGAGGAGAAACGAGGTGCGTTTTAGAAACCTTTCCCGATCTCACGGCATACCATCTTCTGGGTTTCCCATGCATGTTTTGATGTAGGAAGATGCCCTTGTACCTGGAGATTTGAGACACATGGGGTGGGTACCCCGCGGTGTTACTTTAAAGTATCTGCGTTAGCTCACCCAACCTCACCAATCCTCTCAGCCCCAAGAGTGTCCAGCCTTATGTCTCATCCAGCTGTGGGTCTAGCTATGGTCAATCCAGGTTGCATCAGAGACCCTGAACGGATTTTGTAAGAATTTCTCTCTCTTTCACTGTCTTTGTTTTGTGGGATTTTTAAAGTAATTTATGTTTAGAATGGGGCTTGGCTGCTTTTCCCTGCTGTGTTTATGCCGCTTTACACCCTCTTGATTCACTTGCAGAGAGATATCGATACATGGGTTTTCAGATTCTTACGAGTCAGATATATTCTTGTGCGGTGACTAGGGGGTGTTGAGTCCAGTTCACTGAGCAGGGAGTAGGCCTTGTCTATTACATATTTGGCTTATGGAGCGGTCTCTGAGCTAATTTCAAACCCTTGTTTTATGCATCACCCCACCTCACCTTTCCCGTTCAGCAGCCATAGTGTGTCTTCCAAAGGTGTGATTCTGTTCTGTTTTGTAATTCAGTTCAACTGTAGCGATTTTGACATTCCCTCTATAAGCGATATCTTAGGATAAGTGTCTTTTTCTGTGTGACTTATTTCACTTAGAATCATCGGACCTAAATCCACTCATCATGCTGCTATCTAGCCTTATGACATTGATTTCATGGCTGAGTGATATTCCATTGTGTCAAGTCCCACCATTTCTTTATCCATTTTTCTCTTTCCTGGGATATTGAAGGTGTACCGAAGTGGAGGTTCTTGGAAACAGAGCAGCCGTAAAGTTTGGGGTGCCTGTGTCTTGTTGATTTTTAGTTTTCCCGATTTATACCTCCATGAATGGAAGTGCCCTATGCTCTCTAAGCTGTGTTTATTAATTGTTTCAGGACACACCGTACACTTCTCCAGAGTGCCTGTTGGCAATTTACATCCCGCCCATCAGCGTAGCAAGGCTCCCATGTCTCCATGGGATGTCCTGCTTTTCTGGTTTTTACACTTTTTTCAGCATGGCCCTTTTGACCGAGGGCAAGCGAGACTTCTTTGTAGCGCTGATTTGCCCTTCCGGCTTGCTTGGTTGGCCAAAAAGGGCGTATGCGTTTTTTCCTGAATATATTCAGGAAAAAAAGCATACGCCCATTTTGGCCAAGGGCATCATTGTCAACGTTTTGCCGCTTTTCATGTGCTTTAAAGGCGAGTCGAATCTACCTCCTGAAATCTGTTTCCTGCAAATCTGCCTTGCTTTCAAATCCTCTTCGTTGCCTTCCCTCAATATATTTGTGGACGAGAGTTCTCATTTATAACTCTGCACGTTTGTGAATTGCAGTGCCCCTGAGCTCCATTTGTCTACTCGCTTTTTTGGGAGCTGGCCGCAAAAGCGCAGGATTGCTTCAGGCCCTATTTTGGTTCTGGGGGGCAGGCTGAGCCTGTGGTTCATTTTTCTTCCTGATGGGAAAATGGAGTGACCTGTGCCTGTCCCAACACCTAGAGCTAGTCTCTCGTTGGTTCCCCTTCTTCCCGTTCATCCTCAGGAGAAATTGCAACCTGTACGAAACAGGAGGTTAAAGGTGCTGATTCTCCAAGTAGGGAGATGGTTAGTCAAGCGGCTGGAATGGCGAACCCGAGCACAAGGAGAGGAGAAACGAGGTGCGTTTTAGAAACCTTTCCCGATCTCACGGCATACCATCTTCTGGGTTTCCCATGCATGTTTTGATGTAGGAAGATGCCCTTGTACCTGGAGATTTGAGACCCACGGGGTGGGTACCCCGCGGTGTTACTTTAAAGTATCTGCGTTAGCTCACCCAACCTCACCAATCCTCTCAGCCCCAAGAGTGTCCAGCCTTATGTCTCATCCAGCTGTGGGTCTAGCTATGGTCAATCCAGGTTGCATCAGAGACCCTGAACGGATTTTGTAAGAATTTCTCTCTCTTTCACTGTCTTTGTTTTGTGGGATTTTTAAAGTAATTTATGTTTAGAATGGGGCTTGGCTGCTTTTCCCTGCTGTGTTTATGCCGCTTTACACCCTCTTGATTCACTTGCAGAGAGATATCGATACATGGGTTTTCAGATTCTTACGAGTCAGATATATTCTTGTGCGGTGACTAGGGGGTGTTGAGTCCAGTTCACTGAGCAGGGAGTAGGCCTTGTCTATTACATATTTGGCTTATGGAGCGGTCTCTGAGCTAATTTCAAACCCTTGTTTTATGCATCACCCCACCTCACCTTTCCCGTTCAGCAGCCATAGTGTGTCTTCCAAAGGTGTGATTCTGTTCTGTTTTGTAATTCAGTTCAACTGTAGCGATTTTGACATTCCCTCTATAAGCGATATCTTAGGATAAGTGTCTTTTTCTGTGTGACTTATTTCACTTAGAATCATCGGACCTAAATCCACTCATCATGCTGCTATCTAGCCTTATGACATTGATTTCATGGCTGAGTGATATTCCATTGTGTCAAGTCCCACCATTTCTTTATCCATTTTTCTCTTTCCTGGGATATTGAAGGTGTACCGAAGTGGAGGTTCTTGGCAACAGAGCAGCCGTAAAGTTTGGGGTGCCTGTGTCTTGTTGATTTTTAGTTTTCCCGATTTATACCTCCAAGAATGGAAGTGCCCTATGCTCTCTAAGCTGTGTTTATTAATTGTTTCAGGACACACCGTACACTTCTCCAGACTGCCTGTTGGCAATTTACATCCCGCCCATCAGCGTAGCAAGGCTCCCATGTCTCCATGGGATGTCCTGCTTTTCTGGTTTTTACACTTTTTTCAGCATGGCCCTTTTGACCGAGGGCAAGCGAGACTTCTTTGTAGCGCTGATTTGCCCTTCCGGCTTGCTTGGTTGGCCAAAAAGGGCGTATGCGTTTTTTCCTGAATATATTCAGGAAAAAAAGCATACGCCCATTTTGGCCAAGGGCATCATTGTCAACGTTTTGCCGCTTTTCATGTGCTTTAAAGTCGAGTCGAATCTACCTCCTGAAATCTGTTTCCTGCAAATCTGCCTTGCTTTCAAATCCTCTTCGTTGCCTTCCCTCAATATATTTGTGGACGAGAGTTCTCATTTATAACTCTGCACGTTTGTGAATTGCAGTGCCCCTGAGCTCCATTTGTCTACTCGGTTTTTTGGGAGCTGGCCACAAAAGCGCAGGATTGCTTCAGGCCCTATTTTGGTTCTGGGGGGCAGGCTGAGCCTGTGGTTCATTCTTCTTCCTGATGGGAAAATGGAGTGACCTGTGCCTGTCCCAACACCTAGAGCTAGTCTCTCGTTGGTTCCCCTTCTTCCCGTTCATCCTCAGGAGAAATTGCAACCTGTACGAAACAGGAGGTTAAAGGTGCTGATTCTCCAAGTAGGGAGATGGTTAGTCAAGCGGCTGGAATGGCGAACCCGAGCACAAGGAGAGGAGAAACGAGGTGCGTTTTAGAAACCTTTCCCGATCTCACGGCATACCATCTTCTGGGTTTCCCATGCATGTTTTGATGTAGGAAGATGCCCTTGTACCTGGAGATTTGAGACCCATGGGGTGGGTACCCCGCGGTGTTACTTTAAAATATCTGCGTTAGCTCACCCAACCTCACAAATCCTCTCAGCCCCAAGAGTGTCCAGCCTTATGTCTCATCCAGCTGTGGGTCTAGCTATGGTCAATCAAGGTTGCATCAGAGACCCTGAACGGATTTTGTAAGAATTTCTCTCTCTTTCACTGTCTTTGTTTTGTGGGATTTTTAAAGTAATTTATGTTTAGAATGGGGCTTGGCTGCTTTTCCCTGCTGTGTTTATGCCGCTTTACACCCTCTTGATTCACTTGCAGAGAGATATCGATACATGGGTTTTCAGATTCTTACGAGTCAGATATATTCTTGTGCGGTGACTAGGGGGTGTTGAGTCCAGTTCACTGAGCAGGGAGTAGGCCTTGTCTATTACATATTTGGCTTATGGAGCGGTCTCTGAGCTAATTTCAAACCCTTGTTTTATGCATCACCCCACCTCACCTTTCCCGTTCAGCAGCCATAGTGTGTCTTCCAAAGGTGTGATTCTGTTCTGTTTTGTAATTCAGTTCAACTGTAGCGATTTTGACATTCCCTCTATAAGCGATATCTTAGGATAAGTGTCTTTTTCTGTGTGACTTATTTCACTTAGAATCATCGGACCTAAATCCACTCATCATGCTGCTATCTAGCCTTATGACATTGATTTCATGGCTGAGTGATATTCCATTGTGTCAAGTCCCACCATTTCTTTATCCATTTTTCTCTTTCCTGGGATATTGAAGGTGTACCGAAGTGGAGGTTCTTGGAAACAGAGCAGCCGTAAAGTTTGGGGTGCCTGTGTCTTGTTGATTTTTAGTTTTCCCGATTTATACCTCCATGAATGGAAGTGCCCTATGCTCTCTAAGCTGTGTTTATTAATTGTTTCAGGACACACCGTACACTTCTCCAGAGTGCCTGTTGGCAATTTACATCCCGCCCATCAGCGTAGCAAGGCTCCCATGTCTCCATGGGATGTCCTGCTTTTCTGGTTTTTACACTTTTTTCAGCATGGCCCTTTTGACCGAGGGCAAGCGAGACTTCTTTGTAGCGCTGATTTGCCCTTCCGGCTTGCTTGGTTGGCCAAAAAGGGCGTATGCGTTTTTTCCTGAATATATTCAGGAAAAAAAGCATACGCCCATTTTGGCCAAGGGCATCATTGTCAACGTTTTGCCGCTTTTCATGTGCTTTAAAGGCGAGTCGAATCTACCTCCTGAAATCTGTTTCCTGCAAATCTGCCTTGCTTTCAAATCCTCTTCGTTGCCTTCCCTCAATATATTTGTGGACGAGAGTTCTCATTTATAACTCTGCACGTTTGTGAATTGCAGTGCCCCTGAGCTCCATTTGTCTACTCGCTTTTTTGGGAGCTGGCCGCAAAAGCGCAGGATTGCTTCAGGCCCTATTTTGGTTCTGGGGGGCAGGCTGAGCCTGTGGTTCATTTTTCTTCCTGATGGGAAAATGGAGTGACCTGTGCCTGTCCCAACACCTAGAGCTAGTCTCTCGTTGGTTCCCCTTCTTCCCGTTCATCCTCAGGAGAAATTGCAACCTTTACGAAACAGGAGGTTAAAGGTGCTGATTCTCCAAGTAGGGAGATGGTTAGTCAAGCGGCTGGAATGGCGAACCCGAGCACAAGGAGAGGAGAAACGAGGTGCGTTTTAGAAACCTTTCCCGATCTCACGGCATACCATCTTCTGGGTTTCCCATGCATGTTTTGATGTAGGAAGATGCCCTTGTACCTGGAGATTTGAGACCCACGGGGTGGGTACCCCGCGGTGTTACTTTAAAGTATCTGCGTTAGCTCACCCAACCTCACCAATCCTCTCAGCCCCAAGAGTGTCCAGCCTTATGTCTCATCCAGCTGTGGGTCTAGCTATGGTCAATCCAGGTTGCATCAGAGACCCTGAACGGATTTTGTAAGAATTTCTCTCTCTTTCACTGTCTTTGTTTTGTGGGATTTTTAAAGTAATTTATGTTTAGAATGGGGCTTGGCTGCTTTTCCCTGCTGTGTTTATGCCGCTTTACACCCTCTTGATTCACTTGCAGAGAGATATCGATACATGGGTTTTCAGATTCTTACGAGTCAGATATATTCTTGTGCGGTGACTAGGGGGTGTTGAGTCCAGTTCACTGAGCAGGGAGTAGGCCTTGTCTATTACATATTTGGCTTATGGAGCGGTCTCTGAGCTAATTTCAAACCCTTGTTTTATGCATCACCCCACCTCACCTTTCCCGTTCAGCAGCCATAGTGTGTCTTCCAAAGGTGTGATTCTGTTCTGTTTTGTAATTCAGTTCAACTGTAGCGATTTTGACATTCCCTCTATAAGCGATATCTTAGGATAAGTGTCTTTTTCTGTGTGACTTATTTCACTTAGAATCATCGGACCTAAATCCACTCATCATGCTGCTATCTAGCCTTATGACATTGATTTCATGGCTGAGTGATATTCCATTGTGTCAAGTCCCACCATTTCTTTATCCATTTTTCTCTTTCCTGGGATATTGAAGGTGTACCGAAGTGGAGGTTCTTGGCAACAGAGCAGCCGTAAAGTTTGGGGTGCCTGTGTCTTGTTGATTTTTAGTTTTCCCGATTTATACCTCCATGAATGGAAGTGCCCTATGCTCTCTAAGCTGTGTTTATTAATTGTTTCAGGACACACCGTACACTTCTCCAGACTGCCTGTTGGCAATTTACATCCCGCCCATCAGCGTAGCAAGGCTCCCATGTCTCCATGGGATGTCCTGCTTTTCTGGTTTTTACACTTTTTTCAGCATGGCCCTTTTGACCGAGGGCAAGCGAGACTTCTTTGTAGCGCTGATTTGCCCTTCCGGCTTGCTTGGTTGGCCAAAAAGGGCGTATGCGTTTTTTCCTGAATATATTCAGGAAAAAAAGCATACGCCCATTTTGGCCAAGGGCATCATTGTCAACGTTTTGCCGCTTTTCATGTGCTTTAAAGTCGAGTCGAATCTACCTCCTGAAATCTGTTTCCTGCAAATCTGCCTTGCTTTCAAATCCTCTTCGTTGCCTTCCCTCAATATATTTGTGGACGAGAGTTCTCATTTATAACTCTGCACGTTTGTGAATTGCAGTGCCCCTGAGCTCCATTTGTCTACTCGGTTTTTTGGGAGCTGGCCACAAAAGCGCAGGATTGCTTCAGGCCCTATTTTGGTTCTGGGGGGCAGGCTGAGCCTGTGGTTCATTCTTCTTCCTGATGGGAAAATGGAGTGACCTGCGCCTGTCCCAACACCTAGAGCTAGTCTCTCGTTGGTTCCCCTTCTTCCCGTTCATCCTCAGGAGAAATTGCAACCTGTACGAAACAGGAGGTTAAAGGTGCTGATTCTCCAAGTAGGGAGATGGTTAGTCAAGCGGCTGGAATGGCGAACCCGAGCACAAGGAGAGGAGAAACGAGGTGCGTTTTAGAAACCTTTCCCGATCTCACGGCATACCATCTTCTGGGTTTCCCATGCATGTTTTGATGTAGGAAGATGCCCTTGTACCTGGAGATTTGAGACCCATGGGGTGGGTACCCCGCGGTGTTACTTTAAAATATCTGCGTTAGCTCACCCAACCTCACAAATCCTCTCAGCCCCAAGAGTGTCCAGCCTTATGTCTCATCCAGCTGTGGGTCTAGCTATGGTCAATCAAGGTTGCATCAGAGACCCTGAACGGATTTTGTAAGAATTTCTCTCTCTTTCACTGTCTTTGTTTTGTGGGATTTTTAAAGTAATTTATGTTTAGAATGGGGCTTGGCTGCTTTTCCCTGCTGTGTTTATGCCGCTTTACACCCTCTTGATTCACTTGCAGAGAGATATCGATACATGGGTTTTCAGATTCTTACGAGTCAGATATATTCTTGTGCGGTGACTAGGGGGTGTTGAGTCCAGTTCACTGAGCAGGGAGTAGGCCTTGTCTATTACATATTTGGCTTATGGAGCGGTCTCTGAGCTAATTTCAAACCCTTGTTTTATGCATCACCCCACCTCACCTTTCCCGTTCAGCAGCCATAGTGTGTCTTCCAAAGGTGTGATTCTGTTCTGTTTTGTAATTCAGTTCAACTGTAGCGATTTTGACATTCCCTCTATAAGCGATATCTTAGGATAAGTGTCTTTTTCTGTGTGACTTATTTCACTTAGAATCATCGGACCTAAATCCACTCATCATGCTGCTATCTAGCCTTATGACATTGATTTCATGGCTGAGTGATATTCCATTGTGTCAAGTCCCACCATTTCTTTATCCATTTTTCTCTTTCCTGGGATATTGAAGGTGTACCGAAGTGGAGGTTCTTGGAAACAGAGCAGCCGTAAAGTTTGGGGTGCCTGTGTCTTGTTGATTTTTAGTTTTCCCGATTTATACCTCCATGAATGGAAGTGCCCTATGCTCTCTAAGCTGTGTTTATTAATTGTTTCAGGACACACCGTACACTTCTCCAGAGTGCCTGTTGGCAATTTACATCCCGCCTATCAGCGTAGCAAGGCTCCCATGTCTCCATGGGATGTCCTGCTTTTCTGGTTTTTACACTTTTTTCAGCATGGCCCTTTTGACCGAGGGCAAGCGAGACTTCTTTGTAGCGCTGATTTGCCCTTCCGGCTTGCTTGGTTGGCCAAAAAGGGCGTATGCGTTTTTTCCTGAATATATTCAGGAAAAAAAGCATACGCCCATTTTGGCCAAGGGCATCATTGTCAACGTTTTGCCGCTTTTCATGTGCTTTAAAGGCGAGTCGAATCTACCTCCTGAAATCTGTTTCCTGCAAATCTGCCTTGCTTTCAAATCCTCTTCGTTGCCTTCCCTCAATATATTTGTGGACGAGAGTTCTCATTTATAACTCTGCACGTTTGTGAATTGCAGTGCCCCTGAGCTCCATTTGTCTACTCGCTTTTTTGGGAGCTGGCCGCAAAAGCGCAGGATTGCTTCAGGCCCTATTTTGGTTCTGGGGGGCAGGCTGAGCCTGTGGTTCATTTTTCTTCCTGATGGGAAAATGGAGTGACCTGTGCCTGTCCCAACACCTAGAGCTAGTCTCTCGTTGGTTCCCCTTCTTCCCGTTCATCCTCAGGAGAAATTGCAACCTGTACGAAACAGGAGGTTAAAGGTGCTGATTCTCCAAGTAGGGAGATGGTTAGTCAAGCGGCTGGAATGGCGAACCCGAGCACAAGGAGAGGAGAAACGAGGTGCGTTTTAGAAACCTTTCCCGATCTCACGGCATACCATCTTCTGGGTTTCCCATGCATGTTTTGATGTAGGAAGATGCCCTTGTACCTGGAGATTTGAGACCCACGGGGTGGGTACCCCGCGGTGTTACTTTAAAGTATCTGCGTTAGCTCACCCAACCTCACCAATCCTCTCAGCCCCAAGAGTGTCCAGCCTTATGTCTCATCCAGCTGTGGGTCTAGCTATGGTCAATCCAGGTTGCATCAGAGACCCTGAACGGATTTTGTAAGAATTTCTCTCTCTTTCACTGTCTTTGTTTTGTGGGATTTTTAAAGTAATTTATGTTTAGAATGGGGCTTGGCTGCTTTTCCCTGCTGTGTTTATGCCGCTTTACACCCTCTTGATTCACTTGCAGAGAGATATCGATACATGGGTTTTCAGATTCTTACGAGTCAGATATATTCTTGTGCGGTGACTAGGGGGTGTTGAGTCCAGTTCACTGAGCAGGGAGTAGGCCTTGTCTATTACATATTTGGCTTATGGAGCGGTCTCTGAGCTAATTTCAAACCCTTGTTTTATGCATCACCCCACCTCACCTTTCCCGTTCAGCAGCCATAGTGTGTCTTCCAAAGGTGTGATTCTGTTCTGTTTTGTAATTCAGTTCAACTGTAGCGATTTTGACATTCCCTCTATAAGCGATATCTTAGGATAAGTGTCTTTTTCTGTGTGACTTATTTCACTTAGAATCATCGGACCTAAATCCACTCATCATGCTGCTATCTAGCCTTATGACATTGATTTCATGGCTGAGTGATATTCCATTGTGTCAAGTCCCACCATTTCTTTATCCATTTTTCTCTTTCCTGGGATATTGAAGGTGTACCGAAGTGGAGGTTCTTGGAAACAGAGCAGCCGTAAAGTTTGGGGTGCCTGTGTCTTGTTGATTTTTAGTTTTCCCGATTTATACCTCCATGAATGGAAGTGCCCTATGCTCTCTAAGCTGTGTTTATTAATTGTTTCAGGACACACCGTACACTTCTCCAGAGTGCCTGTTGGCAATTTACATCCCGCCCATCAGCGTAGCAAGGCTCCCATGTCTCCATGGGATGTCCTGCTTTTCTGGTTTTTACACTTTTTTCAGCATGGCCCTTTTGACCGAGGGCAAGCGAGACTTCTTTGTAGCGCTGATTTGCCCTTCCGGCTTGCTTGGTTGGCCAAAAAGGGCGTATGCGTTTTTTCCTGAATATATTCAGGAAAAAAAGCATACGCCCATTTTGGCCAAGGGCATCATTGTCAACGTTTTGCCGCTTTTCATGTGCTTTAAAGGCGAGTCGAATCTACCTCCTGAAATCTGTTTCCTGCAAATCTGCCTTGCTTTCAAATCCTCTTCGTTGCCTTCCCTCAATATATTTGTGGACGAGAGTTCTCATTTATAACTCTGCACGTTTGTGAATTGCAGTGCCCCTGAGCTCCATTTGTCTACTCGCTTTTTTGGGAGCTGGCCACAAAAGCGCAGGATTGCTTCAGGCCCTAATTTGGTTCTGGGGGGCAGGCTGAGCCTGTGGTTCATTCTTCTTCCTGATGGGAAAATGGAGTGACCTGTGCCTGTCCCAACACCTAGAGCTAGTCTCTCGTTGGTTCCCCTTCTTCCCGTTCATCCTCAGGAGAAATTGCAACCTGTACGAAACAGGAGGTTAAAGGTGCTGATTCTCCAAGTAGGGAGATGGTTAGTCAAGCGGCTGGAATGGCGAACCCGAGCACAAGGAGAGGAGAAACGAGGTGCGTTTTAGAAACCTTTCCCGATCTCACGGATTACCATCTTCTGGGTTTCCCATGCATGTTTTGATGTAGGAAGATGCCCTTGTACCTGGAGATTTGAGACCCATAGGGTGGGTACCCCGCGGTGTTACTTTAAAGTATCTGCGTTAGCTCACCCAACCTCACCAATCCTCTCAGCCCCAAGAGTGTCCAGCCTTATGTCTCATCCAGCTGTGGGTCTAGCTATGGTCAATCCAGGTTGCATCAGAGACCCTGAACGGATTTTGTAAGAATTTCTCTCTCTTTCACTGTCTTTGTTTTGTGGGATTTTTAAAGTAATTTATGTTTAGAATGGGGCTTGGCTGCTTTTCCCTGCTGTGTTTATGCCGCTTTACACCCTCTTGATTCACTTGCAGAGAGATATCGATACATGGGTTTTCAGATTCTTACGAGTCAGATATATTCTTGTGCGGTGACTAGGGGGTGTTGAGTCCAGTTCACTGAGCAGGGAGTAGGCCTTGTCTATTACATATTTGGCTTATGGAGCGGTCTCTGAGCTAATTTCAAACCCTTGTTTTATGCATCACCCCACCTCACCTTTCCCGTTCAGCGGCCATAGTGTGTCATACAAAGGTGTGATTCTGTTCTGTTTTGTAATTCAGTTCAAGTGTAGCTATTTTGCCATTCCCTCTATAAGCGATATCTTAGGATAAGTGTCTTTTTCTGTGTGACTTATTTCACTTAGAATCATCGGACCTAAATCCACTCATCATGCTGCTAACTAGCCTTATGACATTGATTTCATGGCTGAGTGATATTCCATTGTGTCAAGTCCCACCATTTCTTTATCCATTTTTCTCTTTCCTGGGATATTGAAGGTGTACCGAAGTGGAGGTTCTTGGAAACAGAGCAGCCATAAAGTTTGGGGTGCCTGTGTCTTGTTGATTTTTAGTTTTCCCGATTTTTACGCCCATGAGTGGAAGTGCCCTATGCTCTCTAAGCTGTGTTTATTACTTGTTTCAGGACACACCGTACACTTCTCCAGAGTGCCTGTTGGCAATTTACATCCCGCCCATCAGCGTAGCAAGGCTCCCATGTCTCCATGGCCTGTCCTGCTTTTCTGGTTTTTACACATTTTTCAGCATGGCCCTTTTGACCGAGGGCAAGCGAGACTTCTTTGTAGCGCTGATTTGCCCTTCCGGCTTGCTTGGTTGGCCAAAATGGGCGTATGCGTTTTTTCCTGAATATATTCAGGAAAAAACGCATACGCCCTTTTTGGCCAAGGGCATCATTGTCAACGTTTTGCCGCTTTTCATGTGCTTTAAAGGCGAGTCGAATCTACCTCCTGAAATCTGTTTCCTGCAAATCTGCCTTGCTTTCAAATCCTCTTCGTTGCCTTCCCTCAATATATTTGTGGACGAGAGTTCTCCTTTATAACTCTGCACGTTTGTGAATTGCAGTGCCCCTGAGCTCCATTTGTCTACTCGCTTTTTTGGGAGCTGGCCGCAAAAGCGCAGTATTGCTTCAGGCCCTATTTTGGTTCTGGGGGGCAGGCTGAGCCTGTGGTTCATTCTTCTTCCTGATGGGAAAATGGAGTTACGTGTGCCAGTGCAAAAACCTAGGGCTAGTCTCTCGTTGGTTCCCCGTCTTCCCGTTCATCCTCAGGACAAATTGCAACCTGTACGAAACAGGAGGTTAAAGGTGCTGATTCTCCAAGTAGGGAGATGGTTAGTCAAGCGGCTGGAATGGCGAACCCGAGCACAAGGAGAGGAGAAATGAGGTGCGTTTTAGAATCCTTTCCCGATCTCACGGCGTACCATCTTCTGGGTTTCCCATGCATGTTTTGTTGTAGGAAGATGCCCTTGTACCTGGAGATTTGAGACCCATGGGGTGGGTACCCCGCGGTGTTACTTTAAAATATCTGCGTTAGCTCACCCAACCTCACCAATCCTCTCAGCCCCAAGAGTGTCCAGCCTTATGTCTCATCCAGCTGTGGGTCTAGCTATGGTCAATCCAGGTTGCATCAGAGACCCTGAACGGATTTTGTAAGAATTTCTCTCTCTTTCACTGTCTTTGTTTTGTGGGATTTTTAAAGTAATTTATGTTTAGAATGGGGCTTGGCTGCTTTTCTCTGCTGTGTTTATGCCGCTTTACACCCTCTTGATTCACTTGCAGAGAGATATCGATACATGGGTTTTCAGATTCTTACGAGTCAGATATATTCTTGTGCGGTGACTAGGGGGTGTTGAGTCCAGTTCACTGAGCAGGGAGTAGGCCTTGTCTATTACATATTTGGCTTATGGAGCGGTCTCTGAGCTAATTTCAAACCCTTGTTTTATGCATCACCCCACCTCACCTTTCCCGTTCAGCAGCCATAGTGTGTCTTCCAAAGGTGTGATTCTGTTCTGTTTTGTAATTGAGTTCAAGTGTAGCGATTTTGACATTCCCTCTATAAGCGATATCTTAGGATAAGTGTCTTTTTCTGTGTGACTTATTTCACTTAGAATCATCGGACCTAAATCCACTCATCATGCTGCTATCTAGCCTTATGACATTGATTTCATCGCTGAGTGATATTCCATTTTGTCAAGTCCCACCATTTCTTTATCCATTTTTCTCTTTCCTGGGATATTGAAGGTGTACCGAAGTGGAGGTTCTTGGAAACAGAGCAGCCGTAAAGTTTGGGGTGCCTGTGTCTTGTTGATTTTTAGTTTTCCCGATTTATACCTCCATGAATGGAAGTGCCCTATGCTCTCTAAGCTGTGTTTATTAATTGTTTCAGGACACACCGTACACTTCTCCAGAGTGCCTGTTGGCAATTTACATCCCGCCCATCAGCGTAGCAAGGCTCCCATGTCTCCATGGGATGTCCTGCTTTTCTGGTTTTTACACTTTTTTCAGCATGGCCCTTTTGACTGAGGGCAAGCGAGACTTCTTTGTAGCGCTGATTTGCCCTTCCGGCTTGCTTGGTTGGCCAAAAAGGGCGTATGCGTTTTTTCCTGAATATATTCAGGAAAAAAAGCATACGCCCATTTTGGCCAAGGGCATCATTGTCAACGTTTTGCCGCTTTTCATGTGCTTTAAAGGCGAGTCGAATCTACCTCCTGAAATCTGTTTCCTGCAAATCTGCCTTGCTTTCAAATCCTCTTCGTTGCCTTCCCTCAATATATTTGTGGACGAGAGTTCTCATTTATAACTCTGCACGTTTGTGAATTGCAGTGCCCCTGAGCTCCATTTGTCTACTCGCTTTTTTGGGAGCTGGCCACAAAAGCGCAGGATTGCTTCAGGCCCTATTTTGGTTCTGGGGGGCAGGCTGAGCCTGTGGTTCATTCTTCTTTCTGTTGGGAAAATGGAGTGACCTGTGCCTGTCCCAACACCTAGAGCTAGTCTCTCGTTGGTTCCCCTTCTTCCCGTTCATCCTCAGGAGAAATTGCAACCTGTACGAAACAGGAGGTTAAAGGTGCTGATTCTCCAAGTAGGGAGATGGTTAGTCAAGCGGCTGGAATGGCGAACCCGAGCACAAGGAGAGGAGAAACGAGGTGCGTTTTAGAAACCTTTCCCAATCTCACGGCATACCATCTTCTGGGTTTCCCATGCATGTTTTGATGTAGGAAGATGCCCTTGTACCTGGAGATTTGAGACCCATGGGGTGGGTACCCCGCGGTGTTACTTTAAAATATCTGCGTTAGCTCACCCAACCTCACAAATCCTCTCAGCCCCAAGAGTGTCCAGCCTTATGTCTCATCCAGCTGTGGGTCTAGCTATGGTCAATCCAGGTTGCATCAGAGACCCTGAACGGATTTTGTAAGAATTTCTCTCTCTTTCACTGTCTTTGTTTTGTGGGATTTTTAAAGTAATTTATGTTTAGAATGGGGCTTGGCTGCTTTTCCCTGCTGTGTTTATGCCGCTTTACACCCTCTTGATTCACTTGCAGAGAGATATCGATACATGGGTTTTCAGATTCTTACGAGTCAGATATATTCTTGTGCAGTGACTAGGGGGTGTTGAGTCCAGTTCACTGAGCAGGGAGTAGGCCTTGTCTATTACATATTTGGCTTATGGAGCAGTCTCTGAGCTAATTTCAAACCCTTGTTTTATGCATCACCCCACCTCACCTTTCCCGTTCAGCAGCCATAGTGTGTCTTCCAAAGGTGTGATTCTGTTCTGTTTTGTAATTCAGTTCAACTGTAGCGATTTTGACATTCCCTCTATAAGCGATATCTTAGGATAAGTGTCTTTTTCTGTGTGACTTATTTCACTTAGAATCATCGGACCTAAATCCACTCATCATGCTGCTATCTAGCCTTATGACATTGATTTCATGGCTGAGTGATATTCCATTGTGTCAAGTCCCACCATTTCTTTATCCATTTTTATCTTTCCTGGGATATTGAAGGTGTACCGAAGTGGAGGTTCTTGGAAACAGAGCAGCCGTAAAGTTTGGGGTGCCTGTGTCTTGTTGATTTTTAGTTTTCCCGATTTATACCTCCATGAATGGAAGTGCCCTATGCTCTCTAAGCTGTGTTTATTAATTGTTTCAGGACACACCGTACACTTCTCCAGAGTGCCTGTTGGCAATTTACATCCCGCCCATCAGCGTAGCAAGGCTCCCATGTCTCCATGGGATGTCCTGCTTTTCTGGTTTTTACACTTTTTTCAGCATGGCCCTTTTGACCGAGGGCAAGCGAGACTTCTTTGTAGCGCTGATTTGCCCTTCCGGCTTGCTTGGTTGGCCAAAAAGGGCGTATGCGTTTTTTCCTGAATATATTCAGGAAAAAAAGCATACGCCCATTGTGGCCAAGGGCATCATTGTCAACGTTTTGCGGCTTTTCATGTGCTTTAAATGCGAGTCGAATCTACCTCCTGAAATCTGTTTCCTGCAAATCTGCCTTGCTTTCAAATCCTCTTCGTTGCCTTCCCTCAATATATTTGTGGACGAGAGTTCTCATTTATAACTCTGCACGTTTGTGAATTGCAGTGCCCCTGAGCTCCATTTGTCTACTCGCTTTTTTGGGAGCTGGCCACAAAAGCGCAGGATTGCTTCAGGCCCTAATTTGGTTCTGGGGGGCAGGCTGGGCCTGTGGTTCATTCTTCTTCCTGATGGGAAAATGGAGTGACCTGTGCCTGTCCCAACACCTAGAGCTAGTCTCTCGTTGGTTCCCCGTCTTCCCGTTCATCCTCAGGAGAAATTGCAACCTGTACGAAACAGGAGGTTAAAGGTGCTGATTCTCCAAGTAGGGAGATGGTTAGTCAAGCGGCTGGAATGGCGAACCCGAGCTCAAGGAGAGGAGAAACGAGGTGCGTTTTAGAAACCTTTCCCAATCTCACGGCATACCATCTTCTGGGTTTCCCATGCATGTTTTGATGTAGGAAGATGCCCTTGTACCTGGAGATTTGAGACCCATGGGGTGGGTACCCCGCGGTGTTACTTTAAAGTATCTGCGTTAGCTCACCCAACCTCACCAATCCTCTCAGACCCAAGAGTGTCCAGCCTTATGTCTCATCCAGTTGTGGGTCTAGCTATGGTCAATCCAGGTTGCATCAGAGACCCTGAACGGATTTTGTAAGAATTTCTCTCTCTTTCACTGTCTTTGTTTTGTGGGTTTTTTAAAGTAATTTATGTTTAGAATGGGGCTTGGCTGCTTTTCCCTGCTGTGTTTATGCCGCTTTACACCCTCTTGATTCACTTGCAGAGAGATATCGATACATGGGTTTTCAGATTCTTACGAGTCAGATATATTCTTGTGCAGTGACTAGGGGGTGTTGAGTCCAGTTCACTGAGCAGGGAGTAGGCCTTGTCTATTACATATTTGGCTTATGGAGCAGTCTCTGAGCTAATTTCAAACCCTTGTTTTATGCATCACCCCACCTCACCTTTCCCGTTCAGCAGCCATAGTGTGTCTTCCAAAGGTGTGATTCTGTTCTGTTTTGTAATTCAGTTCAACTGTAGCGATTTTGACATTCCCTCTATAAGCGATATCTTAGGATAAGTGTCTTTTTCTGTGTGACTTATTTCACTTAGAATCATCGGACCTAAATCCACTCATCATGCTGCTATCTAGCCTTATGACATTGATTTCATGGCTGAGTGATATTCCATTGTGTCAAGTCCCACCATTTCTTTATCCATTTTTATCTTTCCTGGGATATTGAAGGTGTACCGAAGTGGAGGTTCTTGGAAACAGAGCAGCCGTAAAGTTTGGGGTGCCTGTGTCTTGTTGATTTTTAGTTTTCCCGATTTATACCTCCATGAATGGAAGTGCCCTATGCTCTCTAAGCTGTGTTTATTAATTGTTTCAGGACACACCGTACACTTCTCCAGAGTGCCTGTTGGCAATTTACATCCCGCCCATCAGCGTAGCAAGGCTCCCATGTCTCCATGGGATGTCCTGCTTTTCTGGTTTTTACACTTTTTTCAGCATGGCCCTTTTGACCGAGGGCAAGCGAGACTTCTTTGTAGCGCTGATTTGCCCTTCCGGCTTGCTTGGTTGGCCAAAAAGGGCGTATGCGTTTTTTCCTGAATATATTCAGGAAAAAAAGCATACGCCCATTGTGGCCAAGGGCATCATTGTCAACGTTTTGCGGCTTTTCATGTGCTTTAAATGCGAGTCGAATCTACCTCCTGAAATCTGTTTCCTGCAAATCTGCCTTGCTTTCAAATCCTCTTCGTTGCCTTCCCTCAATATATTTGTGGACGAGAGTTCTCATTTATAACTCTGCACGTTTGTGAATTGCAGTGCCCCTGAGCTCCATTTGTCTACTCGCTTTTTTGGGAGCTGGCCACAAAAGCGCAGGATTGCTTCAGGCCCTAATTTGGTTCTGGGGGGCAGGCTGGGCCTGTGGTTCATTCTTCTTCCTGATGGGAAAATGGAGTGACCTGTGCCTGTCCCAACACCTAGAGCTAGTCTCTCGTTGGTTCCCCGTCTTCCCGTTCATCCTCAGGAGAAATTGCAACCTGTACGAAACAGGAGGTTAAAGGTGCTGATTCTCCAAGTAGGGAGATGGTTAGTCAAGCGGCTGGAATGGCGAACCCGAGCTCAAGGAGAGGAGAAACGAGGTGCGTTTTAGAAACCTTTCCCAATCTCACGGCATACCATCTTCTGGGTTTCCCATGCATGTTTTGATGTAGGAAGATGCCCTTGTACCTGGAGATTTGAGACCCATGGGGTGGGTACCCCGCGGTGTTACTTTAAAGTATCTGCGTTAGCTCACCCAACCTCACCAATCCTCTCAGACCCAAGAGTGTCCAGCCTTATGTCTCATCCAGTTGTGGGTCTAGCTATGGTCAATCCAGGTTGCATCAGAGACCCTGAACGGATTTTGTAAGAATTTCTCTCTCTTTCACTGTCTTTGTTTTGTGGGTTTTTTAAAGTAATTTATGTTTAGAATGGGGCTTGGCTGCTTTTCCCTGCTGTGTTTATGCCGCTTTACACCCTCTTGATTCACTTGCAGAGAGATATCGATACATAGGTTTTCAGATTCTTACGAGGCAGATATATTCTTGTGCGGTGACTAGGGGGTGTTGAGTCCAGTTCACTGAGCAGGGAGTAGGCCTTGTCTATTACATATTTGGCTTATGGAGCGGTCTCTGAGCTAATTTCAAACCCTTGTTTTATGCATCACCCTACCTCACCTTTCCCGTTAAGCAGCCATAGTGTGTCTTCTAAAGGTGTGACTCTGTTCTGTTTTGTAATTCAGTTCAAGTGTAGCGATTTTGACATTGCCTCTATAAGCGATATCTTAGGATAAGTGTCTTTTTCTGTGTGACTTATTTCACTTAGACTCATCGGACCTAAATCCACTCATCATGCTGCTATCTAGCCTTATGACATTGATTTCATGGCTGAGTGATATTCCATTGTGTCAAGTCCCACCATTTCTTTATCCATTTTTCTCTTTCCTGGGATATTGAAGGTGTACCGAAGTGGAGGTTCTTGGAAACAGAGCAGCCGTAAAGTTTGGGGTGCCTGTGTCTTGTTGATTTTTAGTTTTCCCGATTTATACCTCCATGAATGGAAGTGCCCTATGCTCTCTAAGCTGTGTTTATTAATTGTTTCAGGACACACCGTACACTTCTCCAGAGTGCCTGTTGGCAATTTACATCCCGCCCATCAGCGTAGCAAGGCTCCCATGTCTCCATGGGATGTCCTGCTTTTCTGGTTTTTACACTTTTTTCAGCATGGCCCTTTTGACCGAGGGCAAGCGAGACTTCTTTGTAGCGCTGATTTGCCCTTCCGGCTTGCTTGGTTGGCCAAAAAGGGCGTATGCGTTTTTTCCTGAATATATTCAGGAAAAAAAGCATACGCCCATTTTGGCCAAGGGCATCATTGTCAACGTTTTGCCGCTTTTCATGTGCTTTAAAGGCGAGTCGAATCTACCTCCTGAAATCTGTTTCCTGCAAATCTGCCTTGCTTTCAAATCCTCTTCGTTGCCTTCCCTCAATATATTTGTGGACGAGAGTTCTCATTTATAACTCTGCACGTTTGTGAATTGCAGTGCCCCTGAGCTCCATTTGTCTACTCGCTTTTTTGGGAGCTGGCCGCAAAAGCGCAGGATTGCTTCAGGCCCTATTTTGGTTCTGGGGGGCAGGCTGAGCCTGTGGTTCATTCTTCTTCCTGATGGGAAAATGGAGTGACCTGTGCCAGTGCCAAAACCTAGGGCTAATCTCTCGTTGGTTCCCCGTCTTCCCGTTCATCCTCAGGACAAATTGCAACCTGTACGAAACAGGAGGTTAAAGGTGCTGATTCTCCAAGTAGGGAGATGGTTAGTCAAGCGGCTGGAATGGCGAACCCGAGCACAAGGAGAGGAGAAATGAGGTGCGTTTTAGAAACCTTTCCCGATCTCACGGCATACCGTCTTCTGGGTTTCCCATGCATGTTTTGATGTAGGAAGATGCCCTTGTACCTGGAGATTTGAGACCCATGGGGTGGGTACCCCGCGGTGTTACTTTAAAGTATCTGCGTTTACTCACCCAACCTCACCAATCCTCTCAGCCCCAAGAGTGTCCAGCCTTATGTCTCATCCAGCTGTGGGACTAGCTATGGTCAATCCAGGTTGCATCAGAGACCCTGAACGGATTTTGTAAGAATTTCTCTCTCTTTCACTGTCTTTGTTTTGTGGGTTTTTTAAAGTAATTTATGTTTAGAATGGGGCTTGGCTGCTTTTCCCTGCTGTGTTTATGCCGCTTTACACCCTCTTGATTCACTTGCAGAGAGATATCGATACATAGGTTTTCAGATTCTTACGAGTCAGATATATTCTTGTGCGGTGACTAGGGGGTGTTGAGTCCAGTTCACTGAGCAGGGTGTAGGCCTTGTCTATTACATATTTGGCTTATGGAGCGGTGTCTGATCTAGTGTGTCTTCCAAAGGTGTGACTCTGTTCTGTTTTGTAATTCAGTTCAAGTGTAGCGATTTTGACATTCCCTCTATAAGCGATATCTTAGGATAAGTGTCTTTTTCTGTGTGACTTATTTCACTTAGACTCATCGGACCTAAATCCACTCATCATGCTGCTAACTGGCCTTATGACATTGATTTCATGGCTGAGTGATATTCCATTGTGCCAAGTCCCACCATTTCTTTATCCATTTTTCTCTTTCCTGGGATATTGAAGGTGTACCGAAGTGGACGTTCTTGGAAACAGAGCAGCCGTAAAGTTTGGGGTGCCTGTGTCTTGTTGATTTTTAGTTTTCCCGATTTATACGCCCATGAGTGGAAATGCCCTATGCTCTCTAAGCTGTTTTTATTACTTGTTTCAGGACACACCGTACACTTCTCAGGAGTGCCTGTTGGCAATTTACATCCCGCCCATCAGCGTAGCAAGGCTCCCATGTCTCCATGGCCTGTCCTGCTTTTCTGGTTTTTACACATTTTTCAGCATGGCCCTTTTGACCGAGGGCAAGCGAGACTTCTTTGTAGCGCTGATTTGCCCTTCCAGCTTGCTTGATTGGCCAAAAAGGGCGCATGCGTTTTTTCCTGAATATATTCAGGAAAAAACGCATGCGCCCTTTTTGGCCAAGGGCATCATTGTCAACGTTTTGCCGCTTTTCATGTGCTTTAAAGGCGAGTCGAATCTACCTCCTGAAATCTGTTTCCTGCAAATCTGCCTTGCTTTCAAATCCTCTTCGTTGCCTTCCCTCAATATATTTGTGGACGAGAGTTCTCATTTATAACTCTGCACGTTTGTGAATTGCAGTGCCCCTGAGCTCCATTTGTCTCCTCGCTTTTTTGGGAGCTGGCCGCAAAAGCGCAGGATTGCTTCAGGCCCTATTTTGGTTCTGGGGGGCAGGCTGAGCCTGTGGTTCATTCTTCTTCCTGATGGGAAAATGGAGTGACCTGTGCCTGTCCCAACATCTAGGGCTAGTCTCTCGTTGGTTGCCCGTCTTCCCGTTCATCCTCGGGACAAATTGCAACCTGGACGAAACAGGAGGTTAAAGGTGCTGATTCTCCAAGTAGGGAGATGGTTAGTCAAGCGGCTGGAATGGCGAACCCGAGCACAAGGAGAGGAGAAATGAGGTGCGTTTTAGAAACCTTTCCCGATCTCACGGTATACCATCTTCTGGGTTTCCCATGAATGTTTTGATGTAGGAAGATGCCCTTGTACCTGGAGATTTGAGACCCATGGGGTGGGTACCCCGCGGTGTTACTTTAAAGTATCTGCGTTTGCTCACCCAACCTCACCAATCCTCTCAGCCCCAAGAGTGTGCAGCCTTATGTCTCATCCAGCTGTGGGTCTAGATATGGTCAATCCAGGTGGCATAAGAGCTCCTGAACTGATTATGTAAGAATTTCTCTCCCTTTCACTGTCTTTATTTTGTGGGTTTTTTAAAGTAATTTATCTTTAGAATGGGGCTTGGCTGCTTTTCTCTGCTGTGTTTATGCCGCTTGACACCCTCTTGATTCACTTGCAGAGAGATATCGATACATAGGATTTCAGATTCTTACTAGTCAGATATATTCTTGTGCAGTGACTAGGGGGTGTTGAGTCCAGTTCACTGAGCAGGGAGTAGGCCTTGTCTATTACATATTTGGCTTATGGAGCAGTCTCTGAGCTAATTTCAAACCCTTGTTTTATGCATCACCCCACCTCACCTTTCCCGTTCAGCAGCCATAGTGTGTCTTCCAAAGGTGTGACTCTGTTCTGTTTTGTAATTCAGTTCAAGTGTAGCAATTTTGACATTCCCTCTATAAGCGATATCTTAGGATAAGTGTCTTTTTCTGTGTGACTTATTTCACTTAGTCTCATCGGACCTAAATCCACTCATCATGCTGCTAACTGGCCTTATGACATTGATTTCATGGCTGAGTGATATTCCATTCTGCCAAGTACCACCATTTCTTTATCCATTTTTCTCTTTCCTGGGATATTGAAGGTGTACCGAAGTGGAGGTTCTTGGAAACAGAGCAGCCGTAAAGTTTGGGGTGCCTGTGTCTTGTTGATTTTTAGTTTTCCCGATTTATACGCCCATGAGTGGAAATGCCCTATGCTCTCTAAGCTGTGTTTATTACTTCTTTCAGGACACACCGTACACTTCTCCAGAGTGCCTGTTGGCAATTTACATCCCGCCCATCAGCGTAGCAAGGCTCCCATGTCTCCATGGCCTGTTCTGCTTTTCTGGTTTTTACACATTTTTCAGCATGGCCCTTTTGACCGAGGGCAAGCGAGACTTCTTTGTAGCACTGATTTGCCCTTCCGGCTTGCTTGGTTGGCCAAAAGGGCGTATGCGTTTTTTCCTGAATATATTCAGGAAAAAACGCATACGCCCTTTTTGGCCAAGGGCATCATTGTCAACGTTTTTCCGTTTTCATGTGCTTTAAAGGCGAGTCGAATCTACCTCCTGAAATCTGTTTCCTGCAAATCTGACTTGCTTTCAAATCCTCTTCGTTGCCTTCCCTCAATATATTTGTGGACGAGAGTTCTCATTTATAACTCTGCACGTTTGTGAATTGCAGTGCCCCTGAGCTCCATTTGTCTCCTCGCTTTTTTGGGAGCTGGCCGCAAAAGCGCAGGATTGCTTCAGGCCCTATTTTGGTTCTGGGGGGCAGGCTGAGCCTGTGGTTCATTCTTCTTCCTGATGGGAAAATGGAGTGACCTGTGCCTGTCCCAACACCTAGGGCTAGTCTCTCGTTGGTTGCCCATCTTCCCGTTCATCCTCAGGACAAATTGCAACCTGTACGAAACAGGAGGTTAAAGGTGGTGATTCTCCAAGTAGGGAGATGGTTAGTCAAGCGGCTGGAATGGCGAACCCGAGCACAAGGAGAGGAGAAATGAGGTGCGTTTTAGAAACCTTTCCCGATCTCACGGCATACCATCTTCTGGGTTTCCCATGCATGTTTTGATGTAGGAAGATGCCCTTGTACCTGGAGATTTGAGACCCATGGGGTGGGTACCCCGCGGTGTTACTTTAAAGTATCTGCGTTTGCTCACCCAACCTCACCAATCCACTCAGCCCCAAGAGTGTCCAGCCTTATGTCTCATCCAGCTGTGGGTCTAGCTATGGTCAATCTAGGTTGCATCAGAGACCCTGAACGGATTTTGTAAGAATTTCTCTCTCTTTCACTGTCTTTGTTTTGTGGGTGTTTTAAAGTAATTTATGTTTAGAATGGGGCTTGGCTGCTTTTCCCTGCTGTGTTTATGCCGCTTTACACCCTCTTGATTCACTTGCAGAGAGATATCGATACATAGGTTTTCAGATTCTTACGAGTCAGATATATTCTTGTGCGGTGACTAGGGGGTGTTGAGTCCAGTTCACTGAGCAGGGAGTAGGCCTTGTCTATTACATATTTGGCTTATGGAGCGGTGTCTGATCTAGTGTGTCTTCCAAAGGTGTGACTCTGTTCTGTTTTGTAATTCAGTTCAAGTGTAGCGATTTTGACATTCCCTCTATAAGCGATATCTTAGGATAAGTGTCTTTTTCTGTGTGACTTATTTCACTTAGACTCATCGGACCTAAATCCACTCATCATGCTGCTAACTGGCCTTATGTCATTGATTTCATGGCTGAATGATATTCCATTGTGCCAAGTCCCACCATTTCTTTACACATTTTTCTCTTTCCTGGAATATTGAAGGTGTACCGAAGTGGACGTTCTTGGAAACAGAGCAGCCGTAAAGTTTGGGGTGCCTGTGTCTTGTTGATTTTTAGTTTTCCCGATTTATACGCCCATGAGTGGAAATGCCCTGTGCTCTCTAAGCTGTGTTTATTACTTGTTTCAGGACACACCGTACACTTCTCCAGAGTGGCTGTTGGCAATTTACATCCCGCACATCAGTGTAGCAAGGCTCCCATGTCTCCATGGCCTGTCCTGCTTTTCTGGTTTTTACACTTTTTTCAGCATGGCCCTTTTGACCGAGGGCAAGCGAGACTTCTTTGTAGCGCTGATTTGCCCTTCCAGCTTGCTTGGGTGGCCAAAAAGGGCGTATGCGTTTTTTCCTGAATATATTCAGGAAAAAACGCATACGCCCTTTTTGGCCAAGGGCATCATTGTCAACGTTTTGCCGCTTTTCATGTGCTTTAAAGGCGAGTCGAATCTACCTCCTGAAATCTGTTTCCTGCAAATCTGCCTTGCTTTCAAATCCTCTTCGTTGCCTTCCCTCAATATATTTGTGGACGAGAGTTCTCCTTTATAACTCTGCACGTTTGTGAATTGCAGTGCCCCTGAGCTCCATTTGTCTACTCGCTTTTTTGGGAGCTGGCCGCAAAAGCGCAGGATTGCTTCAGGCCCTATTTTGGTTCTGGGGGGCAGGCTGAGCCTGTGGTTCATTCTTCTTCCTGATGGGAAAATGGAGTGACCTGTGCCAGTGCCAACACCTAGGGCTAGTCTCTCGTTGGTTGCCCGTCTTCCCGTTCATCCTCAGGACAAATTGCAACCTGTACGAAACAGGAGGTTAAAGGTGCTGATTCTCCAAGTAGGGAGATGTTTAGTCAAGCGGCTGGAATGGCGAACCCGAGCACAAGGAGAGGAGAAATGAGGTGCGTTTTAGAAACTTTTCCCGATCTCACGGCTTACCATCTTCTGGGTTTCCCATGCATGTTTTGATGTAGGAAGATGCCCTTGTACCTGGAGATTTGAGACCCATGGGGTGGGTACTCCGCGGTGTTACTTTAAAGTATCTGCGTTTGCTCACCAAACCTCACCAATCCTCTCAGCCCCAAGAGTGTCCAGCCTTATGTCTCATCCAGCTGTGGGTCTAGCTATGGTCAATCTAGGTTGCATCAGAGACCCTGAACGGATTTTGTAAGAATTTCTCTCTCTTTCACTGTCTTTGTTTTGTGGGTTTTTTAAAGTAATTTATGTTTAGAATGGGGCTTGGCTGCTTTTCCCTGCTGTGTTTATGCCGCTTTACACCCTCTTGATTCACTTGCAGAGAGATATCAATACATGGGTTTTCAGATTCTTACGAGTCAGATATATTCTTGTGCGGTGACTAGGGGGTGTTGAGTCCAGTTCACTGAGCAGGGAGTAGGCCTTGTCTATTACATATTTGGCTTATGGAGCGGTCTCTGAGCTAATTTCAAACCCTTGTTTTATGCATCACCCCACCTCACCTTTCCCGTTCAGCAGCCATAGTGTGTCTTCCAAAGGTGTGATTCTGTTCTGTTTTGTAATTCAGTTCAAGTGTAGTGATTTTGACATTCCCTCTATAAGCGATATCTTAGGATAAGTGTCTTTTTCTGTGTGACTTATTTCACTTAGACTCATCGGACCTAAATCCACTCATCATGCTGCTAACTGGCCTTATGACATTGATTTCATGGCTGAATGATATTCCATTGTGCCAAGTCCCACCATTTCTTTACACATTTTTCTCTTTCCTGGGATATTGAAGGTGTACCGAAGTGGACGTTCTTGGAAACAGAGCAGCCGTAAAGTTTGGGGTGCCTGTGTCTTGTTGATTTTTAGTTTTCCCGATTTATACGCCCATGAGTGGAAATGCCCTGTGCTCTCTAAGCTGTGTTTATTACTTGTTTCAGGACACACCGTACACTTCTCCAGAGTGGCTGTTGGCAATTTACATCCCGCCCATCAGCGTAGCAAGGCTCCCATGTCTCCATGGGATGTCCTGCTTTTCTGGTTTTTACACATTTTTCAGCATGGCCCTTTTGACCGAGGGCAAGCGAGACTTCTTTGTAGCGCTGATTTGCCCTTCCGGCTTGCTTGGTTGGCCAAAATGGGCGTATGCGTTTTTTCCTGAATATATTCAGGAAAAAACGCATACGCCCTTTTAGGCCAAGGGCATCATTGTCAACGTTTTGCCGCTTTTCATGTGCTTTAAAGGCGAGTCGAATCTACCTCCTGAAATCTGTTTCCTGCAAATCTGCCTTGCTTTCAAATCCTCTTCGTTGCCTTCCCTCAATATATTTGTGGACGAGAGTTCTCATTTATAACTCTGCACGTTTGTGAATTGCAGTGCCCCTGAGCTCCATTTGTCTCCTCGCTTTTTTGGGAGCTGGCCGAAAAGTGCAGGATTGCTTCCGGCCCTATTTTGGTTCTGGGGGGCAAGCTGAGCCTGTGGTTCATTCTTCTTCCTGAAGGGAAAATGGAGTAACCTGTGCCTGTCCCAACACCTAGAGCTAGTCTCTCGTTGGTTCCCCTTCTTCCCGTTCATCCTCAGGAGAAATTGCAACCTGTACGAAACAGGAGGTTAAAGGTGCTGATTCTCCAAGTAGGGAGATGGTTAGTCAAGTGGCTGGAACGGCGAACCCGAGCACAAGGGGAGGAGAAATGAGGTGCGTTTTAGAAACCTTTCCCGATCTCACGGCATACCATCTTCTGGGTTTCCCATGCATGTTTTGATGTAGGAAGATGCCCTTGTACCTGGAGATTTGAGACCCATGGTGTGGGTACCCCGCGGTGTTACTTTAAAGTATCTGCGTTAGCTCACCCAACCTCACCAATCCTCTCAGCCCCAAGAGCGTCCAGCCTTATGTCTCATCCAGCTGTGGGTCTAGATATGGTCAATCCAGGTTGCATCAGAGACCCTGAACGGATTTTGTAAGAATTTCTCTCTCTTTCACTGTCTTTGTTTTGTGGGATTTTTAAAGTAATTTATGTTTAGAATGGGGCTTGGCTGCTTTTCCCTGCTGTGTTTATGCCGCTTTACACCCTCTTGATTCACTTGCAGAGAGATATCGATACATGGGTTTTCAGATTCTTACTAGTCAGATATATTCTTGTGCGGTGACTAGGGGGTGTTGAGTCCAGTTCACTGAGCAGGGAGTAGACCTTGTCTATTACATATTTGGCTTATGGAGCGGTCTCTGAGCTAATTTCAAACCCTTGTTTTATGCATCACCCCCCCTCACCTTTTCCGTTCAGCAGCCATAGTGTGTCTTCTAAAGGTGTGACTCTGTTCTGTTTTGTAATTCAGTTCAAGTGTAGCGATTTTGACATTCCCTCTATAAGCGATATCTTAGGATAAGTGTCTTTTTCTGTGTGACTTATTTCACTTAGAATCATCGGACCTAAATCCACTCATCATGCTGCTAACTAGCCTTATGACATTGATTTCATGGCTGAGTGAAATTCCATTGTGCCAAGTACCACCATTTCTTTATCCATTTTTCACTTTCCTAGTATATTGAAAGTGTGCCGAAGTGGACGTTCTTGGAAACAGAGCAGCCGTAAAGTTGGGGGTGCCTGTGTCTTGTTGATTTTTAGTTTTCCCGATTTATACGTCCATGAGTGGAAGTGCCCTATGCTCTCTAAGCTGTGTTTATTAATTGTTTCAGGACACACCGTACACTTCTCCAGAGTGCCTGTTGGCAATTTCATCCCGCCCATCAGCGTAGCAAGGCTCCCATGTCTCCATGGGATGTCCTGCTTTTCTGGTTTTTACACATTTTTCAGCATGGCCCTTTTGACCGAGGGCAAGCGAGACTTCTTTGTAGCGCTGATTTGCCCTTCCGGCTTGCTTGGTTGGCCAAAATGGGCGTATGCGTTTTTTCCTGAATATATTCAGGAAAAAACGCATACGCCCTTTTAGGCCAAGGGCATCATTGTCAACGTTTTGCCGCTTTTCATGTGCTTTAAAGGCGAGTCGAATCTACCTCCTGAAATCTGTTTCCTGCAAATCTGCCTTGCTTTCAAATCCTCTTCCTTGCCTTCCCTCAATATATTTGTGGATGAGAGTTCTCATTTATAACTCTGCACGTTTGTGAATTGCAGTGCCCCTGAGCTCCATTTGTCTACTCGCTTTTTTGGGAGCTGGCCGCAAAAGTGCAGGATTGCTTCAGGCCCTATTTTGGTTCTGGGGGGCAAGCTGAGCCTGTGGTTCATTCTTCTTCCTGAAGGGAAAACGGAGTGACCTGTGCCTGTCCCAACACCTAGAGCTAGTCTCTCGTTGGTTCCCCTTCTTCCCGTTCATCCTCAGGAGAAATTGCAACCTGTACGAAACAGGAGGTTAAAGGTGCTGATTCTCCAAGTAGGGAGATGGTTAGTCAAGCGGCTGGAATGGCGAACCCGAGCACAAGGAGAGGAGAAATGAGGTGCGTTTTAGAATCCTTTCCCGATCTCACGGCGTACCATCTTCTGGGTTTCCCATGCATGTTTTGATGTAGGAAGATGCCCTTGTACCTGGAGATTTGAGACCCATGGGGTGGGTACCCCGCGGTGTTACTTTAAAGTATCTGCGTTTGCTCACCCAACCTCACCAATCCTCTCAGCCCCAAGAGTGTCCAGCCTTATGTCTCATCCAGCTGTGGGTCTTGATATGGTCAATCCAGGTTGCATCAGAGACCCTGAACGGATTTTGTAAGAATTTCTCTCTCTTTCACTGTCTTTGTTTTGTGGGTTTTTTAAAGTAATTTATGTTTAGAATGGGGCTTGGCTGCTTTTCCCTGCTGTGTTTATGCCGCTTTAAACCCTCTTGATTCACTTGCAGAAAGATATCGATACATAGGTTTTCAGATTCTTACGAGTCAGATATATTCTTGTGCGGTGACTAGGGGGTGTTGAGTCCAGTTCACTGAGCAGGGAGTAGGCCTTGTCTATTACATATTTGGCTTATGGAGCGGTCTCTGAGCTAATTTCAAACCCTTGTTTTATGCATCACCCCCCCTCACCTTTTCCGTTCAGCAGCCATAGTGTGTCTTCTAAAGGTGTGACTCTGTTCTGTTTTGTAATTCAGTTCAAGTGTAGCGATTTTGACATTCCCTCTATAAGCGGTATCTTAGGATAAGTGTCTTTTTCTGTGTGACTTATTTCACTTAGAATCATCGGACCTAAATCCACTCATCATGCTGCTAACTAGCCTTATGACATTGATTTCATGGCTGAGTGAAATTCCATTGTGCCAAGTACCACCATTTCTTTATCCATTTTTCACTTTCCTAGTATATTGAAAGTGTGCCGAAGTGGAGGTTCTTGGAAACAGAGCAGCCGTAAAGTTGGGGGTGCCTGTGTCTTGTTGATTTTTAGTTTTCCCGATTTATACGTCCATGAGTGGAAGTGCCCTATGCTCTCTAAGCTGTGTTTATTAATTGTTTCAGGACACACCGTACACTTCTCCAGAGTGCCTGTTGGCAATTTCATCCCGCCCATCAGCGTAGCAAGGCTCCCATGTCTCCATGGGATGTCCTGCTTTTCTGGTTTTTACACATTTTTCAGCATGGCCCTTTTGACCGAGGGCAAGCGAGACTTCTTTGTAGCGCTGATTTGCCCTTCCGGCTTGCTTGGTTGGCCAAAATGGGCGTATTCGTTTTTTCCTGAATATATTCAGGAAAAAACGCATACGCCCTTTTAGGCCAAGGGCATCATTGTCAACGTTTTGCCGCTTTTCATGTGCTTTAAAGGCGAGTCGAATCTACCTCCTGAAATCTGTTTCCTGCAAATCTGCCTTGCTTTCAAATCCTCTTCCTTGCCTTCCCTCAATATATTTGTGGATGAGAGTTCTCATTTATAACTCTGCACGTTTGTGAATTGCAGTGCCCCTGAGCTCCATTTGTCTACTCGCTTTTTTGGGAGCTGGCCGCAAAAGTGCAGGATTGCTTCAGGCCCTATTTTGGTTCTGGGGGGCAGGCTGAGCCTGTGGTTCATTCTTCTTCCTGAAGGGAAAATGGAGTGACCTGTGCCTGTCCCAACACCTAGAGCTAGTCTCTCGTTGGTTCCCCTTCTTCCCGTTCATCCTCAGGAGAAATTGCAACCTGTACGAAACAGGAGGTTAAAGGTGCTGATTCTCCAAGTAGGGAGATGGTTAGTCAAGCGGCTGGAATGGCGATCCCGAGCACAAGGGGAGGAGAAATGAGGTGCGTTTTAGAAACCTTTCCCGATCTCATGGCATACCATCTTCTGGGTTTCCCATGCATGTTTTGATGTAGGAAGATGCCCTTGTACCTGGAGATTTGAGACCCATGGGGTGGGTACCCCGCGGTGTTACTTTAAAGTATCTGCGTTAGCTCACCCAACCTCACCAATCCTCTCAGCCCCAAGAGTGTCCAGCCTTATGTCTCATCCAGCTGTGGGTCTAGCTATGGTCAATCCAGGTTGCATCAGAGACCTGAACGGATTTTGTAAGAATTTCTCTCTCTTTCACTGTCTTTGTTTTGTGGGATTTTTAAAGTAATTTATGTTTAGAATGGGGCTTGGCTGCTTTTCCCTGCTGTGTTTATGCCGCTTTACACCCTCTTGATTCACTTGCAGAGAGATATCGATACATGGGTTTTCAGATTCTTACGAGTCAGATATATTCTTGTGCGGTGACTAGGGGGTGTTGAGTCCAGTTCACTGAGCAGGGAGTAGGCCTTGTCTATTACATATTTGGCTTATGGAGCGGTCTCTGAGCTAATTTCAAACCCTTGTTTTATGCATCACCCCACCTCACCTTTCCCGTTCAGCAGCCATAGTGTGTCTTCCAAAGCTGTGATTCTGTTCTGTTTTGTAATTCAGTTCAAGTGTAGCGATTTTGACATTCCCTCTATAAGCGATATCTTAGGATAAATGTCTTTTTCTGTGTGACTTATTTCACTTAGAATCATCGGACCTAAATCCACTCATCATGCTGCTAACTAGCTTTATGACATTGATTTCATGGCTGAGTGATATTCCATTGTGTCAAGTCCCACCATTTCTTTATCCATTTTTCTCTTTCCTGGGATATTGAAGGTGTACCGAAGTGGAGGTTCTTGTAAACAGAGCAGCCGTAAAGTTTGGGGTGCCTGTGTCTTGTTGATTTTTATTTTTCCCGATTTATACGCCCATGAGTGGAAGTGCCCTATGCTCTCTAAGCTGTGTTTATTACTTGTTTCAGGACACACCGTACACTTCTCCAGAGTGCCTGTTGGCAATTTACATCCCGCCCATCAGCGTAGCAAGGCTCCCATGTCTCCATGGCCTGTCCTGCTTTTCTGGTTTTTACACATTTTTCAGCATGGCCCTTTTGACCGAGGGCAAGCGAGACTTCTTTGTAGCGCTGATTTGCCCTTCCGGCTTGCTTGGTTGGCCAAAATGGGCGTATGCGTTTTTTCCTGAATATATTCAGGAAAAAACGCATACGCCCTTTTAGGCCAAGGGCATCATTGTCAACGTTTTGCCGCTTTTCATGTGCTTTAAAGGCGAGTCGAATCTACCTCCTGAAATCTGTTTCCTGCAAATCTGCCTTGCTTTCAAATCCTCTTCGTTGCCTTCCCTCAATATATTTGTGGACGAGAGTTCTCATTTATAACTCTGCACGTTTGTGAATTGCAGTGCCCCTGAGGTCCATTTGTCTACTCGCTTTTTTGGGAGCTGGCCGCAAAAGCGCAGGATTGCTTCAGGCCCTGTTTTGGTTCTGGGGGGCAGGCTGAGCCTGTGGTTCATTCTTCTTCCTGATGGGAAAATGGAGTGACCTGTGCCTGTCCCAACACCTAGGGCTAGTCTCTCGTTGGTTCTCCATCTTCCCGTTCATCCTCAGGATAAATTGCAACCTGGACGAAACAGGAGGTTAAAGGTGCTGATTCTCCAAGTAGGGAGATGGTTAGTCAAGCGGCTGGAATGGCGAACACGAGCACAAGGAGAGGAGAAATGAGGTGCGTTTTAGAATCCTTTCCCGATCTCACGGCGTACCATCTTCTGGGTTTCCCATGCATGTTTTGATGTAGGAAGATGTCCTTGTACCTGGAGATTTGAGACCCATGGGGTGGGTACCCCGCGGTGTTACTTTAAAGTATCTGCGTTTGCTCACCCAACCTCACCAATCCTCTCAGCCCCAAGAGTGTCCAGCCTTATGTCTCATCCAGCTGTGGGTCTAGATATGGTCAATCCAGGTTGCATCAGAGACCCTGAACGGATTTTGTAAGAATTTCTCTCTCTTTCACTGTCTTTGTTTTGTGGGTTTTTAAAGTAATTTATGTTTAGAATGGGGCTTGGCTGCTTTTCCCTGCTGTGTTTATGCCGCTTTAAACCCTCTTGATTCACTTGCAGAGAGATATCGATACATGGGTTTTCAGATTCTTACTAGTCAGATATATTCTTGTGCGGTGACTAGGGGGTGTTGAGTCCAGTTCACTGAGCAGGGAGTAGACCTTGTCTATTACATATTTGGCTTATGGAGCGGTCTCTGAGCTAATTTCAAACCCTTGTTTTATGCATCACCCCCCCTCACCTTTTCCGTTCAGCAGCCATAGTGTGTCTTCTAAAGGTGTGACTCTGTTCTGTTTTGTAATTCAGTTCAAGTGTAGCGATTTTGACATTCCCTCTATAAGCGATATCTTAGGATAAGTGTCTTTTTCTGTGTGACTTATTTCACTTAGAATCATCGGACCTAAATCCACTCATCATGCTGCTAACTAGCCTTATGACATTGATTTCATGGCTGAGTGAAATTCCATTGTGCCAAGTACCACCATTTCTTTATCCATTTTTCACTTTCCTAGTATATTGAAAGTGTGCCGAAGTGGAGGTTCTTGGAAACAGAGCAGCCGTAAAGTTGGGGGTGCCTGTGTCTTGTTGATTTTTAGTTTTCCCGATTTATACGTCCATGAGTGGAAGTGCCCTATGCTCTCTAAGCTGTGTTTATTAATTGTTTCAGGACACACCGTACACTTCTCCAGAGTGCCTGTTGGCAATTTCATCCCGCCCATCAGCGTAGCAAGGCTCCCATGTCTCCATGGGATGTCCTGCTTTTCTGGTTTTTACACATTTTTCAGCATGGCCCTTTTGACCGAGGGCAAGCGAGACTTCTTTGTAGCGCTGATTTGCCCTTCCGGCTTGCTTGGTTGGCCAAAATGGGCGTATGCGTTTTTTCCTGAATATATTCAGGAAAAAACGCATACGCCCTTTTAGGCCAAGGGCATCATTGTCAACGTTTTGCCGCTTTTCATGTGCTTTAAAGGCGAGTCGAATCTACCTCCTGAAATCTGTTTCCTGCAAATCTGCCTTGCTTTCAAATCCTCTTCCTTGCCTTCCCTCAATATATTTGTGGATGAGAGTTCTCATTTATAACTCTGCACGTTTGTGAATTGCAGTGCCCCTGAGCTCCATTTGTCTACTCGCTTTTTTGGGAGCTGGCCGCAAAAGTGCAGGATTGCTTCAGGCCCTATTTTGGTTCTGGGGGGCAGGCTGAGCCTGTGGTTCATTCTTTTTCCTGAAGGGAAAATGGAGTGACCTGTGCCTGTCCCAACACCTAGAGCTAGTCTCTCGTTGGTTCCCCTTCTTCCCGTTCATCCTCAGGAGAAATTGCAACCTGTACGAAACAGGAGGTTAAAGGTGCTGATTCTCCAAGTAGGGAGATGGTTAGTCAAGCGGCTGAAATGGCGATCCCGAGCACAAGGGGAGGAGAAATGAGGTGCGTTTTAGAAACCTTTCCCGATCTCATGGCATACCATCTTCTGGGTTTCCCATGCATGTTTTGATGTAGGAAGATGCCCTTGTACATGGAGATTTGAGACCCATGGGGTGGGTACCCCGCGGTGTTACTTTAAAGTATCTGCGTTAGCTCACCCAACCTCACCAATCCTCTCAGCCCCAAGAGTGTCCAGCCTTATGTCTCATCCAGCTGTGGGTCTAGCTATGGTCAATCCAGGTTGCATCAGAGACCTGAACGGATTTTGTAAGAATTTCTCTCTCTTTCACTGTCTTTGTTTTGTGGGATTTTTAAAGTAATTTATGTTTAGAATGGGGCTTGGCTGCTTTTCCCTGCTGTGTTTATGCCGCTTTACACCCTCTTGATTCACTTGCAGAGAGATATCGATACATGGGTTTTCAGATTCTTACGAGTCAGATATATTCTTGTGCGGTGACTAGGGGGTGTTGAGGCCAGTTCACTGAGCAGGGAGTAGGCCTTGGCTATTACATATTTGGCTTATGGAGCGGTCTCTGAGCTAATTTCAAACCCTTGTTTTATGCATCACCCCACCTCACCTTTCCCGTTCAGCAGCCATAGTGTGTCTTCCAAAGCTGTGATTCTGTTCTGTTTTGTAATTCAGTTCAAGTGTAGCGATTTTGACATTCCCTCTATAAGCGATATCTTAGGATAAATGTCTTTTTCTGTGTGACTTATTTCACTTAGAATCATCGGACCTAAATCCACTCATCATGCTGCTAACTAGCTTTATGACATTGATTTCATGGCTGAGTGATATTCCATTGTGTCAAGTCCCACCATTTCTTTATCCATTTTTCTCTTTCCTGGGATATTGAAGGTGTACCAAAGTGGA
Organism: Eubalaena glacialis; assembly: GCF_028564815.1. Classification (NCBI taxonomy): domain Eukaryota; kingdom Metazoa; phylum Chordata; class Mammalia; order Artiodactyla; family Balaenidae; genus Eubalaena; species Eubalaena glacialis. Next base: position 73,939 of record NW_026871252.1, read on the forward strand.
GGTTCTTGGAAACAGAGCAGCCGTAAAGTTTGGGGTGCCTGTGTCTTGTTGATTTTTAGTTTTCCCGATTTATACGCCCATGAGTGGAAGTGCCCAATGCTCTCTAAGCTGTGTTTATTACTTGTTTCAGGACACACCGTACACTTCTCCAGAGTGCCTGTTGGCAATTTACATCCCGCCCATCAGCGTAGCAAGGCTCCCATGTCTCCATGGGATGTCCTGCTTTTCTGGTTTTTACACATTTTTCAGCATGGCCCTTTTGACCGAGGGCAGCGAGACTTCTTTGTAGCGCTGATTTGCCCTTCCGGCTTGCTTGGTTGGCCAAAAAGGGCGTATGCGTTTTTTCCTGAATATATTCAGGAAAAAACGCATACGCCCTTTTTGGCCAAGGGCATCATTGTCAACGTTTTGCCGCTTTTCATGTGCTTTAAAGGCGAGTCGAATCTACCTCCTGAAATCTGTTTCCTGCAAATCTGCCTTGCTTTCAAATCCTCTTCGTTGCCTTCCCTCAATATATTTGTGGACGACAGTTCTCCTTTATAACTCTGCACGTTTGTGAATTGCAGTGCCCCTGAGGTCCATTTGTCTCCTCGCTTTTTTGGGAGCTGGCCGCAAAAGCGCAGGATTGCTTCAGGCCCTGTTTTGGTTCTGGGGGGCAGGCTGAGCCTGTGGTTCATTCTTCTTCCTGATGGGAAAATGGAGTTACGTGTGCCAGTGCAAAAACCTAGGGCTAGTTTCTCGTTGGTTCCCCGTCTTCCCGTTCATCCTCAGGACAAATTGCAACCTGTACGAAACAGGAGGTTAAAGGTGCTGATTCTCCAAGTAGGGAGATGGTTAGTCAAGCGGCTGGAATGGCGAACCCGAGCACAAGGAGAGGAGAAATGAGGTGCGTTTTGGAATCCTTTCCCGATCTCACGGCGTACCATCTTCTGGGTTTCCCATGCATGTTTTGTTGTAGGAAGATGCCCTTGTACCTGGAGATTTGAGACACATGGGGTGGTTACCCCGCGGTGTTACTTTAAAATATCTGCGTTAGCTCACCCAACCTCACAAATCCTCTCAGCCCCAAGAGTGTCCAGCCTTATGTCTCATCCAGCTGTGGGTCTAGCTATGGTCAATCCAGGTTGCATCAGAGACCATGAACGGATTTTGTAAGAATTTCTCTCTCTTTCACTGTCTTTGTTTTGTGGGATTTTTAAAGTAATTTATGTTTAGAATGGGGCTTGGCTGCTTTTCCCTGCTGTGTTTATGCCGCTTTACACCCTCTTGATTCACTTGCAGAGAGATATCGATACATGGGTTTTCAGATTCTTACGAGTCAGATATATACTTGTGCGGTGACTAGGGGGTGTTGAGTCCAGTTCACTGAGCAGGGAGTAGGCCTTGTCTATTACATATTTGGCTTATGGAGCGGTCTCTGAGCTAATTTCAAACCCTTGTTTTATGCATCACCCCACCTCACCTTTCCCGTTCAGCAGCCATAGTGTGTCTTCCAAAGGTGTGATTCTGTTCTGTTTTGTAATTCAGTTCAAGTGTAGCGATTTTGACATTCCCTCTATAAGCGATATCTTAGGATAAGTGTCTTTTTCTGTGTGACTTATTTCACTTAGAATCATCGGACCTAAATCCACTCATCATGCTGCTATCTAGCCTTATGACATTGATTTCATGGCTGAGTGATATTCCATTGTGTCAAGTCCCACCATTTCTTTATCCATTTTTCTCTTTCCTGGGATATTGAAGGTGTACCGAAGTGGAGGTTCTTGGAAACAGAGCAGCCGTAAAGTTTGGGGTGCCTGTGTCTTGTTGATTTTTAGTTTTCCCGATTTATACCTCCATGAATGGAAGTGCCCTATGCTCTCTAAGCTGTGTTTATTAATTGTTTCAGGACACACCGTACACTTCTCCAGAGTGCCTGTTGGCAATTTACATCCCGCCCATCAGCGTAGCAAGGCTCCCATGTCTCCATGGGATGTCCTGCTTTTCTGGTTTTTACACTTTTTTCAGCATGGCCCTTTTGACCGAGGGCAAGCGAGACTTCTTTGTAGCGCTGATTTGCCCTTCCGGCTTGCTTGGTTGGCCAAAAAGGGCGTATGCGTTTTTTCCTGAATATATTCAGGAAAAAAAGCATACGCCCATTTTGGCGAAGGGCATCATTGTCAACGTTTTGCCGCTTTTCATGTGCTTTAAAGTCGAGTCGAATCTACCTCCTGAAATCTGTTTCCTGCAAATCTGCCTTGCTTTCAAATCCTCTTTGTTGCCTTCCCTCAATATATTTGTGGACGAGAGTTCTCATTTATAACTCTGCACGTTTGTGAATTGCAGTGCCCCTGAGCTCCATTTGTCTACTCGCTTTTTTGGGAGCTGGCCACAAAAGCGCAGGATTGCTTCAGGCCCTATTTTGGTTCTGGGGGGCAGGCTGAGCCTGTGGTTCATTCTTCTTCCTGATGGGAAAATGGAGTGACCTGTGCCTGTCCCAACACCTAGAGCTAGTCTCTCGTTGGTTCCCCTTCTTCCCGTTCATCCTCAGGAGAAATTGCAACCTGTACGAAACAGGAGGTTAAAGGTGCTGATTCTCCAAGTAGGGAGATGGTTAGTCAAGCGGCTGGAATGGCGAACCCGAGCACAAGGAGAGGAGAAACGAGGTGCGTTTTAGAAACCTTTCCCGATCTCACGGCATACCATCTTCTGGGTTTCCCATGCATGTTTTGATGTAGGAAGATGCCCTTGTACCTGGAGATTTGAGACCCATGGGGTGGGTACCCCGCGGTGTTACTTTAAAATATCTGCGTTAGCTCACCCAACCTCACAAATCCTCTCAGCCCCAAGAGTGTCCAGCCTTATGTCTCATCCAGCTGTGGGTCTAGCTATGGTCAATCCAGGTTGCATCAGAGACCCTGAACGGATTTTGTAAGAATTTCTCTCTCTTTCACTGTCTTTGTTTTGTGGGATTTTTAAAGTAATTTATGTTTAGAATGGGGCTTGGCTGCTTTTCCCTGCTGTGTTTATGCCGCTTTACACCCTCTTGATTCACTTGCAGAGAGATATCGATACATGGGTTTTCAGATTCTTACGAGTCAGATATATTCTTGTGCGGTGACTAGGGGGTGTTGAGTCCAGTTCACTGAGCAGGGAGTAGGCCTTGTCTATTACATATTTGGCTTATGGAGCGGTCTCTGAGCTAATTTCAAACCCTTGTTTTATGCATCACCCCACCTCACCTTTCCCGTTCAGCAGCCATAGTGTGTCTTCCAAAGGTGTGATTCTGTTCTGTTTTGTAATTCAGTTCAACTGTAGCGATTTTGACATTCCCTCTATAAGCGATATCTTAGGATAAGTGTCTTTTTCTGTGTGACTTATTTCACTTAGAATCATCGGACCTAAATCCACTCATCATGCTGCTATCTAGCCTTATGACATTGATTTCATGGCTGAGTGATATTCCATTGTGTCAAGTCCCACCATTTCTTTATCCATTTTTCTCTTTCCTGGGATATTGAAGGTGTACCGAAGTGGAGGTTCTTGGAAACAGAGCAGCCGTAAAGTTTGGGGTGCCTGTGTCTTGTTGATTTTTAGTTTTCCCGATTTATACCTCCATGAATGGAAGTGCCCTATGCTCTCTAAGCTGTGTTTATTAATTGTTTCAGGACACACCGTACACTTCTCCAGAGTGCCTGTTGGCAATTTACATCCCGCCCATCAGCGTAGCAAGGCTCCCATGTCTCCATGGGTTGTCCTGCTTTTCTGGTTTTTACACTTTTTTCAGCATGGCCCTTTTGACCGAGGGCAAGCGAGACTTCTTTGTAGCGCTGATTTGCCCTTCCGGCTTGCTTGGTTGGCCAAAAAGGGCGTATGCGTTTTTTCCTGAATATATTCAGGAAAAAAAGCATACGCCCATTTTGGCCAAGGGCATCATTGTCAACGTTTTGCCGCTTTTCATGTGCTTTAAAGGCGAGTCGAATCTACCTCCTGAAATCTGTTTCCTGCAAATCTGCCTTGCTTTCAAATCCTCTTCGTTGCCTTCCCTCAATATATTTGTGGACGAGAGTTCTCATTTATAACTCTGCACGTTTGTGAATTGCAGTGCCCCTGAGCTCCATTTGTCTACTCGCTTTTTTGGGAGCTGGCCGCAAAAGCGCAGGATTGCTTCAGGCCCTATTTTGGTTCTGGGGGGCAGGCTGAGCCTGTGGTTCATTCTTCTTCCTGATGGGAAAATGGAGTGACCTGTGCCTGTCCCAACACCTAGAGCTAGTCTCTCGTTGGTTCCCCTTCTTCCCGTTCATCCTCAGGAGAAATTGCAACCTGTACGAAACAGGAGGTTAAAGGTGCTGATTCTCCAAGTAGGGAGATGGTTAGTCAAGTGGCTGGAATGGCGAACCCGAGCACAAGGGGAGGAGAAATGAGGTGCGTTTTAGAAACCTTTCCCGATCTCACGGCATACCATCTTCTGGGTTTCCCATGCATGTTTTGATGTAGGAAGATGCCCTTGTACCTGGAGATTTGAGACCCATGGGGTGGGTACCCCGCGGTGTTACTTTAAAGTATCTGCGTTAGCTCACCCAACCTCACCAATCCTCTCAGCCCCAAGAGCGTCCAGCCTTATGTCTCATCCAGCTGTGGGTCTAGATATGGTCAATCCAGGTTGCATCAGAGACCCTGAACGGATTTTGTAAGAATTTCTCTCTCTTTCACTGTCTTTGTTTTGTGGGATTTTTAAAGTAATTTATGTTTAGAATGGGGCTTGGCTGCTTTTCCCTGCTGTGTTTATGCCGCTTTACACCCTCTTGATTCACTTGCAGAGAGATATCGATACATGGGTTTTCAGATTCTTACTAGTCAGATATATTCTTGTGCGGTGACTAGGGGGTGTTGAGTCCAGTTCACTGAGCAGGGAGTAGACCTTGTCTATTACATATTTGGCTTATGGAGCGGTCTCTGAGCTAATTTCAAACCCTTGTTTTATGCATCACCCCCCCCTCACCTTTTCCGTTCAGCAGCCATAGTGTGTCTTCTAAAGGTGTGACTCTGTTCTGTTTTGTAATTCAGTTCAAGTGTAGCGATTTTGACATTCCCTCTATAAGCGATATCTTAGGATAAGTGTCTTTTTCTGTGTGACTTATTTCACTTAGAATCATCGGACCTAAATCCACTCATCATGCTGCTAACTAGCCTTATGACATTGATTTCATGGCTGAGTGAAATTCCATTGTGCCAAGTACCACCATTTCTTTATCCATTTTTCACTTTCCTAGTATATTGAAAGTGTGCCGAAGTGGACGTTCTTGGAAACAGAGCAGCCGTAAAGTTGGGGGTGCCTGTGTCTTGTTGATTTTTAGTTTTCCCGATTTATACGTCCATGAGTGGAAGTGCCCTATGCTCTCTAAGCTGTGTTTATTAATTGTTTCAGGACACACCGTACACTTCTCCAGAGTGCCTGTTGGCAATTTCATCCCGCCCATCAGCGTAGCAAGGCTCCCATGTCTCCATGGGATGTCCTGCTTTTCTGGTTTTTACACATTTTTCAGCATGGCCCTTTTGACCGAGGGCAAGCGAGACTTCTTTGTAGCGCTGATTTGCCCTTCCGGCTTGCTTGGTTGGCCAAAATGGGCGTATGCGTTTTTTCCTGAATATATTCAGGAAAAAACGCATACGCCCTTTTAGGCCAAGGGCATCATTGTCAACGTTTTGCCGCTTTTCATGTGCTTTAAAGGCGAGTCGAATCTACCTCCTGAAATCTGTTTCCTGCAAATCTGCCTTGCTTTCAAATCCTCTTCCTTGCCTTCCCTCAATATATTTGTGGATGAGAGTTCTCATTTATAACTCTGCACGTTTGTGAATTGCAGTGCCCCTGAGCTCCATTTGTCTACTCGCTTTTTTGGGAGCTGGCCGCAAAAGTGCAGGATTGCTTCAGGCCCTATTTTGGTTCTGGGGGGCAAGCTGAGCCTGTGGTTCATTCTTCTTCCTGAAGGGAAAACGGAGTGACCTGTGCCTGTCCCAACACCTAGAGCTAGTCTCTCGTTGGTTCCCCTTCTTCCCGTTCATCCTCAGGAGAAATTGCAACCTGTACGAAACAGGAGGTTAAAGGTGCTGATTCTCCAAGTAGGGAGATGGTTAGTCAAGCGGCTGGAATGGCGAACCCGAGCACAAGGAGAGGAGAAATGAGGTGCGTTTTAGAATCCTTTCCCGATCTCACGGCGTACCATCTTCTGGGTTTCCCATGCATGTTTTGATGTAGGAAGATGCCCTTGTACCTGGAGATTTGAGACCCATGGGGTGGGTACCCCGCGGTGTTACTTTAAAGTATCTGCGTTTGCTCACCCAACCTCACCAATCCTCTCAGCCCCAAGAGTGTCCAGCCTTATGTCTCATCCAGCTGTGGGTCTTGATATGGTCAATCCAGGTTGCATCAGAGACCCTGAACGGATTTTGTAAGAATTTCTCTCTCTTTCACTGTCTTTGTTTTGTGGGTTTTTTAAAGTAATTTATGTTTAGAATGGGGCTTGGCTGCTTTTCCCTGCTGTGTTTATGCCGCTTTAAACCCTCTTGATTCACTTGCAGAAAGATATCGATACATAGGTTTTCAGATTCTTACGAGTCAGATATATTCTTGTGCGGTGACTAGGGGGTGTTGAGTCCAGTTCACTGAGCAGGGAGTAGGCCTTGTCTATTACATATTTGGCTTATGGAGCGGTCTCTGAGCTAATTTCAAACCCTTGTTTTATGCATCACCCCCCCTCACCTTTTCCGTTCAGCAGCCATAGTGTGTCTTCTAAAGGTGTGACTCTGTTCTGTTTTGTAATTCAGTTCAAGTGTAGCGATTTTGACATTCCCTCTATAAGCGGTATCTTAGGATAAGTGTCTTTTTCTGTGTGACTTATTTCACTTAGAATCATCGGACCTAAATCCACTCATCATGCTGCTAACTAGCCTTATGACATTGATTTCATGGCTGAGTGAAATTCCATTGTGCCAAGTACCACCATTTCTTTATCCATTTTTCACTTTCCTAGTATATTGAAAGTGTGCCGAAGTGGAGGTTCTTGGAAACAGAGCAGCCGTAAAGTTGGGGGTGCCTGTGTCTTGTTGATTTTTAGTTTTCCCGATTTATACGTCCATGAGTGGAAGTGCCCTATGCTCTCTAAGCTGTGTTTATTAATTGTTTCAGGACACACCGTACACTTCTCCAGAGTGCCTGTTGGCAATTTCATCCCGCCCATCAGCGTAGCAAGGCTCCCATGTCTCCATGGGATGTCCTGCTTTTCTGGTTTTTACACATTTTTCAGCATGGCCCTTTTGACCGAGGGCAAGCGAGACTTCTTTGTAGCGCTGATTTGCCCTTCCGGCTTGCTTGGTTGGCCAAAATGGGCGTATTCGTTTTTTCCTGAATATATTCAGGAAAAAACGCATACGCCCTTTTAGGCCAAGGGCATCATTGTCAACGTTTTGCCGCTTTTCATGTGCTTTAAAGGCGAGTCGAATCTACCTCCTGAAATCTGTTTCCTGCAAATCTGCCTTGCTTTCAAATCCTCTTCCTTGCCTTCCCTCAATATATTTGTGGATGAGAGTTCTCATTTATAACTCTGCACGTTTGTGAATTGCAGTGCCCCTGAGCTCCATTTGTCTACTCGCTTTTTTGGGAGCTGGCCGCAAAAGTGCAGGATTGCTTCAGGCCCTATTTTGGTTCTGGGGGGCAGGCTGAGCCTGTGGTTCATTCTTCTTCCTGAAGGGAAAATGGAGTGACCTGTGCCTGTCCCAACACCTAGAGCTAGTCTCTCGTTGGTTCCCCTTCTTCCCGTTCATCCTCAGGAGAAATTGCAACCTGTACGAAACAGGAGGTTAAAGGTGCTGATTCTCCAAGTAGGGAGATGGTTAGTCAAGCGGCTGGAATGGCGATCCCGAGCACAAGGGGAGGAGAAATGAGGTGCGTTTTAGAAACCTTTCCCGATCTCATGGCATACCATCTTCTGGGTTTCCCATGCATGTTTTGATGTAGGAAGATGCCCTTGTACCTGGAGATTTGAGACCCATGGGGTGGGTACCCCGCGGTGTTACTTTAAAGTATCTGCGTTAGCTCACCCAACCTCACCAATCCTCTCAGCCCCAAGAGTGTCCAGCCTTATGTCTCATCCAGCTGTGGGTCTAGCTATGGTCAATCCAGGTTGCATCAGAGACCTGAACGGATTTTGTAAGAATTTCTCTCTCTTTCACTGTCTTTGTTTTGTGGGATTTTTAAAGTAATTTATGTTTAGAATGGGGCTTGGCTGCTTTTCCCTGCTGTGTTTATGCCGCTTTACACCCTCTTGATTCACTTGCAGAGAGATATCGATACATGGGTTTTCAGATTCTTACGAGTCAGATATATTCTTGTGCGGTGACTAGGGGGTGTTGAGTCCAGTTCACTGAGCAGGGAGTAGGCCTTGTCTATTACATATTTGGCTTATGGAGCGGTCTCTGAGCTAATTTCAAACCCTTGTTTTATGCATCACCCCACCTCACCTTTCCCGTTCAGCAGCCATAGTGTGTCTTCCAAAGCTGTGATTCTGTTCTGTTTTGTAATTCAGTTCAAGTGTAGCGATTTTGACATTCCCTCTATAAGCGATATCTTAGGATAAATGTCTTTTTCTGTGTGACTTATTTCACTTAGAATCATCGGACCTAAATCCACTCATCATGCTGCTAACTAGCTTTATGACATTGATTTCATGGCTGAGTGATATTCCATTGTGTCAAGTCCCACCATTTCTTTATCCATTTTTCTCTTTCCTGGGATATTGAAGGTGTACCGAAGTGGAGGTTCTTGTAAACAGAGCAGCCGTAAAGTTTGGGGTGCCTGTGTCTTGTTGATTTTTAGTTTTCCCGATTTATACGCCCATGAGTGGAAGTGCCCTATGCTCTCTAAGCTGTGTTTATTACTTGTTTCAGGACACACCGTACACTTCTCCAGAGTGCCTGTTGGCAATTTACATCCCGCCCATCAGCGTAGCAAGGCTCCCATGTCTCCATGGCCTGTCCTGCTTTTCTGGTTTTTACACATTTTTCAGCATGGCCCTTTTGACCGAGGGCAAGCGAGACTTCTTTGTAGCGCTGATTTGCCCTTCCGGCTTGCTTGGTTGGCCAAAAAGGGCGTATGCGTTTTTTCCTGAATATATTCAGGAAAAAACGCATACGCCCTTTTAGGCCAAGGGCATCATTGTCAACGTTTTGCCGCTTTTCATGTGCTTTAAAGGCGAGTCGAATCTACCTCCTGAAATCTGTTTCCTGCAAATCTGCCTTGCTTTCAAATCCTCTTCCTTGCCTTCCCTCAATATATTTGTGGATGAGAGTTCTCATTTATAACTCTGCACGTTTGTGAATTGCAGTGCCCCTGAGCTCCATTTGTCTACTCGCTTTTTTGGGAGCTGGCCGCAAAAGTGCAGGATTGCTTCAGGCCCTATTTTGGTTCTGGGGGGCAAGCTGAGCCTGTGGTTCATTCTTCTTCCTGAAGGGAAAACGGAGTGACCTGTGCCTGTCCCAACACCTAGAGCTAGTCTCTCGTTGGTTCCCCTTCTTCCCGTTCATCCTCAGGAGAAATTGCAACCTGTACGAAACAGGAGGTTAAAGGTGCTGATTCTCCAAGTAGGGAGATGGTTAGTCAAGCGGCTGGAATGGCGAACCCGAGCACAAGGAGAGGAGAAATGAGGTGCGTTTTAGAATCCTTTCCCGATCTCACGGCGTACCATCTTCTGGGTTTCCCATGCATGTTTTGATGTAGGAAGATGCCCTTGTACCTGGAGATTTGAGACCCATGGGGTGGGTACCCCGCGGTGTTACTTTAAAGTATCTGCGTTTGCTCACCCAACCTCACCAATCCTCTCAGCCCCAAGAGTGTCCAGCCTTATGTCTCATCCAGCTGTGGGTCTTGATATGGTCAATCCAGGTTGCATCAGAGACCCTGAACGGATTTTGTAAGAATTTCTCTCTCTTTCACTGTCTTTGTTTTGTGGGTTTTTTAAAGTAATTTATGTTTAGAATGGGGCTTGGCTGCTTTTCCCTGCTGTGTTTATGCCGCTTTAAACCCTCTTGATTCACTTGCAGAAAGATATCGATACATAGGTTTTCAGATTCTTACGAGTCAGATATATTCTTGTGCGGTGACTAGGGGGTGTTGAGTCCAGTTCACTGAGCAGGGAGTAGGCCTTGTCTATTACATATTTGGCTTATGGAGCGGTCTCTGAGCTAATTTCAAACCCTTGTTTTATGCATCACCCCCCCTCACCTTTTCCGTTCAGCAGCCATAGTGTGTCTTCTAAAGGTGTGACTCTGTTCTGTTTTGTAATTCAGTTCAAGTGTAGCGATTTTGACATTCCCTCTATAAGCGGTATCTTAGGATAAGTGTCTTTTTCTGTGTGACTTATTTCACTTAGAATCATCGTACCTAAATCCACTCATCATGCTGCTAACTAGCCTTATGACATTGATTTCATGGCTGAGTGAAATTCCATTGTGCCAAGTACCACCATTTCTTTATCCATTTTTCATTTTCCTAGTATATTGAAAGTGTGCCGAAGTGGAGGTTCTTGGAAACAGAGCAGCCGTAAAGTTGGGGGTGCCTGTGTCTTGTTGATTTTTAGTTTTCCCGATTTATACGTCCATGAGTGGAAGTGCCCTATGCTCTCTAAGCTGTGTTTATTAATTGTTTCAGGACACACCGTACACTTCTCCAGAGTGCCTGTTGGCAATTTCATCCCGCCCATCAGCGTAGCAAGGCTCCCATGTCTCCATGGGATGTCCTGCTTTTCTGGTTTTTACACATTTTTCAGCATGGCCCTTTTGACCGAGGGCAAGCGAGACTTCTTTGTAGCGCTGATTTGCCCTTCCGGCTTGCTTGGTTGGCCAAAATGGGCGTATTCGTTTTTTCCTGAATATATTCAGGAAAAAACGCATACGCCCTTTTAGGCCAAGGGCATCATTGTCAACGTTTTGCCGCTTTTCATGTGCTTTAAAGGCGAATCGAATCTACCTCCTGAAATCTGTTTCCTGCAAATCTGCCTTGCTTTCAAATCCTCTTCCTTGCCTTCCCTCAATATATTTGTGGATGAGAGTTCTCATTTATAACTCTGCACGTTTGTGAATTGCAGTGCCCCTGAGCTCCATTTGTCTACTCGCTTTTTTGGGAGCTGGCCGCAAAAGTGCAGGATTGCTTCAGGCCCTATTTTGGTTCTGGGGGGCAGGCTGAGCCTGTGGTTCATTCTTCTTCCTGAAGGGAAAATGGAGTGACCTGTGCCTGTCCCAACACCTAGAGCTAGTCTCTCGTTGGTTCCCCTTCTTCCCGTTCATCCTCAGGAGAAATTGCAACCTGTACGAAACAGGAGGTTAAAGGTGCTGATTCTCCAAGTAGGGAGATGGTTAGTCAAGCGGCTGGAATGGCGATCCCGAGCACAAGGGGAGGAGAAATGAGGTGCGTTTTAGAAACCTTTCCCGATCTCATGGCATACCATCTTCTGGGTTTCCCATGCATGTTTTGATGTAGGAAGATGCCCTTGTACCTGGAGATTTGAGACCCATGGGGTGGGTACCCCGCGGTGTTACTTTAAAGTATCTGCGTTAGCTCACCCAACCTCACCAATCCTCTCAGCCCCAAGAGTGTCCAGCCTTATGTCTCATCCAGCTGTGGGTCTAGCTATGGTCAATCCAGGTTGCATCAGAGACCTGAACGGATTTTGTAAGAATTTCTCTCTCTTTCACTGTCTTTGTTTTGTGGGATTTTTAAAGTAATTTATGTTTAGAATGGGGCTTGGCTGCTTTTCCCTGCTGTGTTTATGCCGCTTTACACCCTCTTGATTCACTTGCAGAGAGATATCGATACATGGGTTTTCAGATTCTTACGAGTCAGATATATTCTTGTGCGGTGACTAGGGGGTGTTGAGTCCAGTTCACTGAGCAGGGAGTAGGCCTTGTCTATTACATATTTGGCTTATGGAGCGGTCTCTGAGCTAATTTCAAACCCTTGTTTTATGCATCACCCCACCTCACCTTTCCCGTTCAGCAGCCATAGTGTGTCTTCCAAAGCTGTGATTCTGTTCTGTTTTGTAATTCAGTTCAAGTGTAGCGATTTTGACATTCCCTCTATAAGCGATATCTTAGGATAAATGTCTTTTTCTGTGTGACTTATTTCACTTAGAATCATCGGACCTAAATCCACTCATCATGCTGCTAACTAGCCTTATGACATTGATTTCATGGCTGAGTGAAATTCCATTGTGCCAAGTACCACCATTTCTTTATCCATTTTTCATTTTCCTAGTATATTGAAAGTGTGCCGAAGTGGAGGTTCTTGGAAACAGAGCAGCCGTAAAGTTGGGGGTGCCTGTGTCTTGTTGATTTTTAGTTTTCCCGATTTATACGTCCATGAGTGGAAGTGCCCTATGCTCTCTAAGCTGTGTTTATTAATTGTTTCAGGACACACCGTACACTTCTCCAGAGTGCCTGTTGGCAATTTCATCCCGCCCATCAGCGTAGCAAGGCTCCCATGTCTCCATGGGATGTCCTGCTTTTCTGGTTTTTACACATTTTTCAGCATGGCCCTTTTGACCGAGGGCAAGCGAGACTTCTTTGTAGCGCTGATTTGCCCTTCCGGCTTGCTTGGTTGGCCAAAATGGGCGTATTCGTTTTTTCCTGAATATATTCAGGAAAAAACGCATACGCCCTTTTAGGCCAAGGGCATCATTGTCAACGTTTTGCCGCTTTTCATGTGCTTTAAAGGCGAGTCGAATCTACCTCCTGAAATCTGTTTCCTGCAAATCTGCCTTGCTTTCAAATCCTCTTCCTTGCCTTCCCTCAATATATTTGTGGATGAGAGTTCTCATTTATAACTCTGCACGTTTGTGAATTGCAGTGCCCCTGAGCTCCATTTGTCTACTCGCTTTTTTGGGAGCTGGCCGCAAAAGTGCAGGATTGCTTCAGGCCCTATTTTGGTTCTGGGGGGCAGGCTGAGCCTGTGGTTCATTCTTCTTCCTGAAGGGAAAATGGAGTGACCTGTGCCTGTCCCAACACCTAGAGCTAGTCTCTCGTTGGTTCCCCTTCTTCCCGTTCATCCTCAGGAGAAATTGCAACCTGTACGAAACAGGAGGTTAAAGGTGCTGATTCTCCAAGTAGGGAGATGGTTAGTCAAGCGGCTGGAATGGCGATCCCGAGCACAAGGGGAGGAGAAATGAGGTGCGTTTTAGAAACCTTTCCCGATCTCATGGCATACCATCTTCTGGGTTTCCCATGCATGTTTTGATGTAGGAAGATGCCCTTGTACCTGGAGATTTGAGACCCATGGGGTGGGTACCCCGCGGTGTTACTTTAAAGTATCTGCGTTAGCTCACCCAACCTCACCAATCCTCTCAGCCCCAAGAGTGTCCAGCCTTATGTCTCATCCAGCTGTGGGTCTAGCTATGGTCAATCCAGGTTGCATCAGAGACCTGAACGGATTTTGTAAGAATTTCTCTCTCTTTCACTGTCTTTGTTTTGTGGGATTTTTAAAGTAATTTATGTTTAGAATGGGGCTTGGCTGCTTTTCCCTGCTGTGTTTATGCCGCTTTACACCCTCTTGATTCACTTGCAGAGAGATATCGATACATGGGTTTTCAGATTCTTACGAGTCAGATATATTCTTGTGCGGTGACTAGGGGGTGTTGAGTCCAGTTCACTGAGCAGGGAGTAGGCCTTGTCTATTACATATTTGGCTTATGGAGCGGTCTCTGAGCTAATTTCAAACCCTTGTTTTATGCATCACCCCACCTCACCTTTCCCGTTCAGCAGCCATAGTGTGTCTTCCAAAGCTGTGATTCTGTTCTGTTTTGTAATTCAGTTCAAGTGTAGCGATTTTGACATTCCCTCTATAAGCGATATCTTAGGATAAATGTCTTTTTCTGTGTGACTTATTTCACTTAGAATCATCGGACCTAAATCCACTCATCATGCTGCTAACTAGCTTTATGACATTGATTTCATGGCTGAGTGATATTCCATTGTGTCAAGTCCCACCATTTCTTTATCCATTTTTCTCTTTCCTGGGATATTGAAGGTGTACCGAAGTGGAGGTTCTTGTAAACAGAGCAGCCGTAAAGTTTGGGGTGCCTGTGTCTTGTTGATTTTTATTTTTCCCGATTTATACGCCCATGAGTGGAAGTGCCCTATGCTCTCTAAGCTGTGTTTATTACTTGTTTCAGGACACACCGTACACTTCTCCAGAGTGCCTGTTGGCAATTTACATCCCGCCCATCAGCGTAGCAAGGCTCCCATGTCTCCATGGCCTGTCCTGCTTTTCTGGTTTTTACACATTTTTCAGCATGGCCCTTTTGACCGAGGGCAAGCGAGACTTCTTTGTAGCGCTGATTTGCCCTTCCGGCTTGCTTGGTTGGCCAAAAAGGGCGTATGCGTTTTTTCCTGAATATATTCAGGAAAAAACGCATACGCCCTTTTAGGCCAAGGGCATCATTGTCAACGTTTTGCCGCTTTTCATGTGCTTTAAAGGCGAGTCGAATCTACCTCCTGAAATCTGTTTCCTGCAAATCTGCCTTGCTTTCAAATCCTCTTCGTTGCCTTCCCTCAATATATTTGTGGACGAGAGTTCTCATTTATAACTCTGCACGTTTGTGAATTGCAGTGCCCCTGAGGTCCATTTGTCTACTCGCTTTTTTGGGAGCTGGCCGCAAAAGCGCAGGATTGCTTCAGGCCCTGTTTTGGTTCTGGGGGGCAGGCTGAGCCTGTGGTTCATTCTTCTTCCTGATGGGAAAATGGAGTGACCTGTGCCTGTCCCAACACCTAGGGCTAGTCTCTCGTTGGTTCTCCATCTTCCCGTTCATCCTCAGGATAAATTGCAACCTGGACGAAACAGGAGGTTAAAGGTGCTGATTCTCCAAGTAGGGAGATGGTTAGTCAAGCGGCTGGAATGGCGAACACGAGCACAAGGAGAGGAGAAATGAGGTGCGTTTTAGAATCCTTTCCCGATCTCACGGCGTACCATCTTCTGGGTTTCCCATGCATGTTTTGATGTAGGAAGATGCCCTTGTACCTGGAGATTTGAGACCCATGGGGTGGGTACCCCGCGGTGTTACTTTAAAGTATCTGCGTTTGCTCACCCAACCTCACCAATCCTCTCAGCCCCAAGAGTGTCCAGCCTTATGTCTCATCCAGCTGTGGGTCTAGATATGGTCAATCCAGGTTGCATCAGAGACCCTGAACGGATTTTGTAAGAATTTCTCTCTCTTTCACTGTCTTTGTTTTGTGGGTTTTTTAAAGTAATTTATGTTTAGAATGGGGCTTGGCTGCTTTTCCCTGCTGTGTTTATGCCGCTTTACACCCTCTTGATTCACTTGCAGAGAGATATCGATACATGGGTTTTCAGATTCTTACGAGTCAGATATATTCTTGTGCGGTGACTAGGGGGTGTTGAGGCCAGTTCACTGAGCAGGGAGTAGGCCTTGGCTATTACATATTTGGCTTATGGAGCGGTCTCTGAGCTAATTTCAAACCCTTGTTTTATGCATCACCCCACCTCACCTTTCCCGTTCAGCAGCCATAGTGTGTCTTCCAAAGCTGTGATTCTGTTCTGTTTTGTAATTCAGTTCAAGTGTAGCGATTTTGACATTCCCTCTATAAGCGATATCTTAGGATAAATGTCTTTTTCTGTGTGACTTATTTCACTTAGAATCATCGGACCTAAATCCACTCATCATGCTGCTAACTAGCTTTATGACATTGATTTCATGGCTGAGTGATATTCCATTGTGTCAAGTCCCACCATTTCTTTATCCATTTTTCTCTTTCCTGGGATATTGAAGGTGTACCAAAGTGGAGGTTCTTGGAAACAGAGCAGCCGTAAAGTTTGGGGTGCCTGTGTCTTGTTGATTTTTAGTTTTCCCGATTTATACGCCCATGAGTGGAAGTGCCCAATGCTCTCTAAGCTGTGTTTATTACTTGTTTCAGGACACACCGTACACTTCTCCAGAGTGCCTGTTGGCAATTTACATCCCGCCCATCAGCGTAGCAAGGCTCCCATGTCTCCATGGGATGTCCTGCTTTTCTGGTTTTTACACATTTTTCAGCATGGCCCTTTTGACCGAGGGCAGCGAGACTTCTTTGTAGCGCTGATTTGCCCTTCCGGCTTGCTTTTTTGGCCAAAAAGGGCGTATGCGTTTTATCCTGAATATATTCAGGAAAAAACGCATACGCCCTTTTTGGCCAAGGGCATCATTGTCAACGTTTTGCCGCTTTTCATGTGCTTTAAAGGCGAGTCGAATCTACCTCCTGAAATCTGTTTCCTGCAAATCTGCCTTGCTTTCAAATCCTCTTCGTTGCCTTCCCTCAATATATTTGTGGACGAGAGT
Source organism: Eubalaena glacialis (assembly GCF_028564815.1). Lineage (NCBI taxonomy): Eukaryota > Metazoa > Chordata > Mammalia > Artiodactyla > Balaenidae > Eubalaena > Eubalaena glacialis. The sequence goes on from NW_026871252.1 coordinate 90,294, forward strand.
TCTCCTTTATAACTCTGCACGTTTGTGAATTGCAGTGCCCCTGAGGTCCATTTGTCTCCTCGCTTTTTTGGGAGCTGGCCGCAAAAGCGCAGGATTGCTTCAGGCCCTGTTTTGGTTCTGGGGGGCAGGCTGAGCCTGTGGTTCATTCTTCTTCCTGATGGGAAAATGGAGTTACGTGTGCCAGTGCAAAAACCTAGGGCTAGTTTCTCGTTGGTTCCCCGTCTTCCCGTTCATCCTCAGGACAAATTGCAACCTGTACGAAACAGGAGGTTAAAGGTGCTGATTCTCCAAGTAGGGAGATGGTTAGTCAAGCGGCTGGAATGGCGAACCCGAGCACAAGGAGAGGAGAAATGAGGTGCGTTTTGGAATCCTTTCCCGATCTCACGGCGTACCATCTTCTGGGTTTCCCATGCATGTTTTGTTGTAGGAAGATGCCCTTGTACCTGGAGATTTGAGACACATGGGGTGGTTACCCCGCGGTGTTACTTTAAAATATCTGCGTTAGCTCACCCAACCTCACAAATCCTCTCAGCCCCAAGAGTGTCCAGCCTTATGTCTCATCCAGCTGTGGGTCTAGCTATGGTCAATCCAGGTTGCATCAGAGACCATGAACGGATTTTGTAAGAATTTCTCTCTCTTTCACTGTCTTTGTTTTGTGGGATTTTTAAAGTAATTTATGTTTAGAATGGGGCTTGGCTGCTTTTCCCTGCTGTGTTTATGCCGCTTTACACCCTCTTGATTCACTTGCAGAGAGATATCGATACATGGGTTTTCAGATTCTTACGAGTCAGATATATTCTTGTGCGGTGACTAGGGGGTGTTGAGTCCAGTTCACTGAGCAGGGAGTAGGCCTTGTCTATTACATATTTGGCTTATGGAGCGGTCTCTGAGCTAATTTCAAACCCTTGTTTTATGCATCACCCCACCTCACCTTTCCCGTTCAGCAGCCATAGTGTGTCTTCCAAAGGTGTGATTCTGTTCTGTTTTGTAATTCAGTTCAAGTGTAGCGATTTTGACATTCCCTCTATAAGCGATATCTTAGGATAAGTGTCTTTTTCTGTGTGACTTATTTCACTTAGAATCATCGGACCTAAATCCACTCATCATGCTGCTATCTAGCCTTATGACATTGATTTCATGGCTGAGTGATATTCCATTGTGTCAAGTCCCACCATTTCTTTATCCATTTTTCTCTTTCCTGGGATATTGAAGGTGTACCGAAGTGGAGGTTCTTGGAAACAGAGCAGCCGTAAAGTTTGGGGTGCCTGTGTCTTGTTGATTTTTAGTTTTCCCGATTTATACCTCCATGAATGGAAGTGCCCTATGCTCTCTAAGCTGTGTTTATTAATTGTTTCAGGACACACCGTACACTTCTCCAGAGTGCCTGTTGGCAATTTACATCCCGCCCATCAGCGTAGCAAGGCTCCCATGTCTCCATGGGATGTCCTGCTTTTCTGGTTTTTACACTTTTTTCAGCATGGCCCTTTTGACCGAGGGCAAGCGAGACTTCTTTGTAGCGCTGATTTGCCCTTCCGGCTTGCTTGGTTGGCCAAAAAGGGCGTATGCGTTTTTTCCTGAATATATTCAGGAAAAAAAGCATACGCCCATTTTGGCGAAGGGCATCATTGTCAACGTTTTGCCGCTTTTCATGTGCTTTAAAGTCGAGTCGAATCTACCTCCTGAAATCTGTTTCCTGCAAATCTGCCTTGCTTTCAAATCCTCTTTGTTGCCTTCCCTCAATATATTTGTGGACGAGAGTTCTCATTTATAACTCTGCACGTTTGTGAATTGCAGTGCCCCTGAGCTCCATTTGTCTACTCGCTTTTTTGGGAGCTGGCCACAAAAGCGCAGGATTGCTTCAGGCCCTATTTTGGTTCTGGGGGGCAGGCTGAGCCTGTGGTTCATTCTTCTTCCTGATGGGAAAATGGAGTGACCTGTGCCTGTCCCAACACCTAGAGCTAGTCTCTCGTTGGTTCCCCTTCTTCCCGTTCATCCTCAGGAGAAATTGCAACCTGTACGAAACAGGAGGTTAAAGGTGCTGATTCTCCAAGTAGGGAGATGGTTAGTCAAGCGGCTGGAATGGCGAACCCGAGCACAAGGAGAGGAGAAACGAGGTGCGTTTTAGAAACCTTTCCCGATCTCACGGCATACCATCTTCTGGGTTTCCCATGCATGTTTTGATGTAGGAAGATGCCCTTGTACCTGGAGATTTGAGACCCATGGGGTGGGTACCCCGCGGTGTTACTTTAAAATATCTGCGTTAGCTCACCCAACCTCACAAATCCTCTCAGCCCCAAGAGTGTCCAGCCTTATGTCTCATCCAGCTGTGGGTCTAGCTATGGTCAATCCAGGTTGCATCAGAGACCCTGAACGGATTTTGTAAGAATTTCTCTCTCTTTCACTGTCTTTGTTTTGTGGGATTTTTAAAGTAATTTATGTTTAGAATGGGGCTTGGCTGCTTTTCCCTGCTGTGTTTATGCCGCTTTACACCCTCTTGATTCACTTGCAGAGAGATATCGATACATGGGTTTTCAGATTCTTACGAGTCAGATATATTCTTGTGCGGTGACTAGGGGGTGTTGAGTCCAGTTCACTGAGCAGGGAGTAGGCCTTGTCTATTACATATTTGGCTTATGGAGCGGTCTCTGAGCTAATTTCAAACCCTTGTTTTATGCATCACCCCACCTCACCTTTCCCGTTCAGCAGCCATAGTGTGTCTTCCAAAGGTGTGATTCTGTTCTGTTTTGTAATTCAGTTCAACTGTAGCGATTTTGACATTCCCTCTATAAGCGATATCTTAGGATAAGTGTCTTTTTCTGTGTGACTTATTTCACTTAGAATCATCGGACCTAAATCCACTCATCATGCTGCTAACTAGCCTTATGACATTGATTTCATGGCTGAGTGAAATTCCATTGTGCCAAGTACCACCATTTCTTTATCCATTTTTCACTTTCCTAGTATATTGAAAGTGTGCCGAAGTGGACGTTCTTGGAAACAGAGCAGCCGTAAAGTTGGGGGTGCCTGTGTCTTGTTGATTTTTAGTTTTCCCGATTTATACGTCCATGAGTGGAAGTGCCCTATGCTCTCTAAGCTGTGTTTATTAATTGTTTCAGGACACACCGTACACTTCTCCAGAGTGCCTGTTGGCAATTTCATCCCGCCCATCAGCGTAGCAAGGCTCCCATGTCTCCATGGGATGTCCTGCTTTTCTGGTTTTTACACATTTTTCAGCATGGCCCTTTTGACCGAGGGCAAGCGAGACTTCTTTGTAGCGCTGATTTGCCCTTCCGGCTTGCTTGGTTGGCCAAAATGGGCGTATGCGTTTTTTCCTGAATATATTCAGGAAAAAACGCATACGCCCTTTTAGGCCAAGGGCATCATTGTCAACGTTTTGCCGCTTTTCATGTGCTTTAAAGGCGAGTCGAATCTACCTCCTGAAATCTGTTTCCTGCAAATCTGCCTTGCTTTCAAATCCTCTTCCTTGCCTTCCCTCAATATATTTGTGGATGAGAGTTCTCATTTATAACTCTGCACGTTTGTGAATTGCAGTGCCCCTGAGCTCCATTTGTCTACTCGCTTTTTTGGGAGCTGGCCGCAAAAGTGCAGGATTGCTTCAGGCCCTATTTTGGTTCTGGGGGGCAAGCTGAGCCTGTGGTTCATTCTTCTTCCTGAAGGGAAAACGGAGTGACCTGTGCCTGTCCCAACACCTAGAGCTAGTCTCTCGTTGGTTCCCCTTCTTCCCGTTCATCCTCAGGAGAAATTGCAACCTGTACGAAACAGGAGGTTAAAGGTGCTGATTCTCCAAGTAGGGAGATGGTTAGTCAAGCGGCTGGAATGGCGAACCCGAGCACAAGGAGAGGAGAAATGAGGTGCGTTTTAGAATCCTTTCCCGATCTCACGGCGTACCATCTTCTGGGTTTCCCATGCATGTTTTGATGTAGGAAGATGCCCTTGTACCTGGAGATTTGAGACCCATGGGGTGGGTACCCCGCGGTGTTACTTTAAAGTATCTGCGTTTGCTCACCCAACCTCACCAATCCTCTCAGCCCCAAGAGTGTCCAGCCTTATGTCTCATCCAGCTGTGGGTCTTGATATGGTCAATCCAGGTTGCATCAGAGACCCTGAACGGATTTTGTAAGAATTTCTCTCTCTTTCACTGTCTTTGTTTTGTGGGTTTTTTAAAGTAATTTATGTTTAGAATGGGGCTTGGCTGCTTTTCCCTGCTGTGTTTATGCCGCTTTAAACCCTCTTGATTCACTTGCAGAAAGATATCGATACATAGGTTTTCAGATTCTTACGAGTCAGATATATTCTTGTGCGGTGACTAGGGGGTGTTGAGTCCAGTTCACTGAGCAGGGAGTAGGCCTTGTCTATTACATATTTGGCTTATGGAGCGGTCTCTGAGCTAATTTCAAACCCTTGTTTTATGCATCACCCCCCCTCACCTTTTCCGTTCAGCAGCCATAGTGTGTCTTCTAAAGGTGTGACTCTGTTCTGTTTTGTAATTCAGTTCAAGTGTAGCGATTTTGACATTCCCTCTATAAGCGGTATCTTAGGATAAGTGTCTTTTTCTGTGTGACTTATTTCACTTAGAATCATCGGACCTAAATCCACTCATCATGCTGCTAACTAGCCTTATGACATTGATTTCATGGCTGAGTGAAATTCCATTGTGCCAAGTACCACCATTTCTTTATCCATTTTTCACTTTCCTAGTATATTGAAAGTGTGCCGAAGTGGAGGTTCTTGGAAACAGAGCAGCCGTAAAGTTGGGGGTGCCTGTGTCTTGTTGATTTTTAGTTTTCCCGATTTATACGTCCATGAGTGGAAGTGCCCTATGCTCTCTAAGCTGTGTTTATTAATTGTTTCAGGACACACCGTACACTTCTCCAGAGTGCCTGTTGGCAATTTCATCCCGCCCATCAGCGTAGCAAGGCTCCCATGTCTCCATGGGATGTCCTGCTTTTCTGGTTTTTACACATTTTTCAGCATGGCCCTTTTGACCGAGGGCAAGCGAGACTTCTTTGTAGCGCTGATTTGCCCTTCCGGCTTGCTTGGTTGGCCAAAATGGGCGTATTCGTTTTTTCCTGAATATATTCAGGAAAAAACGCATACGCCCTTTTAGGCCAAGGGCATCATTGTCAACGTTTTGCCGCTTTTCATGTGCTTTAAAGGCGAGTCGAATCTACCTCCTGAAATCTGTTTCCTGCAAATCTGCCTTGCTTTCAAATCCTCTTCCTTGCCTTCCCTCAATATATTTGTGGATGAGAGTTCTCATTTATAACTCTGCACGTTTGTGAATTGCAGTGCCCCTGAGCTCCATTTGTCTACTCGCTTTTTTGGGAGCTGGCCGCAAAAGTGCAGGATTGCTTCAGGCCCTATTTTGGTTCTGGGGGGCAGGCTGAGCCTGTGGTTCATTCTTCTTCCTGAAGGGAAAATGGAGTGACCTGTGCCTGTCCCAACACCTAGAGCTAGTCTCTCGTTGGTTCCCCTTCTTCCCGTTCATCCTCAGGAGAAATTGCAACCTGTACGAAACAGGAGGTTAAAGGTGCTGATTCTCCAAGTAGGGAGATGGTTAGTCAAGCGGCTGGAATGGCGATCCCGAGCACAAGGGGAGGAGAAATGAGGTGCGTTTTAGAAACCTTTCCCGATCTCATGGCATACCATCTTCTGGGTTTCCCATGCATGTTTTGATGTAGGAAGATGCCCTTGTACCTGGAGATTTGAGACCCATGGGGTGGGTACCCCGCGGTGTTACTTTAAAGTATCTGCGTTAGCTCACCCAACCTCACCAATCCTCTCAGCCCCAAGAGTGTCCAGCCTTATGTCTCATCCAGCTGTGGGTCTAGCTATGGTCAATCCAGGTTGCATCAGAGACCTGAACGGATTTTGTAAGAATTTCTCTCTCTTTCACTGTCTTTGTTTTGTGGGATTTTTAAAGTAATTTATGTTTAGAATGGGGCTTGGCTGCTTTTCCCTGCTGTGTTTATGCCGCTTTACACCCTCTTGATTCACTTGCAGAGAGATATCGATACATGGGTTTTCAGATTCTTACGAGTCAGATATATTCTTGTGCGGTGACTAGGGGGTGTTGAGTCCAGTTCACTGAGCAGGGAGTAGGCCTTGTCTATTACATATTTGGCTTATGGAGCGGTCTCTGAGCTAATTTCAAACCCTTGTTTTATGCATCACCCCACCTCACCTTTCCCGTTCAGCAGCCATAGTGTGTCTTCCAAAGCTGTGATTCTGTTCTGTTTTGTAATTCAGTTCAAGTGTAGCGATTTTGACATTCCCTCTATAAGCGATATCTTAGGATAAATGTCTTTTTCTGTGTGACTTATTTCACTTAGAATCATCGGACCTAAATCCACTCATCATGCTGCTAACTAGCTTTATGACATTGATTTCATGGCTGAGTGATATTCCATTGTGTCAAGTCCCACCATTTCTTTATCCATTTTTCTCTTTCCTGGGATATTGAAGGTGTACCGAAGTGGAGGTTCTTGTAAACAGAGCAGCCGTAAAGTTTGGGGTGCCTGTGTCTTGTTGATTTTTATTTTTCCCGATTTATACGCCCATGAGTGGAAGTGCCCTATGCTCTCTAAGCTGTGTTTATTACTTGTTTCAGGACACACCGTACACTTCTCCAGAGTGCCTGTTGGCAATTTACATCCCGCCCATCAGCGTAGCAAGGCTCCCATGTCTCCATGGCCTGTCCTGCTTTTCTGGTTTTTACACATTTTTCAGCATGGCCCTTTTGACCGAGGGCAAGCGAGACTTCTTTGTAGCGCTGATTTGCCCTTCCGGCTTGCTTGGTTGGCCAAAAAGGGCGTATGCGTTTTTTCCTGAATATATTCAGGAAAAAACGCATACGCCCTTTTAGGCCAAGGGCATCATTGTCAACGTTTTGCCGCTTTTCATGTGCTTTAAAGGCGAGTCGAATCTACCTCCTGAAATCTGTTTCCTGCAAATCTGCCTTGCTTTCAAATCCTCTTCCTTGCCTTCCCTCAATATATTTGTGGATGAGAGTTCTCATTTATAACTCTGCACGTTTGTGAATTGCAGTGCCCCTGAGCTCCATTTGTCTACTCGCTTTTTTGGGAGCTGGCCGCAAAAGTGCAGGATTGCTTCAGGCCCTATTTTGGTTCTGGGGGGCAAGCTGAGCCTGTGGTTCATTCTTCTTCCTGAAGGGAAAACGGAGTGACCTGTGCCTGTCCCAACACCTAGAGCTAGTCTCTCGTTGGTTCCCCTTCTTCCCGTTCATCCTCAGGAGAAATTGCAACCTGTACGAAACAGGAGGTTAAAGGTGCTGATTCTCCAAGTAGGGAGATGGTTAGTCAAGCGGCTGGAATGGCGAACCCGAGCACAAGGAGAGGAGAAATGAGGTGCGTTTTAGAATCCTTTCCCGATCTCACGGCGTACCATCTTCTGGGTTTCCCATGCATGTTTTGATGTAGGAAGATGCCCTTGTACCTGGAGATTTGAGACCCATGGGGTGGGTACCCCGCGGTGTTACTTTAAAGTATCTGCGTTTGCTCACCCAACCTCACCAATCCTCTCAGCCCCAAGAGTGTCCAGCCTTATGTCTCATCCAGCTGTGGGTCTTGATATGGTCAATCCAGGTTGCATCAGAGACCCTGAACGGATTTTGTAAGAATTTCTCTCTCTTTCACTGTCTTTGTTTTGTGGGTTTTTTAAAGTAATTTATGTTTAGAATGGGGCTTGGCTGCTTTTCCCTGCTGTGTTTATGCCGCTTTAAACCCTCTTGATTCACTTGCAGAAAGATATCGATACATAGGTTTTCAGATTCTTACGAGTCAGATATATTCTTGTGCGGTGACTAGGGGGTGTTGAGTCCAGTTCACTGAGCAGGGAGTAGGCCTTGTCTATTACATATTTGGCTTATGGAGCGGTCTCTGAGCTAATTTCAAACCCTTGTTTTATGCATCACCCCCCCTCACCTTTTCCGTTCAGCAGCCATAGTGTGTCTTCTAAAGGTGTGACTCTGTTCTGTTTTGTAATTCAGTTCAAGTGTAGCGATTTTGACATTCCCTCTATAAGCGGTATCTTAGGATAAGTGTCTTTTTCTGTGTGACTTATTTCACTTAGAATCATCGGACCTAAATCCACTCATCATGCTGCTAACTAGCCTTATGACATTGATTTCATGGCTGAGTGAAATTCCATTGTGCCAAGTACCACCATTTCTTTATCCATTTTTCACTTTCCTAGTATATTGAAAGTGTGCCGAAGTGGAGGTTCTTGGAAACAGAGCAGCCGTAAAGTTGGGGGTGCCTGTGTCTTGTTGATTTTTAGTTTTCCCGATTTATACGTCCATGAGTGGAAGTGCCCTATGCTCTCTAAGCTGTGTTTATTAATTGTTTCAGGACACACCGTACACTTCTCCAGAGTGCCTGTTGGCAATTTCATCCCGCCCATCAGCGTAGCAAGGCTCCCATGTCTCCATGGGATGTCCTGCTTTTCTGGTTTTTACACATTTTTCAGCATGGCCCTTTTGACCGAGGGCAAGCGAGACTTCTTTGTAGCGCTGATTTGCCCTTCCGGCTTGCTTGGTTGGCCAAAATGGGCGTATTCGTTTTTTCCTGAATATATTCAGGAAAAAACGCATACGCCCTTTTAGGCCAAGGGCATCATTGTCAACGTTTTGCCGCTTTTCATGTGCTTTAAAGGCGAGTCGAATCTACCTCCTGAAATCTGTTTCCTGCAAATCTGCCTTGCTTTCAAATCCTCTTCCTTGCCTTCCCTCAATATATTTGTGGATGAGAGTTCTCATTTATAACTCTGCACGTTTGTGAATTGCAGTGCCCCTGAGCTCCATTTGTCTACTCGCTTTTTTGGGAGCTGGCCGCAAAAGTGCAGGATTGCTTCAGGCCCTATTTTGGTTCTGGGGGGCAGGCTGAGCCTGTGGTTCATTCTTCTTCCTGAAGGGAAAATGGAGTGACCTGTGCCTGTCCCAACACCTAGAGCTAGTCTCTCGTTGGTTCCCCTTCTTCCCGTTCATCCTCAGGAGAAATTGCAACCTGTACGAAACAGGAGGTTAAAGGTGCTGATTCTCCAAGTAGGGAGATGGTTAGTCAAGCGGCTGGAATGGCGATCCCGAGCACAAGGGGAGGAGAAATGAGGTGCGTTTTAGAAACCTTTCCCGATCTCATGGCATACCATCTTCTGGGTTTCCCATGCATGTTTTGATGTAGGAAGATGCCCTTGTACCTGGAGATTTGAGACCCATGGGGTGGGTACCCCGCGGTGTTACTTTAAAGTATCTGCGTTAGCTCACCCAACCTCACCAATCCTCTCAGCCCCAAGAGTGTCCAGCCTTATGTCTCATCCAGCTGTGGGTCTAGCTATGGTCAATCCAGGTTGCATCAGAGACCTGAACGGATTTTGTAAGAATTTCTCTCTCTTTCACTGTCTTTGTTTTGTGGGATTTTTAAAGTAATTTATGTTTAGAATGGGGCTTGGCTGCTTTTCCCTGCTGTGTTTATGCCGCTTTACACCCTCTTGATTCACTTGCAGAGAGATATCGATACATGGGTTTTCAGATTCTTACGAGTCAGATATATTCTTGTGCGGTGACTAGGGGGTGTTGAGTCCAGTTCACTGAGCAGGGAGTAGGCCTTGTCTATTACATATTTGGCTTATGGAGCGGTCTCTGAGCTAATTTCAAACCCTTGTTTTATGCATCACCCCACCTCACCTTTCCCGTTCAGCAGCCATAGTGTGTCTTCCAAAGCTGTGATTCTGTTCTGTTTTGTAATTCAGTTCAAGTGTAGCGATTTTGACATTCCCTCTATAAGCGATATCTTAGGATAAATGTCTTTTTCTGTGTGACTTATTTCACTTAGAATCATCGGACCTAAATCCACTCATCATGCTGCTAACTAGCTTTATGACATTGATTTCATGGCTGAGTGATATTCCATTGTGTCAAGTCCCACCATTTCTTTATCCATTTTTCTCTTTCCTGGGATATTGAAGGTGTACCGAAGTGGAGGTTCTTGTAAACAGAGCAGCCGTAAAGTTTGGGGTGCCTGTGTCTTGTTGATTTTTATTTTTCCCGATTTATACGCCCATGAGTGGAAGTGCCCTATGCTCTCTAAGCTGTGTTTATTACTTGTTTCAGGACACACCGTACACTTCTCCAGAGTGCCTGTTGGCAATTTACATCCCGCCCATCAGCGTAGCAAGGCTCCCATGTCTCCATGGCCTGTCCTGCTTTTCTGGTTTTTACACATTTTTCAGCATGGCCCTTTTGACCGAGGGCAAGCGAGACTTCTTTGTAGCGCTGATTTGCCCTTCCGGCTTGCTTGGTTGGCCAAAAAGGGCGTATGCGTTTTTTCCTGAATATATTCAGGAAAAAACGCATACGCCCTTTTAGGCCAAGGGCATCATTGTCAACGTTTTGCCGCTTTTCATGTGCTTTAAAGGCGAGTCGAATCTACCTCCTGAAATCTGTTTCCTGCAAATCTGCCTTGCTTTCAAATCCTCTTCGTTGCCTTCCCTCAATATATTTGTGGACGAGAGTTCTCATTTATAACTCTGCACGTTTGTGAATTGCAGTGCCCCTGAGGTCCATTTGTCTACTCGCTTTTTTGGGAGCTGGCCGCAAAAGCGCAGGATTGCTTCAGGCCCTGTTTTGGTTCTGGGGGGCAGGCTGAGCCTGTGGTTCATTCTTCTTCCTGATGGGAAAATGGAGTGACCTGTGCCTGTCCCAACACCTAGGGCTAGTCTCTCGTTGGTTCTCCATCTTCCCGTTCATCCTCAGGATAAATTGCAACCTGGACGAAACAGGAGGTTAAAGGTGCTGATTCTCCAAGTAGGGAGATGGTTAGTCAAGCGGCTGGAATGGCGAACACGAGCACAAGGAGAGGAGAAATGAGGTGCGTTTTAGAATCCTTTCCCGATCTCACGGCGTACCATCTTCTGGGTTTCCCATGCATGTTTTGATGTAGGAAGATGTCCTTGTACCTGGAGATTTGAGACCCATGGGGTGGGTACCCCGCGGTGTTACTTTAAAGTATCTGCGTTTGCTCACCCAACCTCACCAATCCTCTCAGCCCCAAGAGTGTCCAGCCTTATGTCTCATCCAGCTGTGGGTCTAGATATGGTCAATCCAGGTTGCATCAGAGACCCTGAACGGATTTTGTAAGAATTTCTCTCTCTTTCACTGTCTTTGTTTTGTGGGTTTTTAAAGTAATTTATGTTTAGAATGGGGCTTGGCTGCTTTTCCCTGCTGTGTTTATGCCGCTTTAAACCCTCTTGATTCACTTGCAGAGAGATATCGATACATGGGTTTTCAGATTCTTACTAGTCAGATATATTCTTGTGCGGTGACTAGGGGGTGTTGAGTCCAGTTCACTGAGCAGGGAGTAGACCTTGTCTATTACATATTTGGCTTATGGAGCGGTCTCTGAGCTAATTTCAAACCCTTGTTTTATGCATCACCCCCCCTCACCTTTTCCGTTCAGCAGCCATAGTGTGTCTTCTAAAGGTGTGACTCTGTTCTGTTTTGTAATTCAGTTCAAGTGTAGCGATTTTGACATTCCCTCTATAAGCGATATCTTAGGATAAGTGTCTTTTTCTGTGTGACTTATTTCACTTAGAATCATCGGACCTAAATCCACTCATCATGCTGCTAACTAGCCTTATGACATTGATTTCATGGCTGAGTGAAATTCCATTGTGCCAAGTACCACCATTTCTTTATCCATTTTTCACTTTCCTAGTATATTGAAAGTGTGCTGAAGTGGAGGTTCTTGGAAACAGAGCAGCCGTAAAGTTGGGGGTGCCTGTGTCTTGTTGATTTTTAGTTTTCCCGATTTATACGTCCATGAGTGGAAGTGCCCTATGCTCTCTAAGCTGTGTTTATTAATTGTTTCAGGACACACCGTACACTTCTCCAGAGTGCCTGTTGGCAATTTCATCCCGCCCATCAGCGTAGCAAGGCTCCCATGTCTCCATGGGATGTCCTGCTTTTCTGGTTTTTACACATTTTTCAGCATGGCCCTTTTGACCGAGGGCAAGCGAGACTTCTTTGTAGCGCTGATTTGCCCTTCCGGCTTGCTTGGTTGGCCAAAATGGGCGTATGCGTTTTTTCCTGAATATATTCAGGAAAAAACGCATACGCCCTTTTAGGCCAAGGGCATCATTGTCAACGTTTTGCCGCTTTTCATGTGCTTTAAAGGCGAGTCGAATCTACCTCCTGAAATCTGTTTCCTGCAAATCTGCCTTGCTTTCAAATCCTCTTCCTTGCCTTCCCTCAATATATTTGTGGATGAGAGTTCTCATTTATAACTCTGCACGTTTGTGAATTGCAGTGCCCCTGAGCTCCATTTGTCTACTCGCTTTTTTGGGAGCTGGCCGCAAAAGTGCAGGATTGCTTCAGGCCCTATTTTGGTTCTGGGGGGCAGGCTGAGCCTGTGGTTCATTCTTTTTCCTGAAGGGAAAATGGAGTGACCTGTGCCTGTCCCAACACCTAGAGCTAGTCTCTCGTTGGTTCCCCTTCTTCCCGTTCATCCTCAGGAGAAATTGCAACCTGTACGAAACAGGAGGTTAAAGGTGCTGATTCTCCAAGTAGGGAGATGGTTAGTCAAGCGGCTGGAATGGCGATCCCGAGCACAAGGGGAGGAGAAATGAGGTGCGTTTTAGAAACCTTTCCCGATCTCATGGCATACCATCTTCTGGGTTTCCCATGCATGTTTTGATGTAGGAAGATGCCCTTGTACATGGAGATTTGAGACCCATGGGGTGGGTACCCCGCGGTGTTACTTTAAAGTATCTGCGTTAGCTCACCCAACCTCACCAATCCTCTCAGCCCCAAGAGTGTCCAGCCTTATGTCTCATCCAGCTGTGGGTCTAGCTATGGTCAATCCAGGTTGCATCAGAGACCTGAACGGATTTTGTAAGAATTTCTCTCTCTTTCACTGTCTTTGTTTTGTGGGATTTTTAAAGTAATTTATGTTTAGAATGGGGCTTGGCTGCTTTTCCCTGCTGTGTTTATGCCGCTTTACACCCTCTTGATTCACTTGCAGAGAGATATCGATACATGGGTTTTCAGATTCTTACGAGTCAGATATATTCTTGTGCGGTGACTAGGGGGTGTTGAGGCCAGTTCACTGAGCAGGGAGTAGGCCTTGGCTATTACATATTTGGCTTATGGAGCGGTCTCTGAGCTAATTTCAAACCCTTGTTTTATGCATCACCCCACCTCACCTTTCCCGTTCAGCAGCCATAGTGTGTCTTCCAAAGCTGTGATTCTGTTCTGTTTTGTAATTCAGTTCAAGTGTAGCGATTTTGACATTCCCTCTATAAGCGATATCTTAGGATAAATGTCTTTTTCTGTGTGACTTATTTCACTTAGAATCATCGGACCTAAATCCACTCATCATGCTGCTAACTAGCTTTATGACATTGATTTCATGGCTGAGTGATATTCCATTGTGTCAAGTCCCACCATTTCTTTATCCATTTTTCTCTTTCCTGGGATATTGAAGGTGTACCAAAGTGGAGGTTCTTGGAAACAGAGCAGCCGTAAAGTTTGGGGTGCCTGTGTCTTGTTGATTTTTAGTTTTCCCGATTTATACGCCCATGAGTGGAAGTGCCCAATGCTCTCTAAGCTGTGTTTATTACTTGTTTCAGGACACACCGTACACTTCTCCAGAGTGCCTGTTGGCAATTTACATCCCGCCCATCAGCGTAGCAAGGCTCCCATGTCTCCATGGGATGTCCTGCTTTTCTGGTTTTTACACATTTTTCAGCATGGCCCTTTTGACCGAGGGCAGCGAGACTTCTTTGTAGCGCTGATTTGCCCTTCCGGCTTGCTTGGTTGGCCAAAAAGGGCGTATGCGTTTTTTCCTGAATATATTCAGGAAAAAACGCATACGCCCTTTTTGGCCAAGGGCATCATTGTCAACGTTTTGCCGCTTTTCATGTGCTTTAAAGGCGAGTCGAATCTACCTCCTGAAATCTGTTTCCTGCAAATCTGCCTTGCTTTCAAATCCTCTTCGTTGCCTTCCCTCAATATATTTGTGGACGAGAGTTCTCCTTTATAACTCTGCACGTTTGTGAATTGCAGTGCCCCTGAGGTCCATTTGTCTCCTCGCTTTTTTGGGAGCTGGCCGCAAAAGCGCAGGATTGCTTCAGGCCCTGTTTTGGTTCTGGGGGGCAGGCTGAGCCTGTGGTTCATTCTTCTTCCTGATGGGAAAATGGAGTTACGTGTGCCAGTGCAAAAACCTAGGGCTAGTCTCTCGTTGGTTCCCCGTCTTCCCGTTCATCCTCAGGACAAATTGCAACCTGTACGAAACAGGAGGTTAAAGGTGCTGATTCTCCAAGTAGGGAGATGGTTAGTCAAGCGGCTGGAATGGCGAACCCGAGCACAAGGAGAGGAGAAATGAGGTGCGTTTTGGAATCCTTTCCCGATCTCACGGCGTACCATCTTCTGGGTTTCCCATGCATGTTTTGTTGTAGGAAGATGCCCTTGTACCTGGAGATTTGAGACACATGGGGTGGTTACCCCGCGGTGTTACTTTAAAATATCTGCGTTAGCTCACCCAACCTCACAAATCCTCTCAGCCCCAAGAGTGTCCAGCCTTATGTCTCATCCAGCTGTGGGTCTAGCTATGGTCAATCCAGGTTGCATCAGAGACCATGAACGGATTTTGTAAGAATTTCTCTCTCTTTCACTGTCTTTGTTTTGTGGGATTTTTAAAGTAATTTATGTTTAGAATGGGGCTTGGCTGCTTTTCCCTGCTGTGTTTATGCCGCTTTACACCCTCTTGATTCACTTGCAGAGAGATATCGATACATGGGTTTTCAGATTCTTACGAGTCAGATATATTCTTGTGCGGTGACTAGGGGGTGTTGAGTCCAGTTCACTGAGCAGGGAGTAGGCCTTGTCTATTACATATTTGGCTTATGGAGCGGTCTCTGAGCTAATTTCAAACCCTTGTTTTATGCATCACCCCACCTCACCTTTCCCGTTCAGCAGCCATAGTGTGTCTTCCAAAGGTGTGATTCTGTTCTGTTTTGTAATTCAGTTCAAGTGTAGCGATTTTGACATTCCCTCTATAAGCGATATCTTAGGATAAGTGTCTTTTTCTGTGTGACTTATTTCACTTAGAATCATCGGACCTAAATCCACTCATCATGCTGCTATCTAGCCTTATGACATTGATTTCATGGCTGAGTGATATTCCATTGTGTCAAGTCCCACCATTTCTTTATCCATTTTTCTCTTTCCTGGGATATTGAAGGTGTACCGAAGTGGAGGTTCTTGGAAACAGAGCAGCCGTAAAGTTTGGGGTGCCTGTGTCTTGTTGATTTTTAGTTTTCCCGATTTATACCTCCATGAATGGAAGTGCCCTATGCTCTCTAAGCTGTGTTTATTAATTGTTTCAGGACACACCGTACACTTCTCCAGAGTGCCTGTTGGCAATTTACATCCCGCCCATCAGCGTAGCAAGGCTCCCATGTCTCCATGGGATGTCCTGCTTTTCTGGTTTTTACACTTTTTTCAGCATGGCCCTTTTGACCGAGGGCAAGCGAGACTTCTTTGTAGCGCTGATTTGCCCTTCCGGCTTGCTTGGTTGGCCAAAAAGGGCGTATGCGTTTTTTCCTGAATATATTCAGGAAAAAAAGCATACGCCCATTTTGGCGAAGGGCATCATTGTCAACGTTTTGCCGCTTTTCATGTGCTTTAAAGTCGAGTCGAATCTACCTCCTGAAATCTGTTTCCTGCAAATCTGCCTTGCTTTCAAATCCTCTTTGTTGCCTTCCCTCAATATATTTGTGGACGAGAGTTCTCATTTATAACTCTGCACGTTTGTGAATTGCAGTGCCCCTGAGCTCCATTTGTCTACTCGCTTTTTTGGGAGCTGGCCACAAAAGCGCAGGATTGCTTCAGGCCCTATTTTGGTTCTGGGGGGCAGGCTGAGCCTGTGGTTCATTCTTCTTCCTGATGGGAAAATGGAGTGACCTGTGCCTGTCCCAACACCTAGAGCTAGTCTCTCGTTGGTTCCCCTTCTTCCCGTTCATCCTCAGGAGAAATTGCAACCTGTACGAAACAGGAGGTTAAAGGTGCTGATTCTCCAAGTAGGGAGATGGTTAGTCAAGTGGCTGGAATGGCGAACCCGAGCACAAGGAGAGGAGAAACGAGGTGCGTTTTAGAATCCTTTCCCGATCTCACGGCGTACCATCTTCTGGGTTTCCCATGCATGTTTTGTTGTAGGAAGATGCCCTTGTACCTGGAGATTTGAGACCCATGGGGTGGGTACCCCGCGGTGTTACTTTAAAATATCTGCGTTAGCTCACCCAACCTCACAAATCCTCTCAGCCCCAAGAGTGTCCAGCCTTATGTCTCATCCAGCTGTGGGTCTAGCTATGGTCAATCCAGGTTGCATCAGAGACCCTGAACGGATTTTGTAAGAATTTCTCTCTCTTTCACTGTCTTTGTTTTGTGGGATTTTTAAAGTAATTTATGTTTAGAATGGGGCTTGGCTGCTTTTCCCTGCTGTGTTTATGCCGCTTTACGCCCTCTTGATTCACTTGCAGAGAGATATCGATACATGGGTTTTCAGATTCTTACGAGTCAGATATATTCTTGTGCGGTGACTAGGGGGTGTTGAGTCCAGTTCACTGAGCAGGGAGTAGGCCTTGTCTATTACATATTTGGCTTATGGAGCGGTCTCTGAGCTAATTTCAAACCCTTGTTTTATGCATCACCCCACCTCACCTTTCCCGTTCAGCAGCCATAGTGTGTCTTCCAAAGGTGTGATTCTGTTCTGTTTTGTAATTCAGTTCAACTGTAGCGATTTTGACATTCCCTCTATAAGCGATATCTTAGGATAAGTGTCTTTTTCTGTGTGACTTATTTCACTTAGAATCATCGGACCTAAATCCACTCATCATGCTGCTATCTAGCCTTATGACATTGATTTCATGGCTGAGTGATATTCCATTGTGTCAAGTCCCACCATTTCTTTATCCATTTTTCTCTTTCCTGGGATATTGAAGGTGTACCGAAGTGGAGGTTCTTGGAAACAGAGCAGCCGTAAAGTTTGGGGTGCCTGTGTCTTGTTGATTTTTAGTTTTCCCGATTTATACCTCCATGAATGGAAGTGCCCTATGCTCTCTAAGCTGTGTTTATTAATTGTTTCAGGACACACCGTACACTTCTCCAGAGTGCCTGTTGGCAATTTACATCCCGCCCATCAGCGTAGCAAGGCTCCCATGTCTCCATGGGTTGTCCTGCTTTTCTGGTTTTTACACTTTTTTCAGCATGGCCCTTTTGACCGAGGGCAAGCGAGACTTCTTTGTAGCGCTGATTTGCCCTTCCGGCTTGCTTGGTTGGCCAAAAAGGGCGTATGCGTTTTTTCCTGAATATATTCAGGAAAAAAAGCATACGCCCATTTTGGCCAAGGGCATCATTGTCAACGTTTTGCCGCTTTTCATGTGCTTTAAAGGCGAGTCGAATCTACCTCCTGAAATCTGTTTCCTGCAAATCTGCCTTGCTTTCAAATCCTCTTCGTTGCCTTCCCTCAATATATTTGTGGACGAGAGTTCTCATTTATAACTCTGCACGTTTGTGAATTGCAGTGCCCCTGAGCTCCATTTGTCTACTCGCTTTTTTGGGAGCTGGCCGCAAAAGCGCAGGATTGCTTCAGGCCCTATTTTGGTTCTGGGGGGCAGGCTGAGCCTGTGGTTCATTCTTCTTCCTGATGGGAAAATGGAGTGACCTGTGCCTGTCCCAACACCTAGAGCTAGTCTCTCGTTGGTTCCCCTTCTTCCCGTTCATCCTCAGGAGAAATTGCAACCTGTACGAAACAGGAGGTTAAAGGTGCTGATTCTCCAAGTAGGGAGATGGTTAGTCAAGCGGCTGGAATGGCGAACCCGAGCACAAGGAGAGGAGAAACGAGGTGCGTTTTAGAAACCTTTCCCGATCTCACGGCATACCATCTTCTGGGTTTCCCATGCATGTTTTGATGTAGGAAGATGCCCTTGTACCTGGAGATTTGAGACCCATGGGGTGGGTACCCCGCGGTGTTACTTTAAAGTATCTGCGTTAGCTCACCCAACCTCACCAATCCTCTCAGCCCCAAGAGTGTCCAGCCTTATGTCTCATCCAGCTGTGGGTCTAGCTATGGTCAATCCAGGTTGCATCAGAGACCCTGAACGGATTTTGTAAGAATTTCTCTCTCTTTCACTGTCTTTGTTTTGTGGGATTTTTAAAGTAATTTATGTTTAGAATGGGGCTTGGCTGCTTTTCTCTGCTGTGTTTATGCCGCTTTACACCCTCTTGATTCACTTGCAGAGAGATATCGATACATGGGTTTTCAGATTCTTACGAGTCAGATATATTCTTGTGCGGTGACTAGGGGGTGTTGAGTCCAGTTCACTGAGCAGGGAGTAGGCCTTGTCTATTACATATTTGGCTTATGGAGCGGTCTCTGAGCTAATTTCAAACCCTTGTTTTATGCATCACCCCACCTCACCTTTCCCGTTCAGCAGCCATAGTGTGTCTTCCAAAGGTGTGATTCTGTTCTGTTTTGTAATTCAGTTCAACTGTAGCGATTTTGACATTCCCTCTATAAGCGATATCTTAGGATAAGTGTCTTTTTCTGTGTGACTTATTTCACTTAGAATCATCGGACCTAAATCCACTCATCATGCTGCTATCTAGCCTTATGACATTGATTTCATGGCTGAGTGATATTCCATTGTGTCAAGTCCCACCATTTCTTTATCCATTTTTCTCTTTCCTGGGATATTGAAGGTGTACCGAAGTGGAGGTTCTTGGAAACAGAGCAGCCGTAAAGTTTGGGGTGCCTGTGTCTTGTTGATTTTTAGTTTTCCCGATTTATACCTCCATGAATGGAAGTGCCCTATGCTCTCTAAGCTGTGTTTATTAATTGTTTCAGGACACACCGTACACTTCTCCAGAGTGCCTGTTGGCAATTTACATCCCGCCCATCAGCGTAGCAAGGCTCCCATGTCTCCATGGGATGTCCTGCTTTTCTGGTTTTTACACTTTTTTCAGCATGGCCCTTTTGACCGAGGGCAAGCGAGACTTCTTTGTAGCGCTGATTTGCCCTTCCGGCTTGCTTGGTTGGCCAAAAAGGGCGTATGCGTTTTTTCCTGAATATATTCAGGAAAAAAAGCATACGCCCATTTTGGCCAAGGGCATCATTGTCAACGTTTTGCCGCTTTTCATATGCTTTAAAGGCGAGTCGATTCTACCTCCTGAAATCTGTTTCCTGCAAATCTGCCTTGCTTTCAAATCCTCTTCGTTGCCTTCCCTCAATATATTTGTGGACGAGAGTTCTCATTTATAACTCTGCACGTTTGTGAATTGCAGTGCCCCTGAGCTCCATTTGTCTACTCGCTTTTTTGGGAGCTGGCCACAAAAGCGCAGGATTGCTTCAGGCCCTAATTTGGTTCTGGGGGGCAGGCTGAGCCTGTGGTTCATTCTTCTTCCTGATGGGAAAATGGAGTGACCTGTGCCTGTCCCAACACCTAGAGCTAGTCTCTCGTTGGTTCCCCTTCTTCCCGTTCATCCTCAGGAGAAATTGCAACCTGTACGAAACAGGAGGTTAAAGGTGCTGATTCTCCAAGTAGGGAGATGGTTAGTCAAGCGGCTGGAATGGCGAACCCGAGCTCAAGGAGAGGAGAAACGAGGTGCGTTTTAGAAACCTTTCCCGATCTCACGGCATACCATCTTCTGGGTTTCCCATGCATGTTTTGATGTAGGAAGATGCCCTTGTACCTGGAGATTTGAGACACATGGGGTGGGTACCCCGCGGTGTTACTTTAAAGTATCTGCGTTAGCTCACCCAACCTCACCAATCCTCTCAGCCCCAAGAGTGTCCAGCCTTATGTCTCATCCAGCTGTGGGTCTAGCTATGGTCAATCCAGGTTGCATCAGAGACCCTGAACGGATTTTGTAAGAATTTCTCTCTCTTTCACTGTCTTTGTTTTGTGGGATTTTTAAAGTAATTTATGTTTAGAATGGGGCTTGGCTGCTTTTCTCTGCTGTGTTTATGCCGCTTTACACCCTCTTGATTCACTTGCAGAGAGATATCGATACATGGGTTTTCAGATTCTTACGAGTCAGATATATTCTTGTGCGGTGACTAGGGGGTGTTGAGTCCAGTTCACTGAGCAGGGAGTAGGCCTTGTCTATTACATATTTGGCTTATGGAGCGGTCTCTGAGCTAATTTCAAACCCTTGTTTTATGCATCACCCCACCTCACCTTTCCCGTTCAGCAGCCATAGTGTGTCTTCCAAAGGTGTGATTCTGTTCTGTTTTGTAATTCAGTTCAACTGTAGCGATTTTGACATTCCCTCTATAAGCGATATCTTAGGATAAGTGTCTTTTTCTGTGTGACTTATTTCACTTAGAATCATCGGACCTAAATCCACTCATCATGCTGCTATCTAGCCTTATGACATTGATTTCATGGCTGAGTGATATTCCATTGTGTCAAGTCCCACCATTTCTTTATCCATTTTTCTCTTTCCTGGGATATTGAAGGTGTACCGAAGTGGAGGTTCTTGGAAACAGAGCAGCCGTAAAGTTTGGGGTGCCTGTGTCTTGTTGATTTTTAGTTTTCCCGATTTATACCTCCATGAATGGAAGTGCCCTATGCTCTCTAAGCTGTGTTTATTAATTGTTTCAGGACACACCGTACACTTCTCCAGAGTGCCTGTTGGCAATTTACATCCCGCCCATCAGCGTAGCAAGGCTCCCATGTCTCCATGGGATGTCCTGCTTTTCTGGTTTTTACACTTTTTTCAGCATGGCCCTTTTGACCGAGGGCAAGCGAGACTTCTTTGTAGCGCTGATTTGCCCTTCCGGCTTGCTTGGTTGGCCAAAAAGGGCGTATGCGTTTTTTCCTGAATATATTCAGGAAAAAAAGCATACGCCCATTTTGGCCAAGGGCATCATTGTCAACGTTTTGCCGCTTTTCATGTGCTTTAAAGGCGAGTCGAATCTACCTCCTGAAATCTGTTTCCTGCAAATCTGCCTTGCTTTCAAATCCTCTTCGTTGCCTTCCCTCAATATATTTGTGGACGAGAGTTCTCATTTATAACTCTGCACGTTTGTGAATTGCAGTGCCCCTGAGCTCCATTTGTCTACTCGCTTTTTTGGGAGCTGGCCGCAAAAGCGCAGGATTGCTTCAGGCCCTATTTTGGTTCTGGGGGGCAGGCTGAGCCTGTGGTTCATTTTTCTTCCTGATGGGAAAATGGAGTGACCTGTGCCTGTCCCAACACCTAGAGCTAGTCTCTCGTTGGTTCCCCTTCTTCCCGTTCATCCTCAGGAGAAATTGCAACCTGTACGAAACAGGAGGTTAAAGGTGCTGATTCTCCAAGTAGGGAGATGGTTAGTCAAGCGGCTGGAATGGCGAACCCGAGCACAAGGAGAGGAGAAACGAGGTGCGTTTTAGAAACCTTTCCCGATCTCACGGCATACCATCTTCTGGGTTTCCCATGCATGTTTTGATGTAGGAAGATGCCCTTGTACCTGGAGATTTGAGACCCACGGGGTGGGTACCCCGCGGTGTTACTTTAAAGTATCTGCGTTAGCTCACCCAACCTCACCAATCCTCTCAGCCCCAAGAGTGTCCAGCCTTATGTCTCATCCAGCTGTGGGTCTAGCTATGGTCAATCCAGGTTGCATCAGAGACCCTGAACGGATTTTGTAAGAATTTCTCTCTCTTTCACTGTCTTTGTTTTGTGGGATTTTTAAAGTAATTTATGTTTAGAATGGGGCTTGGCTGCTTTTCCCTGCTGTGTTTATGCCGCTTTACACCCTCTTGATTCACTTGCAGAGAGATATCGATACATGGGTTTTCAGATTCTTTCGAGTCAGATATATTCTTGTGCGGTGACGAGGGGGTGTTGAGTCCAGTTCACTGAGCAGGGAGTAGGCCTTGTCTATTACATATTTGGCTTATGGAGCGGTCTCTGAGCTAATTTCAAACCCTTGTTTTATGCATCACCCCACCTCACCTTTCCCGTTCAGCAGCCATAGTGTGTCTTCCAAAGGTGTGATTCTGTTCTGTTTTGTAATTCAGTTCAACTGTAGCGATTTTGACATTCCCTCTATAAGCGATATCTTAGGATAAGTGTCTTTTTCTGTGTGACTTATTTCACTTAGAATCATCGGACCTAAATCCACTCATCATGCTGCTATCTAGCCTTATGACATTGATTTCATGGCTGAGTGATATTCCATTGTGTCAAGTCCCACCATTTCTTTATCCATTTTTCTCTTTCCTGGGATATTGAAGGTGTACCGAAGTGGAGGTTCTTGGCAACAGAGCAGCCGTAAAGTTTGGGGTGCCTGTGTCTTGTTGATTTTTAGTTTTCCCGATTTATACCTCCATGAATGGAAGTGCCCTATGCTCTCTAAGCTGTGTTTATTAATTGTTTCAGGACACACCGTACACTTCTCCAGACTGCCTGTTGGCAATTTACATCCCGCCCATCAGCGTAGCAAGGCTCCCATGTCTCCATGGGATGTCCTGCTTTTCTGGTTTTTACACTTTTTTCAGCATGGCCCTTTTGACCGAGGGCAAGCGAGACTTCTTTGTAGCGCTGATTTGCCCTTCCGGCTTGCTTGGTTGGCCAAAAAGGGCGTATGCGTTTTTTCCTGAATATATTCAGGAAAAAAAGCATACGCCCATTTTGGCGAAGGGCATCATTGTCAACGTTTTGCCGCTTTTCATGTGCTTTAAAGTCGAGTCGAATCTACCTCCTGAAATCTGTTTCCTGCAAATCTGCCTTGCTTTCAAATCCTCTTCGTTGCCTTCCCTCAATATATTTGTGGACGAGAGTTCTCATTTATAACTCTGCACGTTTGTGAATTGCAGTGCCCCTGAGCTCCATTTGTCTACTCGGTTTTTTGGGAGCTGGCCACAAAAGCGCAGGATTGCTTCAGGCCCTATTTTGGTTCTGGGGGGCAGGCTGAGCCTGTGGTTCATTCTTCTTCCTGATGGGAAAATGGAGTGACCTGTGCCTGTCCCAACACCTAGAGCTAGTCTCTCGTTGGTTCCCCTTCTTCCCGTTCATCCTCAGGAGAAATTGCAACCTGTACGAAACAGGAGGTTAAAGGTGCTGATTCTCCAAGTAGGGAGATGGTTAGTCAAGCGGCTGGAATGGCGAACCCGAGCACAAGGAGAGGAGAAACGAGGTGCGTTTTAGAAACCTTTCCCGATCTCACGGCATACCATCTTCTGGGTTTCCCATGCATGTTTTGATGTAGGAAGATGCCCTTGTACCTGGAGATTTGAGACCCATGGGGTGGGTACCCCGCGGTGTTACTTTAAAATATCTGCGTTAGCTCACCCAACCTCACAAAACCTCTCAGCCCCAAGAGTGTCCAGCCTTATGTCTCATCCAGCTGTGGGTCTAGCTATGGTCAATCCAGGTTGCATCAGAGACCCTGAACGGATTTTGTAAGAATTTCTCTCTCTTTCACTGTCTTTGTTTTGTGGGATTTTTAAAGTAATTTATGTTTAGAATGGGGCTTGGCTGCTTTTCCCTGCTGTGTTTATGCCGCTTTACACCCTCTTGATTCACTTGCAGAGAGATATCGATACATGGGTTTTCAGATTCTTACGAGTCAGATATATTCTTGTGCGGTGACTAGGGGGTGTTGAGTCCAGTTCACTGAGCAGGGAGTAGGCCTTGTCTATTACATATTTGGCTTATGGAGCGGTCTCTGAGCTAATTTCAAACCCTTGTTTTATGCATCACCCCACCTCACCTTTCCCGTTCAGCAGCCATAGTGTGTCTTCCAAAGGTGTGATTCTGTTCTGTTTTGTAATTCAGTTCAACTGTAGCGATTTTGACATTCCCTCTATAAGCGATATCTTAGGATAAGTGTCTTTTTCTGTGTGACTTATTTCACTTAGAATCATCGGACCTAAATCCACTCATCATGCTGCTATCTAGCCTTATGACATTGATTTCATGGCTGAGTGATATTCCATTGTGTCAAGTCCCACCATTTCTTTATCCATTTTTCTCTTTCCTGGGATATTGAAGGTGTACCGAAGTGGAGGTTCTTGGAAACAGAGCAGCCGTAAAGTTTGGGGTGCCTGTGTCTTGTTGATTTTTAGTTTTCCCGATTTATACCTCCATGAATGGAAGTGCCCTATGCTCTCTAAGCTGTGTTTATTAATTGTTTCAGGACACACCGTACACTTCTCCAGAGTGCCTGTTGGCAATTTACATCCCGCCCATCAGCGTAGCAAGGCTCCCATGTCTCCATGGGATGTCCTGCTTTTCTGGTTTTTACACTTTTTTCAGCATGGCCCTTTTGACCGAGGGCAAGCGAGACTTCTTTGTAGCGCTGATTTGCCCTTCCGGCTTGCTTGGTTGGCCAAAAAGGGCGTATGCTTTTTTTCCTGAATATATTCAGGAAAAAAAGCATACGCCCATTTTGGCCAAGGGCATCATTGTCAACGTTTTGCCGCTTTTCATGTGCTTTAAAGGCGAGTCGAATCTACCTCCTGAAATCTGTTTCCTGCAAATCTGCCTTGCTTTCAAATCCTCTTCGTTGCCTTCCCTCAATATATTTGTGGACGAGAGTTCTCCTTTATAACTCTGCACGTTTGTGAATTGCAGTGCCCCTGAGCTCCATTTGTCTACTCGCTTTTTTGGGAGCTGGCCGCAAAAGCGCAGTATTGCTTCAGGCCCTATTTTGGTTCTGGGGGGCAGGCTGAGCCTGTGGTTCATTCTTCTTCCTGATGGGAAAATGGAGTTACGTGTGCCAGTGCAAAAACCTAGGGCTAGTCTCTCGTTGGTTCCCCGTCTTCCCGTTCATCCTCAGGACAAATTGCAACCTGTACGAAACAGGAGGTTAAAGGTGCTGATTCTCCAAGTAGGGAGATGGTTAGTCAAGCGGCTGGAATGGCGAACCCGAGCACAAGGAGAGGAGAAATGAGGTGCGTTTTAGAATCCTTTCCCGATCTCACGGCGTACCATCTTCTGGGTTTCCCATGCATGTTTTGTTGTAGGAAGATGCCCTTGTACCTGGAGATTTGAGACCCATGGGGTGGGTACCCCGCGGTGTTACTTTAAAATATCTGCGTTAGCTCACCCAACCTCACCAATCCTCTCAGCCCCAAGAGTGTCCAGCCTTATGTCTCATCCAGCTGTGGGTCTAGCTATGGTCAATCCAGGTTGCATCAGAGACCCTGAACGGATTTTGTAAGAATTTCTCTCTCTTTCACTGTCTTTGTTTTGTGGGATTTTTAAAGTAATTTATGTTTAGAATGGGGCTTGGCTGCTTTTCTCTGCTGTGTTTATGCCGCTTTACACCCTCTTGATTCACTTGCAGAGAGATATCGATACATGGGTTTTCAGATTCTTACGAGTCAGATATATTCTTGTGCGGTGACTAGGGGGTGTTGAGTCCAGTTCACTGAGCAGGGAGTAGGCCTTGTCTATTACATATTTGGCTTATGGAGCGGTCTCTGAGCTAATTTCAAACCCTTGTTTTATGCATCACCCCACCTCACCTTTCCCGTTCAGCAGCCATAGTGTGTCTTCCAAAGGTGTGATTCTGTTCTGTTTTGTAATTGAGTTCAAGTGTAGCGATTTTGACATTCCCTCTATAAGCGATATCTTAGGATAAGTGTCTTTTTCTGTGTGACTTATTTCACTTAGAATCATCGGACCTAAATCCACTCATCATGCTGCTATCTAGCCTTATGACATTGATTTCATGGCTGAGTGATATTCCATTGTGTCAAGTCCCACCATTTCTTTATCCATTTTTCTCTTTCCTGGGATATTGAAGGTGTACCGAAGTGGAGGTTCTTGGAAACAGAGCAGCCGTAAAGTTTGGGGTGCCTGTGTCTTGTTGATTTTTAGTTTTCCCGATTTATACCTCCATGAATGGAAGTGCCCTATGCTCTCTAAGCTGTGTTTATTAATTGTTTCAGGACACACCGTACACTTCTCCAGAGTGCCTGTTGGCAATTTACATCCCGCCCATCAGCGTAGCAAGGCTCCCATGTCTCCATGGGATGTCCTGCTTTTCTGGTTTTTACACTTTTTTCAGCATGGCCCTTTTGACCGAGGGCAAGCGAGACTTCTTTGTAGCGCTGATTTGCCCTTCCGGCTTGCTTGGTTGGCCAAAAAGGGCGTATGCGTTTTTTCCTGAATATATTCAGGAAAAAAAGCATACGCCCATTTTGGCCAAGGGCATCATTGTCAACGTTTTGCCGCTTTTCATGTGCTTTAAAGGCGAGTCGAATCTACCTCCTGAAATCTGTTTCCTGCAAATCTGCCTTGCTTTCAAATCCTCTTCGTTGCCTTCCCTCAATATATTTGTGGACGAGAGTTCTCATTTATAACTCTGCACGTTTGTGAATTGCAGTGCCCCTGAGCTCCATTTGTCTACTCGCTTTTTTGGGAGCTGGCCACAAAAGCGCAGGATTGCTTCAGGCCCTATTTTGGTTCTGGGGGGCAGGCTGAGCCTGTGGTTCATTCTTCTTTCTGTTGGGAAAATGGAGTGACCTGTGCCTGTCCCAACACCTAGAGCTAGTCTCTCGTTGGTTCCCCTTCTTCCCGTTCATCCTCAGGAGAAATTGCAACCTGTACGAAACAGGAGGTTAAAGGTGCTGATTCTCCAAGTAGGGAGATGGTTAGTCAAGCGGCTGGAATGGCGAACCCGAGCACAAGGAGAGGAGAAACGAGGTGCGTTTTAGAAACCTTTCCCAATCTCACGGCATACCATCTTCTGGGTTTCCCATGCATGTTTTGATGTAGGAAGATGCCCTTGTACCTGGAGATTTGAGACCCATGGGGTGGGTACCCCGCGGTGTTACTTTAAAATATCTGCGTTAGCTCACCCAACCTCACAAATCCTCTCAGCCCCAAGAGTGTCCAGCCTTATGTCTCATCCAGCTGTGGGTCTAGCTATGGTCAATCCAGGTTGCATCAGAGACCATGAACGGATTTTGTAAGAATTTCTCTCTCTTTCACTGTCTTTGTTTTGTGGGATTTTTAAAGTAATTTATGTTTAGAATGGGGCTTGGCTGCTTTTCCCTGCTGTGTTTATGCCGCTTTACACCCTCTTGATTCACTTGCAGAGAGATATCGATACATGGGTTTTCAGATTCTTACGAGTCAGATATATTCTTGTGCAGTGACTAGGGGGTGTTGAGTCCAGTTCACTGAGCAGGGAGTAGGCCTTGTCTATTACATATTTGGCTTATGGAGCAGTCTCTGAGCTAATTTCAAACCCTTGTTTTATGCATCACCCCACCTCACCTTTCCCGTTCAGCAGCCATAGTGTGTCTTCCAAAGGTGTGATTCTGTTCTGTTTTGTAATTCAGTGCAACTGTAGCGATTTTGACATTCCCTCTATAAGCGATATCTTAGGATAAGTGTCTTTTTCTGTGTGACTTATTTCACTTAGAATCATCGGACCTAAATCCACTCATCATGCTGCTATCTAGCCTTATGACATTGATTTCATGGCTGAGTGATATTCCATTGTGTCAAGTCCCACCATTTCTTTATCCATTTTTCTCTTTCCTGGGATATTGAAGGTGTACCGAAGTGGAGGTTCTTGGAAACAGAGCAGCCGTAAAGTTTGGGGTGCCTGTGTCTTGTTGATTTTTAGTTTTCCCGATTTATACCTCCATGAATGGAAGTGCCCTATGCTCTCTAAGCTGTGTTTATTAATTGTTTCAGGACACACCGTACACTTCTCCAGAGTGCCTGTTGGCAATTTACATCCCGCCCATCAGCGTAGCAAGGCTCCCATGTCTCCATGGGATGTCCTGCTTTTCTGGTTTTTACACTTTTTTCAGCATGGCCCTTTTGACCGAGGGCAAGCGAGACTTCTTTGTAGCGCTGATTTGCCCTTCCGGCTTGCTTGGTTGGCCAAAAAGGGCGTATGCGTTTTTTCCTGAATATATTCAGGAAAAAAAGCATACGCCCATTTTGGCAAAGGGCATCATTGTCAACGTTTTGCCGCTTTTCATGTGCTTTAAAGGCGAGTCGAATCTACCTCCTGAAATCTGTTTCCTGCAAATCTGCCTTGCTTTCAAATCCTCTTCGTTGCCTTCCCTCAATATATTTGTGGACGAGAGTTCTCATTTATAACTCTGCACGTTTGTGAATTGCAGTGCCCCTGAGCTCCATTTGTCTACTCGCTTTTTTGGGAGCTGGCCACAAAAGCGCAGGATTGCTTCAGGCCCTATTTTGGTTCTGGGGGGCAGGCTGAGCCTGTGGTTCATTCTTCTTCCTGATGGGAAAATGGAGTGACCTGTGCCTGTCCCAACACCTAGGGCTAGTCTCTCGTTGGTTCCCCTTCTTCCCGTTCATCCTCAGGAGAAATTGCAACCTGTACGAAACAGGAGGTTAAAGGTGCTGATTCTCCAAGTAGGGAGATGGTTAGTCAAGCGGCTGGAATGGCGAACCCGAGCACAAGGAGAGGAGAAACGAGGTGCGTTTTAGAAACCTTTCCCGATCTCATGGCATACCATCTTCTGGGTTTCCCATGCATGTTTTGATGTAGGAAGATGCCCTTGTACCTGGAGATTTGAGACCCATGGGGTGGGTACCCCGCGGTGTTACTTTAAAGTATCTGCGTTAGCTCACCCAACCTCACCAATCCTCTCAGCCCCAAGAGTGTCCAGCCTTATGTCTCATCCAGTTGTGGGTCTAGCTATGGTCAATCCAGGTTGCATCAGAGACCCTGAACGGATTTTGTAAGAATTTCTCTCTCTTTCACTGTCTTTGTTTTGTGGGTTTTTTAAAGTAATTTATGTTTAGAATGGGGCTTGGCTGCTTTTCCCTGCTGTGTTTATGCCGCTTTACACCCTCTTGATTCACTTGCAGAGAGATATCGATACATGGGTTTTCAGATTCTTACGAGTCAGATATATTCTTGTGCGGTGACTAGGGGGTGTTGAGTCCAGTTCACTGAGCAGGGAGTAGGCCTTGTCTATTACATATTTGGCTTATGGAGCGGTCTCTGAGCTAATTTCAAACCCTTGTTTTATGCATCACCCCACCTCACCTTTCCCGTTCAGCAGCCATAGTGTGTCATCCAAAGGTGTGATTCTGTTCTGTTTTGTAATTCAGTTCAAGTGTAGCTATTTTGACATTCCCTCTATAAGCGATATCTTAGGATAAGTGTCTTTTTCTGTGTGACTTATTTCACTTAGAATCATCGGACCTAAATCCACACATCATGCTGCTAACTAGCCTTATGACATTGATTTCATGGCTGAGTGATATTCCATTGTGTCAAGTCCCACCATTTCTTTATCCATTTTTCTCTTTCCTGGGATATTGAAGGTGTACCGAAGTGGAGGTTCTTGGAAACAGAGCAGCCGTAAAGTTTGGGGTGCCTGTGTCTTGTTGATTTTTAGTTTTCCCGATTTTTACGCCCATGAGTGGAAGTGCCCTATGCTCTCTAAGCTGTGTTTATTACTTGTTTCAGGACACACCGTACACTTCTCCAGAGTGCCTGTTGGCAATTTACATCCCGCCCATCAGCGTAGCAAGGCTCCCATGTCTCCATGGCCTGTCCTGCTTTTCTGGTTTTTACACATTTTTCAGCATGGCCCTTTTGACCGAGGGCAAGCGAGACTTCTTTGTAGCGCTGATTTGCCCTTCCGGCTTGCTTGGTTGGCCAAAATGGGCGTATGCGTTTTTTCCTGAATATATTCAGGAAAAAACGCATACGCCCTTTTTGGCCAAGGGCATCATTGTCAACGTTTTGCCGCTTTTCATGTGCTTTAAAGGCGAGTCGAATCTACCTCCTGAAATCTGTTTCCTGCAAATCTGCCTTGCTTTCAAATCCTCTTCGTTGCCTTCCCTCAATATATTTGTGGACGAGAGTTCTCATTTATAACTCTGCACGTTTGTGAATTGCAGTGCCCCTGAGCTCCATTTGTCTACTCGCTTTTTTGGGAGCTGGCCGCAAAAGCGCAGGATTGCTTCAGGCCCTATTTTGGTTCTGGGGGGCAGGCTGAGCCTGTGGTTCATTCTTCTTCCTGATGGGAAAATGGAGTGACCTGTGCCAGTGCCAAAACCTAGGGCTAATCTCTCGTTGGTTCCCCGTCTTCCCGTTCATCCTCAGGAAAAATTGCAACCTGTACGAAACAGGAGGTTAAAGGTGCTGATTCTCCAAGTAGGGAGATGGTTAGTCAAGAGGCTGGAATGGCGAACCCTAGCACAAGGAGAGGAGAAATGAGGTGCGTTTTAGAAACCTTTCCCGATCTCACGGCATACCGTCTTCTGGGTTTCCCATGCATGTTTTGATGTAGGAAGATGCCCTTGTACCTGGAGATTTGAGACCCATGGGGTGGGTACCCCGCGGTGTTACTTTAAAGTATCTGCGTTTACTCACCCAACCTCACCAATCCTCTCAGCCCCAAGAGTGTCCAGCCTTATGTCTCATCCAGCTGTGGGTCTAGCTATGGTCAATCCAGGTTGCATCAGAGACCCTGAACGGATTTTGTAAGAATTTCTCTCTCTTTCACTGTCTTTGTTTTGTGGGTTTTTTAAAGTAATTTATGTTTAGAATGGGGCTTGGCTGCTTTTCCCTGCTGTGTTTATGCCGCTTTACACCCTCTTGATTCACTTGCAGAGAGATATCGATACATAGGGTTTCAGATTCTTACGAGTCAGATATATTCTTGTGCGGTGACTAGGGGGTGTTGAGTCCAGTTCACTGAGCAGGGAGTAGGCCTTGTCTATTACATATTTGGCTTATGGAGCGGTCTCTGAGCTAATTTCAAACCCTTGTTTTATGCATCACCCCACCTCACCTTTCCCGTTCAGCAGCCATAGTGTGTCTTCCAAAGGTGTGATTCTGTTCTGTTTTGTAATTCAGTTCAACTGTAGCGATTTTGACATTCCCTCTATAAGCGATATCTTAGGATAAGTGTCTTTTTCTGTGTGACTTATTTCACTTAGAATCATCGGACCTAAATCCACTCATCATGCTGCTATCTAGCCTTATGACATTGATTTCATGGCTGAGTGATATTCCATTGTTCCAAGTACCACCATTTCTTTACCCATTTTTCTCTTTCCTGGGATATTGAAGGTGTACCGAAGTGGAGGTTCTTGGAAACAGAGCAGCCGTAAAGTTTGGGGTGCCTGTGTCTTGTTGATTTTTAGTTTTCCCGATTTATACCTCCATGAATGGAAGTGCCCTATGCTCTCTAAGCTGTGTTTATTAATTGTTTCAGGACACACCGTACACTTCTCCAGAGTGCCTGTTGGCAATTTACATCCCGCCCATCAGCGTAGCAAGGCTCCCATGTCTCCATGGGATGTCCTGCTTTTCTGGTTTTTACACTTTTTTCAGCATGGCCCTTTTGACCGAGGGCAAGCGAGACTTCTTTGTAGCACTGATTTGCCCTTTCGGCTTGCTTGGTTGGCCAAAAAGGGCGTATGCGTTTTTTCCTGAATATATTCAGGAAAAAAAGCATACGCCCATTGTGGCCAAGGGCATCATTGTCAACGTTTTGCGGCTTTTCATGTGCTTTAAAGGCGAGTCGAATCTACCTCCTGAAATCTGTTTCCTGCAAATCTGCCTTGCTTTCAAATCCTCTTCGTTGCCTTCCCTCAATATATTTGTGGACGAGAGTTCTCATTTATAACTCTGCACGTTTGTGAATTGCAGTGCCCCTGAGCTCCATTTGTCTACTCGCTTTTTTGGGAGCTGGCCACAAAAGCGCAGGATTGCTTCAGGCCCTATTTTGGTTCTGGGGGGCAGGCTGGGCCTGTGGTTCATTCTTCTTCCTGATGGGAAAATGGAGTGACCTGTGCCTGTCCCAACACCTAGAGCTAGTCTCTCGTTGGTTCCCCGTCTTCCCGTTCATCCTCAGGAGAAATTGCAACCTGTACGAAACAGGAGGTTAAAGGTGCTGATTCTCCAAGTAGGGAGATGGTTAGTCAAGCGGCTGGAATGGCGAACCCGAGCTCAAGGAGAGGAGAAACGAGGTGCGTTTTAGAAACCTTTCCCAATCTCACGGCATACCATCTTCTGGGTTTCCCATGCATGTTTTGATGTAGGAAGATGCCCTTGTACCTGGAGATTTGAGACCCATGGGGTGGGTACCCCGCGGTGTTACTTTAAAGTATCTGCGTTAGCTCACCCAACCTCACCAATCCTCTCAGACCCAAGAGTGTCCAGCCTTATGTCTCATCCAGTTGTGGGTCTAGCTATGGTCAATCCAGGTTGCATCAGAGACCCTGAACGGATTTTGTAAGAATTTCTCTCTCTTTCACTGTCTTTGTTTTGTGGGTTTTTTAAAGTAATTTATGTTTAGAATGGGGCTTGGCTGCTTTTCCCTGCTGTGTTTATGCCGCTTTACACCCTCTTGATTCACTTGCAGAGAGATATCGATACATGGGTTTTCAGATTCTTACGAGTCAGATATATTCTTGTGCGGTGACTAGGGGGTGTTGAGTCCAGTTCACTGAGCAGGGAGTAGGCCTTGTCTATTACATATTTGGCTTATGGAGCGGTCTCTGAGCTAATTTCAAACCCTTATTTTATGCATCACCCCACCTCACCTTTCCCGTTCAGCAGCCATAGTGTGTCTTCTAAAGGTGTGCCTCTGTTCTGTTTTGTAATTCAGTTCAAGTGTAGCGATTTTGACATTCCCTCTATAAGCGATATCTTAGGATAAGTGTCTTTTTCTGTGTGACTTATTTCACTTAGACTCATCGGACCTAAATCCACTCATCATGCTGCTAACTGGCCTTATGACATTGATTTCATGCTGAGTGATATTCCATTGTGCCAAGTCCCACCATTTCTTTATCCATTTTTCTCTTTCCTGGGATATTGAAGGTGTACCGAAGTGGACGTTCTTGGAAACAGAGCAGCCGTAAAGTTTGGGGTGCCTGTGTCTTGTTGATTTTTAGTTTTCCCGATTTATACGCCCATGAGTGGAAATGCCCTATGCTCTCTAAGCTGTTTTTATTACTTGTTTCAGGACACACCGTACAC
This sequence comes from Eubalaena glacialis, assembly GCF_028564815.1. Classification (NCBI taxonomy): domain Eukaryota; kingdom Metazoa; phylum Chordata; class Mammalia; order Artiodactyla; family Balaenidae; genus Eubalaena; species Eubalaena glacialis. The sequence goes on from NW_026871252.1 coordinate 123,317, forward strand.
TTCTCAGGAGTGCGTGTTGGCAATTTACATCCCGCCCATCAGCGTAGCAAGGCTCCCATGTCTCCATGGCCTGTCCTGCTTTTCTGGTTTTTACACATTTTTCAGCATGGCCCTTTTGACCGAGGGCAAGCGAGACTTCTTTGTAGCGCTGATTTGCCCTTCCAGCTTGCTTGATTGGCCAAAAAGGGCGCATGCGTTTTTTCCTGAATATATTCAGGAAAAAACGCATGCGCCCTTTTTGGCCAAGGGCATCATTGTCAACGTTTTGCCGCTTTTCATGTGCTTTAAAGGCGAGTCGAATCTACCTCCTGAAATCTGTTTCCTGCAAATCTGCCTTGCTTTCAAATCCTCTTCGTTGCCTTCCCTCAATATATTTGTGGACGAGAGTTCTCATTTATAACTCTGCACGTTTGTGAATTGCAGTGCCCCTGAGCTCCATTTCACTACTCGCTTTTTTGGGAGCTGGCCGCAAAAGCGCAGGATTGCTTCAGGCCCTATTTTGGTTCTGGGGGGCAGGCTGAGCCTGTGGTTCATTCTTCTTCCTGATGGGAAAATGGAGTGACCTGTGCCTGTCCCAACATCTAGGGCTAGTCTCTCGTTGGTTGCCCGTCTTCCCGTTCATCCTCGGGACAAATTGCAACCTGGACGAAACAGGAGGTTAAAGGTGCTGATTCTCCAAGTAGGGAGATGGTTAGTCAAGCGGCTGGAATGGCGAACCCGAGCACAAGGAGAGGAGAAATGAGGTGCGTTTTAGAAACCTTTCCCGATCTCACGGCATACCATCTTCTGGGTTTCCCATGCATGTTTTGATGTAGGAAGATGCCCTTGTACCTGGAGATTTGAGACCCATGGGGTGGGTACCCCGCGGTGTTACTTTAAAGTATCTGCGTTTGCTCACCCAACCTCACCAATCCTCTCAGCCCAAAGAGTGTGCAGCCTTATGTCTCATCCAGCTGTGGGTCTAGATATGGTCAATCCAGGTGGCATAAGAGCTCCTGAACTGATTATGTAAGAATTTCTCTCCCTTTCACTGTCTTTATTTTGTGGGTTTTTTAAAGTAATTTATCTTTAGAATGGGGCTTGGCTGCTTTCCCCTGCTGTGTTTATGCCGCTTTACACCCTCTTGATTCACTTGCAGAGAGATATCGATACATAGGTTTTCAGATTCTTACGAGTCAGATATATTCTTGTGCGGTGACTAGGGGGTGTTGAGTCCAGTTCACTGAGCAGGGAGTAGGCCTTGTCTATTACATATTTGGCTTATGGAGTGGTCTCTGAGCTAATTTCAAACCCTTGTTTTATGCATCACCCCACCTCACCTTTCCCGTTCAGCAGCCATAGTGTGTCTTCCAAAGGTGTGACTCTGTTCTGTTTTGTAATTCAGTTCAAGTGTAGCAATTTTGACATTCCCTCTATAAGCGATATCTTAGGATAAGTGTCTTTTTCTGTGTGACTTATTTCACTTAGTCTCATCGGACCTAAATCCACTCATCATGCTGCTAACTGGCCTTATGACATTGATTTCATGGCTGAGTGATATTCCATTCTGCCAAGTACCACCATTTCTTTATCCATTTTTCTCTTTCCTGGGATATTGAAGGTGTACCGAAGTGGACGTTCTTGGAAACAGAGCAGCCGTAAAGGTTGGGATGCCTGTGTCTTGTTGATTTTTAGTTTTCCCGATTTATACGCCCATGAGTGGAAATGCCCTATGCTCTCTAAGCTGTGTTTATTACTTCTTTCAGGACACACCGTACACTTCTCCAGAGTGCCTGTTGGCAATTTACATCCCGCCCATCAGCGTAGCAAGGCTCCCATGTCTCCATGGCCTGTTCTGCTTTTCTGGTTTTTACACATTTTTCAGCATGGCCCTTTTGACCGAGGGCAAGCGAGACTTCTTTGTAGCACTGATTTGCCCTTCCGGCTTGCTTGGTTGGCCAAAAAGGGCGTATGCGTTTTTTCCTGAATATATTCAGGAAAAAACGCATACGCCCTTTTTGGCCAAGGGCATCATTGTCAACGTTTTTCCGTTTTCATGTGCTTTAAAGGCGAGTCGAATCTACCTCCTGAAATCTGTTTCCTGCAAATCTGCCTTGCTTTCAAATCCTCTTCGTTGCCTTCCCTCAATATATTTGTGGACGAGAGTTCTCATTTATAACTCTGCACGTTTGTGAATTGCAGTGCCCCTGAGCTCCATTTGTCTCCTCGCTTTTTTGGGAGCTGGCCGCAAAAGCGCAGGATTGCTTCAGGCCCTATTTTGGTTCTGGGGGGCAGGCTGAGCCTGTGGTTCATTCTTCTTCCTGATGGGAAAATGGAGTGACCTGTGCCTGTCCCAACACCTAGGGCTAGTCTCTCGTTGGTTGCCCATCTTCCCGTTCATCCTCAGGACAAATTGCAACCTGTACGAAACAGGAGGTTAAAGGTGGTGATTCTCCAAGTAGGGAGATGGTTAGTCAAGCGGCTGGAATGGCGAACCCGAGCACAAGGAGAGGAGAAATGAGGTGCGTTTTAGAAACCTTTCCCGATCTCACGGCATACCATCTTCTGGGTTTCCCATGCATGTTTTGATGTAGGAAGATGCCCTTGTACCTGGAGATTTGAGACCCATGGGGTGGGTACCCCGCGGTGTTACTTTAAAGTATCTGCGTTTGCTCACCCAACCTCACCAATCCACTCTGCCCCAAGAGTGTCCAGCCTTATGTCTCATCCAGCTGTGGGTCTAGCTATGGTCAATCTAGGTTGCATCAGAGACCCTGAACGGATTTTGTAAGAATTTCTCTCTCTTTCACTGTCTTTGTTTTGTGGGTGTTTTAAAGTAATTTATGTTTAGAATGGGGCTTGGCTGCTTTTCCCTGCTGTGTTTATGCCGCTTTACACCCTCTTGATTCACTTGCAGAGAGATATCGATACATAGGTTTTCAGATTCTTACGAGTCAGATATATTCTTGTGCGGTGACTAGGGGGTGTTGAGTCCAGTTCACTGAGCAGGGAGTAGGCCTTGTCTATTACATATTTGGCTTATGGAGCGGTGTCTGATCTAGTGTGTCTTCCAAAGGTGTGACTCTGTTCTGTTTTGTAATTCAGTTCAAGTGTAGCGATTTTGACATTCCCTCTATAAGCGATATCTTAGGATAAGTGTCTTTTTCTGTGTGACTTATTTCACTTAGACTCATCGGACCTAAATCCACTCATCATGCTGCTAACTGGCCTTATGTCATTGATTTCATGGCTGAATGATATTCCATTGTGCCAAGTCCCACCATTTCTTTACACATTTTTCTCTTTCCTGGGATATTGAAGGTGTACCGAAGTGGACGTTCTTGGAAACAGAGCAGCCGTAAAGTTTGGGGTGCCTGTGTCTTGTTGATTTTTAGTTTTCCCGATTTATACGCCCATGAGTGGAAATGCCCTGTGCTCTCTAAGCTGTGTTTATTACTTGTTTCAGGACACACCGTACACTTCTCCAGAGTGGCTGTTGGCAATTTACATCCCGCACATCAGTGTAGCAAGGCTCCCATGTCTCCATGGCCTGTCCTGCTTTTCTGGTTTTTACACTTTTTTCAGCATGGCCCTTTTGACCGAGGGCAAGCGAGACTTCTTTGTAGCGCTGATTTGCCCTTCCAGCTTGCTTGGGTGGCCAAAAAGGGCGTATGCGTTTTTTCCTGAATATATTCAGGAAAAAACGCATACGCCCTTTTTGGCCAAGGGCATCATTGTCAACGTTTTGCCGCTTTTCATGTGCTTTAAAGGCGAGTCGAATCTACCTCCTGAAATCTGTTTCCTGCAAATCTGCCTTGCTTTCAAATCCTCTTCGTTGCCTTCCCTCAATATATTTGTGGACGAGAGTTCTCCTTTATAACTCTGCACGTTTGTGAATTGCAGTGCCCCTGAGCTCCATTTGTCTACTCGCTTTTTTGGGAGCTGGCCGCAAAAGCGCAGGATTGCTTCAGGCCCTATTTTGGTTCTGGGGGGCAGGCTGAGCCTGTGGTTCATTCTTCTTCCTGATGGGAAAATGGAGTGACCTGTGCCAGTGCCAACACCTAGGGCTAGTCTCTCGTTGGTTGCCCGTCTTCCCGTTCATCCTCAGGACAAATTGCAACCTGTACGAAACAGGAGCTTAAAGGTGCTGATTCTCCAAGTAGGGAGATGTTTAGTCAAGCGGCTGGAATGGCGAACCCGAGCACAAGGAGAGGAGAAATGAGGTGCGTTTTAGAAACTTTTCCCGATCTCACGGCTTACCATCTTCTGGGTTTCCCATGCATGTTTTGATGTAGGAAGATGCCCTTGTACCTGGAGATTTGAGACCCATGGGGTGGGTACCCCGCGGTGTTACTTTAAAGTATCTGCGTTTGCTCACCCAACCTCACCAATCCTCTCAGACCCAAGAGTGTCCAGCCTTATGTCTCATCCAGCTGTGGGTCTAGCTATGGTCAATCTAGGTTGCATCAGAGACCCTGAACGGATTTTGTAAGAATTTCTCTCTCTTTCACTGTCTTTGTTTTGTGGGTTTTTTAAAGTAATTTATGTTTAGAATGGGGCTTGGCTGCTTTTCCCTGCTGTGTTTATGCCGCTTTACACCCTCTTGATTCACTTGCAGAGAGATATCAATACATGGGTTTTCAGATTCTTACGAGTCAGATATATTCTTGTGCGGTGACTAGGGGGTGTTGAGTCCAGTTCACTGAGCAGGGAGTAGGCCTTGTCTATTACATATTTGGCTTATGGAGCGGTCTCTGAGCTAATTTCAAACCCTTGTTTTATGCATCACCCCACCTCACCTTTCCCGTTCAGCAGCCATAGTGTGTCTTCCAAAGGTGTGATTCTGTTCTGTTTTGTAATTCAGTTCAAGTGTAGTGATTTTGACATTCCCTCTATAAGCGATATCTTAGGATAAGTGTCTTTTTCTGTGTGACTTATTTCACTTAGACTCATCGGACCTAAATCCACTCATCATGCTGCTAACTGGCCTTATGACATTGATTTCATGGCTGAATGATATTCCATTGTGCCAAGTCCCACCATTTCTTTACACATTTTTCTCTTTCCTGGGATATTGAAGGTGTACCGAAGTGGACGTTCTTGGAAACAGAGCAGCCGTAAAGTTTGGGGTGCCTGTGTCTTGTTGATTTTTAGTTTTCCCGATTTATACGCCCATGAGTGGAAATGCCCTGTGCTCTCTAAGCTGTGTTTATTACTTGTTTCAGGACACACCGTACACTTCTCCAGAGTGGCTGTTGGCAATTTACATCCCGCACATCAGTGTAGCAAGGCTCCCATGTCTCCATGGCCTGTCCTGCTTTTCTGGTTTTTACACTTTTTTCAGCATGGCCCTTTTGACCGAGGGCAAGCGAGACTTCTTTGTAGCGCTGATTTGCCCTTCCAGCTTGCTTGGGTGGCCAAAAAGGGCGTATGCGTTTTTTCCTGAATATATTCAGGAAAAAACGCATACGCCCTTTTTGGCCAAGGGCATCATTGTCAACGTTTTGCCGCTTTTCATGTGCTTTAAAGGCGAGTCGAATCTACCTCCTGAAATCTGTTTCCTGCAAATCTGCCTTGCTTTCAAAACCTCTTCGTTGCCTTCCCTCAATATATTTGTGGAAGAGAGTTCTCCTTTATAACTCTGCACGTTTGTGAATTGCAGTGCCCCTGAGCTCCATTTGTCTACTCGCTTTTTTGGGAGCTGGCCGCAAAAGCGCAGGATTGCTTCAGGCCCTATTTTGGTTCTGGGGGGCAGGCTGAGCCTGTGGTTCATTCTTCTTCCTGATGGGAAAATGGAGTGACCTGTGCCAGTGCCAACACCTAGGGCTAGTGTCTCGTTGGTTGCCCGTCTTCCCGTTCATCCTCAGGACAAATTGCAACCTGTACGAAACAGGAGGTTAAAGGTGCTGATTCTCCAAGTAGGGAGATGTTTAGTCAAGCGGCTGGAATGGCGAACCCGAGCACAAGGAGAGGAGAAATGAGGTGCGTTTTAGAAACTTTTCCCGATCTCACGGCTTACCATCTTCTGGGTTTCCCATGCATGTTTTGATGTAGGAAGATGCCCTTGTACCTGGAGATTTGAGACCCATGGGGTGGGTACCCCGCGGTGTTACTTTAAAGTATCTGCGTTTGCTCACCCAACCTCACCAATCCTCTCAGCCCCAAGAGTGTCCAGCCTTATGTCTCATCCAGCTGTGGGTCTAGCTATGGTCAATCTAGGTTGCATCAGAGACCCTGAACGGATTTTGTAAGAATTTCTCTCTCTTTCACTGTCTTTGTTTTGTGGGTTTTTTAAAGTAATTTATGTTTAGAATGGGGCTTGGCTGCTTTTCCCTGCTGTGTTTATGCCGCTTTACACCCTCTTGATTCACTTGCAGAGAGATATCAATACATGGGTTTTCAGATTCTTACGAGTCAGATATATTCTTGTGCGGTGACTAGGGGGTGTTGAGTCCAGTTCACTGAGCAGGGAGTAGGCCTTGTCTATTACATATTTGGCTTATGGAGCGGTCTCTGAGCTAATTTCAAACCCTTGTTTTATGCATCACCCCACCTCACCTTTCCCGTTCAGCAGCCATAGTGTGTCTTCCAAAGGTGTGATTCTGTTCTGTTTTGTAATTCAGTTCAAGTGTAGTGATTTTGACATTCCCTCTATAAGCGATATCTTAGGATAAGTGTCTTTTTCTGTGTGACTTATTTCACTTAGACTCATCGGACCTAAATCCACTCATCATGCTGCTAACTGGCCTTATGACATTGATTTCATGGCTGAGTGATATTCCATTGTGCCAAGTCCCACCATTTCTTTATCCATTTTTCTCTTTCCTGGGACATTGAAGGTGTACCGAAGTGGACGTTCTTGGAAACAGAGCAGCCGTAAAGTTTGGGATGCCTGTGTCTTGTTGATTTTTAGTTTTCCCGATTTATACGCCCATGAGTGGAAATGCCCTATGCTCTTTAAGCTGTGTTTATTACTTGTTTCAGGACACACCGTACACTTCTCCAGAGCGCCTGTTGGCAATTTACATCCCGCCCATCAGCGTAGCAAGGCTCCCATGTCTCCATGGCCTGTCCTGCTTTTCTGGTTTTTACACATTTTTCAGCATGGCCCTTTTGACCGAGGGCAAGCGAGACTTCTTTGTAGCGCTGATTTGCCCTTCCGGCTTGCTTGGTTGGCCAAAAAGGGCGTATGCGTTTTTTCCTGAATATATTCAGGAAAAAACGCATACGCCCTTTTTGGCCAAGGGCATCATTGTCAACGTTTTTCTGCTTTTCATGTGCTTTAAAGGCGAGTCGAATCTACCTCCTGAAATCCGTTTCCTGCAAATCTGCCTTGCTTTCAAATCCTCTTCGTTGCCTTCCCTCAATATATTTGTGGACGAGAGTTCTCCTTTATAACTCTGCACGTTTGTGAATTGCAGTGCCCCTGAGCTCCATTTGTCTACTCGCTTTTTTGGGAGCTGGCCGCAAAAGCGCAGGATTGCTTCAGGCCCTATTTTGTTTCTGGGGGGCAGGCTGAGCCTGTGGTTCATTCTTCTTCCTGATGGGAAAATGGAGTGACCTGTGCCTGTCCCAACACCTAGGGCTAGTCTCTCTTTAGTTCCCCATCTTCCCGTTCATCCTCAGGACAAATTGCAAACAGGAGGACGAAACAGGAGGTTAAAGGTGCTGATTCTCCAAGTAGGGAGATGGTTAGTCAAGCGGCTGGAATGGCGAACCCGAGCACAAGGAGAGGAGAAATGAGGTGCGTTTTAGAAACCTTTCCCAATCTCACGGCATACCATCTTCTGGGTTTCCCATGCATGTTTTGATGTAGGAAGATGCCCTTGCACCTGGAGATTTGAGACCCATGGGGTGGGTACCCCGCGGTGCTACTTTAAAGTATCTGCGTTTGTTCATCCAACCTCACCAATCCTCTCAGCCCCAAGAGTGTCCAGCCTTATGTCTCATCCAGCTGTGGGTCTAGCTATGGTCAATCCAGGTTGCATCAGAGACCCTGAACGGATTTTGTAAGAATTTCTCTCTCTTTCACTGTCTTTGTTTTGTGGGTTTTTTAAAGTAATTTATGTTTAGAATGGGGCTTGGCTGCTTTTCCCTGCTGTGTTAATGCCGCTTTACACCCTCTTGATTCACTTGCAGAGAGATATCGATACATAGGTTTTCAGATTCTTACGAGTCAGATATATTCTTGTGCGGTGACTAGGGGGTGTTGAGTCCAGTTCACTGAGCAGGGAGTAGGCCTTGTCTATTACATATTTGGCTTATGGAGCGGTGTCTGAGCTAATTTCAAACCCTTGTTTTATGCATCACCCCACCTCACCTTTCCCGTTCAGCAGCCATAGTGTGTCTTCCAAAGGTGTGACTCTGTTCTGTTTTGTAATTCAGTTCAAGTGTAGTGATTTTGACATTCCCTCTATAAGCGATATCTTAGGATAAGTGTCTTTTTCTGTGTGACTTATTTCACTTAGACTCATCGGACCTAAATCCACTCATCATGCTGCTAACTGGCCTTATGACATTGATTTCATGGCTGAATGATATTCCATTGTGCCAAGTCCCACCATTTCTTTACACATTTTTCTCTTTCCTGGGATATTGAAGGTGTACCGAAGTGGAGGTTCTTGGAAACAGAGCAGCCGTAAAGTTTGGGGTGCCTGTGTCTTGTTGATTTTTAGTTTTCCCGATTTATACGCCCATGAGTGGAAATGCCCTATGCTCTCTAAGCTGTGTTTATTACTTGTTTCAGGACACACCGTACACTTCTCCAGAGTGGCTGTTGGCAATTTACATCCCGCCCATCAGTGTAGCAAGGCTCCCATGTCTCCATGGCCTGTCCTGCTTTTCTGGTTTTTACACATTTTTCAGCATGGCCCTTTTGACCGAGGGCAAGGGAGACTTCTTTGTAGCGCTGATTTGCCCTTCCAGCTTGCTTGGGTGGCCAAAAAGGGCGTATGCGTTTTTTCCTGAATATATTCAGGAAAAAACGCATACGCCCTTTTTGGCCAAGGGCATCATTGTCAACGTTTTGCCGCTTTTCATGTGCTTTAAAGGCGAGTCGAATCTACCTCCTGAAATCTGTTTCCTGCAAATCTGCCTTGCTTTCAAATCCTCTTCGTTGCCTTCCCTCAATATATTTGTGGACGAGAGTTCTCCTTTATAACTCTGCACGTTTGTGAATTGCAGTGCCCCTGAGCTCCATTTGTCTACTCGCTTTTTTGGGAGCTGGCCGCAAAAGCGCAGGATTGCTTCAGGCCCTAATTTGGTTCTGGGGGGCAGGCTGAGCCTGTGGTTCATTCTTCTTCCTGATGGGAAAATGGAGTGACCTGTGCCTGTCCCAACACCTAGGGCTAGTCTCTCTTTAGTTCCCCATCTTCCCGTTCATCCTCAGGACAAATTGCAAACAGGAGGACGAAACAGGAGGTTAAAGGTGCTGATTCTCCAAGTAGGGAGATGGTTAGTCAAGCGGCTGGAATGGCGAACCCGAGCACATGGAGAGGAGAAATGAGGTGCGTTTTAGAAACCTTTCCCGATCTCATGGCATACCATCTGCTGGGTTTCCCATGCATGTTTTGATGTAGGATGATGCCCTTGTACCTGGAGATTTGAGACCCATGGGGTGGGTACCCCGCGGTGTTACTTTAAAGTATCTGCGTTTGCTTACCCAACCTCACCAATCCTCTCAGCCCCAAGAGTGTCCAGCCTTATGTCTCATCCAGCTGTGTGTCTAGATATGGTCAATCCAGGTTGCATCAGAGACCCTGAACGGATTTTGTAAGAATTTCTCTCTCTTTCACTGTCTTTGTTTTGTGGGATTTTTAAAGTAATTTATGTTTAGAATGGGGCTTGGCTGCTTTTCCCTGCTGTGTTTATGCCGCTTTACACCCTCTTGATTCACTTGCAGAGAGATATCGATACATAGGTTTTCAGATTCTTACGAGTCAGATATATTCTTGTGTGGTGACTAGGGGGTGTTGAGTCCAGTTCACTGAGCAGGGAGTAGGCCTTGTCTATTACATATTTGGCTTATGGAGTGGTCTCTGAGCTAATTTCAAACCCTTGTTTTATGCATCACCCCACGTCACCTTTCCCGTTCAGCAGCCATAGTGTGTCTTCCAAAGGTGTGACTCTCTTCTGTTTTGTAATTCAGTTCAAGTGTAGCGATTTTGACATTCCCTCTACAAGCGATATCTTAGGATAAGTGTCTTTTTCTGTGTGACTTATTTCACTTAGACTCATCGGACCTAAATCCACTCATCATGCTGCTAACTAGCCTTAAGACATTGATTTCATGGCTGAGTGATATTCCATTGTGCCAAGTCCCACCATTTCTTTATCCATTTTTCTCTTTCTGGGATATTGAAAGTGTACCGAAGTGGAGGTTCTTGGAAACAGAGCAGCCGTAAAGTTTGGGGTGCCTGTGTCTTGTTGATTTTTAGTTTTCCCGATTTATACGCCCATGAGTGGAAATGCCCTATGCTCTCTAAGCTGTGTTTATTACTTCTTTCAGGACACACCATACACTTCTCCAGAGTGCCTCTGGCAATTTACATCCCGCCCATCAGCGTAGCAAGGCTCCCATGTCTCCATGGCCTGTCCTGCTTTTCTGGTTTTTACACTTTTTTCAGCATGGCCCTTTTGACCTAGGGCAAGCGAGACTTCTTTGTAGCGCTGATTTGCCCTTCCAGCTTGCTTGGTTGGCCAAAAAGGGCGTATGCGTTTTTTCCTGAATATATTCAGGAAAAAACGCATACGCCCTTTTTGGCCAAGGGCATCATTGTCAACGTTTTTCTGCTTTTCATGTGCTTTAAAGGCGAGTCGAATCTACCTCCTGAAATCTGTTTCCTGCAAATCTGCCTTGCTTTCAAATCCTCTTCGTTGCCTTCCCTCAATATATTTGTGGACGAGAGTTCTCCTTTATAACTCTGCACGTTTGTGAATTGCAGTGCCCCTGAGCTCCATTTGTCTCCTCGCTTTTTTGGGAGCTGGCCGCAAAAGCGCAGGATTGCTTCAGGCGCTATTCGGCTTCCATGGGGCCGGCGGAGCCTGTGGTTCATTCTTCTTCCTGATGGGAAAATGGAGTGACCTGTGCCTGTCCCAACATCTAGGGCTAGTCTCTCGTTGGTTGCCCGTCTTCCCGTTCATCCTCGGGACAAATTGCAACCTGGACGAAACAGGAGGTTAAAGGTGCTGATTCTCCAAGTAGGGAGATGTTTAGTCAAGCGGCTGGAATGGCGAACCCGAGCACAAGGAGAGGAGAAATGAGGTGCGTTTTAGAAACCTTTCCCGATCTCACGGCATACCATCTTCTGGGTTTCCCATGCATGTTTTGATGTAGGAAGATGCCCTTGTACCTGGAGATTTGAGACCCATGGGGTGGGTACCCCGCGGTGTTACTTTAAAGTATCTGCGTTTGCTCACCCAACCTCACCAATCCTCTCAGCCCCAAGAGTGTCCAGCCTTATGTCTCATCCAGCTGTGGGTCTAGCTATGGTCAATCCAGGTTGCATCAGAGACCCTGAACGGATTTTGTAAGAATTTCTCTCTCTTTCACTGTCTTTGTTTTGTGGGTTTTTTAAAGTAATTTATGTTTAGAATGGGGCTTGGCTGCTTTTCCCTGCTGTGTTTATGCCGCTTTACACCCTCTTGATTCACTTGCAGAGAGATATCGATACATAGGTTTTCAGATTCTTACGAGTCAGATATATTCTTGTGCGGTGACTAGGGGGTGTTGAGTCCAGTTCACTGAGCAGGGAGTAGGCCTTGTCTATTACATATTTGGCTTATGGAGCGGTGTCTGAGCTAATTTCAAACCCTTGTTTTATGCATCACCCCACCTCACCTTTCCCGTTCAGCAGCCATAGTGTGTCTTCCAAAGGTGTGACTCTGTTCTGTTTTGTAATTCAGTTCAAGTGTAGCGATTTTGACATTCCCTCTACAAGCGATATCTTAGGATAAGTGTCTTTTTCTGTGTGACTTATTTCACTTAGACTCATCGGACCTAAATCCACTCATCATGCTGCTAACTAGCCTTAAGACATTGATTTCATGGCTGAGTGATATTCCATTGTGCCAAGTCCCACCATTTCTTTATCCATTTTTCTCTTTCTGGGATATTGAAAGTGTACCGAAGTGGAGGTTCTTGGAAACAGAGCAGCCGTAAAGTTTGGGGTGCCTGTGTCTTGTTGATTTTTAGTTTTCCCGATTTATACGCCCATGAGTGGAAATGCCCTATGCTCTCTAAGCTGTGTTTATTACTTCTTTCAGGACACACCATACACTTCTCCAGAGTGCCTCTGGCAATTTACATCCCGCCCATCAGCGTAGCAAGGCTCCCATGTCTCCATGGCCTGTCCTGCTTTTCTGGTTTTTACACTTTTTTCAGCATGGCCCTTTTGACCTAGGGCAAGCGAGACTTCTTTGTAGCGCTGATTTGCCCTTCCAGCTTGCTTGGTTGGCCAAAAAGGGCGTATGCGTTTTTTCCTGAATATATTCAGGAAAAAACGCATACGCCCTTTTTGGCCAAGGGCATCATTGTCAACGTTTTTCTGCTTTTCATGTGCTTTAAAGGCGAGTCGAATCTACCTCCTGAAATCTGTTTCCTGCAAATCTGCCTTGCTTTCAAATCCTCTTCGTTGCCTTCCCTCAATATATTTGTGGACGAGAGTTCTCCTTTATAACTCTGCACGTTTGTGAATTGCAGTGCCCCTGAGCTCCATTTGTCTCCTCGCTTTTTTGGGAGCTGGCCGCAAAAGCGCAGGATTGCTTCAGGCGCTATTCGGCTTCCATGGGGCCGGCGGAGCCTGTGGTTCATTCTTCTTCCTGATGGGAAAATGGAGTGACCTGTGCCTGTCCCAACATCTAGGGCTAGTCTCTCGTTGGTTGCCCGTCTTCCCGTTCATCCTCGGGACAAATTGCAACCTGGACGAAACAGGAGGTTAAAGGTGCTGATTCTCCAAGTAGGGAGATGTTTAGTCAAGCGGCTGGAATGGCGAACCCGAGCACAAGGAGAGGAGAAATGAGGTGCGTTTTAGAAACCTTTCCCGATCTCACGGCATACCATCTTCTGGGTTTCCCATGCATGTTTTGATGTAGGAAGATGCCCTTGTACCTGGAGATTTGAGACCCATGGGGTGGGTACCCCGCGGTGTTACTTTAAAGTATCTGCGTTTGCTCACCCAACCTCACCAATCCTCTCAGCCCCAAGAGTGTCCAGCCTTATGTCTCATCCAGCTGTGGGTCTAGCTATGGTCAATCCAGGTTGCATCAGAGACCCTGAACGGATTTTGTAAGAATTTCTCTCTCTTTCACTGTCTTTGTTTTGTGGGTTTTTTAAAGTAATTTATGTTTAGAATGGGGCTTGGCTGCTTTTCCCTGCTGTGTTTATGCCGCTTTACACCCTCTTGATTCACTTGCAGAGAGATATCGATACATAGGTTTTCAGATTCTTACGAGTCAGATATATTCTTGTGCGGTGACTAGGGGGTGTTGAGTCCAGTTCACTGAGCAGGGAGTAGGCCTTGTCTATTACATATTTGGCTTATGGAGCGGTGTCTGAGCTAATTTCAAACCCTTGTTTTATGCATCACCCCACCTCACCTTTCCCGTTCAGCAGCCATAGTGTGTCTTCCAAAGGTGTGACTCTGTTCTGTTTTGTAATTCAGTTCAAGTGTAGTGATTTTGACATTCCCTCTATAAGCGATATCTTAGGATAAGTGTCTTTTTCTGTGTGACTTATTTCACTTAGACTCATCGGACCTAAATCCACTCATCATGCTGCTAACTGGCCTTATGACATTGATTTCATGGCTGAATGATATTCCATTGTGCCAAGTCCCACCATTTCTTTACACATTTTTCTCTTTCCTGGGATATTGAAGGTGTACCGAAGTGGAGGTTCTTGGAAACAGAGCAGCCGTAAAGTTTGGGGTGCCTGTGTCTTGTTGATTTTTAGTTTTCCCGATTTATACGCCCATGAGTGGAAATGCCCTATGCTCTCTAAGCTGTGTTTATTACTTGTTTCAGGACACACCGTACACTTCTCCAGAGTGGCTGTTGGCAATTTACATCCCGCCCATCAGTGTAGCAAGGCTCCCATGTCTCCATGGCCTGTCCTGCTTTTCTGGTTTTTACACATTTTTCAGCATGGCCCTTTTGACCGAGGGCAAGGGAGACTTCTTTGTAGCGCTGATTTGCCCTTCCAGCTTGCTTGGGTGGCCAAAAAGGGCGTATGCGTTTTTTCCTGAATATATTCAGGAAAAAACGCATACGCCCTTTTTGGCCAAGGGCATCATTGTCAACGTTTTGCCGCTTTTCATGTGCTTTAAAGGCGAGTCGAATCTACCTCCTGAAATCTGTTTCCTGCAAATCTGCCTTGCTTTCAAATCCTCTTCGTTGCCTTCCCTCAATATATTTGTGGACGAGAGTTCTCCTTTATAACTCTGCACGTTTGTGAATTGCAGTGCCCCTGAGCTCCATTTGTCTACTCGCTTTTTTGGGAGCTGGCCGCAAAAGCGCAGGATTGCTTCAGGCCCTAATTTGGTTCTGGGGGGCAGGCTGAGCCTGTGGTTCATTCTTCTTCCTGATGGGAAAATGGAGTGACCTGTGCCTGTCCCAACACCTAGGGCTAGTCTCTCTTTAGTTCCCCATCTTCCCGTTCATCCTCAGGACAAATTGCAAACAGGAGGACGAAACAGGAGGTTAAAGGTGCTGATTCTCCAAGTAGGGAGATGGTTAGTCAAGCGGCTGGAATGGCGAACCCGAGCACATGGAGAGGAGAAATGAGGTGCGTTTTAGAAACCTTTCCCGATCTCATGGCATACCATCTGCTGGGTTTCCCATGCATGTTTTGATGTAGGATGATGCCCTTGTACCTGGAGATTTGAGACCCATGGGGTGGGTACCCCGCGGTGTTACTTTAAAGTATCTGCGTTTGCTTACCCAACCTCACCAATCCTCTCAGCCCCAAGAGTGTCCAGCCTTATGTCTCATCCAGCTGTGTGTCTAGATATGGTCAATCCAGGTTGCATCAGAGACCCTGAACGGATTTTGTAAGAATTTCTCTCTCTTTCACTGTCTTTGTTTTGTGGGATTTTTAAAGTAATTTATGTTTAGAATGGGGCTTGGCTGCTTTTCCCTGCTGTGTTTATGCCGCTTTACACCCTCTTGATTCACTTGCAGAGAGATATCGATACATAGGTTTTCAGATTCTTACGAGTCAGATATATTCTTGTGTGGTGACTAGGGGGTGTTGAGTCCAGTTCACTGAGCAGGGAGTAGGCCTTGTCTATTACATATTTGGCTTATGGAGTGGTCTCTGAGCTAATTTCAAACCCTTGTTTTATGCATCACCCCACGTCACCTTTCCCGTTCAGCAGCCATAGTGTGTCTTCCAAAGGTGTGACTCTCTTCTGTTTTGTAATTCAGTTCAAGTGTAGCGATTTTGACATTCCCTCTACAAGCGATATCTTAGGATAAGTGTCTTTTTCTGTGTGACTTATTTCACTTAGACTCATCGGACCTAAATCCACTCATCATGCTGCTAACTAGCCTTAAGACATTGATTTCATGGCTGAGTGATATTCCATTGTGCCAAGTCCCACCATTTCTTTATCCATTTTTCTCTTTCTGGGATATTGAAAGTGTACCGAAGTGGAGGTTCTTGGAAACAGAGCAGCCGTAAAGTTTGGGGTGCCTGTGTCTTGTTGATTTTTAGTTTTCCCGATTTATACGCCCATGAGTGGAAATGCCCTATGCTCTCTAAGCTGTGTTTATTACTTCTTTCAGGACACACCATACACTTCTCCAGAGTGCCTCTGGCAATTTACATCCCGCCCATCAGCGTAGCAAGGCTCCCATGTCTCCATGGCCTGTCCTGCTTTTCTGGTTTTTACACTTTTTTCAGCATGGCCCTTTTGACCTAGGGCAAGCGAGACTTCTTTGTAGCGCTGATTTGCCCTTCCAGCTTGCTTGGTTGGCCAAAAAGGGCGTATGCGTTTTTTCCTGAATATATTCAGGAAAAAACGCATACGCCCTTTTTGGCCAAGGGCATCATTGTCAACGTTTTTCTGCTTTTCATGTGCTTTAAAGGCGAGTCGAATCTACCTCCTGAAATCTGTTTCCTGCAAATCTGCCTTGCTTTCAAATCCTCTTCGTTGCCTTCCCTCAATATATTTGTGGACGAGAGTTCTCCTTTATAACTCTGCACGTTTGTGAATTGCAGTGCCCCTGAGCTCCATTTGTCTCCTCGCTTTTTTGGGAGCTGGCCGCAAAAGCGCAGGATTGCTTCAGGCGCTATTCGGCTTCCATGGGGCCGGCGGAGCCTGTGGTTCATTCTTCTTCCTGATGGGAAAATGGAGTGACCTGTGCCTGTCCCAACATCTAGGGCTAGTCTCTCGTTGGTTGCCCGTCTTCCCGTTCATCCTCGGGACAAATTGCAACCTGGACGAAACAGGAGGTTAAAGGTGCTGATTCTCCAAGTAGGGAGATGTTTAGTCAAGCGGCTGGAATGGCGAACCCGAGCACAAGGAGAGGAGAAATGAGGTGCGTTTTAGAAACCTTTCCCGATCTCACGGCATACCATCTTCTGGGTTTCCCATGCATGTTTTGATGTAGGAAGATGCCCTTGTACCTGGAGATTTGAGACCCATGGGGTGGGTACCCCGCGGTGTTACTTTAAAGTATCTGCGTTTGCTCACCCAACCTCACCAATCCTCTCAGCCCCAAGAGTGTCCAGCCTTATGTCTCATCCAGCTGTGGGTCTAGCTATGGTCAATCCAGGTTGCATCAGAGACCCTGAACGGATTTTGTAAGAATTTCTCTCTCTTTCACTGTCTTTGTTTTGTGGGTTTTTTAAAGTAATTTATGTTTAGAATGGGGCTTGGCTGCTTTTCCCTGCTGTGTTTATGCCGCTTTACACCCTCTTGATTCACTTGCAGAGAGATATCGATACATAGGTTTTCAGATTCTTACAAGTCAGATATATTCTTGTGCGGTGACTAGGGGGTGTTGAGTCCAGTTCACTGAGCAGGGAGTAGGCCTTGTCTATTACATATTTGGCTTATGGAGCGGTCTCTGAGCTAATTTCAAACCCTTGTTTTATGCATCACCCCACGTCACCTTTCCCGTTCAGCAGCCATAGTGTGTCTTCCAAAGGTGTGACTCTGTTCTGTTTTGTAATTCAGTTCAAGTGTAGCGATTTTGACATTCCCTCTATAAGCAATATCTTAGGATAAGTGTCTTTTTCTGTGTGACTTATTTCACTTAGACTCATCGGACCTAAATCCACTCATCATGCTGCTAACTGGCCTTATGACATTGATTTCATGGCTGAGTGATATTCCATTGTGCCAAGTCCCACCATTTCTTTACACATTTTTCTCTTTCCTGGGATATTGAAGGTGTACCGAAGTGGACGTTCTTGGAAACAGAGCAGCCGTAAAGTTTGGGGTGCCTGTGTCTTGTTGATTTTTAGTTTTCCCGATTTATACGCCCATGAGTGGAAATGCCCTATGCTCTCTAAGCTGTGTTTATTACTTGTTTCAGGACACACCGTACACTTCTCCAGAGTGCCTGTTGGCAATTTACATCCCGCCCATCAGCGTAGCAAGGCTCCCATGTCTCCATGGCCTGTCCTGCTTTTCTGGTTTTTACATATTTTTCAGCATGGCCCTTTTGACCGAGGGCAAGCGAGACTTCTTTGTAGCGCTGATTTGCCCTTCCGGGTTGCTTGGTTGGCCAAAAAGGGCGTATGCGTTTTTTCCTGAATATATTCAGGAAAAAACGCATACGCCCTTTTTGGCCAAGGGCATCATTGTCAACGTTTTTCCGCTTTTCATGTGCTTTAAAGGCGAGTCGAATCTACCTCCTGAAATCTGTTTCCTGCAAATCTGCCTTGCTTTCAAATACTCTTCGTTGCCTTCCCTCAATATATTTGTGGACGAGAGTTCTCATTTATAACTCTGCACGTTTGTGAATTGCAGTGCCCCTGAGCTCCATTTGTCTACTCGCTTTTTTGGGAGCTGTCCGCAAAAGCGCAGGATTGCTTCAGGCCCTATTTTGGTTCTGGGGGGCAGGCTGAGCCTGTGGTTCATTCTTCTTCCTGATGGGAAAATGGAGTGACCTGTGCCTGTCCCAACACCTAGGGCTAGTCTCTCGTTGGTTCCCCGTATTCCCGTTCATCCTCAGGACAAATTGCAACCTGTACGAAACAGGAGGTTAAAGGTGCTGATTCTCCAAGTAGGGAGATGGTTAGTCAAGCGGCTGGAATGGCGAACCCGAGCACAAGGAGAGGAGAAATGAGGTGCGTTTTAGAAACCTTTCCCAATCTCACGGCATACCATCTTCTGGGTTTCCCATGCATGTTTTGATGTAGGAAGATGCCCTTGCACCTGGAGATTTGAGACCCATGGGGTGGGTACCCCGCGGTGTTACTTTAAAGTATCTGCGTTTGCTCACCCAACCTCACCAATCCTCTCAGCCCCAAGAGTGTCCAGCCTTATGTCTCATCCAGCTGTGGGTCTAGCTATGGTCAATCCAGGTTGCATCAGAGACCCTGAACGGATTTTGTAAGAATTTCTCTCTCTTTCACTGTCTTTGTTTTGTGGGTTTTTTAAAGTAATTTATGTTTAGAATGGGGCTTGGCTGCTTTTCCCTGCTGTGTTTATGCCGCTTTACACCCTCTTGATTCACTTGCAGAGAGATATCGATACATAGGTTTTCAGATTCTTACGAGTCAGATATATTCTTGTGCGGTGACTAGGGGGTGTTGAGTCCAGTTCACTGAGCAGGGAGTAGGCCTTGTCTATTACATATTTGGCTTATGGAGCGGTCTCTGAGCTAATTTCAAACCCTTGTTTTATGCATCACCCCACCTCTCCTTTCCCGTTCAGCAGCCATAGTGTGTCTTCCAAAGGTGTGACTCTGTTCTGTTTTGTAATTCAGTTCAAGTGTAGCGATTTTGACATTCCCTCTATAAGCAATATCTTAGGATAAGTGTCTTTTTCTGTGTGACTTATTTCACTTAGACTCATCGGACCTAAATCCACTCATCATGCTGCTAACTGGCCTTATGACATTGATTTCATGGCTGAGTGATATTCCATTGTGCCAAGTCCCACCATTTCTTTACACATTTTTCTCTTTCCTGGGATATTGAAGGTGTACCGAAGTGGACGTTCTTGGAAACCGAGCAGCCGTAAAGTTTGGGGTGCCTGTGTCTTGTTGATTTTTAGTTTTCCCGATTTATACGCCCATGAGTGGAAATGCCCTATGCTCTCTAAGCTGTGTTTATTACTTGTTTCAGGACACACCGTACACTTCTCCAGAGTGGCTGTTGGCAATTTACATCCCGCCCATCAGTGTAGCATGGCTCCCATGTCTCCATGGCCTGTCCTGCTTTTCTGGTTTTTACACTTTTTTCAGCATGGCCCTTTTGACCGAGGGCAAGCGAGACTTCTTTGTAGCGCTGATTTGCCCTTCCAGCTTGCTTGGTTGGCCAAAAAGTGCGTATGCGTTTTTTCCTGAATATATTCAGGAAAAAACGCATACGCCCTTTTTGGCCAAGGGCATCATTGTCAACGTTTTGCCGCTTTTCATGTGCTTTAAAGGCGAGTGGAATCTACCTCCTGAAATCTGTTTCCTGCAAATCTGACTTGCTTTCAAATCCTCTTCGTTGCCTTCCCTCAATATATTTGTGGAAGAGAGTTCTCCTTTATAACTCTGCACGTTTGTGAATTGCAGTGCCCCTGAGCTCCATTTGTCTACTCGCTTTTTTGGGAGCTGGCCGCAAAAGCGCAGGATTGCTTCAGGCCCTATTTTGGTTCTGGGGGGCAGGCTGAGCCTGTGGTTCATTCTTCTTCCTGATGGGAAAATGGAGTGACCTGTGCCAGTGCCAACACCTAGGGCTAGTCTCTCGTTGGTTGCCCGTCTTCCCGTTCATCCTCAGGACAAATTGCAACCTGTACGAAACAGGAGGTTAAAGGTGCTGATTCTCCAAGTAGGGAGATGTTTAGTCAAGCGGCTGGAATGGCGAACCCGAGCACAAGGAGAGGAGAAATGAGTTGCGTTTTAGAAACCTTTCCCAATCTCACGGCTTACCATCTTCTGGGTTTCCCATGCATGTTTTGATGTAGGAAGATGCCCTTGTACCTGGAGATTTGAGACCCATGGGGTGGGTACCCCGCGGTGTTACTTTAAAGTATCTGCGTTTGCTCACCCAACCTCTCCAATCCTCTCAGCCCCAAGAGTGTCCAGCCTTATGTCTCATCCAGCTGTGGGTCTAGCTATGGTCAATCTAGGTTGCATCAGAGACCCTGAACGGATTTTGTAAGAATTTCTCTCTCTTTCTCTGTCTTTGTTTTGTGGGTTTTTTAAAGTAATTTATGTTTAGAATGGGGCTTTGCTGCTTTTCCCTGCTGTGTTTATGCCGCTTTACACCCTCTTGATTCACTTGCAGAGAGATATCGATACATAGGTTTTCAGATTCTTACGAGTCAGATATATTCTTGTGCGGTGACTAGGGGGTGTTGAGTCCAGTTCACTGAGCAGGGAGTAGGCCTTGTCTATTACATATTTGGCTTATGGAGTGGTCTCTGAGCTAATTTCCAGCCCTTGTTCTATGCATCACCCCACCTCACCTTTCCCGTTCAGCAGCCATAGTGTGTCTTCCAAAGGTGTGACTCTGTTCTGTTTTGTAATTCAGTTCAAGTGTAGCGATTTTGACATTCCCTCTATAAGCGATATCTTAGGATAAGTGTCTTTTTCTGTGTGACTTATTTCACTTAGACTCATCGGACCTAAATCCACTCATCATGCTGCTAACTGGCCTTATGATATTGATTTCATGGCTGAGTGATATTCCATTGTGCCAAGTCCCACCATTTCTTTATCCATTTTTCTCTTTCCTGGGATATTGAAGGTGTACCGAAGTGGACGTTCTTGGAAAGAGAGCAGCCGTAAAGTTTGGGGTGCCTGTGTCTTGTTGATTTTTAGTTTTCCCGATTTATACGCCCATGAGTGGAAATGCCCTATGCTCTCTAAGCTGTGTTTATTACTTGTTTCAGGACACACCGTACACTTCTCCAGAGTGCCTGTTGGCAATTTACATCCCGCCCATCAGCGTAGCAAGGCTCCCATGTCTCCATGGCCTGTCCTGCTTTTCTGGTTTTTACACATTTTTCAGCATGGCCCTTTTTACTGAGGGCAAGCGAGACTTCTTTGTAGCGCTGATTTGCCCTTCCGGCTTGCTTGGTTGGCCAAAAAGGGCGCATGCGTTTTTTCCTGAATATATTCAGGAAAAAACGCATGCGCCCTTTTTGGCCAAGGGCATCATTGTCAACGTTTTTCCGCTTTTCATGTGCTTTAAAGGCGAGTCGAATCTACCTCCTGAAATCTGTTTCCTGCAAATCTGCCTTGCTTTCAAATCCTCTTCGTTGCCTTCCCTCAATATATTTGTGGACGAGAGTTCTCATTTATAACTCTGCACGTTTGTGAATTGCAGTGCCCCTGAGCTCCATTTGTCTCCTCGCTTTTTTGGGAGCTGGTCACAAAAGCGCAGGATTGCTTCAGGCCCTATTTTGGTTCTGGGGGGCAGGCTGAGCCTGCGGTTCATTCTTCTTCCTGATGGGAAAATGGAGTGACCTGTGCCTGTCCCAACACCTAGGGCTAGTCTCTCGTTGGTTGCCCGTCTTCCCGTTCATCCTCAGGACAAATTGCAACCTGTACGAAACAGGAGGTTAAAGGTGCTGATTCTCCAAGTAGTGAGATGGTTAGTCAAGCGGCTGGAATGGCGAACCCCAGCACAAGGAGAGGAGAAATGAGGTGCGTTTTAGAAACCTTTCCCGATCTCACGGCATACCATCTTCTGGGTTTCCCATGCATGTTTTGATGTAGGAAGATGCCCTTGTACCTGGAGATTTGAGACCCATGGGGTGGGTACCCCGCGGTGTTACTTTAAAGTATCTGCGTTTGCTCACCCAACCTCACCAATCCTCTCAGCCCCAAGAGTGTCCAGCCTTATGTCTCATCCAGCTGTGGGTCTAGCTATGGTCAATCCAGGTTGCATCAGAGACCCTGAACGGATTTTGTAAGAATTTCTCTCTCTTTCACTGTCTTTGTTTTGTGGGTTTTTTAAAGTAATTTATGTTTAGAATGGGGCTTGGCTGCTTTTCCCTGCTGTGTTTATGCCGCTTTACACCCTCTTGATTCACTTGCAGAGAGATATCAATACATGGGTTTTCAGATTCTTACGAGTCAGATATATTCTTGTGTGGTGACTAGGGGGTGTTGAGTCCAGTTCACTGAGCAGGGAGTAGGCCTTGTCTATTACATATTTGGCTTATGGAGCGGTCTCTGAGCTAATTTCAAACCCTTGTTTTATGCATCACCCCACCTCACCTTTCCCGACAGCAGCCATAGTGTGTCTTCCAAAGGTGTGACTCTGTTCTGTTTTGTAATTCAGTTCAAGTGTAGTGATTTTGACATTCCCTCTATAAGCGATATCTTAGGATAAGTGTCTTTTTCTGTGTGACTTATTTCACTTAGAATCATCGGACCTAAATCCACTCATCATGCTGCTAACTGGCCTTATGACATTGATTTCATGGCTGAGTGATATTCCATTGTGCCAAGTCCCACCATTTCTTTATCCATTTTTCTCTTTCCTGGGATATTGAAGGTGTACCGAAGTGGACGTTCTTGGAAACAGAGCAGCCGTAAAGCTTGGGATGCCTGTGTCTTGTTGATTTTTAGTTCTCCCGATTTATACGCCCATGAGTGGAAATGCCCTATGCTCTCTAAGCTGTGTTTATTATTGTTTCAGGACACACCGTACACTTCTCCAGAGTGCCTGTTGGCAATTTACATCCCGCCCATCAGCGTAGCAAGGCTCCCATGTCTCCATGGCCTGTCCTGCTTTTCTGGTTTTTACACATTTTTCAGCATGGCCCTTTAGACCGAGGGCAAGCGAGACTTCTTTGTAGCGCTGATTTGCCCTTCCGGCTTGCTTGGTTGGCCAAAAAGGGCGCATGCGTTTTTTCCTGAATATATTCAGGAAAAAACGCATACGCCCTTTTTGGCCAAGGGCATCATTGTCAACGTTTTTCCGCTTTTCATGTACTTTAAAGGCGAGTCGAATCTACCTCCTGAAATCTGTTTCCTGCAAATCTGCCTTGCTTTCAAATCCTCTTCGTTGCCTTCCCTCAATATATTTGTGGACGAGAGTTCTCATTTATAACTCTGCACGTTTGTGAATTGCAGTGCCCCTGAGCTCCATTTGTCTCCTCGCTTTTTTGGGAGCTGGCCGCAAAAGCGCAGGATTGCTTCAGGCCCTATTTTGGTTCTGGGGGGCAGGCTGAGCCTGTGGTTCATTCTTCTTCCTGATGGGAAAATGGAGTGACCTGTGCCTGTCCCAACACCTAGGGCTAGTCTCTCGTTGGTTCCCCGTCTTCCTGTTCATCCTCAGGACAAATTGCAACCTGTACGAAACAGGAGGTTAAAGGTGCTGATTCTCCAAGTAGGGAGATGGTTAGTCAAGTGGCTGGAATGGCGAACCCGAGCACAAGGAGAGGAGAAATGAGGTGCGTTTTAGAAACCTTTCCCGATATCACGGCATACCATCTTCTGGGTTTCCCATGCATGTTTTGATGTAGGAAGATGCCCTGGTACCTGGAGATTTGAGACCCATGGGGTGTGTACCCCGCGGTGTTACTTTAAAATATCTGGGTTTGCTCACCCAACCTCACCAATCCTCTCAGCCCCAAGAGTGTCCAGCCTTATGTCTCATCCAGCTGTGGGTCTAGATATGGTCAATCCAAGTTGCATCAGAGACCCTGAACGGATTTTGTAAGGATTTCTCTCTCTTTCACTGTTTTTTTTGTGTGGGTTTTTTAAAGTAATTTATGTTTAGAATGGGGCTTGGCTGCTTTTCTATGCTGTGTTTATGCCGCTTTACACCCTCTTGATTCACTTTCAGAGAGATATCGATACATAGGTTTTCAGATTCTTACTACTCAGATATGTTCTTGTGCAGTGACTAGGGGGTGTTGAGTCCAGTTCACTGAGCAGGGAGTAGGCCTTTTCTATTACATATTTGGCTTATGGAGAGGTCTCTGAGCTAATTTCAAACCCTTGTTTTATGCATCACCCCACCTCACCTTTCCCGTTAAGCAGCCATAGTGTGTCTTCTAAAGGTGTGACCCTGTTCTGTTTTGTAATTCAGTTCAAGTGTAGCGATTTTGACATTCCCTCTATAAGCGATATCTTAGGATAAGTGTCTTTTTCTGTGTGACTTATTTCACTTAGAATCATCGTCGCTAAATCCACTCATCATGCTGCTAACTAGCCTTATGACATTGATTTCATGGCTGAGTGATATTCCATTGGGCCAAGTACCACCATTTCTTTATCCATTTTTCTCTTTCTGGGATATTGAAGGTGTACCGAAGTGGAGGTTTTTGGAAACAGAGCAGCCGTAAAGGTTGGGGTGCCTGTCTCTTGTTGATTTTTATTTTTCCCAATTTATACGCCCATGAGTGGAAGTGTCCTATGCACTCTAAGCTGTGTTTATTACTTGTTTCAGGACACACCGTACCCTTCTCCAGAGTGGCTGTTGGCAATTTACAACCTGCCCATCAGCGTAGCAAGGCTCCCATGTCTCCATGGCCTGTCCTGCTTTTCTGGTTTTTACACTTTTTTCAGCATGGCCCTTTTGACCGAGGGCAAGCGAGACTTCTTTGTAGCGCTGATTTGCCCTTCCGGGTTGCTTGGTTGGCCAAAAAGGGCGTATGCCTTTTTTCCTGAATATATTCAGGAAAAAACGCATACGCCCTTTTTGGCCAAGGGCATCATTGTCAACGTTTTGCCACTTTTCATGTGCTTTAAAGGCGAGTCGAATCTACCTCCTGAAATCTGTTTCCTGCAAATCTGCCTTGCTTTCAAATCCTCTTCGTTGCCTTCCCTCAATATATTTGTGGACGAGAGTTCTCATTGATAACTCTGCACGTTTGTGTATTGGAGTGCCCCTGAGCTCCATTTGTCTACTCGCTTTTTTGGGAGCTGGCCGCAAAAGCGCAGGATTGCTTCAGGCCCTTTTTTGGTTCTGTGGGGCAGGCTGAGCCTGTGGTTCATTCTTCTTCCTGATGGTAAAATGGAGTGACCTGTGCCTGTCCCAAGACCTAGGGCTAGTCTCTCGTTGGTTGCCCGTCTTCCCTTTCATCCTCAGGACAAATTGCACCCTGTACAAAACAGGAGGTTAAAGGTGCTGATTCTCCAAGTAGGGAGATGGTTAGTCAAGCGGCTAGAATGGCGAATCCGAGCACAAGGAGAGGAGAAATGAGGTGCGTTTTAGAAGCCTTTCCCGATCTCACAGCATACCATCTTCTGGGTTTCCCATGCATGTTTTGATGTATGAAGATGCCCTTGTACCTGGAGATTTGAGACCCATGGGGTGGGTACCCCGCAGTGTTACTTTAAAGTATCTGCATTTGCTCACCCAACCTCACCAATCCTCTGAGCCCCAAGAGTGTCCAGCCTTATGACTCATCCAGCTGTGGGTCTAGATATGGTCAATCCAGGTTGCATCAGAGACCCTGAACGGATTTTGTAAGAATTTCTCTCTCTTTCACTGTCTTTGTTTTGTGGGTTTTTTAAGTAATTTATGTTTAGAATGGGGCTTGGCTGCTTTTCCCTGCTATGTTTATGCCGCTTTACACCCTCTTGATTCACTTGCAGAGAGATATCAATACATGGGTTTTCAGATTCTTACGAGTCAGATATATTCTTGTGCGGTGACTAGGGGGTGTTGAGTCCAGTTCACTGAGCAGGGAGTAGGCCTTGTCTATTACATATTTGGCTTATGGAGCGATCTCTGAGCTAATTTCAAACCCTTGTTTTATGCATCACCCCACCTCACCTTTCCCGTTCAGCAGCCATAGTGTGTCATCCAAAGGTGTGATTCTGTTCTGTTTTGTAATTCAGTTCAAGTGTAGTGATTTTGACATTCCCTCTATAAGCGATATCTTAGGATAAGTGTCTTTTTCTGTGTGACTTATTTCACTTAGACTCATCGGACCTAAATCCACTCATCATGCTGCTAACTGGCCTTATGACATTGATTTCATGGCTGAGTGATATTCCATTGTGCCAAGTCCCACCATTTCTTTATCCATTTTTCTCTTTCCTGGGATATTGAAGGTGTACCGAAGTGGACGTTCTTGGAAACAGAGCAGCCGTAAAGTTTGGGATGCCTGTGTCTTGTTGATTTTTAGTTTTCCCGATTTATACGCCCATGAGTGGAAATGCCCTATGCTCTTTAAGCTGTGTTTATTACTTGTTTCAGGACACACCGTACACTTCTCCAGAGTGCCTGTTGGCAATTTACATCCCGCCCATCAGCGTAGCAAGGCTCCCATGTCTCCATGACCTGTCCTGCTTTTCTGGTTTTTACACATTATTCAGCATGGCCCTTTTGACCGAGGGCAAGCGAGACTTCTTTGTAGCGCTGATTTGCCCTTCCGGCTTGCTTGGTTGGCCAAAAAGGGCGTATGCGTTTTTTCCTGAATATATTCAGGAAAAAACGCATACGCCCTTTTTGGCCAAGGGCATCATTGTCAACGTTTTTCTGCTTTTCATGTGCTTTAAAGGCGAGTCGAATCTACCTCCTGAAATCTGTTTCCTGCAAATCTGCCTTGCTTTCAAATCCTCTTCGTTGCCTTCCCTCAATATATTTGTGGACGAGAGTTCTCCTTTATAACTCTGCACGTTTGTGAATTGCAGTGCCCCTGAGCTCCATTTGTCTCCTCGCTTTTTTGGGAGCTGTCCGCAAAAGCGCAGGATTGCTTCAGGCCCTATTTTGGTTCTGGGGGGCAGGCTGAGCCTGTGGTTCATTCTTCTTCCTGATGGGAAAATGGAGTGACCTGTGCCTGTCCCAACACCTAGGGCTAGTCTCTCTTTAGTTCCCCATCTTCCCGTTCATCCTCAGGACAAATTGCAAACAGGAGGACGAAACAGGAGGTTAAAGGTGCTGATTCTCCAAGTAGGGAGATGGTTAGTCAAGCGGCTGGAATGGCGAACCCGAGCACAAGGAGAGGAGAAATGAGGTGCGTTTTAGAAACCTTTCCCAATCTCACGGCATACCATCTTCTGGGTTTCCCATGCATGTTTTGATGTAGGAAGATGCCCTTGCACCTGGAGATTTGAGACCCATGGGGTGGGTACCTCGCGGTGTTACTTTAAAGTATCTGCGTTTGTTCATCCAACCTCACCAATCCTCTCAGCCC
This sequence comes from Eubalaena glacialis, assembly GCF_028564815.1. NCBI lineage: Eukaryota > Metazoa > Chordata > Mammalia > Artiodactyla > Balaenidae > Eubalaena > Eubalaena glacialis. The sequence goes on from NW_026871252.1 coordinate 150,568, forward strand.
CAAGAGTGTCCAGCCTTATGTCTCATCCAGCTGTGGGTCTAGCTATGGTCAATCCAGGTTGCATCAGAGACCCTGAACGGATTTTGTAAGAATTTCTCTCTCTTTCACTGTCTTTGTTTTGTGGGTTTTTTAAAGTAATTTATGTTTAGAATGGGGCTTGGCTGCTTTTCCCTGCTGTGTTAATGCCGCTTTACACCCTCTTGATTCACTTGCAGAGAGATATCGATACATAGGTTTTCAGATTCTTACGAGTCAGATATATTCTTGTGCGGTGACTAGGGGGTGTTGAGTCCAGTTCACTGAGCAGGGAGTAGGCCTTGTCTATTACATATTTGGCTTATGGAGCGGTGTCTGAGCTAATTTCAAACCCTTGTTTTATGCATCACCCCACCTCACCTTTCCCGTTCAGCAGCCATAGTGTGTCTTCCAAAGGTGTGACTCTGTTCTGTTTTGTAATTCAGTTCAAGTGTAGTGATTTTGACATTCCCTCTATAAGCGATATCTTAGGATAAGTGTCTTTTTCTGTGTGACTTATTTCACTTAGACTCATCGGACCTAAATCCACTCATCATGCTGCTAACTGGCCTTATGACATTGATTTCATGGCTGAATGATATTCCATTGTGCCAAGTCCCACCATTTCTTTACACATTTTTCTCTTTCCTGGGATATTGAAGGTGTACCGAAGTGGACGTTCTTGGAAACAGAGCAGCCGTAAAGTTTGGGGTGCCTGTGTCTTGTTGATTTTTAGTTTTCCCGATTTATACGCCCATGAGTGGAAATGCCCTATGCTCTCTAAGCTGTGTTTATTACTTGTTTCAGGACACACCGTACACTTCTCCAGAGTGGCTGTTGGCAATTTACATCCCGCCCATCAGTGTAGCAAGGCTCCCATGTCTCCATGGCCTGTCCTGCTTTTCTGGTTTTTACACTTTTTTCAGCATGGCCCTTTTGACCGAGGGCAAGCGAGACTTCTTTGTAGCGCTGATTTGCCCTTCCAGCTTGCTTGGGTGGCCAAAAAGGGCGTATGCGTTTTTTCCTGAATATATTCAGGAAAAAACGCATACGCCCTTTTTGGCCAAGGGCATCATTGTCAACGTTTTTCCACTTTTCATGTGCTTTAAAGGCGAGTCGAATCTACCTCCTGAAATCTGTTTCCTGCAAATCTGCCTTGCTTTCAAATCCTCTTCGTTGCCTTCCCTCAATATATTTGTGGACGAGAGTTCTCCTTTATAACTCTGCACGTTTGTGAATTGCAGTGCCCCTGAGCTCCATTTGTCTACTCGCTTTTTTGGGAGCTGGCCGCAAAAGCGCAGGATTGCTTCAGGCCCTATTTTGTTTCTGGGGGGCAGGCTGAGCCTGTGGTTCATTCTTCTTCCTGATGGGAAAATGGAGTGACCTGTGCCTGTCCCAACACCTAGGGCTAGTCTCTCTTTAGTTCCCCATCTTCCCGTTCATCCTCAGGACAAATTGCAAACAGGAGGACGAAACAGGAGGTTAAAGGTGCTGATTCTCCAAGTAGGGAGATGGTTAGTCAAGCGGCTGGAATGGCGAACCCGAGCACATGGAGAGGAGAAATGAGGTGCGTTTTAGAAACCTTTCCCGATCTCATGGCATACCATCTGCTGGGTTTCCCATGCATGTTTTGATGTAGGATGATGCCCTTGTACCTGGAGATTTGAGACCCATGGGGTGGGTACCCCGCGGTGTTACTTTAAAGTATCTGCGTTTGCTTACCCAACCTCACCAATCCTCTCAGCCCCAAGAGTGTCCAGCCTTATGTCTCATCCAGCTGTGTGTCTAGATATGGTCAATCCACGTTGCATCAGAGACCCTGAACGGATTTTGTAAGAATTTCTCTCTCTTTCACTGTCTTTGTTTTGTGGGATTTTTAAAGTAATTTATGTTTAGAATGGGGCTTGGCTGCTTTTCCCTGCTGTGTTTATGCCGCTTTACACCCTCTTGATTCACTTGCAGAGAGATATCGATACATAGGTTTTCAGATTCTTACGAGTCAGATATATTCTTGTGTGGTGACTAGGGGGTGTTGAGTCCAGTTCACTGAGCAGGGAGTAGGCCTTGTCTATTACATATTTGGCTTATGGAGTGGTCTCTGAGCTAATTTCAAACCCTTGTTTTATGCATCACCCCACGTCACCTTTCCCGTTCAGCAGCCATAGTGTGTCTTCCAAAGGTGTGACTCTGTTCTGTTTTGTAATTCAGTTCAAGTGTAGCGATTTTGACATTCCCTCTACAAGCGATATCTTAGGATAAGTGTCTTTTTCTGTGTGACTTATTTCACTTAGAATCATCGGACCTAAATCCACTCATCATGCTGTTAACTGGCCTTATGACATTGATTTCATGGCTGAGTGATATTCCATTCTGCCAAGTACCACCATTTCTTTATCCATTTTTCTCTTTCCTGGGATATTGAAGGTGTACCGAAGTGGACGTTCTTGGAAACAGAGCAGCCGTAAAGTTTGGGATGCCTGTGTCTTGTTGATTTTTAATTTTCCCGATTTATACGCCCATGAGTGGAAATGCCCTATGCTCTCTAAGCTGTGTTTATTACTTGTTTCAGGACACACCGTACACTTCTCCAGAGTGCCTGTTGGCAATTTACATCCCGCCCATCAGCGTAGCAAGGCTCCCATGTCTCCATGGCCTGTTCTGCTTTTCTGGTTTTTACACATTTTTCAGCATGGCCCTTTTGACCGAGGGCAAGCGAGACTTCTTTGTAGCGCTGATTTGCCCTTCCGGCTTGCTTGGTTGGCCAAAAAGGGCGTATGCGTTTTTTCCTGAATATATTCAGGAAAAAACGCATACGCCCTTTTTGGCCAAGGGCATCATTGTCAACGTTTTGCCGCTTTTCATGTGCTTTAAAGGCGAGTCGAATCTACCTCCTGAAATCTGTTTCCTGCAAATCTGCCTTGCTTTCAAATCCTCTTCGTTGCCTTCCCTCAATATATTTGTGGACGAGAGTTCTCATTTATAACTCTGCACGTTTGTGAATTGCAGTGCCCCTGAGCTCCATTTCTCTACTCGCTTTTTTGGGAGCTGGCCGCAAAAGCGCAGAATTGCTTCAGGCCCTATTTTGGTTCTGGGGGGCAGGCTGAGCCTGTGGTTCATTCTTCTTCCTGATGGGAAAATGGAGTGACCTGTGCCTGTCCCAACATCTAGGGCTAGTCTCTCGTTGGTTGCCCGTCTTCCCGTTCATCCTCGGGACAAATTGCAACCTGGACGAAACAGGAGGTTAAAGGTGCTGATTCTCCAAGTAGGGAGATGGTTAGTCAAGTGGCTGGAATGGCGAACCCGAGCACAAGGAGAGGAGAAATGAGGTGCGTTTTAGAAACCTTTCCCGATCTCACGGCATACCATCTTCTGGGTTTCCCATGCATGTTTTGATGTAGGAAGATGCCCTTGTACCTGGAGATTTGAGACCCATGGGGTGGGTACCCCGCGTTGTTACTTTAAAGTATCTGCGTTTGCTCACCCAACCTCACCAATCCTCTCAGCCCCAAGAGTGTCCAGCCTTATGTCTCATCCAGCTGTGGGTCTAGATATGGTCAATCCAGGTGGCATAAGAGCTCCTGAACTGATTATGTAAGAATTTCTCTCCCTTTCACTGTCTTTATTTTGTGGGTTTTTTAAAGTAATTTATCTTTAGAATGGGGCTTGGCTGCTTTCCCCTGCTGTGTTTATGCCGCTTTACACCCTCTTGATTCACTTGCAGAGAGATATCGATACATGGGTTTTCAGATTCTTACGAGTCAGATATATTCTTGTGCGGTGACTAGGGGGTGTTGAGTCCAGTTCACTGAGCAGGGAGTAGGCCTTGTCTATTACATATTTGGCTTATGGAGCGGTGTCTGAGCTAATTTCAAACCCTTGTTTTATGCATCACCCCACCTCACCTTTCCCGTTCAGCAGCCATAGTGTGTCTTCCAAAGGTGTGACTCTGTTCTGTTTTGTAATTCAGTTCAAGTGTAGTGATTTTGACATTCCCTCTATAAGCGATATCTTAGGATAAGTGTCTTTTTCTGTGTGACTTATTTCACTTAGACTCATCGGACCTAAATCCACTCATCATGCTGCTAACTGGCCTTATGACATTGATTTCATGGCTGAATGATATTCCATTGTGCCAAGTCCCACCATTTCTTTACACATTTTTCTCTTTCCTGGGATATTGAAGGTGTACCGAAGTGGACGTTCTTGGAAACAGAGCAGCCGTAAAGTTTGGGGTGCCTGTGTCTTGTTGATTTTTAGTTTTCCCGATTTATACGCCCATGAGTGGAAATGCCCTATGCTCTCTAAGCTGTGTTTATTACTTGTTTCAGGACACACCGTACACTTCTCCAGAGTGGCTGTTGGCAATTTACATCCCGCCCATCAGTGTAGCAAGGCTCCCATGTCTCCATGGCCTGTCCTGCTTTTCTGGTTTTTACACTTTTTTCAGCATGGCCCTTTTGACCGAGGGCAAGCGAGACTTCTTTGTAGCGCTGATTTGCCCTTCCAGCTTGCTTGGGTGGCCAAAAAGGGCGTATGCGTTTTTTCCTGAATATATTCAGGAAAAAACGCATACGCCCTTTTTGGCCAAGGGCATCATTGTCAACGTTTTTCCACTTTTCATGTGCTTTAAAGGCGAGTCGAATCTACCTCCTGAAATCTGTTTCCTGCAAATCTGCCTTGCTTTCAAATCCTCTTCGTTGCCTTCCCTCAATATATTTGTGGACGAGAGTTCTCCTTTATAACTCTGCACGTTTGTGAATTGCAGTGCCCCTGAGCTCCATTTGTCTACTCGCTTTTTTGGGAGCTGGCCGCAAAAGCGCAGGATTGCTTCAGGCCCTATTCGGCTTCCAGGGGGCAGGCTGAGCCTGTGGTTCATTCTTCTTCCTGATGGGAAAATGGAGTGACCTGTGCCTGTCCCAACACCTAGGGCTAGTCTCTCTTTAGTTCCCCATCTTCCCGTTCATCCTCAGGACAAATTGCAAACAGGAGGACGAAACAGGAGGTTAAAGGTGCTGATTCTCCAAGTAGGGAGATGGTTAGTCAAGCGGCTGGAATGGCGAACCCGAGCACATGGAGAGGAGAAATGAGGTGCGTTTTAGAAACCTTTCCCGATCTCATGGCATACCATCTGCTGGGTTTCCCATGCATGTTTTGATGTAGGATGATGCCCTTGTACCTGGAGATTTGAGACCCATGGGGTGGGTACCCCGCGGTGTTACTTTAAAGTATCTGCGTTTGCTTACCCAACCTCACCAATCCTCTCAGCCCCAAGAGTGTCCAGCCTTATGTCTCATCCAGCTGTGTGTCTAGATATGGTCAATCCACGTTGCATCAGAGACCCTGAACGGATTTTGTAAGAATTTCTCTCTCTTTCACTGTCTTTGTTTTGTGGGATTTTTAAAGTAATTTATGTTTAGAATGGGGCTTGGCTGCTTTTCCCTGCTGTGTTTATGCCGCTTTACACCCTCTTGATTCACTTGCAGAGAGATATCGATACATAGGTTTTCAGATTCTTACGAGTCAGATATATTCTTGTGTGGTGACTAGGGGGTGTTGAGTCCAGTTCACTGAGCAGGGAGTAGGCCTTGTCTATTACATATTTGGCTTATGGAGTGGTCTCTGAGCTAATTTCAAACCCTTGTTTTATGCATCACCCCACGTCACCTTTCCCGTTCAGCAGCCATAGTGTGTCTTCCAAAGGTGTGACTCTCTTCTGTTTTGTAATTCAGTTCAAGTGTAGCGATTTTGACATTCCCTCTACAAGCGATATCTTAGGATAAGTGTCTTTTTCTGTGTGACTTATTTCACTTAGACTCATCGGACCTAAATCCACTCATCATCCTGCTAACTAGCCTTAAGACATTGATTTCATGGCTGAGTGATATTCCATTGTGCCAAGTCCCACCATTTCTTTATCCATTTTTCTCTTTCTGGGATATTGAAAGTGTACCGAAGTGGAGGTTCTTGGAAACAGAGCAGCCGTAAAGTTTGGGGTGCCTGTGTCTTGTTGATTTTTAGTTTTCCCGATTTATACGCCCATGAGTGGAAATGCCCTATGCTCTCTAAGCTGTGTTTATTACTTCTTTCAGGACACACCATACACTTCTCCAGAGTGCCTCTGGCAATTTACATCCCGCCCATCAGCGTAGAAAGGCTCCCATGTCTCCATGGCGTGTCCTGCTTTTCTGGTTTTTACACTTTTTTCAGCATGGCCCTTTTGACCGAGGGCAAGCGAGACTTCTTTGTAGCGCTGATTTGCCCTTCCAGCTTGCTTGGTTGGCCAAAAAGGGCGTATGCGTTTTTTCCTGAATATATTCAGGAAAAAACGCATACGCCCTTTTTGGCCAAGGGCATCATTGTCAACGTTTTTCTGCTTTTCATCTGCTTTAAAGGCGAGTCGAATCTACCTCCTGAAATCTGTTTCCTGCAAATCTGCCTTGCTTTCAAATCCTCTTCGTTGCCTTCCCTCAATATATTTGTGGACGAGAGTTCTCCTTTATAATTCTGCACGTTTGTGAATTGCAGTGCCCCTGAGCTCCATTTGTCTCCTCGCTTTTTTGGGAGCTGGCCGCAAAAGCGCAGAATTGCTTCAGGCCCTATTTTGGTTCTGGGGGGCAGGCTGAGCCTGTGGTTCATTCTTCTTCCTGATGGGAAAATGGAGTGACCTGTGCCTGTCCCAACATCTAGGGCTAGTCTCTCGTTGGTTGCCCGTCTTCCCGTTCATCCTCGGGACAAATTGCAACCTGGACGAAACAGGAGGTTAAAGGTGCTGATTCTCCAAGTAGGGAGATGGTTAGTCAAGCGGCTGGAATGGCGAACCCGAGCACAAGGAGAGGAGAAATGAGGTGCGTTTTAGAAACCTTTCCCGATCTCACGGCATACCATCTTCTGGGTTTCCCATGCATGTTTTGATGTAGGAAGATGCCCTTGTACCTGGAGATTTGAGACCCATGGGGTGGGTACCCCGCGTTGTTACTTTAAAGTATCTGCGTTTGCTCACCCAACCTCACCAATCCTCTCAGCCCCAAGAGTGTCCAGCCTTATGTCTCATCCAGCTGTGGGTCTAGATATGGTCAATCCAGGTGGCATAAGAGCTCCTGAACTGATTATGTAAGAATTTCTCTCCCTTTCACTGTCTTTATTTTGTGGGTTTTTTAAAGTAATTTATCTTTAGAATGGGGCTTGGCTGCTTTCCCCTGCTGTGTTTATGCCGCTTTACACCCTCTTGATTCACTTGCAGAGAGATATCGATACATGGGTTTTCAGATTCTTACGAGTCAGATATATTCTTGTGCGGTGACTAGGGGGTGTTGAGTCCAGTTCACTGAGCAGGGAGTAGGCCTTGTCTATTACATATTTGGCTTATGGAGCGGTCTCTGAGCTAATTTCAAACCCTTGTTTTATGCATCACCCCACCTCACCTTTCCCGTTCAGCAGCCATAGTGTGTCTTCCAAAGGTGTGATTCTGTTCTGTTTTGTAATTCAGTTCAAGTGTAGTGATTTTGACATTCCCTCTATAAGCGATATCTTAGTATAAGTGTCTTTTTCTGTGTGACTTATTTCACTTAGACTCATCGGACCTAAATCCACTCATCATGCTGCTAACTGGCCTTATGACATTGATTTCATGGCTGAGTGATATTCCATTGTGCCAAGTCCCACCATTTCTTTATCCATTTTTCTCTTTCCTGGGATATTGAAAGTGTACCGAAGTGGACGTTCTTGGAAACAGAGCAGCCGTAAAGTTTGGGATGCCTGTGTCTTGTTGATTTTTAGTTTTCCCGATTTATACGCCCATGAGTGGAAATGCCCTATGCTCTCTAAGCTGTGTTTATTACTTGTTTCAGGACACACCGTACACTTCTCCAGAGTGCCTGTTGGCAATTTACATCCCGCCCATCAGCGTAGCAAGGCTCCCATGTCTCCATGGCCTGTCCTGCTTTTCTGGTTTTTACACATTTTTCAGCATGGCCCTTTTGACCGAGGGCAAGCGAGACTTCTTTGTAGCGCTGATTTGCCCTTCCGGGTTGCTTGGTTGGCCAAAAAGGGCGTATGCGTTTTTTCCTGAATATATTCAGGAAAAAACGCATACGCCCTTTTTGGCCAAGGGCATCATTGTCAACGTTTTTCCGCTTTTCATGTGCTTTAAAGGCGAGTCGAATCTACCTCCTGAAATCTGTTTCCTGCAAATCTGCCTTGCTTTCAAATACTCTTCGTTGCCTTCCCTCAATATATTTGTGGACGAGAGTTCTCATTTATAACTCTGCACGTTTGTGAATTGCAGTGCCCCTGAGCTCCATTTGTCTACTCGCTTTTTTGGGAGCTGTCCGCAAAAGCGCAGGATTGCTTCAGGCCCTATTTTGGTTCTGGGGGGCAGGCTGAGCCTGTGGTTCATTCTTCTTCCTGATGGGAAAATGGAGTGACCTGTGCCAGTGCCAACACCTAGGGCTAGTCTCTCGTTGGTTGCCCGTCTTCCCGTTCATCCTCAGGACAAATTGCAACCTGTACGAAACAGGAGGTTAAAGGTGCTGATTCTCCAAGTAGGGAGATGGTTAGTCAAGCGGCTGGAATGGCGAACCCGAGCACAAGGAGAGGAGAAATGAGGTGCGTTTTAGAAACCTTTCCCAATCTCACGGCATACCATCTTCTGGGTTTCCCATGCATGTTTTGATGTAGGAAGATGCCCTTGCACCTGGAGATTTGAGACCCATGGGGTGGGTACCCCGCGGTGTTACTTTAAAGTATCTGCGTTTGCTCACCCAACCTCACCAATCCTCTCAGCCCCAAGAGTGTCCAGCCTTATGTCTCATCCAGCTGTGGGTCTAGCTATGGTCAATCCAGGTTGCATCAGAGACCCTGAACGGATTTTGTAAGAATTTCTCTCTCTTTCACTGTCTTTGTTTTGTGAGTTTTTTAAAGTAATTTATGTTTAGAATGGGGCTTTGCTGCTTTTCCCTGCTGTGTTTATGCCGCTTTACACCCTCTTGATTCACTTGCAGAGAGATATCGATACATAGGTTTTCAGATTCTTACGAGTCAGATATATTCTTGTGCGGTGACTAGGGGGTGTTGAGTCCAGTTCACTGAGCAGGGAGTAGGCCTTGTCTATTACATATTTGGCTTATGGAGCGGTCTCTGAGCTAATTTCAAACCCTTGTTTTATGCATCACCCCACCTCTCCTTTCCCGTTCAGCAGCCATAGTGTGTCTTCCAAAGGTGTGACTCTGTTCTGTTTTGTAATTCAGTTCAAGTGTAGCGATTTTGACATTCCCTCTATAAGCAATATCTTAGGATAAGTGTCTTTTTCTGTGTGACTTATTTCACTTAGACTCATCGGACCTAAATCCACTCATCATGCTGCTAACTGGCCTTATGACATTGATTTCATGGCTGAGTGATATTCCATTGTGCCAAGTCCCACCATTTCTTTACACATTTTTCTCTTTCCTGGGATATTGAAGGTGTACCGAAGTGGACGTTCTTGGAAACAGAGCAGCCGTAAAGTTTGGGGTGCCTGTGTCTTGTTGATTTTTAGTTTTCCCGATTTATACGCCCATGAGTGGAAATGCCCTATGCTCTCTAAGCTGTGTTTATTACTTGTTTCAGGACACACCGTACACTTCTCCAGAGTGGCTGTTGGCAATTTACATCCCGCCCATCAGTGTAGCATGGCTCCCATGTCTCCATGGCCTGTCCTGCTTTTCTGGTTTTTACACTTTTTTCAGCATGGCCCTTTTGACCGAGGGCAAGCGAGACTTCTTTGTAGCGCTGATTTGCCCTTCCAGCTTGCTTGGTTGGCCAAAAAGGGCGTATGCGTTTTTTCCTGAATATATTCAGGAAAAAACGCATACGCCCTTTTTGGCCAAGGGCATCATTGTCAACGTTTTGCCGCTTTTCATGTGCTTTAAAGGCGAGTGGAATCTACCTCCTGAAATCTGTTTCCTGCAAATCTGCCTTGCTTTCAAATCCTCTTCGTTGCCTTCCCTCAATATATTTGTGGAAGAGAGTTCTCCTTTATAACTCTGCACGTTTGTGAATTGCAGTGCCCCTGAGCTCCATTTGTCTACTCGCTTTTTTGGGAGCTGGCCGCAAAAGCGCAGGATTGCTTCAGGCCCTATTTTGGTTCTGGGGGCAGGCTGAGCCTGTGGTTCATTCTTCTTCCTGATGGGAAAATGGAGTGACCTGTGCCAGTGCCAACACCTAGGGCTAGTCTCTCGTTGGTTGCCCGTCTTCCCGTTCATCCTCAGGACAAATTGCAACCTGTACGAAACAGGAGGTTAAAGGTGCTGATTCTCCAAGTAGGGAGATGTTTAGTCAAGCGGCTGGAATGGCGAACCCGAGCACAAGGAGAGGAGAAATGAGGTGCGTTTTAGAAACCTTTCCCAATCTCACGGCTTACCATCTTCTGGGTTTCCCATGCATGTTTTGATGTAGGAAGATGCCCTTGTACCTGGAGATTTGAGACCCATGGGGTGGGTACCCCGCGGTGTTACTTTAAAGTATCTGCGTTTGCTCACCCAACCTCTCCAATCCTCTCAGCCCCAAGAGTGTCCAGCCTTATGTCTCATCCAGCTGTGGGTCTAGCTATGGTCAATCTAGGTTGCATCAGAGACCCTGAACGGATTTTGTAAGAATTTCTCTCTCTTTCTCTGTCTTTGTTTTGTGGGTTTTTTAAAGTAATTTATGTTTAGAATGGGGCTTTGCTGCTTTTCCCTGCTGTGTTTATGCCGCTTTACACCCTCTTGATTCACTTGCAGAGAGATATCGATACATAGGTTTTCAGATTCTTACGAGTCAGATATATTCTTGTGCGGTGACTAGGGGGTGTTGAGTCCAGTTCACTGAGCAGGGAGTAGGCCTTGTCTATTACATATTTGGCTTATGGAGTGGTCTCTGAGCTAATTTCCAGCCCTTGTTCTATGCATCACCCCACCTCACCTTTCCCGTTCAGCAGCCATAGTGTGTCTTCCAAAGGTGTGACTCTGTTCTGTTTTGTAATTCAGTTCAAGTGTAGCGATTTTGACATTCCCTCTATAAGCGATATCTTAGGATAAGTATCTTTTTCTGTGTGACTTATTTCACTTAGAATCATCGGACCTAAATCCACTCATCATGCTGCTAACTGGCCTTATGACATTGATTTCATGGCTGAGTGATATTCCATTGTGCCAAGTCCCACCATTTCTTTATCCATTTTTCTCTTTCCTGGGATATTGAAGGTGTACCGAAGTGGACGTTCTTGGAAACAGAGCAGCCGTAAAGCTTGGGATGCCTGTGTCTTGTTGATTTTTAGTTCTCCCGATTTATACGCCCATGAGTGGAAATGCCCTATGCTCTCTAAGCTGTGTTTATTATTGTTTCAGGACACACCGTACACTTCTCCAGAGTGCCTGTTGGCAATTTACATCCCGCCCATCAGCGTAGCAAGGCTCCCATGTCTCCATGGCCTGTCCTGCTTTTCTGGTTTTTACACATTTTTCAGCATGGCCCTTTAGACCGAGGGCAAGCGAGACTTCTTTGTAGCGCTGATTTGCCCTTCCGGCTTGCTTGGTTGGCCAAAAAGGGCGCATGCGTTTTTTCCTGAATATATTCAGGAAAAAACGCATGCGCCCTTTTTGGCCAAGGGCATCATTGTCAACGTTTTTCCGCTTTTCATGTGCTTTAAAGGCGAGTCGAATCTACCTCCTGAAATCTGTTTCCTGCAAATCTGCCTTGCTTTCAAATCCTCTTCTTTGCCTTCCCTCAATATATTTGTGGACGAGAGTTCTCATTTATAACTCTGCACGTTTGTGAATTGCAGTGCCCCTGAGCTCCATTTGTCTCCTCGCTTTTTTGGGAGCTGGTCACAAAAGCGCAGGATTGCTTCAGGCCCTATTTTGGTTCTGGGGGGCAGGCTGAGCCTGCGGTTCATTCTTCTTCCTGATGGGAAAATGGAGTGACCTGTGCCTGTCCCAACACCTAGGGCTAGTCTCTCGTTGGTTGCCCGTCTTCCCGTTCATCCTCAGGACAAATTGCAACCTGTACGAAACAGGAGGTTAAAGGTGCTGATTCTCCAAGTAGTGAGATGGTTAGTCAAGCGGCTGGAATGGCGAACCCCAGCACAAGGAGAGGAGAAATGAGGTGCGTTTTAGAAACCTTTCCCGATCTCACGGCATACCATCTTCTGGGTTTCCCATGCATGTTTTGATGTAGGAAGATGCCCTTGTACCTGGAGATTTGAGACCCATGGGGTGGGTACCCCGCGGTGTTACTTTAAAGTATCTGCGTTTGCTCACCCAACCTCACCAATCCTCTCAGCCCCAAGAGTGTCCAGCCTTATGTCTCATCCAGCTGTGGGTCTAGCTATGGTCAATCCAGGTTGCATCAGAGACCCTGAACGGATTTTGTAAGAATTTCTCTCTCTTTCACTGTCTTTGTTTTGTGGGTTTTTTAAAGTAATTTATGTTTAGAATGGGGCTTGGCTGCTTTTCCCTGCTGTGTTTATGCCGCTTTACACCCTCTTGATTCACTTGCAGAGAGATATCAATACATGGGTTTTCAGATTCTTACGAGTCAGATATATTCTTGTGTGGTGACTAGGGGGTGTTGAGTCCAGTTCACTGAGCAGGGAGTAGGCCTTGTCTATTACATATTTGGCTTATGGAGCGGTCTCTGAGCTAATTTCAAACCCTTGTTTTATGCATCACCCCACCTCACCTTTCCCGACAGCAGCCATAGTGTGTCTTCCAAAGGTGTGACTCTGTTCTGTTTTGTAATTCAGTTCAAGTGTAGTGATTTTGACATTCCCTCTATAAGCGATATCTTAGGATAAGTGTCTTTTTCTGTGTGACTTATTTCACTTAGAATCATCGGACCTAAATCCACTCATCATGCTGCTAACTGGCCTTATGACATTGATTTCATGGCTGAGTGATATTCCATTGTGCCAAGTCCCACCATTTCTTTATCCATTTTTCTCTTTCCTGGGATATTGAAGGTGTACCGAAGTGGACGTTCTTGGAAACAGAGCAGCCGTAAAGCTTGGGATGCCTGTGTCTTGTTGATTTTTAGTTCTCCCGATTTATACGCCCATGAGTGGAAATGCCCTATGCTCTCTAAGCTGTGTTTATTATTGTTTCAGGACACACCGTACACTTCTCCAGAGTGCCTGTTGGCAATTTACATCCCGCCCATCAGCGTAGCAAGGCTCCCATGTCTCCATGGCCTGTCCTGCTTTTCTGGTTTTTACACATTTTTCAGCATGGCCCTTTAGACCGAGGGCAAGCGAGACTTCTTTGTAGCGCTGATTTGCCCTTCCGGCTTGCTTGGTTGGCCAAAAAGGGCGCATGCGTTTTTTCCTGAATATATTCAGGAAAAAACGCATACGCCCTTTTTGGCCAAGGGCATCATTGTCAACGTTTTTCCGCTTTTCATGTGCTTTAAAGGCGAGTCGAATCTACCTCCTGAAATCTGTTTCCTGCAAATCTGCCTTGCTTTCAAATCCTCTTCGTTGCCTTCCCTCAATATATTTGTGGACGAGAGTTCTCATTTATAACTCTGCACGTTTGTGAATTGCAGTGCCCCTGAGCTCCATTTGTCTCCTCGCTTTTTTGGGAGCTGGCCGCAAAAGCGCAGGATTGCTTCAGGCCCTATTTTGGTTCTGGGGGGCAGGCTGAGCCTGTGGTTCATTCTTCTTCCTGATGGGAAAATGGAGTGACCTGTGCCTGTCCCAACACCTAGGGCTAGTCTCTCGTTGGTTCCCCGTCTTCCCGTTCATCCTCAGGACAAATTGCAACCTGTACGAAACAGGAGGTTAAAGGTGCTGATTCTCCAAGTAGGGAGATGGTTAGTCAAGTGGCTGGAATGGCGAACCCGAGCACAAGGAGAGGAGAAATGAGGTGCGTTTTAGAAACCTTTCCCGATATCACGGCATACCATCTTCTGGGTTTCCCATGCATGTTTTGATGTAGGAAGATGCCCTGGTACCTGGAGATTTGAGACCCATGGGGTGTGTACCCCGCGGTGTTACTTTAAAATATCTGGGTTTGCTCACCCAACCTCACCAATCCTCTCAGCCCCAAGAGTGTCCAGCCTTATGTCTCATCCAGCTGTGGGTCTAGATATGGTCAATCCAAGTTGCATCAGAGACCCTGAACGGATTTTGTAAGAATTTCTCTTTCACTGTCTTTGTTTTGTGGGTTTTTAAAATAATTTATGTTTAGAATCGGGCTTGGCTGCTTTTCTATGCTGTGTTTATGCCGCTTTAAACCCTCTTGATTCACTTTCAGAGAGATATCGATACATAGGTTTTCAGATTCTTACTACTCAGATATATTCTTGTGCAGTGACTAGGGGGTGTTGAGTCCAGTTCACTGAGCAGGGAGTAGGCCTTTTCTATTACATATTTGGCTTATGGAGAGGTCTCTGAGCTAATTTCAAACCCTTGTTTTATGCATCACCCCACCTCACCTTTCCCGTTAAGCAGCCATAGTGTGTCTTCTAAAGGTGTGACCCTGTTCTGTTTTGTAATTCAGTTCAAGTGTAGCGATTTTGACATTCCCTCTATAAGCGATATCTTAGGATAAGTGTCTTTTTCTGTGTGACTTATTTCACTTAGAATCATCGTCGCTAAATCCACTCATCATGCTGCTAACTAGCCTTATGACATTGATTTCATGGCTGAGTGATATTCCATTGGGCCAAGTACCACCATTTCTTTATCCATTTTTCTCTTTCTGGGATATTGAAGGTGTACCGAAGTGGAGGTTTTTGGAAACAGAGCAGCCGTAAAGGTTGGGGTGCCTGTCTCTTGTTGATTTTTATTTTTCCCAATTTATACGCCCATGAGTGGAAGTGTCCTATGCACTCTAAGCTGTGTTTATTACTTGTTTCAGGACACACCGTACCCTTCTCCAGAGTGGCTGTTGGCAATTTACAACCTGCCCATCAGCGTAGCAAGGCTCCCATGTCTCCATGGCCTGTCCTGCTTTTCTGGTTTTTACACTTTTTTCAGCATGGCCCTTTTGACCGAGGGCAAGCGAGACTTCTTTGTAGCGCTGATTTGCCCTTCCGGCTTGCTTGGTTGGCCAAAAAGGGCGTATGCCTTTTTTACTGAATATATTCAGGAAAAAACGCATACGCCCTTTTTGGCCAAGGGCATCATTGTCAACGTTTTGCCACTTTTCATGTGCTTTAAAGGCGAGTCGAATCTACCTCCTGAAATCTGTTTCCTGCAAATCTGCCTTGCTTTCAAATCCTCTTCGTTGCCTTCCCTCAATATATTTGTGGACGAGAGTTCTCATTGATAACTCTGCACGTTTGTGTATTGGAGTGCCCCTGAGCTCCATTTGTCTCCTCGCTTTTTTGGGAGCTGTCCGCAAAAGCGCAGGATTGCTTCAGGCCCTTTTTTGGTTCTGTGGGGCAGGCTGAGCCTGTGGTTCATTCTTCTTCCTGATGGTAAAATGGAGTGACCTGTGCCTGTCCCAAGACCTAGGGCTAGTCTCTCGTTGGTTGCCCGTCTTCCCTTTCATCCTCAGGACAAATTGCACCCTGTACAAAACAGGAGGTTAAAGGTGCTGATTCTCCAAGTAGGGAGATGGTTAGTCAAGCGGCTAGAATGGCGAATCCGAGCACAAGGAGAGGAGAAATGAGGTGCGTTTTAGAAGCCTTTCCCGATCTCACAGCATACCATCTTCTGGGTTTCCCATGCATGTTTTGATGTAGGAAGATGCCCTTGTACCTGGAGATTTGAGACCCATGGGGTGGGTACCCCGCAGTGTTACTTTAAAGTATCTGCATTTGCTCACCCAACCTCACCAATCCTCTGAGCCCCAAGAGTGTCCAGCCTTATGTCTCATCCAGCTGTGGGTCTAGATATGGTCAATCCAGGTTGCATCAGAGACCCTGAACGGATTTTGTAAGAATTTCTCTCTCTTTCACTGTCTTTGTTTTGTGGGTTTTTTAAGTAATTTATGTTTAGAATGGGGCTTGGCTGCTTTTCCCTGCTGTGTTTATGCCGCTTTACACCCTCTTGATTCACTTGCAGAGAGATATCGATACATAGGTTTTCAGATTCTTACTACTCAGATATATTCTTGTGCAGTGACTAGGGGGTGTTGAGTCCAGTTCACTGAGCAGGGAGTAGGCCTTTTCTATTACATATTTGGCTTATGGAGAGGACTCTGAGCTAATTTCAAACCCTTGTTTTATGCATCACCCCACCTCACCTTTCCCGTTAAGCAGCCATAGTGTGTCTTCTAAAGGTGTGACTCTGTTCTGTTTTGTAATTCAGTTCAAGTGTAGCGATTTTGACATTCCCTCTATAAGCGATATCTTAGGATAAGTGTCTTTTTCTGTGTGACTTATTTTACTTAGAATCATCGTTGCTAAATCCACTCATCATGCTGCTAACTAGCCTTATGACATTGATTTCATGGCTGAGTGATATTCCATTGGGCCAAGTACCACTATTTCTTTATCCATTTTTCTCTTTCTGGGATATTGAAGGTGTACCGAAGTGGAGGTTCTTGGAAATAGAGCAGCCGTAAATGTTGGGGAGCCTGTGTTTTTTTGATTTTTAGTTTTCCCAATTTATACGCCCATGAGTGGAAGTGCCCTATGCTCTCTACGCTGTGTTTATTAATTGTTTCAGGACACACCGTACTCTTCTCCAGAGTGCCTGTTGGCAATTTACATCCCGCCCATCAGCGTAGCAAGGCTCCCATGTCTCCATGGCCTGTCCTGCTTTTCTGGTTTTTACACTTTGTTCAGCATGGCCCTTTTGACCGAGGGCAAGCGAGACTTCTTTGTAGCGCTGATTTGCCCTTCTGACTTGCTTGGTTGGCCAAAAAGGGCGTATGCGTTTTTTCCTGAATATATTCAGGAAAAAACGCATACGCCCTTTTTGGCCAAGGGCATCATTGTCAACGTTTTGCCGCTTTTCATGTGCTTTATAGGTGAGTCGAATCTACCCCCTGAAATCTGTTTCCTGCAAATCTGCCTTGCTTTCAAATCCTCTTCGTTGCCTTCCCTCAATATATTTGTGGACGAGAGTTCTCATTTATAACTCTGCACGTTTGTGAATTGCAGTGCCCCTGAGCTCCATTTGTCTCCTCGCTTTTTTGGGAGCTGGCCGCAAAAGCGCAGGATTGCTTCAGGCCCTATTTTGGTTCTGGGGGGCAGGCTGAGCCTGTGGTTCATTCTTCTTCCTGATGGGAAAATGGAGTGACCTGTGCCTGTCCCAACACCTAGGGCTCGTCTCTCGTTGGTTCCGCGTCTTTCCGTTCATCCTCAGGACAGATTGCAACCTGTACAGTCAGGAGGTTAAAGGTGCTGATTCTCCAAATAGGGAGATGGTTAGTCAAGCAGCTGGAATGGTGAACCCGAGCACAAGGAGAGGAGAAATGAGGTGCGTTTTAGAAACCTTTGCCGATCTCATGGCATACAATCTTCTGGGTTTCCCATGCATGTTTTGATGTAGGAAGATGCCCTTGTACCTGGAGATTTGAGACCCATGGGGTGTGTTCCCCGCAGTGTTACTTTAAAGTATCTGCGTTTGCTCACCCAACCTCACCAATCCTCTGAGCCCCAAGAGTGTCCAGCCTTATGTCTCATCCAGCTGTGGGTCTAGATATGGTGAATCCAGGTTGCATCAGAGACCCTGAACGGATTTTGTAAGAATTTCTCTCTCTTTCACTGTCTTTGTTTTGTGGGTTTTTTAAAGTAATTTATGTTTAGAATCGGGCTTGGCTGCTTTTCCCTGCTGTGTTGATGCCGCTTTACACCCTCTTGATTCACTTGCAGAGAGATATCGATACATAGGTTTTCAGATTCTTACTACTCAGATATATTCTTGTGTGGTGACTAGGGTGTGTTGAGTCCAGTTCACTGAGCAGGGAGTAGGCCTTGTCTATTACATATTTGGCTTATGGAGCGGTCTCTGAGCTAATTTCAAACCCTTGTTTTATGCATCACCCCACCTCACCTTTCCCGTTCAGCAGCCATAGTGTGTCTTCTAAAGGTGTGACTCTGTTCTGTTTTGTAATTCAGTTCAAGTGTAGCGATTTTGCCATTCCCTCTATAAGCGATATCTTAGGATAAGTGTCTTTTTCTGTGTGACTTATTTCACTTAGAATCATCGTCGCTAAATCCACTCATCATGCTGCTAACTAGCCTTATGACATTGATTTCATGACTGAGTGACATTCCATTGTGCCAAGTACCACCATTTGTTTATCCATTTTTCTCTTTCCTGGGATATTGAAGGTGTACCGAAGTGGAGGTTCTTGGAAACAGAGCAGCTGTAAAGTTTGGGGTGCCTGTGTCTTGTTGATTTTTAGTTTTCCCAATTTATACGCCCATGAGTGGAAGTGCCCTATGCTCTCTAAGCTGTGTTTATTACTTGTTTCAGGACACACCGTACACTTCTCCAGAGTGCCTGTTGGCAATTTACATCCCGCCCATCAGCGTAGCAAGGCTCCCATGTCTCCATGGCCTGTCCTGCTTTTCTGTTTTTTACAATTTTTTCAGCATGGCCCTTTTGACCGAGGGCAAGCGAGACTTCTTTGTAGCGCTGATTTGCCCTTCCGGCTTGCTTGGTTGGCCAAAAACGGCGCATGCGTTTTTTCCTGAATATATTCAGGAAAAAACGCATGCGCCGTTTTTTGCCAAGGGCATCATTGTCAACGTTTTGCCGCTTTTCATGTGCTTTACAGGCGATTCGAATCTACATCCTGAAATCTGTTTCCTGAAAATCTGCCTTGCTTTCAAATCCTCTTCGTTGCCTTCCCTCAATATATTTGTTGACGAGAGTTCTCATTGATAACTCTGCACGTTTGTGAATTGCAGTGCCCCTGAGCTCCATTTGTCTACTCGCTTTTTTGGGAGCTGGCCGCAAAAGCGCAGGATTGCTTCAGGCCCTATTTTGGTTCTGGGGGGCAGGCTGAGCCTGTGGTTCATTCTTCTTACTGATGGTAAAATGGAGTGACCTGTGCCTGTCCCAACACCTAGGGCTAGTCTCTCGTTGGTTGCCCGTCTTCCCGTTCATCCTCAGGAAAATTGCAACCTGTACGATACAGGAGTTTAAAGATGCTGATTCTCCAGGTAGGGAGATGGTGAATCAAGCGGCTGGAATGGGGAACCCGAGCACAAGGAGAGGAGAAATGAGGTGCGTTTTAGAAAGCTTTCCCGATCTCACGGCATACCATCTTCTGGGTTTCACATGCATGTTTGGATGTAGGAAGATGCCCTTGTACCTGGAGATTTGAGACCCATGGGGTGGGTACCCCGCGGTATTACTTTAAAGTATCTGCGTTTGCTCACCCAACCTCACCAATCCTCTCAGCCCCAAGAGTGTCCAGCCTTATGTCTCATCCAGCTGTGGGTCTAGATATGGTCAATCCAGGTTGCATCAGAGACCCTGAACCGATTTTGTAAGAATTTCTCTCTCTTTCACTGTCTTTGCTTTGTGGGTTTTTTAAAGTAATGTATGTTTAGAATGGGGTTTGGCTGCTTTTCCCTGCTGCGTTTATGCCGCTTTACACCCTCTTGATTCACTTGCAGAGAGATATCAATACACAGGTTTTCAGATTCATACTAGTCAGATATATTCTTGTGCGGTAACTAGGGGGTGTTGAGTCCAGTTCACTGAGCAGGGAGTAGGCCTTGTCTATTACATATTTGGCTTATGGAGCGGTCTCTGAGCTAATTTCAAACCCTTGTTTTATGCATCACCCCACCTCACCTTTCCGGTTAAGCAGCCATAGTGTGTCTTCTAAAGGTGTGCCTCTGTTCTGTTTTGTAATTCAGTTCAAGTGTAGCGATTTTGACATTCCCTCTATAAGCGATATCTTAGGATAAGTGCCTTTTTCTGTGTGACTTATTTCAATTAGAATCATTGTACCTAAATCCACTCATCATGCTGCTAACTAGCCTTATGACATTGATTTCATGGCTGAGTGATATTCCATTGTGCCAAGTACCACCATTTGTTTATCCATTTTTCTCTTTCCTGGGATATTGAAGGTGTACCGAAGCGGAGGTTCTTGGCAACAGAACAGCCGTAAATTTTGGGGTGCCTGTGTCTTGTTGATTTTTATTTTTCCCAATTTATACGCCCATGAGTGGAAGTGCCCTATGCTCTCTACGCTGTGTTTATTACTTGTTTCAGGACACACCGTACACTTCTCCAGAGTGCCTGTTGGCAATTTACATCCCGCCCATCAGCGTAGCAAGGCTCCCATGTCTCCATGGCCTGTCCTGCTTTTCTGGTGTTTACACTTTGTTCAGCATGGCCCTTTTGACCGAGGGAAAGCGAGACTTCTTTGTAGCGCTGATTTGCCCTTCCGGCTTGCTTGCTTGGCCAAAAAGGGCGTATGCGTTTTTTCCTGAATCTATTCAGGAAAAAACGCATACGCCCTTTTTGGCCAAGGGCATCATTGTCAACGTTTTGCCGCTTTTCATGTGCTTTAAAGGCGAGTCGAATCTACCTCCTGAAATCTGTTTCCTGCAAATCTGCCTTGCTTTCAAATCCTCTTCGTTGCCTTCCCTCAATATATTTGTGGACGAGAGTTCTCATTTATAACTCTGCACGTTTGTGAATTGCAGTGCCCATGAGCTCCATTTGTCTCCTCGCTTTTTTGGGAGCTGGCCGCAAAAGCGCAGGATTGCTTCAGGCCCTATTTTGGTTCTGGGGGGCAGGCAGAGCCTGTGGTTCATTCTTCTTCCTGATGGGAAAGTGCAGTGACCTGTGCCTGTCCCAACACCTAGGGCTAGTCTCTCGTTGGTTCCCCGTCTTCCCCTTCATCCTCAGGACAAATTGCAACCAGGACGAAACAGGAGGTTAAAGGTGCTGATTCTCCAATTAGGGAGATGGTTAGTCAAGTGGCTGGAATGGCGAACCCGAGCACAAGGAGAGGAGAAATTAGGTGCGTTTTAGAAGCCTTTCCCGATCTCACGGCATACAATTCTCTGGGTTTCCCATGCATGATTTGATGTACGAAGATGCCCTTGTACATGGAGATTTGAGAGCCTTGGGGTGGGTACACCGCAGTATTACTTTAAAGTATCTGCATTTGCTCACCCAACCTCACCAATCCTCTCAGCCGCAAGAGTGTGCAGCCTTATGTCTCATCCAGCTGTGGGTCTAGATATGGTCAATCCAGGTTGCATCAGAGACCCTGAACGGATTTTGGAAGAATTTCTCTCTCTTTCACTGTCTTTGTTTTGTGGGTTTTTTAAAGTAATTTATGTTTAGAATCGGGCTTGGCTGCTTTTCCCTGCTGTGTTGATGCCGCTTTACACCCTCTTGATTCACTTGCAGAGAGATATCGATACATAGGTTTTCAGATTCATACTAGTTAGATATATTCTTGTGCGGTGACTAGGGGGTGTTGAGTCCAGTTCACTGAGCAGGGAGTAGGCCTTGTCTATTACATATTTGGCTTATGGAGCGGTGTCTGAGCTAATTTCAAACCCTTGTTTTATGCATCACCCCACCTCACCTTTCCAGTTAAGCAGCCATAGTGTGTCTTCTAAAGGTGTGACTCTGTTCTGTTTGTAATTCAGTTCAAGTGTAGCGATTTTGACATTCCCTCTATAAGCGATATCTTAGGATAAGTGCCTTTTTCTGTGTGACTTATTTCACTTAGAATCATCGTACCTAAATCCACTCATCATGCTGCTAACTAGCCTTATGACATTGATTTCATGGCTGAGTGATATTGCATTGTGCCAAGTACCACCATTTCTTTATCCATTTTTCTCTTTCCTGGGATATTGAAGGTGTACCGAAGTGGAGGTTCTTGGCAACAGAGCAGCCGTAAACTTTAGGGTGCCTGTGTCTTGTTGATTTTTAGTTTTCCCAATTTATACGCCCATGAGTGGAATTGCCCTATGCTCTCTACGCTGTGTTTATTACTTGTTTCAGGACACACCGTACTCTTCTCCAGAGTGCCTGTTGGTAATTTACATCCCCCCCATCAGCGTAGCAAGGCTCCCATGTCTCCATGGCCTGTCCTGCTTTTCTGGTTTTTACAGTTTGTTCAGCATGGCCCTTTTGACCGAGGGCAAGCGAGACTTCTTTGTAGCGCTGATTTGGCCTTCCGGCTTGCTTGGTTGGCCAAAAAGGGCGTATGCGTTTTTTCCTGAATATATTCAGGAAAAAACGCATACGCCCTTTTTGGCCAAGGGCATCATTGTCAACGTTTTGCCGCTTTTCATGTGCTTTAAAGACGAGTCGAATCTACCTCCTGAAATCTGTTTCCTGCAAATCTGCCTTGCTTTCAAATCCTCTTCGTTGCCTTCCCTCAATATATTTGTGGACGAGAGTTCTCATTTATAACTCTGCACGTTTGTGAATTGCAGTGCCCCTGAGCTCCGTTAGTCTCCTCGCTTTTTTGGGAGCTGGCCGCAAAAGCGCAGGATTGTTTCAGGCCCTATTTTGGTTCTGGGGGGCAGGCTGAGCCTGTGGTTCATTCTTCTTCCTGATGGGAAAATGGAGTGACCTACGCCTGTCCCAACACCTAGGGCTCGTCTCTCGTTGGTTCCCCGTCTTCCCGTTCATCCTCAGGACAAATTGCAACCTAGACGAAACAGTAGGTTAAAGGTGCTGATTCTCCAAGTAGGGAGATGGTTAGTCAAGCGGCTGGAATGGCGAACCCGAGCACAAGGAGAGGAGAAATGAGGTGCGTTTTAGAAGCCTTTCCCGATCTCACGGCGTACCATCTTCTGGGTTTCCCATGCATGTTTTGATGTAGGAAGATGCCCTTGTACCTGGAGATTTGAGACCCATGGGGTGGGTACCCCGCGGTGTTACTTTAAAGTATCTGCGTTAGCTCACCCAACCTCACCAATCCTCTCAGCCCCAAGAGTGTCCAGCCTTATGTCTCATCCAGCTGTGGGTCTAGCTATGGTCAATCCAGGTTGCATCAGAGACCTGAACGGATTTTGTAAGAATTTCTCTCTCTTTCACTGTCTTTGTTTTGTGGGATTTTTAAAGTAATTTATGTTTAGAATGGGGCTTGGCTGCTTTTCCCTGCTGTGTTTATGCCGCTTTACACCCTCTTGATTCACTTGCAGAGAGATATCGATACATGGGTTTTCAGATTCTTACGAGTCAGATATATTCTTGTGCGGTGACTAGGGGGTGTTGAGTCCAGTTCACTGAGCAGGGAGTAGGCCTTGTCTATTACATATTTGGCTTATGGAGCGGTCTCTGAGCTAATTTCAAACCCTTGTTTTATGCATCACCCCACCTCACCTTTCCCGACAGCAGCCATAGTGTGTCTTCCAAAGGTGTGACTCTGTTCTGTTTTGTAATTCAGTTCAAGTGTAGTGATTTTGACATTCCCTCTATAAGCGATATCTTAGGATAAGTGTCTTTTTCTGTGTGACTTATTTCACTTAGAATCATCGGACCTAAATCCACTCATCATGCTGCTAACTGGCCTTATGACATTGATTTCATGGCTGAGTGATATTCCATTGTGCCAAGTCCCACCATTTCTTTATCCATTTTTCTCTTTCCTGGGATATTGAAGGTGTACCGAAGTGGACGTTCTTGGAAACAGAGCAGCCGTAAAGCTTGGGATGCCTGTGTCTTGTTGATTTTTAGTTCTCCCGATTTATACGCCCATGAGTGGAAATGCCCTATGCTCTCTAAGCTGTGTTTATTATTGTTTCAGGACACACCGTACACTTCTCCAGAGTGCCTGTTGGCAATTTACATCCCGCCCATCAGCGTAGCAAGGCTCCCATGTCTCCATGGCCTGTCCTGCTTTTCTGGTTTTTACACATTTTTCAGCATGGCCCTTTAGACCGAGGGCAAGCGAGACTTCTTTGTAGCGCTGATTTGCCCTTCCGGCTTGCTTGGTTGGCCAAAAAGGGCGCATGCGTTTTTTCCTGAATATATTCAGGAAAAAACGCATGCGCCCTTTTTGGCCAAGGGCATCATTGTCAACGTTTTTCCGCTTTTCATGTGCTTTAAAGGCGAGTCGAATCTACCTCCTGAAATCTGTTTCCTGCAAATCTGCCTTGCTTTCAAATCCTCTTCGTTGCCTTCCCTCAATATATTTGTGGACGAGAGTTCTCATTTATAACTCTGCACGTTTGTGAATTGCAGTGCCCCTGAGCTCCATTTGTCTCCTCGCTTTTTTGGGAGCTGGCCGCAAAAGCGCAGGATTGCTTCAGGCCCTATTTTGGTTCTGGGGGGCAGGCTGAGCCTGTGGTTCATTCTTCTTCCTGATGGGAAAATGGAGTGACCTGTGCCTGTCCCAACACCTAGGGCTAGTCTCTCGTTGGTTCCCCGTCTTCCCGTTCATCCTCAGGACAAATTGCAACCTGTACGAAACAGGAGGTTAAAGGTGCTGATTCTCCAAGTAGGGAGATGGTTAGTCAAGTGGCTGGAATGGCGAACCCGAGCACAAGGAGAGGAGAAATGAGGTGCGTTTTAGAAACCTTTCCCGATATCACGGCATACCATCTTCTGGGTTTCCCATGCATGTTTTGATGTAGGAAGATGCCCTGGTACCTGGAGATTTGAGACCCATGGGGTGTGTACCCCGCGGTGTTACTTTAAAATATCTGGGTTTGCTCACCCAACCTCACCAATCCTCTCAGCCCCAAGAGTGTCCAGCCTTATGTCTCATCCAGCTGTGGGTCTAGATATGGTCAATCCAAGTTGCATCAGAGACCCTGAACGGATTTTGTAAGAATTTCTCTTTCACTGTCTTTGTTTTGTGGGTTTTTAAAATAATTTATGTTTAGAATCGGGCTTGGCTGCTTTTCTATGCTGTGTTTATGCCGCTTTAAACCCTCTTGATTCACTTTCAGAGAGATATCGATACATAGGTTTTCAGATTCTTACTACTCAGATATATTCTTGTGCAGTGACTAGGGGGTGTTGAGTCCAGTTCACTGAGCAGGGAGTAGGCCTTTTCTATTACATATTTGGCTTATGGAGAGGTCTCTGAGCTAATTTCAAACCCTTGTTTTATGCATCACCCCACCTCACCTTTCCCGTTAAGCAGCCATAGTGTGTCTTCTAAAGGTGTGACCCTGTTCTGTTTTGTAATTCAGTTCAAGTGTAGCGATTTTGACATTCCCTCTATAAGCGATATCTTAGGATAAGTGTCTTTTTCTGTGTGACTTATTTCACTTAGAATCATCGTCGCTAAATCCACTCATCATGCTGCTAACTAGCCTTATGACATTGATTTCATGGCTGAGTGATATTCCATTGGGCCAAGTACCACCATTTCTTTATCCATTTTTCTCTTTCTGGGATATTGAAGGTGTACCGAAGTGGAGGTTTTTGGAAACAGAGCAGCCGTAAAGGTTGGGGTGCCTGTCTCTTGTTGATTTTTATTTTTCCCAATTTATACGCCCATGAGTGGAAGTGTCCTATGCACTCTAAGCTGTGTTTATTACTTGTTTCAGGACACACCGTACCCTTCTCCAGAGTGGCTGTTGGCAATTTACAACCTGCCCATCAGCGTAGCAAGGCTCCCATGTCTCCATGGCCTGTCCTGCTTTTCTGGTTTTTACACTTTTTTCAGCATGGCCCTTTTGACCGAGGGCAAGCGAGACTTCTTTGTAGCGCTGATTTGCCCTTCCGGCTTGCTTGGTTGGCCAAAAAGGGCGTATGCCTTTTTTACTGAATATATTCAGGAAAAAACGCATACGCCCTTTTTGGCCAAGGGCATCATTGTCAACGTTTTGCCACTTTTCATGTGCTTTAAAGGCGAGTCGAATCTACCTCCTGAAATCTGTTTCCTGCAAATCTGCCTTGCTTTCAAATCCTCTTCGTTGCCTTCCCTCAATATATTTGTGGACGAGAGTTCTCATTGATAACTCTGCACGTTTGTGTATTGGAGTGCCCCTGAGCTCCATTTGTCTCCTCGCTTTTTTGGGAGCTGTCCGCAAAAGCGCAGGATTGCTTCAGGCCCTTTTTTGGTTCTGTGGGGCAGGCTGAGCCTGTGGTTCATTCTTCTTCCTGATGGTAAAATGGAGTGACCTGTGCCTGTCCCAAGACCTAGGGCTAGTCTCTCGTTGGTTGCCCGTCTTCCCTTTCATCCTCAGGACAAATTGCACCCTGTACAAAACAGGAGGTTAAAGGTGCTGATTCTCCAAGTAGGGAGATGGTTAGTCAAGCGGCTAGAATGGCGAATCCGAGCACAAGGAGAGGAGAAATGAGGTGCGTTTTAGAAGCCTTTCCCGATCTCACAGCATACCATCTTCTGGGTTTCCCATGCATGTTTTGATGTAGGAAGATGCCCTTGTACCTGGAGATTTGAGACCCATGGGGTGGGTACCCCGCAGTGTTACTTTAAAGTATCTGCATTTGCTCACCCAACCTCACCAATCCTCTGAGCCCCAAGAGTGTCCAGCCTTATGTCTCATCCAGCTGTGGGTCTAGATATGGTCAATCCAGGTTGCATCAGAGACCCTGAACGGATTTTGTAAGAATTTCTCTCTCTTTCACTGTCTTTGTTTTGTGGGTTTTTTAAGTAATTTATGTTTAGAATGGGGCTTGGCTGCTTTTCCCTGCTGTGTTTATGCCGCTTTACACCCTCTTGATTCACTTGCAGAGAGATATCGATACATAGGTTTTCAGATTCTTACTACTCAGATATATTCTTGTGCAGTGACTAGGGGGTGTTGAGTCCAGTTCACTGAGCAGGGAGTAGGCCTTTTCTATTACATATTTGGCTTATGGAGAGGACTCTGAGCTAATTTCAAACCCTTGTTTTATGCATCACCCCACCTCACCTTTCCCGTTAAGCAGCCATAGTGTGTCTTCTAAAGGTGTGACTCTGTTCTGTTTTGTAATTCAGTTCAAGTGTAGCGATTTTGACATTCCCTCTATAAGCGATATCTTAGGATAAGTGTCTTTTTCTGTGTGACTTATTTTACTTAGAATCATCGTTGCTAAATCCACTCATCATGCTGCTAACTAGCCTTATGACATTGATTTCATGGCTGAGTGATATTCCATTGGGCCAAGTACCACTATTTCTTTATCCATTTTTCTCTTTCTGGGATATTGAAGGTGTACCGAAGTGGAGGTTCTTGGAAATAGAGCAGCCGTAAATGTTGGGGAGCCTGTGTTTTTTTGATTTTTAGTTTTCCCAATTTATACGCCCATGAGTGGAAGTGCCCTATGCTCTCTACGCTGTGTTTATTAATTGTTTCAGGACACACCGTACTCTTCTCCAGAGTGCCTGTTGGCAATTTACATCCCGCCCATCAGCGTAGCAAGGCTCCCATGTCTCCATGGCCTGTCCTGCTTTTCTGGTTTTTACACTTTGTTCAGCATGGCCCTTTTGACCGAGGGCAAGCGAGACTTCTTTGTAGCGCTGATTTGCCCTTCTGACTTGCTTGGTTGGCCAAAAAGGGCGTATGCGTTTTTTCCTGAATATATTCAGGAAAAAACGCATACGCCCTTTTTGGCCAAGGGCATCATTGTCAACGTTTTGCCGCTTTTCATGTGCTTTATAGGTGAGTCGAATCTACCCCCTGAAATCTGTTTCCTGCAAATCTGCCTTGCTTTCAAATCCTCTTCGTTGCCTTCCCTCAATATATTTGTGGACGAGAGTTCTCATTTATAACTCTGCACGTTTGTGAATTGCAGTGCCCCTGAGCTCCATTTGTCTCCTCGCTTTTTTGGGAGCTGGCCGCAAAAGCGCAGGATTGCTTCAGGCCCTATTTTGGTTCTGGGGGGCAGGCTGAGCCTGTGGTTCATTCTTCTTCCTGATGGGAAAATGGAGTGACCTGTGCCTGTCCCAACACCTAGGGCTCGTCTCTCGTTGGTTCCGCGTCTTTCCGTTCATCCTCAGGACAGATTGCAACCTGTACAGTCAGGAGGTTAAAGGTGCTGATTCTCCAAATAGGGAGATGGTTAGTCAAGCAGCTGGAATGGTGAACCCGAGCACAAGGAGAGGAGAAATGAGGTGCGTTTTAGAAACCTTTGCCGATCTCATGGCATACAATCTTCTGGGTTTCCCATGCATGTTTTGATGTAGGAAGATGCCCTTGTACCTGGAGATTTGAGACCCATGGGGTGTGTTCCCCGCAGTGTTACTTTAAAGTATCTGCGTTTGCTCACCCAACCTCACCAATCCTCTGAGCCCCAAGAGTGTCCAGCCTTATGTCTCATCCAGCTGTGGGTCTAGATATGGTGAATCCAGGTTGCATCAGAGACCCTGAACGGATTTTGTAAGAATTTCTCTCTCTTTCACTGTCTTTGTTTTGTGGGTTTTTTAAAGTAATTTATGTTTAGAATCGGGCTTGGCTGCTTTTCCCTGCTGTGTTGATGCCGCTTTACACCCTCTTGATTCACTTGCAGAGAGATATCGATACATAGGTTTTCAGATTCTTACTACTCAGATATATTCTTGTGTGGTGACTAGGGTGTGTTGAGTCCAGTTCACTGAGCAGGGAGTAGGCCTTGTCTATTACATATTTGGCTTATGGAGCGGTCTCTGAGCTAATTTCAAACCCTTGTTTTATGCATCACCCCACCTCACCTTTCCCGTTCAGCAGCCATAGTGTGTCTTCTAAAGGTGTGACTCTGTTCTGTTTTGTAATTCAGTTCAAGTGTAGCGATTTTGCCATTCCCTCTATAAGCGATATCTTAGGATAAGTGTCTTTTTCTGTGTGACTTATTTCACTTAGAATCATCGTCGCTAAATCCACTCATCATGCTGCTAACTAGCCTTATGACATTGATTTCATGACTGAGTGACATTCCATTGTGCCAAGTACCACCATTTGTTTATCCATTTTTCTCTTTCCTGGGATATTGAAGGTGTACCGAAGTGGAGGTTCTTGGAAACAGAGCAGCTGTAAAGTTTGGGGTGCCTGTGTCTTGTTGATTTTTAGTTTTCCCAATTTATACGCCCATGAGTGGAAGTGCCCTATGCTCTCTAAGCTGTGTTTATTACTTGTTTCAGGACACACCGTACACTTCTCCAGAGTGCCTGTTGGCAATTTACATCCCGCCCATCAGCGTAGCAAGGCTCCCATGTCTCCATGGCCTGTCCTGCTTTTCTGTTTTTTACAATTTTTTCAGCATGGCCCTTTTGACCGAGGGCAAGCGAGACTTCTTTGTAGCGCTGATTTGCCCTTCCGGCTTGCTTGGTTGGCCAAAAACGGCGCATGCGTTTTTTCCTGAATATATTCAGGAAAAAACGCATGCGCCGTTTTTTGCCAAGGGCATCATTGTCAACGTTTTGCCGCTTTTCATGTGCTTTACAGGCGATTCGAATCTACATCCTGAAATCTGTTTCCTGAAAATCTGCCTTGCTTTCAAATCCTCTTCGTTGCCTTCCCTCAATATATTTGTTGACGAGAGTTCTCATTGATAACTCTGCACGTTTGTGAATTGCAGTGCCCCTGAGCTCCATTTGTCTACTCGCTTTTTTGGGAGCTGGCCGCAAAAGCGCAGGATTGCTTCAGGCCCTATTTTGGTTCTGGGGGGCAGGCTGAGCCTGTGGTTCATTCTTCTTACTGATGGTAAAATGGAGTGACCTGTGCCTGTCCCAACACCTAGGGCTAGTCTCTCGTTGGTTGCCCGTCTTCCCGTTCATCCTCAGGAAAATTGCAACCTGTACGATACAGGAGTTTAAAGATGCTGATTCTCCAGGTAGGGAGATGGTGAATCAAGCGGCTGGAATGGGGAACCCGAGCACAAGGAGAGGAGAAATGAGGTGCGTTTTAGAAAGCTTTCCCGATCTCACGGCATACCATCTTCTGGGTTTCACATGCATGTTTGGATGTAGGAAGATGCCCTTGTACCTGGAGATTTGAGACCCATGGGGTGGGTACCCCGCGGTATTACTTTAAAGTATCTGCGTTTGCTCACCCAACCTCACCAATCCTCTCAGCCCCAAGAGTGTCCAGCCTTATGTCTCATCCAGCTGTGGGTCTAGATATGGTCAATCCAGGTTGCATCAGAGACCCTGAACCGATTTTGTAAGAATTTCTCTCTCTTTCACTGTCTTTGCTTTGTGGGTTTTTTAAAGTAATGTATGTTTAGAATGGGGTTTGGCTGCTTTTCCCTGCTGCGTTTATGCCGCTTTACACCCTCTTGATTCACTTGCAGAGAGATATCAATACACAGGTTTTCAGATTCATACTAGTCAGATATATTCTTGTGCGGTAACTAGGGGGTGTTGAGTCCAGTTCACTGAGCAGGGAGTAGGCCTTGTCTATTACATATTTGGCTTATGGAGCGGTCTCTGAGCTAATTTCAAACCCTTGTTTTATGCATCACCCCACCTCACCTTTCCGGTTAAGCAGCCATAGTGTGTCTTCTAAAGGTGTGCCTCTGTTCTGTTTTGTAATTCAGTTCAAGTGTAGCGATTTTGACATTCCCTCTATAAGCGATATCTTAGGATAAGTGCCTTTTTCTGTGTGACTTATTTCAATTAGAATCATTGTACCTAAATCCACTCATCATGCTGCTAACTAGCCTTATGACATTGATTTCATGGCTGAGTGATATTCCATTGTGCCAAGTACCACCATTTGTTTATCCATTTTTCTCTTTCCTGGGATATTGAAGGTGTACCGAAGCGGAGGTTCTTGGCAACAGAACAGCCGTAAATTTTGGGGTGCCTGTGTCTTGTTGATTTTTATTTTTCCCAATTTATACGCCCATGAGTGGAAGTGCCCTATGCTCTCTACGCTGTGTTTATTACTTGTTTCAGGACACACCGTACACTTCTCCAGAGTGCCTGTTGGCAATTTACATCCCGCCCATCAGCGTAGCAAGGCTCCCATGTCTCCATGGCCTGTCCTGCTTTTCTGGTGTTTACACTTTGTTCAGCATGGCCCTTTTGACCGAGGGAAAGCGAGACTTCTTTGTAGCGCTGATTTGCCCTTCCGGCTTGCTTGCTTGGCCAAAAAGGGCGTATGCGTTTTTTCCTGAATCTATTCAGGAAAAAACGCATACGCCCTTTTTGGCCAAGGGCATCATTGTCAACGTTTTGCCGCTTTTCATGTGCTTTAAAGGCGAGTCGAATCTACCTCCTGAAATCTGTTTCCTGCAAATCTGCCTTGCTTTCAAATCCTCTTCGTTGCCTTCCCTCAATATATTTGTGGACGAGAGTTCTCATTTATAACTCTGCACGTTTGTGAATTGCAGTGCCCATGAGCTCCATTTGTCTCCTCGCTTTTTTGGGAGCTGGCCGCAAAAGCGCAGGATTGCTTCAGGCCCTATTTTGGTTCTGGGGGGCAGGCAGAGCCTGTGGTTCATTCTTCTTCCTGATGGGAAAGTGCAGTGACCTGTGCCTGTCCCAACACCTAGGGCTAGTCTCTCGTTGGTTCCCCGTCTTCCCGTTCATCCTCAGACAAATTGCAACCTGTACAATCAGGAGGTTAAAGGTGCTGATTCTCCAAGTAGGGAGATGGTTGGTCAAGCAGCTGGAATGGCGAACCCGAGCACAAGGAGAGGAGAAATGAGGTGCGTT
Organism: Eubalaena glacialis; assembly: GCF_028564815.1. Classification (NCBI taxonomy): domain Eukaryota; kingdom Metazoa; phylum Chordata; class Mammalia; order Artiodactyla; family Balaenidae; genus Eubalaena; species Eubalaena glacialis. The sequence continues at coordinate 182,031 of NW_026871252.1, forward strand.
TTAGAAACCTTTCCCGATCTCATGGCATACCATTTTCTGGGTTTCCCGTGCATGTTTTGATGTAGGAAGATGCCCTTGTACCTGGAGATTTGAGACCCATGGGGTGGGTACCCCGCGGTGTTACTTTAAAGTATCTGCATTTGCTCACCCGACCTCACCAATCCTCTCAGCCCCAAGAGTGTCCAGCCTTATGTCTCATCCAGCTGTGGGTCTAGATATGGTCAATCCAGGTTGCATCAGAGAACCTGAACGGATTTTGTAAGAATTTCTCTCTCTTTCACTGTCTTTGCTTTCTGGGTTTTTTAAAGTAATGTATGTTTAGAATGTGGTTTGGCTGCTTTTCCCTGCTGTGTTTATGCCACTTTACACCCTCTTGATTCACTTGCAGAGAGATATCGATACATAGGTTTTCAGATTCATACTAATCAGATATAATCTTGTGCGGTGACTACGGGGTGTTGAGTCCAGTTAACTGACCAGGGAGTAGGCCTTGTCTATTACATATTTGGCTTATGGAGCGGTGTCTGAGCTAATTTCAAACCCTTGTTTTATGCATCACCCCACCTCAACTTTCCGGTTAAGCAGCCATAGTGTGTCTTCTAAAGGTGTGCCTCTGTTCTGTTTTGTAATTCAGTTCAAGTTTAGCGATTTTGACATTCCCTCTATAAGCGATATCTTAGGATAAGTGCCTTTTTCTGTGTGACTTATTTCACTTAGAATCATCGTCGCTAAATCCACTCATCATGCTGCTAACTAGCCTTATGACGTTGATTTCATGGCTGAGTGATATTCCATTGTGCCAAGTACCACCATTTCTTTATCCATTTTTCTCTTTCCTGGGATATTGAAGGTGTACCGAAGCGGAGGTTCTTGGCAACAGAGCAGCCGTAAAGTTTGGGGTGCCTGTGTCTTGTTGATTTTTAGTTTTCCCAATTTATACGCCCATGAGTGGAAGTGCCCTATGCTCTCTACACTGTGTTTATTACTTGTTTCAGGACACACCGTACTCTTCTCCAGAGTGCCTGTTGGCAATTTTCATCCCGCCCATCAGCGTAGCAAGGCTCCCATGTCTCCATGGCCTGTCCTGCTTTTCTGGTTTTTACACTTTGTTCAGCATGGCCCTTTTGACCGAGGGCAAGCGAGACTTCTTTGTAGCACTGATTTACCCTTCCGGCTTGCTTGGTTGGCCAAAAAGGGCGTATGCGTTTTTTCCTGAATATATTCAGGAAAAAACGCATACGCCCTTTTTGGCCAAGGGCATCATTGTCAACGTTTTGCCGCTTTTCATGTGCTTTAAAGACGAGTCGAATCTACCTCCTGAAATCTGTTTCCTGCAAATCTGCCTTGCTTTCAAATCCTCTTCGTTGCCTTCCCTCAATATATTTGTGGACGAGAGTTCTCATTTATAACTCTGCACGTTTGTGTATTGCAGTGCCCCTGAGCTCCATTTGTCTCCTCGCTTTTTTGGGAGCTGGCCGCAAAAGCACAGGATTGCTTCAGGCCCTATTTTGGTTCTGGGGGGCAGGCTGAGCCTGTGGTTCATTCTTCTTCCTGATGGGAAAATGGAGTGACCTACGCCTGTCCCAACACCTAGGGCTCGTCTCTCGTTGGTTCCGCGTCTTCCCGTTCATCCTCAGGACAAATTGCAACCTGTACAATCAGGAGGTTAAAGGTGCTGATTCTCCAAGTAGGGAGATGGTTGGTCAAGCAGCTGGAATGGCGAACCCGAGCACAAGGAGAGGAGAAATGAGGTGCGTTTTAGAAACCTTTCCCGATTTCATGGCATACCATCTTCTGGGTTTCCCATGCATGTTTTGATGTAGGAAGATGCCCTTGTACCTGGAGATTTGAGACCCATGGGGTGTGTTCCCCGCAGTTTTACTTTAAAGTATCTGCGTTTGCTCACCCGACCTCACCAATCCTCTCAGCCCCAAGAGTGTCCAGCCTTATGTCTCATCCAGCTGTGGGTCTAGATATGGTCAATCCAGGTTGCATCAGAGACCCTGAACGGATTTTGTAAGAATTTCTCTCTCTTTCACTGTCTTTGTTTTGTGGGTTTTTTAAAGTAATTTATGTTTAGAATCGGGCTTGGGTGCTTTTCCCTGCTGTGTTGATGCCGCTTTACACCCTCTTGATTCACTTGCAGAGAGATATCGATACATAGGTTTTCAGATTCTTACTAGTCAGATATATTCTTGTGTGGTGACTAGGGTGTGTTGAGTCCAGTTCACTGAGCAGGGAGTAGGCCTTGTCTATTACATATTTGGCTTATGGAGCGGTCTCTGAGCTAATTTCAAACCCTTGTTTTATGCATCACCCCACCTCACCTTTCCCGTTAAGCAGCCATAGTGTGTCTTCTAAAGGTGTGACTCTGTTCTGTTTTGTAATTCAGTTCAAGTGTAGCGATTTTGACATTCCCTCTATAAGCGATATCTTAGGATAAGTGTCTTTTTCTGTGTGACTTATTTCACTTAGAATCATCGTCGCTAAATCCACTCATCATGCTGCTAACTAGCCTTATGACATTGATTTCATGGCTGAGTGACATTCCATTGTGCCAATTACCACCATTTGTTTATCCATTTTTCTCTTTCCTGGGATATTGAAGGTGTACCGAAGTGGAGGTTCTTGGAAACAGAGCAGCTGTAAATTTTGGGGTGCCTGTGTCTTGTTGATTTTTAGTTTTCCCAATTTATACGCCCATGAGTGGAAGTGCCCTATGCTCTCTAAGCTGTGTTTATTACTTGTTTCAGGACACACCGTACACTTCTCCAGAGTGCCTGTTGGCAATTTACATCCCGCCCATCAGCGTAGCAAGGCTCCCATGTCTCCATGGCCTGTCCTGCTTTTCTGGTTTTTACACTTTGTTCAGCATGGCCCTTTTGACCGAGGGAAAGCGAGACTTCTTTGTAGCGCTGATTTGCCCTTCCCGCTTGCTTGGTTGGCCAAAAAGGGCGTATGCGTTTTTTCCTGAATATATTCAGGAAAAAACGCATACGCTCTTTTTGGCCAAGGGCCTCATTGTCAATGTTTTGCCGCTTTTCATGTGCTTTACAGGCGAGTGGAATCTACATCCTGAAATCTGTTTCCTGCAAATCTGCCTTGCTTTCAAATCCTCTTCGTTGCCTTCCCTCAATATATTTGTGGACGAGAGTTCTCATTGATAACTCTGCACGTTTGTGATTTGCAGTGCCCCTGAGCTCCATTTGTCTCCTCGGTTTTTTGGGAGCTGGCCGCAAAAGCACAGGATTGCTTCAGGCCCTATTTTGGTTCTGGGGGGCAGGCTGAGCCTGTGGTTAATTCTTCTTCCTGATGGGTAAATGGAGTGACCTGTGCCTGTCCCAAAACCTAGGGCTAGTCTGTCGTTGTTTCCCCGTCTTCCCCTTCATCCTCAGGACAAATTGCAACCTGGACGAAATAGGAGGTTAAAGGTGCTGATTCTCCAATTAGGGAGATGGTTAGTCAAGTGGCTGGAATGGCGAACCCGAGCACAAGGAGAGGAGAAATGAGGTGCGTTTTAGAAACCTTTCCCGATCTCATGGCATACCATCTTCTGGGTTTCCCATGCATGTTTTGATGTAGGAAGATGCCCTTGTACCTGGAGATTTGAGACCCATGGGGTGTGTTCCCCACAGTATTACTTTAAAGTATCTGCGTTTGATCACCCAACCTCACCAATCCTCTCAGCCCCAAGAGTGTCCAGCCTTATGTCTCATCCAGCTGTGGGTCTAGATATGGTGAATCCAGGTTGCATCAGAGACCCTGAACGGATTTTGTAAGAATTTCTCTCTCTTTCACTGTCTTTGTTTTGTGGGTTTTTTAAAGTAATTTATGTTTAGAATCGGGCTTGGCTGCTTTTCCCTGCTGTGTTGATGCCGCTTTACACCCTCTTGATTCACTTGCAGAGAGATATCGATACATATGTTTTCAAATTCTTACTACTCAGATATATTCTTGTGTGGTGACTAGGGTGTGTTGAGTCCAGTTCACTGAGCAGGGAGTAGGCCTTGTCTATTACATATTTGGCTTATGGAGCGGTCTCTGAGCTAATTTCAAACCCTTGTTTTATGCATCACCCCACCTCACCTTTCCCGTTAAGCAGCCATAGTGTGTCTTCTAAAGGTGTGACTCTGTTCTGTTTTGTAATTCAGTTCAAGTGTAGCGATTTTGACATTCCCTCTATAAGCGATATCTTAGGATAAGTGTCTTTTTCTGTGTGACTTATTTCACTTAGAATCATCGTACCTAAATCCACTCATCATGCTGCTAACTAGCCTTATGACATTGATTTCATGGCTGAGTGATATTCCATTGTGCCAAGTACCACCATTTCTTTATCCACTTTTCTCTTTCCTGGTATATTGAAAGTGTACCGAAGCGGAGGTTCTTGGAAACAGAGCAGCCGTAAACTTTAGGGTGCCTGTGTCTTGTTGATTTTTAGTTTTCCCAATTTATACGCCCATGAGTGGGAGTGCCCTATGCTCTCTAAGCTGTGTTTATTACTTGTTTCAGGACACACCGTACTCTTCTCCAGAGTACCTGTTGGCAATTTACATCCCGCCCATCAGCGTAGCAAGGCTCCCTTGTCTCCATGGCCTGTCCTGCTTTTCTGGTTTTTACACTTTGTTCAGCATGGCCCTTTTGACCGAGGGCAAGCGAGACTTCTTTGTAGCGCTGATTTGCCTTTCCGGCTTGCTTGGTTGGCCAAAAAGGGCGTATGCGTTTTTTCCTGAATATATTCAGGAAAAAACGCATACGCCCTTTTTGGCCAAGGGCATCATTGTCAACGTTTTGCCGCTTTTCATGTGCTTTAAAGACGAGTCGAATCTACCTCCTGAAATCTGTTTCCTGCAAATCTGCCTTGCTTTCAAATCCTCTTCGTTGCCTTCCCTCAATATATTTGTGGACGAGAGTTCTCATTTATAACTCTGCACGTTTGTGAATTGTACTGCCCCTGAGCTCCATTTGTCTCCTCGCTTTTTTGGGAGCTGGCCGCAAAAGCGCAGGATTGCTTCAGGCCCTATTTTGGTTCTGGGGGGCAGGCTGAGCCTGTGGTTCATTCTTCTTCCTGATGGGAAAATGGAGTGACCTACGCCTGTCCCAACACCTAGGGCTCGTCTCTCGTTGGTTCCGCGTCTTCCCGTTCATCCTCAGGACAAATTGCAACCTGTACAATAAGGAGGTTAAAGGTGCTGATTCTCCAAGTAGGGAGATGGTTGGTCAAGCAGCTGGAATGGCGAACCCGAGCACAAGGAGAGGAGAAATGAGGTGCGTTTTAGAAACCTTTCCCGATCTCATGGCATACCATCTTCTGGGTTTCCCATGCATGTTTTGATGTAGGAAGATGCCCTTGTACCTGGAGACTTGAGACCCATGGGGTGTGTTCCCCGCAGTTTTACTTTAAAGTATCTGCGTTTGCTCACCCAACCTCACCAATCCTCTCAGCCCCAAGAGTGTCCAGCCTTATGTCTCATCCAGCTGTGGGTCTAGATATGGTCAATCCAGGTTGCATCAGAGACCCTGAACGGATTTTGTAAGAATTTCTCTCTCTTTCACTGTCTTTGTTTTGTGGGTTTTTTAAAGTAATTTATGTTTAGAATCGGGCTTGGGTGCTTTTCCCTGCTGTGTTGATGCCGCTTTACACCCTCTTGATTCACTTGCAGAGAGATATCGATACATAGGTTTTCAGATTCTTACTAGTCAGATATATTCTTGTGTGGTGACTAGGGTGTGTTGAGTCCAGTTCACTGAGCAGGGAGTAGGCCTTGTCTATTACATATTTGGCTTATGGAGCGGTCTCTGAGCTAATTTCAAACCCTTGTTTTATCATCACCCCACCTCACCTTTCCCGTTAAGCAGCCATAGTGTGTCTTCTAAAGGTGTGACTCTGTTCTGTTTTGTAATTCAGTTCAAGTGTAGCGATTTTGACATTCCCTCTATAAGCGATATCTTAGGATAAGTGTCTTTTTCTGTGTGACTTATTTCACTTAGAATCATCGTCGCTAAATCCACTCATCATGCTGCTAACTAGCCTTATGACATTGATTTCATGGCTGAGTGACATTCCATTGTGCCAATTACCACCATTTGTTTATCCATTTTTCTCTTTCCTGGGATATTGAAGGTGTACCGAAGTGGAGGTTCTTGGAAACAGAGCAGCTGTAAATTTTGGGGTGCCTGTGTCTTGTTGATTCTTAGTTTTCCCAATTTATACGCCCATGAGTGGAAGTGCCCTATGCTCTCTAAGCTGTGTTTATTACTTGTTTCAGGACACACCGTACACTTCTCCAGAGTGCCTGTTGGCAATTTACATCCCGCCCATCAGCGTAGCAAGGCTCGCATGTCTCCATGGCCTGTCCTGCTTTTCTGGTTTTTACACTTTTTTCAGCATGGCCCTTTTGACCGAGGGCAAGCGAGACTTCTTTGTAGCGCTGATTTGCCCTTCCGGCTTGCTTGGTTGGCCAAAAACGGCGTATGCGTTTTTTCCTGAATATATTCAGGAAAAAACGCATACGCCCTTTTTGGCCAAGGGCATCATTGTCAACGTTTTGCCGCTTTTCATGTGCTTTACAGGCGAGACGAATCTACATCCTGAAATCTGTTTCCTGAAAATCTGCCTTACTTTCAAATCCTCTTCGTTGCCTTCCCTCAATATATTTGTGGACGAGAGTTCTCCTTTATAACTCTGCACGTTTGTGAATTGCAGTGCCCCTGAGCTCCATTTGTCTCCTCGCTTTTTTGGGAGCTGGCCGCAAAAGCGCAGGATTGCTTCAGGCCCTATTTTGGTTCTGGGGGGCAGGCTGAGCCTGTGGTTCATTCTTCTTCCTGATGGGAAAATGGAGTGACCTGTGCCTGTCCCAACACCTAGGGCTAGTCTCTCGTTGGTTCCCCGTCTTCCCCTTCATCCTCAGGACAAATTGCAACCTGGACGAAACAGTAGGTTAAAGGTGCTGATTCTACAAGTAGGGAGATGGTTAGTCAAGGGGCTGGAATGGTGAACCTGAGCACAAGGAGAGGAGAAATGAGGTGCGTTTTAGAAACCTTTCCCGATCTAATGGCATACCATCTTCTGGGTTTCCCATGCATGTTTTGATGTAGGAAGATTCCCTTGTACCTGGAGGTTTGAGACCCATGTGGTGGGTACCCCGCGGTATTACTTTAAAGTATCTGCATTTGCTCACCCAACCTCACCAATCCTCTCAGCCCCAAGAGTGTCCAGCCTTATGTCTCATCCAGCTGTGGGTCTAGATATGGTCAATCCAGGTTGCATCAGAGACCCTGAACGGATTTTGTAAGAATTTCTCTCTCTTTCACTGTCTTTGCTTTGTGGGTTTTTTAAAGTAATGTATGTTTAGAATGGGGTTTGGCTGCTTTTCCCTGCTGTGTTTATGCCGCTTTACACCCTCTTGATTCCCTTGCAGAGAGATATCGATACATAGGTTTTCAGATTCATACTAGTCAGATATATTCTTGTGCGGTGACTAGGGGGTGTTGAGTCCAGTTCACTGAGCAGGGAGTAGGCCTTGTCTATTACATATTTGGCTTATGGAGCGGTGTCTGAGCTAATTTCAAACCCTTGTTTTATGCATCACCCCACCTCACCTTTCCAGTTAAGCAGCAAGAGTGTGTCTTCTAAAGGTGTGACTCTGTTCTGTTTTGTAATTCAGTTCAAGTGTAGCGATTTTGACATTCCCTCTATAAGCGATATCTTAGGATAAGTGCCTTTTTCTGTGTGACTTATTTCACTTAGAATCATCGTACCTAAATCCACTCATCATGCTGCTAACTAGCCTTATGACATTGATTTCATGGCTGAGTGATATTGCATTGTGCCAAGTACCACCATTTCTTTATCCATTTTTCTCTTTCCTGGTATATTGAAGGTGTACCGAAACGGAGGTTCTTGGCAACAGAGCAGCCGTAAACTTTAGGGTGCCTGTGTCTTGTTGATTTTTAGTTTTCCCAATTTATACGCCCATGAGTGGAAGTGCCCTATGCTCTCTACGCTGTGTTTATTACTTGTTTCAGGACACACCGTACTCTTCTCCAGAGTGCCTGTTGGCAATTTACATCCCGCCCATCAGCATAGCAAGGCCCCCATGTCTCCATGGCCTGTCCTGCTTTTCTGGTTTTTACAGTTTGTTCAGCATGGCCCTTTTGACCGAGGGCAAGCGAGACTTCTTTGTAGCGCTTATTTGCCCTTCCGGCTTGCTTGGTTGGCCAAAAAGGGCGTATGCGTTTTTTCCTGAATATATTCAGGAAAAAACGCATACGCCCTTTTTGGCCAAGGGCATCATTGTCAACGTTTTGTCACTTTTCATGTGCTTTAAAGGCGAGTCAAATCTACCTCCTGAAATCTGTTTCCTGCAAATCTGCCTTGCTTTCAAATCCTCTTCGTTGCCATCCCTCAATATATTTGTGGACGAGAGATCTCATTTATAACTCTGCACGTTTGTGAATTGCAGTGCCCCTGAGCTCCATTTGTCTCCTCGCTTTTTTGGGAGCTGGCCGCAAAAGCGCAGGATTGCTTCAGGCCCTATTTTGGTTCTGGGGGGCAGGCTGAGCCTGTGGTTCATTCTTCTTCCTGATGGGAAAATGGAGTGACCTGTGCCTGTCCCAACACCTAGGGCTAGTCTCTCGTTGGTTCCCCGTCTTCCCGTTCATCATCAGGACAAACTGCAACCTGGACGAAACAGGAGGTTAAAGGTGCTGATTCTCCAAGTAGGGAGATGGTTAGTCAAGCGGCTGGAATGGCGAACCCGAGCACAAGGAGAGGAGAAATGAGGTGCGTTTTAGAAACTTTTCCCGATCTCACGGCATACCATCCTCTGGGTTTCCCATGCATGTTTTGATGTAGGAAGATGCCCTTGTACCTGGAGATTTGAGACCCATGGGGTGGGTACCCCGCAGTATTACTTTAAAGTATCTGCATTTGCTCACCCAACCTCACCAATCCTCTCAGCCGCAAGAGTGTCCAACCTTATGTCTCATCCAGCTGTGGGTCTAGATATGGTCAATCCAGGTTGCATCAGAGACCCTGAACGGATTTTGTAAGAATTTCTCTCTCTTTCACTATCTTCGCTTTGTGGGTTTTTTAAAGTAATGTATGTTTAGAATGGGGTTTGGCTGCTTTTCCCTGCTGTGTTTATGCCGCTTTACACCCTCTTGATTCACTTGCAGAGAGATATCGATACATAGGTTTTCAGATTCATACTAGTCAGATATATTCTTGTGCGGTGACTAGGGGGTGTTGAGTCCAGTTCACTGAGCAGGGAGTAGGCCTTGTGTATTACATATTTGGCTTATGGAGCGGTGTCTGAGCTAATTTCAAACCCTTGTTTTATGCATCACCCCACCTCACCTTTCCCGTTAAGCAGACATAGTGTGTCTTCTAAAGGTGTGACTCTGTTCTGTTTTGTAATTCAGTTCAAGTGTAGCGATTTTGACATTCCCTCTATAAGCGATATCTTAGGATAAGTGCCTTTTTCTGTGTGACTTATTTCACTTAGAATCATCGTACCTAAATCCACTCATCATGCTGCTAACTAGCCTTATGACATTGATTTCATGGCTGAGTGATATTGCATTGTGCCAAGTACCACCATTTCTTTATCCATTTTTCTCTTTCCTGGGATATTGAAGGTGTACCGAAGCGGAGGTTCTTGGCAACAAAGCAGCCGTAAACTTTAGGGTGCCTGTGTCTTGTTGATTTTTAGTTTTCCCAATTTATACGCCCATGAGTGGAAGTGCCCTATGCTCTCAACGCTGTGTTTATTACTTGTTTCAGGACACACCGTACTCTTCTCCAGAGTGCCTGTTGGCAATTTACATCCCGCCCATCAGCGTAGCAAGGCTCCCATGTCTCCATGGCCTGTCCTGCTTTTCTGGTTTTTACACTTTGTTCAGCATGGCCCTTTTGACCGAGGGCAAGCGAGACTTCTTTGTAGCGTTGATTTGCCCTTCCGGCTTGCTTGGTTGGCCAAAAAGGGCGTATGCGTTTTTTCCTGAATATATTCAGGAAAAAACGCATACGCCCTTTTTGGCCAAGGGCATCATTGTCAACGTTTTGCCGCTTTTCATGTGCTTTAAAGGCGAGTCGAATCTACCTCCTGAAATCTGTTTCCTGCAAATCTGCCTTGCTTTCAAATCCTCTTCGTTGCCTTCCCTCAATATATTTGTGCACGAGAGTTCTCATTTATAACTCTGCACGTTTCTGAATTGCAGTGCCCCTGAGCTCCATTTGTCTCCTCGCTTTCTTGGGAGCTGGCCGCAAAAGCGCAGGATTGCTTCAGGCCCTATTTTGGTTCTGGGGGGCAGGCTGAGCCTGTGGTTCATTCTTCTTCCTGATGGGAAAATGGAGTGACCTGTGCCTGTCCCAACACCTAGGGCTAGTCTCTCGTTGGTTCCCCGTCTTCCCGTTCATCCTCAGGACAAATTGCAACCTGGACGAAACAGGAGGTTAAAGGTGGTGATTCTCCAAGTAGGGAGATGGTTAGTCAAGCGGCTGGAATGGCGAACCCGAGCACAAGGAGAGGAGAAATGAGGTGCGTTTTAGAAACCTTTCCCGATCTCACGGCATACCATCCTCTGGGTTTCCCATGCATGTTTTGATGTAGGAAGATGCCCTTGTACCTGGAGATTTGAGACCCATGGGGTGGGTACCCCGCGGTATTACTTTAAAGTATCTGCATTTGCTCACCCAACCTCACCAATCCTCTCAGCCCCAAGAGTGTCCAGCCTTATGTCTCATCCAGCTGTGGGTCTAGATATGGTCAATCCAGGTTGCATCAGAGACCCTGAACGGATTTTGTAAGAATTTCTCTCTCTTTCACTGTCTTTGTTTTGTGGGTTTTTTAAAGTAATTTATGTTTAGAATGGGTCTTGGCTGCTTTTCCCTGCTGTGTTTATGCCGCTTTACACCCTCTTGATTCACTTGCAGAGAGATATCGATACATAGGTTTTCAGATTCTTACTAGTCAGATATATTATTGTGCGGTGACTAGGGGGTGTTGAGTCCACTTCACTGAGCAGGGAGTAGGCCTTGTCTATTACATATTTGGCTTATGGAGCGGTGTCTGAGCTAATTTCAAACCCTTGTTTTATGCATCACCCCACCTCACCTTTCCCGTTAAGCAGCCATAGTGTGTCTTCTAAAGGTGTGCCTCTGTTCTGTTTTGTAATTCAGTTCAAGTGTAACGATTTTGACATTCCCTCAATAAGCGATATCTTAGGAGAAGGGCCTTTTACTGTGTGACTTATTTCACTTAGAATCATCGTATCTAAATTCACTCATCATGCTGCTAACTAGCCTTATGACATTGATTTCATGGCTGAGTGATATTCCATTGTGTCAAGTACCACCATTTCTTTATCCATTTTTCTCTTTCCTGGGATATTGAAGGTGTACCGAAGCGGAGGTTCTTGGCAACAGAGCAGCCGTAAACTTTAGGGTGCCTGTGTCTTGTTGATTTTTAGTTTTCCCAATTTATACGCCCATGAGTGGAAGTGCCCTATGCTCTCAACGCTGTGTTTATTACTAGTTTCAGGACACACCGTACTCTTCTCCAGAGTGCCTGTTGGCAATTTATATCCCACCCATCAGCGTAGCAAGGCTCCCATGTCTCCATGGCCTGTCCTGCTTTTCTGGTTTTTACATTTTGTTCAGCATGGCCCTTTTGACCGAGGGCAAGCGAGACTTCTTTGTAGCGCTGATTTGCCCTTCTGGCTTGCTTGGTTGGCCAAAAAGGGCGTATGCCGTTTTTCCTGAATATATTCGGGAAAAAACGCATACGCCCTTTTTGGCCAAGGGCATCATTGTCAACGTTTTGCCGCTTTTCATGTGCTTTAAAGGCGAGTCGAATCTACCTCCTGAAATCTGTTTCCTGCAAATCTGCCTTGCTTTCAAATCCTCTTCGTTGCCTTCCCTCAATATATTTGTGGACGAGAGTTCTCATTTATAACTCTGCACGTTTGTGAATTGCAGTGCCCCTGAGCTCCATTTGTCTCCTCGATTTTTTGGGAGCTGGCCGCAAAAGCGCAGGATTGCTTCAGGCCCTATATTGTTTCTGGGGGGCAGGCTGAGCCTGTGGTTCCTTCTTCTTCCTGATGGGAAAATGGAGTGACCTATGCCTGTCCCAACACCTAGGGCTCGTCTCTCGTTGGTTCCGCGTCTTCCCGTTCATCCTCAGGACAAATTGCAACCTGTACAATCAGGAGGTTAAAGGTGCTGATTCTCCAAGTAGGGAGATGGTTAGTCAAGCGGCTGGAATGGCGAACCCGAGCACAAGGAGAGGAGAAATGAGGTGCGTTTTAGAATCCTTTCCCGATCTCACGGTGTACCATCTTCTGGGTTTCCCATGCATGTTTTGATGTAGGAAGATGCCCTTGTACCTGGAGATTTGAGACCCATGGGGTGTGTTCCCCGCAGTGTTACTTTAAAGTATCTGCGTTTGCTCACCCAACCTCACCAATCCTCTCAGCCCCAAGAGTGTCCAGCCTTATGTCTCATCCTGCTGTGGGTCTAGATATGGTCAATCCAGGTTGCATCATAGACCCTGAACGGATTTTGTAAGAATTTCTCTCTCTTTCACTGTCTTTGTTTTGTGGGTTTTTTAAAGTAATTTATGTTTAGAATCGGGCTTGGCTGCTTTTCCCTGCTGTGTTGATGCCGCTTTACACCCTCTTGATTCACTTGCAGAGAGACATCAATACATAGGTTTTCAGATTCTTACTAGTCAGATATATTCTTGAGTGGTGACTAGGGTGTGTTGAGTCCAGTTCACTGAGCAGGGAGTAGGCCTTGTCTATTACATATTTGGCTTATGGAGCGGTCTCTGCGCTAATTTCAAACCCTTGTTTTATGCATCACCCCACCTCACCTTTCCCGTTAAGCAGCCATAGTGTGTCTTCTAAAGGTGTGACTATGTTCTGTTTTGTAATTCAGTACAAGTGTAGCGATTTTGACATTCCCTCTATAAGCGATATCTTAGGATAAGTGTCTTTTTCTGTGTGACTTATTTCACTTAGAATCGTCGTATGTAAATCCACTCATCATGCTGCTAACTAGCCTTATGACATTCATTTCATGGCTGAGTGATATTCCATTGTGCCAAGTACCACCATTTCTTTATCCATTTTTCTCTTTCCTGGGATATTGAAGGTGTACCGAAGCGGAGGTTCTTGGCAACAGAGCAGCCGTAAACTTTAAGGTGCCTGTGTCTTGTTGATTTTTAGTTTTCCCAATTTATACGCCCATGAGTGGAAGTGCCCTATGCTCTCTACGCTGTGTTTATTACTTGTTTCAGGACACACCGTACTCTTCTCCAGAGTGCCTGTTGGCAATTTACATCCCGCCCATCAGCGTAGCAAGGCTCCCATGTCTCCATGGCCTGTCCTGCTTTTCTGGTTTTTACAGTTTGTTCAGCATGGCCCTTTTAACCGAGGGCAAGCGAGACTTCTTTGTAGCGCTGATTTGCCCTTCCGGCTTGCTTGGTTGGCCAAAAAGGGCGTATGCGTTTTTTCCTGAATATATTCAGGAAAAAACGCATACGCCCTTTTTGGCCAAGGGCATCATTGTCAACGTTTTGTCACTTTTCATGTGCTTTAAAGGCGAGTCAAATCTACCTCCTGAAATCTGTTTCCTGCAAATCTGCCTTGCTTTCAAATCCTCTTCGTTGCCATCCCTCAATATATTTGTGGACGAGAGATCTCATTTATAACTCTGCACGTTTGTGAATTGCAGTGCCCCTGAGCTCCATTTGTCTCCTCGCTTTTTTGGGAGCTGGCCGCAAAAGCGCAGGATTGCTTCAGGCCCTATTTTGGTTCTGGGGGGCAGGCTGAGCCTGTGGTTCATTCTTCTTCCTGATGGGAAAATGGAGTGACCTGTGCCTGTCACAACACCTAGGGCTAGTCTCTCGTTGGTTCCCCGTCTTCCCCTTCATCCTCAGGACAAATTGCAACCTGGACGAAACAGTAGGTTAAAGGTGCTGATTCTACAAGTAGGGAGATGGTTAGTCAAGGGGCTGGAATGGTGAACCTGAGCACAAGGAGAGGAGAAATGAGGTGCGTTTTAGAAACCTTTCCCGATCTAATGGCATAGCATCTTCTGGGTTTCCCATGCATGTTTTGATGTAGGAAGATTCCCTTGTACCTGGAGATTTGAGACCCATGTGGTGGGTACCCCGCGGTATTACTTTAAAGTATCTGCATTTGCTCACCCAACCTCACCAATCCTCTCAGCCCCAAGAGTGTCCAGCCTTATGTCTCATCCAGCTTTGGGTCTAGATATGGTCAATCCAGGTTGCATCAGAGACCCTGAACGGATTTTGTAAGAATTTCTCTCTCTTTCACTGTCTTTGCTTTGTGGGTTTTTTAAAGTAATGTATGTTTAGAATGGGGTTTGGCTGCTTTTCCCTGCTGTGTTTATGCCGCTTTACACCCTCTTGATTCCCTTGCAGAGAGATATCGATACATAGGTTTTCAGATTCATACTAGTCAGATATATTCTTGTGCGGTGACTAGGGGGTGTTGAGTCCAGTTCACTGAGCAGGGAGTAGGCCTTGTCTATTACATATTTGGCTTATGGAGCGGTGTCTGAGCTAATTTCAAACCCTTGTTTTATGCATCACCCCACCTCACCTTTCCAGTTAAGCAGCCATAGTGTGTCTTCTAAAGGTGTGACTCTGTTCTGTTTTGTAATTCAGTTCAAGTGTAGCGATTTTGACATTCCCTCTATAAGCGATATCTTAGGATAAGTGCCTTTTTCTGTGTGACTTATTTCACTTAGAATCATTGTACCTAAATCCACTCATCATGCTGCTAACTAGCCTTATGACATTGATTTCATGGCTGAGTGATATTGCATTGTGCCAAGTACCACCATTTCTTTATCCATTTTTCTCTTTCCTGGTATATTGAAGGTGTACCGAAACGGAGGTTCTTGGCAACAGAGCAGCCGTAAACTTTAGGGTGCCTGTGTCTTGTTGATTTTTAGTTTTCCCAATTTATACGCCCATGAGTGGAAGTGCCCTATGCTCTCTACGCTGTGTTTATTACTTGTTTCAGGACACACCGTACTCTTCTCCAGAGTGCCTGTTGGCAATTTACATCCCGCCCATCAGCGTAGCAAGGCCCCCATGTCTCCATGGCCTGTCCTGCTTTTCTGGTTTTTACAGTTTGTTCAGCATGGCCCTTTTGACCGAGGGCAAGCGAGACTTCTTTGTAGCGCTTATTTGCCCTTCCGGCTTGCTTGGTTGGCCAAAAAGGGCGTATGCGTTTTTTCCTGAATATATTCAGGAAAAAACGCATACGCCCTTTTTGGCCAAGGGCATCATTGTCAACGTTTTGTCACTTTTCATGTGCTTTAAAGGCGAGTCAAATCTACCTCCTGAAATCTGTTTCCTGCAAATCTGCCTTGCTTTCAAATCCTCTTCGTTGCCATCCCTCAATATATTTGTGGACGAGAGATCTCATTTATAACTCTGCACGTTTGTGAATTGCAGTGCCCCTGAGCTCCATTTGTCTCCTCGCTTTTTTGGGAGCTGGCCGCAAAAGCGCAGGATTGCTTCAGGCCCTATTTTGGTTCTGGGGGGCAGGTTGAGCCTGTGGTTCATTCTTCTTCCTGATGGGAAAATGGAGTGACCTGTGCCTGTCCCAACACCTAGGGCTAGTCTCTCGTTGGTTCCCCGTCTTCCCGTTCATCCTCAGGACAAACTGCAACCTGGACGAAACAGGAGGTTAAAGGTGCTGATTCTCCAAGTAGGGAGATGGTTAGTCAAGCGGCTGGAATGGCGAACCCGAGCACAAGGAGAGGAGAAACGAGGTGCGTTTTAGAAACTTTTCCCGATCTCACGGCATACCATCTTCTGGGTTTCCCATGCATGTTTTGATGTAGGAAGATGCCCTTGTACCTGGAGATTTGAGACCCATGGGGTGGGTACCCCGCAGTATTACTTTAAAGTATCTGCATTTGCTCACCCAACCTCACCAATCCTCTCAGCCGCAAGAGTGTCCAGCCTTATGTCTCATCCAGCTGTGGGTCTACATATGGTCAATCCAGGTTGCATCAGAGACCCTGAACGGATTTTGTAAGAATTTCTCTCTCTTTCTCTGTCTTTGCTTTGTGGCTTTTTTAAAGTAATGTATGTTTAGAATGGGGTTTGGCTGCTTTTCCCTGCTGTGTTTATGCCGCTTTACACCCTCTTGATTCACTTGCAGAGAGATATCGATACATAGGTTTTCAGATTCATACTAGTCAGATATATTCTTGTGCGGTGACTAGGGGGTGTTGAGTCCAGTTCACTGAGCAGGGAGTAGGCCTTGTCTATTACATATTTGGCTTATGGAGCGGTGTCTGAGCTAATTTCAAACCCTTGTTTTATGCATCACCCCACCTCACCTTTCCAGTTAAGCAGACATAGTGTGTCTTCTAAAGGTGTGACTCTGTTCTGTTTTGTAATTCAGTTCAAGTGTAGCGATTTTGACATTCCCTCTATAAGCGATATCTTAGGATAAGTGCCTTTTTCTGTGTGACTTATTTCACTTAGAATCATCGTACCTAAATCCACTCATCATGCTGCTAACTAGCCTTATGACATTGATTTCATGGCTGAGTGATATTGCATTGTGCCAAGTACCACCATTTCTTTATCCATTTTTCTCTTTCCTGGGATATTGAAGGTGTACCGAAACGGAGGTTCTTGGCAACAAAGCAGCCGTAAACTTTAGGGTGCCTGTGTCTTGTTGATTTTTAGTTTTCCCAATTTATACGCCCATGAGTGGAAGTGCCCTATGCTCTCAACGCTGTGTTTATTACTTGTTTCAGGACACACCGTACTCTTCTCCAGAGTGCCTGTTGGCAATTTACATCCCGCCCATCAGCGTAGCAAGGCTCCCATGTCTCCATGGCCTGTCCTGCTTTTCTGGTTTTTACACTTTGTTCAGCATGGCCCTTTTGACCGAGGGCAAGCGAGACTTCTTTGTAGCGTTGATTTGCCCTTCCGGCTTGCTTGGTTGGCCAAAAAGGGCGTATGCGTTTTTTCCTGAATATATTCAGGAAAAAACGCATACGCCCTTTTAGGCCAAGGGCATCATTGTCAACGTTTTGCCGCTTTTCATGTGCTTTAAAGGCGAGTCGAATCTACCTCCTGAAATCTGTTTCCTGCAAATCTGCCTTGCTTTCAAATCCTCTTCGTTGCCTTCCCTCAATATATTTGTGCACGAGAGTTCTCATTTATAACTCTGCACGTTTCTGAATTGCAGTGCCCCTGAGCTCCATTTGTCTCCTCGCTTTCTTGGGAGCTGGCCGCAAAAGCGCAGGATTGCTTCAGGCCCTATTTTGGTTCTGGGGGGCAGGCTGAGCCTGTGGTTCATTCTTCTTCCTGATGGGAAAATGGAGTGACCTGTGCCTGTCCCAACACCTAGGGCTAGTCTCTCGTTGGTTCCCCGTCTTCCCGTTCATCCTCAGGACAAATTGCAACCTGGACGAAACAGGAGGTTAAAGGTGCTGATTCTCCAAGTAGGGAGATGGTTAGTCAAGCGGCTGGAATGGCGAACCCGAGCACAAGGAGAGGAGAAATGAGGTGCGTTTTAGAAACCTTTCCCGATCTCACGGCATACCATCCTCTGGGTTTCCCATGCATGTTTTGATGTAGGAAGATGCCCTTGTACCTGGAGATTTGAGACCCATGGGGTGGGTACCCCGCGGTATTACTTTAAAGTATCTGCATTTGCTCACCCAACCTCACCAATCCTCTCAGCCCCAAGAGTGTCCAGCCTTATGTCTCATCCAGCTGTGGGTCTAGATATGGTCAATCCAGGTTGCATCAGAGACCCTGAACGGATTTTGTAAGAATTTCTCTCTCTTTCACTGTCTTTGTTTTGTGGGTTTTTTAAAGTAATTTATGTTTAGAATGGGTCTTGGCTGCTTTTCCCTGCTGTGTTTATGCCGCTTTACACCCTCTTGATTCACTTGCAGAGAGATATCGATACATAGGTTTTCAGATTCTTACTAGTCAGATATATTATTGTGCGGTGACTAGGGGGTGTTGAGTCCACTTCACTGAGCAGGGAGTAGGCCTTGTCTATTACGTATTTGGCTTATGGAGCGGTGTCTGAGCTAATTTCAAACCCTTGTTTTATGCATCACCCCACCTCACCTTTCCCGTTAAGCAGCCATAGTGTGTCTTCTAAAGGTGTGCCTCTGTTCTGTTTTGTAATTCAGTTCAAGTGTAACGATTTTGACATTCCCTCAATAAGCGATATCTTAGGAGAAGGGCCTTTTACTGTGTGACTTATTTCACTTAGAATCATCGTATCTAAATTCACTCATCATGCTGCTAACTAGCCTTATGACATTGATTTCATGGCTGAGTGATATTCCATTGTGTCAAGTACCACCATTTCTTTATCCATTTTTCTCTTTCCTGGGATATTGAAGGTGTACCGAAGCGGAGGTTCTTGGCAACAGAGCAGCCGTAAACTTTAGGGTGCCTGTGTCTTGTTGATTTTTACTTTTCCCAATTTATACGCCCATGAGTGGAAGTGCCCTATGCTCTCTACGCTGTGTTTATTACTTGTTTCAGGACACACCGTACTCTTCTCCAGAGTGCCTCTTGGCAATTTACATCCCGCCCATCAGCGTAGCAAGGTTCCCATGTCTCCATGGCCTGTCCTGCTTTTCTGGTTTTTACTGTTTGTTCAGCATGGCCCTTTTGACCGAGGGCAAGCGAGACTTCTTTGTAGCGCTGATTTGCCCTTCCGGCTTGCTTGGTTGGCCAAAAAGGGCGTATGCGTTTTTTCCTGAATATATTCAGGAAAAAACGCATACGCCCTTTTAGGCCAAGGGCATCATTGTCAAAGTTTTGCCGCTTTTCATGTGCTTTAAAGGCGAGTCGAATCTACCTCCTGAAATCTGTTTCCTGCAAATCTGCCTTGCTTTCAAATCCTCTTCGTTGCCTTCCCTCAATATATTTGTGGACGAGAGTTCTCATTTATAACTCTGCACGTTTGTGAATTGCAGTGCCCCTGAGCTCCATTTGTCTCCTCGCTTTTTTGGGAGCTGGCCGCAAAAGCGCAGGATTGCTTCAGGCCCTATATTGTTTCTGGGGGGCAGGCTGAGCCTGTGGTTCCTTCTTCTTCCTGATGGGAAAATGGAGTGACCTATGCCTGTCCCAACACCTAGGGCTCGTCTCTCGTTGGTTCCGCGTCTTCCCGTTCATCCTCAGGACAAATTGCAACCTGTACAATCAGGAGGTTAAAGGTGCTGATTCTCCAAGTAGGGAGATGGTTAGTCAAGCGGCTGGAATGGCGAACCCGAGCACAAGGAGAGGAGAAATGAGGTGCGTTTTAGAAACCTTTCCCGATCTCATGGCATACCATCTTCTGGGTTTCCCATGCATGTTTTGATGTAGGAAGATGCCCTTGTACCTGGAGATTTGAGACCCATGGGGTGTGTTCCCCGCAGTGTTACTTTAAAGTATCTGCGTTTGCTCACCCAACCTCACCAATCCTCTCAGCCCCAAGAGTGTCCAGCCTTATGTCTCATCCAGCTGTGGGTCTAGATATGGTCAATCCAGGTTGCATCATAGACCCTGAACGGATTTTGTAAGAATTTCTCTCTCTTTCACTGTCTTTGTTTTGTGGGTTTTTTAAAGTAATTTATGTTTAGAATCGGGCTTGGCTGCTTTTCCCTGCTGTGTTGATGCCGCTTTACACCCTCTTGATTCACTTGCAGAGAGACATCAATACATAGGTTTTCAGATTCTTACTAGTCAGATATATTCTTGAGTGGTGACTAGGGTGTGTTGAGTCCAGTTCACTGAGCAGGGAGTAGGCCTTGTCTTTTACATATTTGGCTTATGGAGCGGTCTCTGCACTAATTTCAAACCCTTGTTTTATGCATCACCCCACCTCACCTTTCCCGTTAAGCAGCCATAGTGTGTCTTCTAAAGGTGTGACTATGTTCTGTTTTGTAATTCAGTTCAAGTGTAGCGATTTTGACATTCCCTCTATAAGCGATATCTTAGGATAAGTGTCTTTTTCTGTGTGACTTATTTCACTTAGAATCATCGTATGTAAATCCACTCATCATGCTGCTAACTAGCCTTATGACATTCATTTCATGGCTGAGTGATATTCCATTGTGCCAAGTACCACCATTTCTTTATCCATTTTTCTCTTTCCTGGGATATTGAAGGTGTACCGAAGCGGAGGTTCTTGGCAACAGAGCAGCCGTAAACTTTAAGGTGCCTGTGTCTTGTTGATTTTTAGTTTTCCCAATTTATACGCCCATGAGTGGAAGTGCCCTATGCTCTCTACGCTGTGTTTATTACTTGTTTCAGGACACACCGTACTCTTCTCCAGAGTGCCTGTTGGCAATTTACATCCCACCCATCAGCGTAGCAAGGCTCCCCTGTCTCCTTGGCCTGTCCTGCTTTTCTGGTTTTTACAGTCTGTTCAGCATGGCCCTTTTGACCGAGGGCAAGCGAGACTTCTTTGTAGTGCTGATTTGCCCTTCTGGCTTGCTTGGTTGGCCAAAAAGGGCGTATGCGTTTTTTCCTGAATATATTCAGGAAAAAACGCATACGCCCTTTTTGGCCAAGGGCATCATTGTCAACGTTTTGCCGCTTTTCATGTGCTTTAAAGGCGAGTCGAATCTACCTCCTGAAATCTGTTTCCTGCAAATCTGCCTTGCTTTCAAATCCTCTTCGTTGCCTTCCCTCAATATATTTGTGGACGAGAGTTCTCATTTATAACTCTGCACGTTTGTGAATTGCAGTGCCCCTGAGCTCCATTTGTCTCCTCGCTTTTTTGGGAGCTAGCCGCAAAAGCGCAGGATTGCTTCAGGCCCTATTTTGGTTCTGGGGGGCAGGCTGAGCCTGTGGTTCATTCTTCTTCCTGATGGGAAAATGGAGTGACCTATGCCTGTCCCAACACCTAGGGCTCGTCTCTCATTGGTTCCACGTCTTCCCGTTCATCCTCAGGACAGATTGCAACCTGTACAATCAGGAGGTTAAAGGTGCTCATTCTCCAAATAGGGAGATGGTTAGTCAAGCAGCTGGAATGGTGAACCCGAGCACAAGGAGAGGAGAAATGAGGTGCGTTTTAGAAAGCTTTCCCGATCTCATGGCATACCATCTTCTGGGTTTCCCATGCATGTTTTGATGTAGGAAGATGACCTTGTACCTGGAGATTTGAGACCCATGGGGTGTGTTCCCCGCAGTGTTACTTTAAAGTATCTGCGTTTGCTCACCCAACCTCACCAATCCTCTCAGCCACAAGAGTGTCCAGCCTTATGTCTCATCCAGCTGTGGGTCTAGATATGGTCAATCCAGGTTGCATCATAGACCCTGAATGGATTTTGTAAGAATTTCTCTCTCTTTAACTGTCTTTGTTTTGTGGTTTTTTTAAAGTAATTTATGTTTAGAATCGGGCTTGGCTGATTTTCCCTGCTGTGTTTATGCCGCTTTACACCCTCTTGATTCACTTGCAGAGAGATATCAATACATAGGTTTTCAGATTCATACTAGTCAGATATATTCTTGTGCGGTGACTAGGGGGTGTTGAGTCCAGTACACTGAGCAGGGAGTAGGCCTTGTCTATTACATATTTGGCTTATGGAGCGGTGTCTGAGCTAATTTCAAACCCTTGTTTTATGCATCACCCCACCTCACCTTTCCCGTTAAGCAGCCATAGTGTGTCCTCTAAAGGTGTGCCTCTGTTCTGTTTTGTAATTCAGTTCAAGTGTAACGATTTTGACATTCCCTCTATAAGCGATATCTTAGGAGAAGGGCCTTTTACTGTGTGACTTATTTCACTTAGAATCATCGTACCTAAATCCACTCATCATGCTGCTAACTAGCCTTATGACATTGATTTCATGGCTGAGTGATATTTCATTGTGTCAAGTACCACCATTTCTTTATACATTTTTCTCTTTCCTGGGATATTGAAGGTGTACCGAAGCGGAGGTTCTTGGCAACAGAGCAGCCGTAAACTTTAGGGTGCCTGTGTCTTGTTGATTTTTAGTTTTCCCAATTTATACGCCCATGAGTGGAAGTGCCCTATGCTCTCAACGCTGTGTTTATTACTTGTTTCAGGACACACCGTACTCTTCTCCAGAGTGCCTGTTGGCAATTTATATCCCACCCATCAGCGTAGCAAGGCTCCCATGTCTCCATGGCCTGTCCTGCTTTTCTGGTTTTTACTGTTTGTTCAGCATGGCCCTTTTGACCGAGGGCAAGTGAGACTTCTTTGTAGCGCTGATTTGCCCTTCCGGCTTGCTTGGTTGGCCAAAAAGGGCGTATGCGTTTTTTCCTGAATATATTCGGGAAAAAACGCATACGCCCTTTTTGGCCAAGGGCATCATTTTCAACGTTTTGCCGCTTTTCATGTGCTTTAAAGGCGAGTCGAATCTACCTCCTGAAATCTGTTTCCTGCAAATCTGCCTTGCTTTCAAATCCTCTTCGTTGCCTTCCCTCAATATATTTGTGGACAAGAGTTCTCATTTATAACTCTGCACGTTTGTGAATTGCAGTGCCCCTGAGCTCCATTTGTCTCCTCGCTTTTTTGGGAGCTGGCCGCAAAAGCGCAGGATTGCTTCAGGCCCTATATTGGTTCTGGGGGGCAGGCTGAGCCTGTGGTTCATTCTTCTTCCTGATGGGAAAATGGAGTGACCTATGCCTGTCCCAACACCTAGGGCTCGTCGCTCGTTGGTTCCGCGTCTTCCCGTTCATCCTCAGGACAAATTGCAACCTGTACAATCAGGAGGTTAAAGGTGCTGATTCTCCAAGTAGGGAGATGGTTAGTCAAGCGGCTGGAATGGCGAACCCGAGCACAAGGAGAGGAGAAATGAGGTGCGTTTTAGAAACCTTTCCCGATCTCATGGCATACCATCTTCTGGGTTTCCCATGCATGTTTTGATGTAGGAAGATGCCCTTGTACCTGGAGATTTGAGACCCATGGGGTGTGTTCCCAGCAGTGTTACTTTAAAGTATCTGCGTTTGCTCACCCAACCTCACCAATCCTCTCAGCCCCAAGAGTGTCCAGCCTTATGTCTCATCCAGCTGTGGGTCTAGATATGGTCAATCCAGGTTGCATCAGATACCCTGAACGGATTTTGTAAGAATTTCTCTCTCTTTCACTGTCTTTGCTTTGTGGGTTTTTTAAAGTAATGTATGTTTAGAATGGGGTTTGGCTGCTTTTCCCTGCTGTTTTTATGCCGCTTTACACCCTCTTGATTCACTTGCAGAGAGATATCGATACATAGGTTTTTGAGATTCATAGTAGTCAGATATATTCTTGTGCGGTGACTAGGGGGTGTTGAGTCCAGTTCACTGAGCAGGGAGTAGGCCTTGTCTAGTACATATTTGGATTATGGAGCGGTGTCTGAGCTAATTTCAAACCCTTGTTTTATGCATCACCCCACCTCACCTTTCCGGTTAAGTAGCCATAGTGTGTCTTCTAAAGGTGTGCCTCTGTTCGGTTTTGTAATTCAGTTCAAGTGTAGCGATTTTGGCATTCCCTCTATAAGCGATATCTTAGGATAAGTGCCTTTTTCTGTGTGACTTATTTTACTTAGAATCATCGTACCAAAATCCACTCATCATGCTGCTAAGTAGCCTTATGACATTCATTTCATGGCTGAGTGATATTCCATTGTGCCAAGTACCACCATTTCTTTATCCGTTTTTCTCTTTCCTGGGATATTGAAGGTGTACCGAAGCGGAGATTCTTGGAAACAGAGCAGCCGTAAACTTTAGGGTGCCTGTGTCTTGTTGATTTTTACTTTTCCCTATTTATACGCCCATGAGTGGAAGTGCCCTATGCTCTCTACGCTGTGTTTATTACTTGTTTCAGGACACACCGTACTCTTCTCCAGAGTGCCTCTTGGCAATTTACATCCCGCCCATCAGCGTAGCAAGGTTCCCATGTCTCCATGGCCTGTCCTGCTTTTCTGGTTTTTACTGTTTGTTCAGCATGGCCCTTTTGACCGAGGGCAAGCGAGACTTCTTTGTAGCGCTGATTTGCCCTTCCGGCTTGCTTGGTTGGCCAAAAAGGGCGTATGCGTTTTTTCCTGAATATATTCAGGAAAAAACGCATACGCCCTTTTAGGCCAAGGGCATCATTGTCAAAGTTTTGCCGCTTTTCATGTGCTTTAAAGGCGAGTCGAATCTACCTCCTGAAATCTGTTTCCTGCAAATCTGCCTTGCTTTCAAATCCTCTTCGTTGCCTTCCCTCAATATATTTGTGGACGAGAGTTCTCATTTATAACTCTGCACGTTTGTGAATTGCAGTGCCCCTGAGCTCCATTTGTCTCCTCGCTTTTTTGGGAGCTGGCCGCAAAAGCGCAGGATTGCTTCAGGCCCTATTTTGGTTCTGGGGGGCAGGCTGAGCCTGTGGTTCATTCTTCTTCCTGATGGGAAAATGGAGTGACCTATGCCTGTCCCAACACCTAGGGCTCGTCTCTCGTTGGTTCCCCGTCTTCCCGTTCATCCTCAGGACAAATTGCAACCTGTACAATCAGGAGGTTAAAGGTGCTGATTCTCCAAGTAGGGAGATGGTTAGTCAAGCGGCTGGAATGGCGAACCCGAGCACAAGGAGAGGAGAAATGAGGTGCGTTTTAGAAACCTTTCCCGATCTCATGGCATACCATCTTCTGGGTTTCCCATGCATGTTTTGATGTAGGAAGATGCCCTTGTACCTGGAGATTTGAGACCCATGGGGTGTGTTCCCAGCAGTGTTACTTTAAAGTATCTGGGTTTGCTCACCCAACCTCACCAATACTCTCAGCCCCAAGAGTGTCCAGCCTTATGTCTCATCCAGCTGTGGGTCTAGATATGGTCAATCCAGGTTGCATCATAGACCCTGAATGGATTTTGTAAGAATTTCTCTCTCTTTCACTGTCTTTGTTTTGTGGGTTTTTTAAAGTAATTTATGTTTAGAATCGGGCTTGGCTGCTTTTCCCTGCTGTGTTGATGCCGCTTTACACCCTCTTGATTCACTTGCAGAGAGATATCGATACATAGGTTTTCAGATTCTTACTAGTCAGATATATTCTTGTGTGGTGACTAGGGTGTGTTGAGTCCAGTTCACTGAGCAGGGAGTAGGCCTTGTCTATTACATATTTGCCTTATGGAGCGGTCTCTGAGCTAATTTCAAACCCTTGTTTTATGCATCACCCCACCTCACCTTTCCCGTTAAGCAGCCATAGTGTGTCTTCTAAAGGTGTGACTCTGTTCTGTTTTGTAATTCAGCTCAAGTGTAGCGATTTTGACATTCCCTCTATAAGCGATATCTTAGGATAAGTGTCTTTTTCTGTGTGACTTATTTCACTTAGAATCATCGTACCTAAATCCACTCATCATGCTGCTAAGTAGCCTTATGAGATTGATTTCATGGTTGAGTGATATTCCATTGTGCCAAGTACCACCATTTCTTTATCCATTTTTCTCTTTCCTGGGATATTGAAGGTGTACCGAAGCGGAGATTCTTGGAAACAGAGCAGCCGTAAACTTTAGGGTGCCTGTGTCTTGTTGATTTTTAGTTTTCCCAATTTATACGCCCATGAGTGGAAGTGCCCTATGCTCTCTACGCTGTGTTTATTACTTGTTTCAGGACACACCGTACTCTTCTCCAGAGTGCCTGTTGGCAATTTACATCCCGCCCATCAGCGTAGCAAGGCTCCCATGTCTCCATGGCCTGTCCTGCTTTTCTGGTTTTTACACTTTGTTCAGCATGGCCCTTTTGACCGAGGGCAAGCGAGACTTCTTTGTAGCGCTGATTTGCCCTTCCGGCTTGCTTGCTTGGCCAAAAAGGGCGTATGCGTTTTTTCCTGAATATATTCAGGAAAAAACGCATACGCACTTTTTGGCCAAGGGCATCATTGTCAACATTTTGCCGCTTTTCATGTGCTTTAAAGGCGAGTCGAATCTACCTCCTGAAATCTGTTTCCTGCAAATCTGCCTTGCTTTCAAATCCTCTTCGTTGCCTTCCCTCAATATATTTGTGGACGAGAGTTCTCATTTATAACTCTGCACGTTTGTGAATTGCAGTGCCCCTGAGCTCCATTTGTCTCCTCGCTTTTTTGGGAGCTGGCCGCAAAAGCGCAGGATTGCTTCAGGCCCTATTTTGGTTCTGGGGGGCAGGCTGAGCCTGTGGTTCATTCTTCTTCCTGATGGGAAAATGGAGTGACCTGTGCCTGTCCCAACACCTAGGGCTCGTCTCTCGTTGGTTCCGCGTCTTCCCGTTTATCTTCAGGACAAATTGCAACCTGGACGAAACTGGAGGTTAAAGGTGCTTATTCTCCAAGTAGGGAGATGGTTAGTCAAGCGGCTGGAATGGCGAACCCGAGCACAAGGAGAGGAGAAATGAGGTGCGTTTTAGAAACATTTCCCGATCTCACGGCATACCATCTTCTGGGTTTCCCATGCATGTTTTGATGTAGGAAGATTCCCTTGTACCTGGAGATTTGAGACCCATGGGGTGTGTTCCCCGCAGTGTTACTTTAAAGTATCTGCATTTGCTCACCCAACCTCACCAATCCTCTCAGCCCGAAGAGTGTCCAGCCTTATGTCTCATCCAGCTGTGGGTCTAGATATGGTCAATCCAGGTTGCATCAGAGACCCTGAACGGATTTTGTAAGAATTTCTCTCTCTTTCACTGTCTTTGCTTTGTGGGTTTTTTAAAGTAATGTATGTTTAGAATGGGGTTTGGCTGCTTTTCCCTGCTGTGTTTATGCCGCTTTACACCCTCTTGATACACTTGCAGAGAGATATCGATACATAGGTTTTCAGATTCATACTAGTCAGATATATTCTTGTGCGGTGACTAGGGGGTGTTGAGTCCAGTTCACTGAGCAGGGAGTAGGCCTTGTCTAGTACATATTTGGCTTATGGAGCGGTGTCAGAGCTAATTTCAAACCCTTGTTTTATGCATCACCCCACCTCACCTTTCCGGTTAAGCAGCCATTGTGTGTCTTCTAAAGGTGTGCCTCTGTTCTGTTTTGTAATTCAGTTCAAGTGTAGCGATTTTGACATTCCCTCTATAAGCGATATCTTAGGATAAGTGCCTTTTTCTGTGTGACTTATTTCACTTAGAATCATCGTACCTAAATCCACTCATCATGCTGCTAAGTAGCCTTATGACATTGATTTCATGGCTGAGTGATATTCCATTGTGCCAAGTACCACCATTTCTTTATCCATTTTTCTCTTTCCTGGGATATTGAAGGTGTACCGAAGCGGAGATTCTTGGAAACAGAGCAGCCGTAAACTTTAGGGTGCCTGTGTCTTGTTGATTTTTAGTTTTCCCAATTTATACGCCCATGAGTGGAAGTGCCCTATGCTCTCTACGCTGTGTTTATTACTTGTTTCAGGACACACCGTAGTCTTCTCCAGAGTGCCTGTTGGCAATTTATATCCCGCCCATCAGCGTAGCAAGGCTCCCATGTCTCCATGGCCTGTCCTGCTTTTCTGGTTTTTACACTTTGTTCAGCATGGCCCTTTTGACCGAGGGCAAGCGAGACTTCTTTGTAGCGCTGATTTGCCCTTCCGGCTTGCTTGGTTGGCCAAAAAGGGCGTATGCGTTTTTTCCTGAATATATTCAGGAAAAAACGCATACGCCCTTTTTGGCCAAGGGCATCATTGTCAACGTTTTGCCGCTTTTCATGTGCTTTAAAGGCGAGTCGAATCTACCTCCTGAAATCTGTTTCCTGCAAATCTGCCTTGCTTTCAAATCCTCTTCGTTGCCTTCCCTCAATATATTTGTGGACGAGAGTTCTCATTTATAACTCTGCACGTTTGTGAATTGCAGTGCCCCTGAGCTCCATTTGTCTCCTCGCTTTTTTGGGAGCTGGCCGCAAAAGCGCAGGATTGCTTCAGGCCCTATTTTGGTTCTGGGGGGCAGGCTGAGCCTGTGGTTCATTCTTCATCCTGATGGGAAAATGGAGTGACCTATGCCTGTCCCAACACCTAGGGCTCGTCTCTCGTTGGTTCCGCGTCTTCCCGTTCATCCTCAGGACAAATTGCAACCTGGACGAAACAGGAGGTTAAAGGTGCTGATTCTCCAAGTAGGGAGATGGTTAGTCAATCGGCTGGAATGACGAACCCGAGCACAAGGAGAGGAGAAATGAGGTGCGTTTTAGAAACCTTTCCCGATCTCACGGCATACCATCTTCTGGGTTTCCCATGCATGTTTTGATGTAGGAAGATTCCCTTGTACCTGGAGATTTGAGATCCATGGGGTGGGTACCCCGCGGTATTACTTTAAAGTATCTGCATTTACTCACCCAACCTCACCAATCCTCTCAGCCCCAAGAGTGTCCAGCCTTATGTCTCATCCAGCTGTGGGTCTAGATATGGTCAATGCAGGTTGCATCATAGACCCTGAACGGATTTTGTAAGAATTTCTCTCTCTTTCACTGTCTTTGTTTGTGGGCTTTTTAAAGTAATTTATGTTTAGAATCGGGCTTGGCTGCTTTTCCCTGCTGTGTTGATGCCGCTTTACACCCTCTTGATTCACTTGCAGAGAGATATCGATATATAGGTTTTCAGATTCTTACTAGTCAGATATATTCTTGTGTGGTGACTAGGGTGTGTTGAGTCCAGTTCACTGAGCAGGGAGTAGGCCTTGTCTATTATATATTTGGCTTATGGAGCGGTCTCTGAGCTAATTTCAAACCCTTGTTTTATGCATCACCCCACCTCACCTTTCCCATTAAGCAGCCATAGTGTGTCTTCTAAAGGTGTGACTCTGTTCTGTTTTGTAATTCAGTTCAAGTGTAGCGATTTTGACATTCCCTCTATAAGCGATATCTTAGGATAAGTGTCTTTTTCTGTGTGACTTATTTCACTTAGAATCATCGTACCTAAATCCAATCATCATGCTGCTAACTAGCCTTATGACATTGATTTCATGGCTGAGTGATATTGCATTGTGCCAAGTACCACCATTTCTTTATCCATTTTTCTCTTTCCTGGGATATTGAAGGTGTACCGAAGCGGAGGTTCTTGGAAACAGAGCAGCCGTAAATTTTAGGGTGCCTGTGTCTTGTTAATTTTTAGTTTTCCCAATTTATACGCCCATGAGTGGAAGTGCCCTATGCTCTCTACGCTGTGTTTATTACTTGTTTCAGGACACACCGTACTCTTCTCCAGAGTGCCTGTTGGCAATTTACATCCCGCCCATCAGCGTAGCAAGGCTCCCATGTCTCCATGGCCTGTCCTGCTTTTCTGGTTTTTACACTTTGTTCAGCATGGCCCTTTTGACCGAGGGCAAGCGAGACTTCTTTGTAGTGCTGATTTGACCTTCCAGCTTGCTTGGTTGGCCAAAAAGGGCGTATGCGTTTTTTCCTGAATATATTCAGGAAAAAACGCATACGCCCTTTTTGGCCAAGGGCATCATTGTCAACGTTTTGCCGCTTTTCATGTGCTTTAAAGGCGAGTCGAATCTACCTCCTGAAATCTGTTTCCTGCAAATCTGCCTTGCTTTCAAATCCTCTTCGTTGCCTTCCCTCAATATATTTGTGGACGAGAGTTCTCATTTATAACTCTGCACGTTTGTGAATTGCAGTGCCCCTGAGCTCCATTTGTCTCCTCGCTTTTTTGGGAGCTGGCCGCAAAAGCGCAGGATTGCTTCAGGCCCTATTTTGGTTCTGGGGGGCAGGCTGAGCCTGTGGTTCATTCTTCTTCCTGATGGGAAAATGGAGTGACCTATGCCTGTCCCAACACCTAGGGCTCGTCTCTCGTTGGTTCTGCGTCTTCCCATTCATCCTCAGGACAAATTGCAACCTGTACAATCAGGAGGTTAAAGGTGCTTATTCTCCAAGTAGGGAGATGGTGAGTCAAGCGGCTGGAATGGCGAACCCGAGCACAAGGAGAGGAGAAATGAGGTGCGTTTTAGAAACCTTTCCCGATCTCACGGCATACCATCCTCTGGGTTTCCCTTGCATGTTTTGATGTAGGAAGATGCCCTTGTACCTGGAGATTTGAGACCCATTGGGTGGGTACCCCGCAGTGTTACTTTAAAGTATCTGCATTTGCTCACCCAACCTCACCAATCCTCTCAGCCTCAAGAGTGTCCAGCCTTATGTCTCATCCAGCTGTGGGTCTAGATATGGTCGATCCAGGTGGCATCAGAGCCCCTGAACTGATTTTGTAAGAATTTCTCTCTCTTTCACTGTCTTTGTTTTGTGGGTTTTTTTAAGTAATTTATGTTTAGAATGGGGCTTGGCTGCTTTTCCCTGCTGTGTTTATGCCGCTTTACACCCTCTTGATTCACTTGCAGAGAGATATCGATACATAGGTTTTCAGATTCTTACTAGTCAGATATATTCTTGTGTGGTGGCTAGGGGGTGTTGAGTCCAGTTCACTGAGCAGGGAGTAGGCCGTGTCTGTTACATATTTGGCTTATGGAGTGGTCTCTGAGCTAATTTCAAACCCTTGTTTTATGCATCACCCCACCTCACCTTTCCCGTTAAACAGCCATAGTGTGTCTTCTAAAGGTGTGACTCTTTTCTGTTTTGTAATTCAGTTCAAGTGTAGCGATTTTGACATTCCCTCTATAAGCGATATCTTAGGATAAGTGTCTTTTTCTGTGTGACTTATTTCACTTAGAATCATCGTACCTAAATCGACTCATCATGCTGCAAACTAGCCTTATGACATTGATTTCATGGCTGAGTAATATTCCATTGTGCCAAGTACCCCCATTTCTTTATCCATTTTTCTCTTTCTGAGATATTGAAGGTGTACCGAAGTGGAGGTTCTTGGAAACACAGCAGCCGTAAAGGTTGGGGTGCCTGTGTATTGTTGATTTTAATTTTCCCAATTTATACGCCCATGAGTGGAAGTGCCCTATGCTCTCTAAGCTGTGTTTATTACTTGTTTCAGGACACACCGTACACTTCTCCAGAGTGCCTATTGGCAATTTACATCCCGCACATCAGCGTAGCAAGGCTCCCATATCTCCATGGCCTGTCCTGCTTTTCTGGTTTTTACAATTTTTTCAGCATGGCCCTTTTGACCGAGGGCAAGCGAGACTTCTTTGTAGCGCTGATTTGCCCTTCCGACTTGCTTGGTTGGCCAAAAAGGGCGTATGCGTTTTTTCCTGAATATATTCAGGAAAAAACGCATACGCCCATTTTGGCCAAGGGCAACATTCTCAACATTTTGTCGCTTTTCATGTGCTTTAAAGGCGAGTCGAATCTACCTCCTGAAATCTGTTTCTTGCAAATCTGCCTTGCTTTCAAATCCTCTTCGTTGCCTTCCCTCAATATATTTGTGGACGAGAGATATCATTTATAACTCTGCACGTTTGTGAATTGCAGTGCCCCTGAGCTCCATTTTTCTACTCGGTTTTTTGGGAGCTGGCCGCAAAAGCGCAGGATTGCTTCAGGCCCTATTTTGGTTCTGGGGGGCAGGCTGAGCCTGTGGTTCATTCTTCTTCCTGATGGGAAAATGGAGTGACCTGTTCCTGTCCCAACACCTAGGGCTAGTCTCTCGTTGGTACCCCGTCTTCCCGTTCATCCTCAGGACAAATTGCAACCTGTATGAAACAGTAGGTTAAAGGTGCTGATTTTCCAAGTAGGGAGATGGTTAGTCAAGCGGCAGGAATGGCGAACCCGAGCACAAGGAGAGGAGAAATGAGGTGCGGTTTAGAAACCTTTCCCGATCTCATGGCATACCATCCTCTGGGTTTCCCTTGCATGTTTTGATGTAGGAAGATGCCCTTGTACCTGGAGTTTTGAGACCCATGGGGTGAGTACCCCGCAGTGTTACTTTAAAGTATCTGCATTTGCTCACCCAACCTCACCAATCCTCTCAGCCTCAAGAGTGTCCAGCCTTATGTCTCATCCAGCTGTGGGTCTAGATATGGTCGATCCAGGTGGCATCAGAGCCCCTGAACGGATTTTGTAAGAATTTCTCTCTCTTTCACTGTCTTTGTTTTGTGGGGTTTTTAAAGTAATTTATGTTTAGAATGGGTCTTGGCTGCTTTTCCCTGCTGTGTTTATGCCGCTTTACACCCTCTTGATTCACTTGCAGAGAGATATCGATACATAGGTTTTCAGATTCTTACGAGTCAGATATATTCTTGTGCGGTGACTAGGGGGTGTTGAGTCCAGTTCACTGAGCAGGGAGTAGGCCTTGTCTATTACATATTTGGCTTATGGAGCGGTCTCTGAGCTACTTTCAAACCCTTGTTTTATGCATCACCCCACCTCACCTTTCCCGTTAAGCAGCCATAGTGTGTCTTCTAAAGGTGTGACTCTGTTCTGTTTTGTAATTCAGTTCAAGTGTAGCGATTTTGACATTCCCTCTCTAAGCGATATCTTAGGATATGTGTCTTTTTCGGTGTGACTTATTTCACTTAGAATCATCTTCGCTAAATCCACTCATCATGCTGCTAACTAGCCTTATGACATTGATTTCATGGCTGAGTGATATTCCATTGTGCCAAGTACCACCATTTGTTTATCAATTTTTCTCTTTCCTGGGATATTGAAGGTGTACCCAAAAGGAGGTTCCTGGAAACAGAGCAGCCATAAAGTTTGGGGTGCCTGTGTCTTGTTGAGTTTAATTTTCCCGATTTATACGCCCATGAGTGGAAGTGCCCTATGCTCTCTAAGCTGTGTTTATTATTTGTTGCAGGACACACCGTACACTTCTCCAGAGTGCCTGTTGGCAATTTACATCCCGCCCATCAGCGTAGCAAGGCTCCCATGTCTCCATGGCCTGTCCTGCTTTTCTGGTTTTTACACTTTTTTCAGAATGGCCCTTTTGACCGAGGGCAAGCGAGACTTCTTTGTAGCGCTGATTTGCCCTTCCGGCTTGCTTGGTTGGCCAAAAAGGGCGTATGCGTTTTTTCCTGAATATATTCAGGAAAAAACGCATACGCCCTTTTTGGCCAAGGGCATCATTGTCAACATTTTGCCGCTTTTCATGTGCTTTAAAGGCGAGTCGAATCTACCTCCTGAAATCTGTTTCCTGCAAATCTGCCTTGCTTTCAAATCCTCTTCGTTGCCTTCCCTCAATATATTTGTGGACGAGAGTTCTCATTTATAACTCTGCACGTTTGTGAATTGCAGTGCCCCTGAGCTCCATTTGTCTCCTCGCTTTTTTGGGAGCTGGCCGCAAAAGCGCAGGATTGCTTCAGGCCCTATTTTGGTTCTGGGGGGCAGGCTGAGCCTGTGGTTCATTCTTCTTCGTGATGGGAAAATGGAGTGACCTGTGCCTGTCCCAACACCTAGGGCTAATCTCTTTTGGTTCCCCATCTTCCCGTTCATCCTCAGGACAAATTGCAACATGTACGAAACAGGAGGTTAAAGGTGCTGATTCTCCAAGTAGGGAGATGGTTAGTCAAGCGGCAGGAATGGCGAACCCGAGCACAAGGAGAGGAGAAATGAGGTGCGGTTTAGAAACCTTTCCCGATCTCATGGCATACCATCCTCTGGGTTTCCCTTGCATGTTTTGATGTAGGAAGATGCCCTTGTACCTGGAGATTTGAGACCCATGGGGTGGGTACCCCGCAGTATTACTTTAAAGTATCTGCGTTTGCTCACCCAAGCTCACCAATCCTCTCAGCCCCAAGAGTGTCCAGCCTTATGTCTCATCCAGCTGTGGGTCTAGATATGGTCGAACCAGGTGGCATCAGAGCCCCTGAACTGATTTTGTAAGAATTTCTCTCTCTTTCACTGTCTTTGTTTTGTGGTTTTTTTTAAGTAATTTATGTTTAGAATGGGGCTGGCTGCTTTTCCCTGCTGTGTTTATGCAGCTTTACACCCTCTTGATTCACTTGCAGAGAGATATCGATACATAGGTTTTCAGATTCTTACTAGTCAGATATATTCTTGTGCGGTGACTAGGGGGTGTTGAGTCCAATTCACTGAGCAGGGAGTAGGCCTTGTCTATTACATATTTGGCTTATGGAGCGGTCTCTGAGCTAATTTCAAACCCTTGTTTTATGCATCACCCCACCTCACCTTTCCCGTTAAGCAGCCATAGTGTGTCTTCTAAAGGTGTGACTCTGTTCTGCTTTGTAATTCAGTTCAAGTGTAGCGATTCTGACATTCCCTCTATAAGCGATATCTTAGGATAAGTGTCTTTTTCTGTGTGACTTATTTCACTTAGAATCATCGTACCTAAATCCACTCATCATGCTGCTAACTAGCCTTATGACATTGATTTCATGGCTGAGTGATATTCCATTGTGCCAAGTACCACCATTTGTTTATCCATTTTTCTCTTTCCTGGGATATTGAAGGTGTACCGAAGTGGAGGTTCTTGGAAACAGAGCAGCCGTAAAGGTTGGGGTGCCTGTGTCTTGTTGAGTTTTAGTTTTCCCGATTTATACGCCCATGAGTGGAAGTGCCCTATGCTCTCTAAGCTGTGTTTATTACTTGTTTCAGGACACACCGTACACTTCTCCAGAGTGCCTGTTGGCAATTTACATCCCGCCCATCAGTGTAGCAAGGCTCCCATGTCTCCATGGCCTGTCCTGCTTTTCTGGTTTTTACACTTTCTTCAGCATGGCCCTTTTGACCGAGGGCAAGCGAGTCTTCTTTGTAGCACTGATTTGCCCTTCCGGCTTGCTTGGTTGGCCAAAAAGGGCGTATGCGTTTTTTCCTGAATATATTCAGGAAAAAACGCATACGCCCTTTTTGGCCAAGGGCATCATTGTCAACGTTTTGCCGCTTTTCATGTGCTTTAAAGGCGAGTCGAATCTACCTCCTGAAATCTGTTTCCTGCAAATCTGCCTTGCTTTCAAATCCTCTTCGTTGCCTTCCCTCAATATATTTGTGGATGAGAGTTCTCATTTATAACTCTGCACGTTTGTGAATTGCAGTGCCCCTGAGCTCCATTTGTCTACTCGCTTTTTTGGGAGCTGGCCGCAAAAGCGCAGGATTGCTTCAGGCCCTATTTTGGTTCTGGGGGGCAGGCCGAGCCTGTGGTTCATTCTTCTTCCTGATGGGAAAATGGAGTGACCTGTGCATGTCCCAACACCTAGGGCTAGTCTCTCGTTGGTTCCCCGTCTTCCCGTTCATCCTCAGGACAAATTGCAACGTGTACGAAACAGGAGGTTAAAGGTGCTGATTCTCCAAGTAGGGAGATGGTTAGTCAAGCGGCTGGAATGGCGAACCCGAGCACAAGGAGAGGAGAAATGAGGTGCGTTTTAGAAACCTTTCCCGATCTCACGGCATACCATCTTCTGGGTTTCCCATGCATGTTTTGATGTAGGAAGATGCCCTTGTACCTGGAGATTTGAGACCCATGGGGTGTGTACCCCGCGGTTTTACTTTAAAGTATCTGCGTTTTCTCACCCAACCTCACCAATCCTCTCAGCCCCAAGAGTGTCCAGCCTTATGTCTCATCCAGCTGTGGGTCTAGATATGGTCAATCCAGGTTGTATCAGAGACCCTGAACGGATTTTGTAAGAATTTCTCTCTCTTTCACTGTCTTTGTTTTGTGGGATTTTTAAAGTAATTTATGTTTAGAATGGGGCTTGGCTGCTTTTCCCTGCTGTGTTTATGCCGCTTTACACCCTCTTGATTCACTTGCAGAGAGATATCGATACATAGGTTTTCAGATTCTTACTAGTCAGATATATTCTTGTGCGGTGGCTAGGGGGTGTTCAGTCCAGTTCACTGAGCAGGGAGTAGGCCTTGTCTATTACATATTTGGCTTATGGAGTGGTCTCTGAGCTAATTTCAAACCCTTGTTTTATGCATCATCCCACCTCACCTTTCCCGTTAAACAGCCATAGTGTGTCTTCTAAAGGTGTGACTCTTTTCTGTTTTGTATTTCAGTTCAAGTGTAGCGATTTTGACATTCCCTCTATAAGCGATATCTTAGGATAAGTGTCTTTTTCTGTGTGACTTATTTCACTTAGAATCATCGTACCTAAATCGACTCATCATGCTGCAAACTAGCCTTATGATATTTATTTCATGGCTGAGTGATATTCCATTGTGCCAAGTACCCCCATTTCTTTATCCATTTTTCTCTTTCTGAGATATTGAAGGTGTACCGAAGTGGAGGTTCTTGGAAACACAGCAGCCGTAAAGGTTGGGGTGCCTGTGTCTTTTTGATTTTTAGTTTTCCCAATTTATACGCCCATGAGTGGAAGTGCCCTATGCTCTCTATGCTGTGTTTATTACTTATTTCAGGACACACCGTAAACTTCTCCAGAGTGCCTTTTGGCAATTTACATCCCGCACATCAGCGTAGCAAGGCTCCCATGTCTCCATGGCCTGTCCTGCTTTTCTGGTTTTTACACTTTTTTCAGCATGGCCCTTTTGACCGAGGGCAAGCGAGACTTCTTTGTAGCGCTGATTTGCCCTTCCGGCTTGCTTGGTTGGCCAAAAAGGGCGTATGCGTTTTTTCCTGAATATATTCAGGATAAAACGCATACGCCCTTTTTGGCCAAGGGCATCATTGTCAACGTTTTGCCGCTTTTCATGTGCTTTAAAGGCGAGTCGAATCTACCTCCTGAAATCTGTTTCCTGCAAATCTGCCTTGCTTTCAAATCCTCTTCGTTGCCTTCCCTCAATATATTTGTGGATGAGAGATATCATTTATAACTCTGCACGTTTGTGAATTGCAGTGCCCCTGAGCTCCATTTGTCTCCTCGCTTTTTTGGGAGCTGGCCGCAAAAGCGCAGGATTGCTTCAGGCCCTATTTTGGTTCTGGGGGGCAGGCTGAGCCTGTGGTTCATTCTTCTTCCTGATGGGAAAATGGAGTGACCTGTGCCTGTCCCAACACCTAGGGCTCGTGTCTCGTTGGTTCCGCGTCTTCCCGTTTATCTTCAGGACAAATTGCAACCTGGACGAAACTGGAGGTTAAAGGTGCTTATTCTCCAAGTAGGGAGATGGTTAGTCAAGCGGCTGGAATGGCGAACCCGAGCACAAGGAGAGGAGAAATGAGGTGCGTTTTAGAAACCTTTCCCGATCTCACGGCATACCATCTTCTGGGTTTCCCATGCATGTTTTGATGTAGGAAGATTCCCTTGTACCTGGAGATTTGAGACCCATGGGGTGTGTTCCCCGCAGTGTTACTTTAAAGTATCTGCATTTGCTCACCCAACCTCACCAATCCTCTCAGCCCGAAGAGTGTCCAGCCTTATGTCTCATCCAGCTGTGGGTCTAGATATGGTCAATCCAGGTTGCATCAGAGACCCTGAACGGATTTTGTAAGAATTTCTCTCTCTTTCACTGTCTTTGCTTTGTGGGTTTTTTAAAGTAATGTATGTTTAGAATGGGGTTTGGCTGCTTTTCCCTGCTGTGTTTAGGCCGCTTTACACCCTCTTGATTCACTTGCAGAGAGATATCGATACATAGGTTTTCAGATTCATACTAGTCAGATATATTCTTGTGCGGTGACTAGGGGTTGTTGAGTCCAGTTCACTGAGCAGGGAGTAGGCCTTGTCTAGTACATATTTGGCTTATGGAGCGGTGTCTGAGCTAATTTCAAACCCTTGTTTTATTCATCACCCCACCTCACCTTTCCGGTTAAGCAGCCATAGTGTGTCTTCTAAAGGTGTGCCTCTGTTCTGTTTTGTAATTCAGTTCAAGTGTAGCGATTTTGACATTCCCTCTATAAGCGATATCTTAGGATAAGTGCCTTTTTCTGTGTGACTTATTTCACTTAGAATCATCGTACCTAAATCCACTCATCATGCTGCTATGTAGCCTTATGACATTGATTTCATGGCTGAGTGATATTCCATTGTGCCAAGTACCACCATTTCTTTATCCATTTTTCTCTTTCCTGGGATATTGAAGGTGTACCGAAGCGGAGATTCTTGGAAACAGAGCAGCCGTAAACTTTAGGGTGCCTGTGTCTTGTTGATTTTTAGTTTTCCCAATTTATACGCCCATGAGTGGAAGTGCCCTATGCTCTCTACGCTGTGTTTATTACTTGTTTCAGGACACACCGTAGTCTTCTCCAGAGTGCCTGTTGGCAATTTATATCCCGCCCATCAGCGTAGCAAGGCTCCCATGTCTCCATGGCCTGTCCTGCTTTTCTGGTTTTTACACTTTGTTCAGCATGGCCCTTTTGACCGAGGGCAAGCGAGACTTCTTTGTAGCGCTGATTTGCCCTTCCAGCTTGCTTGGTTGGCCAAAAAGGGCGTATGCGTTTTTTCCTGAATATATTCAGGAAAAAACGCATACGCCCTTTTTGGCCAAGGGCATCATTGTCAACGTTTTGCCGCTTTTCATGTGCTTTAAAGGCGAGTCGAATCTACCTCCTGAAATCTGTTTCCTGCAAATCTGCCTTGCTTTCAAATCCTCTTCGTTGCCTTCCCTCAATATATTTGTGGACGAGAGTTCTCATTTATAACTCTGCACGTTTGTGAATTGCAGTGCCCCTGAGCTCCATTTGTCTCCTCGCTTTTTTGGGAGCTGGCCGCAAAAGTGCAGGATTGCTTCAGGCCCTATTTTGGTTCTGGGGGGCAGGCTGAGCCTGTGGTTCATTCTTCTTCCTGATGGGAAAATGGAGTGACCTATGCCTGTCCCAACACCTAGGGCTCGTCTCTCGTTGGTTCTGCGTCTTCCCATTCATCCTCAGGACAAATTGCAACATGTACGAAACAGGAGGTTAAAGGTGCTGATTCTCCAAGTAGGGAGATGGTTAGTCAAGCGGCAGGAATGGCGAACCCGAGCACAAGGAGAGGAGAAATGAGGTGCGGTTTAGAAACCTTTCCCGATCTCATGGCATACCATCCTCTGGGTTTCCCTTGCATGTTTTGATGTAGGAAGATGCCCTTGTACCTGGAGTTTTGAGACCCATGGGGTGGGTACCCCGCAGTGTTACTTTAAAGTATCTGCATTTGCTCACCCAACCTCACCAATCCTCTCAGCCTCAAGAGTGTCCAGCCTTATGTCTCATCCAGCTGTGGGTCTAGATATGGTCGATCCAGGTGGCATCAGAGCCCCTGAACTGATTTTGTAAGAATTTCTCTTTCTTTCACTGTCTTTGTTTTGTGGGTTTTTTTAAGTAATTTATGTTTAGAATGGGGCTTGGCTGCTTTTCCCTGCTGTGTTTATGCCGCTTTACACCCTCTTGATTCACTTGCAGAGAGATATCGATACATAGGTTTTCAGATTCTTACTAGTCAGATATATTCTTGTGCGGTGACTAGGGGGTGTTGAGTCCAGTTCACTGAGCAGGGAGTAGGCCTTGTCTATTACATATTTGGCTTATGGAGCGGTCTCTGAGCTAATTTCAAACCCTTGTTTTATGCATCACCCCACCTCACCTTTCCCGTTAAGCAGCCATAGTGTGTCTTCTAAAGGTGTGACTCTGTTCTGTTTTGTAATTCAGTTCAAGTGTAGCGATTTTGACATTCCCTCTATAAGCGATATCTTAGGATAAGTGTCTTTTTCTGTGTGACTTATTTCACTTAGAATCATCGTACCTAAATCGACTCATCATGCTGCAAACTAGCCTTATGACATTGATTTCATGGCTGAGTGATATGCCATTGTGCCAAGTACCACCATTTGTTTATCCATTTTTCTCTTTCCTGGGATATTGAAGGTGTACCGAAGTGGAGGTTCTTGGAAACAGAGCAGCCGTAAAGTTTGGGGTGCCTGTGTCTTGTTGAGTTTTAGTTTTCCCGATTTATACGCCCATGAGTGGAAGTGCCCTATGCTCTCTAAGCTGTGTTTATTACTTGTTTCAGGACACACCGTACACTTCTCCAGAGTGCCTGTTGGCAATTTACATCCCGCCCATCAGTGTAGCAAGGCTCCCATGTCTCCATGGCCTGTCCTGCTTTTCTGGTTTTTACACTTTCTTAAGCATGGCCCTTTTGACCGAGGGCAAGCGAGTCTTCTTTGTAGCACTGATTTGCCCTTCCGGCTTGCTTGGTTGGCCAAAAAGGGCGTATGCGTTTTTTCCTGAATATATTCAGGAAAAAACGCATACGCCCTTTTTGGCCAAGGGCATCAATGTCAACGTTTTGCCGCTTTTCATGTGCTTTAAAGGCGAGTCGAATCTACCTCCTGAAATCTGTTTCCTGCAAATCTGCCTTGCTTTCAAATCCTCTTCGTTGCCTTCCCTCAATATATTTGTGGATGAGAGTTCTCATTTATAACTCTGCACGTTTGTGAATTGCAGTGCCCCTGAGCTGCATTTGTCTACTCGCTTTTTTGGGAGCTGGCCGCAAAAGCGCAGGATTGCTTCAGGCCCTATTTTGGTTCTGGGGGGCAGGCCGAGCCTGTGGTTCATTCTTCTTCCTGATGGGAAAATGGAGTGACCTGTGCATGTCCCAACACCTAGGGCTAGTCTCTCGTTGGTTCCCCGTCTTCCCGTTCATCCTCAGGACAAATTGCAACCTGTACGAAACAGGAGGTTAAAGGTGCTGATTCTCCAAGTAGGGAGATGGTTAGTCAAGCGGCTGGAATGGCGAACCCGAGCACAAGGAGAGGAGAAATGAGGTGCGTTTTAGAAACCTTTCCCGATCTCACGGCATACCATCTTCTGGGTTTCCCATGCATGTTTTGATGTAGGAAGATGCCCTTGTACCTGGAGATTTGAGACCCATGGGGTGTGTACCCCGCGGTTTTACTTTAAAGTATCTGCGTTTTCTCACCCAAGCTCACCAATCCTCTCAGCCCCAAGAGTGTCCAGCCTTATGTCTCATCCAGCTGTGGGTCTAGATATGGTCAATCCAGGTTGTATCAGAGACCTTGAACGGATTTTGTAAGAATTTCTCTCTCTTTCACTGTCTTTGTTTTGTGGGATTTTTAAAGTAATTTATGTTTAGAATGGGGCTTGGCTGCTTTTCCCTGCTGTGTTTATGCCGCTTTACACCCTCTTGATTCACTTGCAGAGAGATATCGATACATAGGTTTTCAGATTCTTACTAGTCAGATATATTCTTGTGCGGTGACTAGGGGGTGTTGAGTCCAGTTCACTGAGCAGGGAGTAGGCCTTGTCTATTACATATTTGGCTTATGGAGTGGTCTCTGAGCTAATTTCAAACCCTTGTTTTATGCATCACCCCACCTCACCTTTCCCGTTAAACAGCCATAGTGTGTCTTCTAAAGGTGTGACTCTTTTCTGTTTTGTATTTCAGTTCAAGTGTAGCGATTTTGACATTCCCTCTATAAGCGATATCTTAGGATAAGTGTCTTTTTCTGTGTGACTTATTTCACTTAGAATCATCGTACCTAAATCGACTCATCATGCTGCAAACTAGCCTTATGATATTTATTTCATGGCTGAGTGATATTCCATTGTGCCAAGTACCCCCATTTCTTTATCCATTTTTCTCTTTCTGAGATATTGAAGGTGTACCGAAGTGGAGGTTCTTGGAAACACAGCAGCCGTAAAGGTTGCGGTGCCTGTGTCTTTTTGATTTTTAGTTTTCCCAATTTATACGCCCATGAGTGGAAGTGCCCTATGCTCTCTAAGCTGTGTTTATTACTTGTTTCAGGACACACCGTACACTTCTCCAGAGTGCCTGTTGGCAATTTACATCCCGCACATCAGCGTAGCAAGGCTCCCATATCTCCATGGCCTGTCCTGCTTTTCTGGTTTTTACACTTTTTTCAGCATGGCCCTTTTGACCGAGGGCAAGCGAGACTTCTTTGTAGCGCTGATTTGCCCTTCCGGCTTGCTTGGTTGGCCAAAAAGGGCGTATGCGTTTTTTCCTGAATATATTCAGGAAAAAACGCATACGCCCTTTTTGGCCAAGGGCATCATTGTCAACGTTTTGCCGCTTTTCATGTGCTTTAAAGGCGAGTCGAATCTACCTCCTGAAATCTGTTTCCTGCAAATCTGCCTTGCTTTCAAATCCTCTTCGTTGCCTTCCCTCAATATATTTGTGGACGAGAGTTATCATTTATAACTGCACGTTTGTGAATTGCAGTGCCCCTGAGCTCCACTTGTCTACTCGCTTTTTTGGGAGCTGGCCGCAAAAGCGCAGGTTTGCTTCAGGCACTATTTTGGTTCTGGGGGGCAGGCTGAGCCTGTGCTTCATTCTTCATCCTGATGGGAAAATGGAGTGACCTGTGCCTGTCCCAACACCTAGGGCTAGTCTCTCGTTGGTTCCCCGTCTTCCCGTTCATCCTCAGGAGAAATTGCAACCTGTACGAAACAGAAGGTTAAAGGTGCTGATTCTCCAAGTAGGGAGATGGTGAGTCAAGCGGCTGGAATGGCGAAGCCGAGCTCAAGGAGAGGAGAAATGAGGAGCGTTTTAGAAGCCTTTCCCTATCTCACAGCATACCATATTCTGGGTTTCCCATGCATGTTTTGATTTCGGAAGATGCCCTTGTACCTGGAGATTTGAGACCCATGGGGTGGGTACCCCGCAGTGTTACTTTAAATTCTCTGCGTTTGTTCACCCAACCTCACCAATCCTCTGAGCCTCAAGAGTGTCCAGCCTTATGTCTCATCCAGCTGTGGGTCTAGATATGGTCGATCCAGGTGGCATCAGAGCCCCTGAACTGATTTTGTAAGAATTTCTCTCTCTTTCACTGTCTTTGTTTTGTGGGTTTTTTTAAGTAATTTATGTTTAGAATGGGGCTTGGCTGCTTTTCCCTGCTGTGTTGATGCCGCTTTACACCCTCTTGATTCACTTGCAGAGAGATATCGATACATAGGTTTTCAGATTCTTACTAGTCAGATATATTCTTGTGCGGTGGCTAGGGGGTGTTGTGTCCAGTTCACTGAGCAGGGAGTAGGCCTTGTCTATTACATATTTGGCTTATGGAGTGGTCTCTGAGCTAATTTCAAAACCTTGTTTTATGCATCACCCCACCTCACCTTTCCCGTTAAACAGCCATAGTGTGTCTTCTAAAGGTGTGACTCTTTTCTGTTTTGTAATTCAGTTCAAGTGTAGCGATTTTGACATTCCCTCTATAAGCGATATCTTAGGATAAGTGTCTTTTCCTGTGTGACTTATTTCACTTAGAATCATCGTACCTAAATCGACTCATCATGCTGCAAACTAGCCTTATGACATTGATTTCATGGCTGAGTGATATTCCATTGTGCCAAGTACCCCCATTTCTTTATCCATTTTTCTCTTTCTGAGATATTGAAGGTGTACCGAAGTGGAGGTTCTTGGAAACAGAGCAGCCGTAAAGTTTGGGGTGCCTGTGTCTTGTTGAGTTTTAGTTTTCCCGATTTATACGCCCATGAGTGGAAGTGCCCTATGCTCTCTAAGCTGTGTTTATTACTTGTTTCAGGACACACCGTACTCTTCTCCAGAGTGCCTGTTGGCAATTTACATCCCGCCCATCAGCGTAGCAAGGCTCCCATGTCTCCATGGCCTGTCCTGCTTTTCTGGTTTTTACACTTTTTTCAGCATGGCCCTTTTGACCGAGGGCAAGCGAGACTTCTTTGTAGCGCTGATTTGCCCTTCCGGCTTGCTTGGTTGGCCAAAAAGGGCGTATGCGTTTTTTCCTGAATATATTCAGGAAAAAACGCATACGCCCTTTTTGGCCAAGGGCATCATTGTCAAGGTTTTGCCGCTTTTCATGTGCTTTAAAGGCGAGTCGAATCTACCTCCTGAAATCTCTTTCCTGCAAATCTGCCTTGCTTTCAAATCCTCTTCGTTGCCTTCCCTCAATATATTTGTGGACGAGAGTTCTCATTTATAACTCTGCACGT
Organism: Eubalaena glacialis; assembly: GCF_028564815.1. Taxonomy (NCBI): domain Eukaryota; kingdom Metazoa; phylum Chordata; class Mammalia; order Artiodactyla; family Balaenidae; genus Eubalaena; species Eubalaena glacialis. The sequence continues at coordinate 225,647 of NW_026871252.1, forward strand.
TTGTGAATTGCAGTGCCCCTGAGCTCCATTTGTCTCCTCGCTTTTTTGGGAGCTGGCCGCAAAAGCGCAGGATTGTTTCAGGCCCTATTTTGGTTCTGGGGGGCAGGCTGAGCCTGTGGTTCATTCTTCTTCCTGATGGGAAAATGGAGTGACCTGTGCCTGTCCCAACACCTAGGGCTAGTCTCTCGTTGGTTCCCCATCTTCCCGTTCATCCTCAGGACAAATTACAACCTGTACGAAACAGGAGGTTAAAGGTGCTGATTCTCCAAGTAGGGAGATGGTTAGTCAAGCGGCTGGACTGGCGAACCCGAGCACAAGGAGAGGAGAAATGAGGTGCGTTTTAGAAACCTTTCCCGATCTCATGGCATACAATCTTCTGGGTTTCCCATGCATGTTTTGATGTAGGAAGATGCCCTTGTACCTGGAGATTTGAGACCCATGGGGTGGGTACCCCGTGGAGTTACTTTAAAGTATCTGCGTTTGCTCACCCAACCTCAGCAATCCTCTCAGCCCCAAGAGTGTCCAGCCTTATGTCTCATCCAGCTGTGGGTCTAGATATGGTCGAACCAGGTGGCATCAGAGCCCCTGAACTGATTGTGTAAGAATTTGTCTCTCTTTCACTGTCTTTGTTTTGAGGGTTTTTTTAAGTAATTTATGTTTAGAATGGGGCTGGCTGCTTTTCCCTGCTGTGTTTATGCCCCTTTACACCCTCTTGATTCACTTGCAGAGAGATATCGATACATAGGTTTTCAGATTCTTACTAGTCAGATATATTCTTGTGCGGTGACTAGGGGGTGTTGAGTCCAGTTCACTGAGCAGGGAGTAGGCCTTGTTTAGTACATATTTGGCTTATGGAGCGGTCTCCGAGCTAATTTCAAACCCTTGTTTTATGCATCACCCCACCTCACCTTTCCCGTTAAGCAGCCATAGTGTGTCTTCTAAAGGTGTGACTCTGTTCTGTTTTGTAATTCAGTTGAAGTGTAGCGATTTTGACATTCCCTCTATAAGCGATATCTTAGGATAAGTGTCTTTTTCTGTGTGACTTATTTCACTTAGAATCATCGTCGCTAAATCCAATCATCATGCTGCTAACTAGCCTTATGACATTGATTTCATGGCTGAGTGATATTCCATTGTGCCAAGTACCACCATTTGTTTATCCATTTTTCTCTTTCCCGGGATATTGAAGGTTTACTGAAGTGGAGGTTCTTGGAAACAGAGCAGCCGTAAAGTTTGGGGTGCCTGTGTCTTGTTGATTTTTAGTTTTCCCAATTTATACGCCCATGAGTGGAAGTGCCCTATGCTCTCTAAGCTGTGTTTATTACTTGTTTCAGGACACACCGTACACTTCTCCAGAGTGCCTGTTGGCAATTTACATCCCGCCCATCAGCGTAGCAAAGCTCCCATGTCTCCATGGCCTGTCCTGCTTTTCTGGTTTTTACACTTTTTTCAACATGGCCCTTTTGACCGAGGGCAAGCAAGACTTCTTTGTAGCGCTGATTTGCCTTTCCGGCTTGCTTGGTTGGCCAAAAAGGGCGTATGCGTTTTTTCCTGAATATATTCAGGAAAAAACGCATACGCCCTTTTTGGCCAAGGGCATCATTGTCAACGTTTTGCCGCTTTTCATGTGCTTTAAAGGCGGGTCGAATCTACCTCCTGAAATCTGTTTCCTGCAAATCTGCCTTGCTTTCAAATCCTCTTCGTTGCCTTCCCTCAATATATTTGTGGACGAGAGTTCTCATTTATAACTCTGCACGTTTGTGAATTGCAGTGCCCCTGAGCTCCTTTTGTCTACTCGCTTTTTTGGGAGCTGGCCGCAAAAGCGCAGGATTGTTTCAGGCCCTATTTTGGTTCTGGGGGGCAGGCTGAGCCTGTGGTTCATTCTTCTTCCTGATGGGAAAATGGAGTGACCTGTGCCTGTCCCAACACCTAGGGCTAGTCTCTCGTTGGTTGCCCGTCTTCCCGTTCATCCTCAGGACAAATTGCAACCTGTACGAAACAGGAGGTTAAAGGTGCTGATTCTCCAAGTAGGGAGATGGTTAGTCAAGCGGCTAGAATGGTGAACCCGAGCACAAGGAGAGGAGAAATGAGGTGCGTTTTAGAAGCCTTTCCCGATCTCACGGCATACAAACCTCTGGGTTTCCTATGCATGTTTTGATGTAGGAAGATGCCCTTGTACCTGGAGATTTGAGACCCATGGGGTGGGTACCCCGCGGTATTACTTTAAAGTATCTGCGTTTGCTCACCCAACCTCACCAATCCTCTCAGCCCCAAGAGTGTCCAGCCTTATGTCTCATCCAGCTGTGGGTCTAGATATGGTCGAACCAGGTGGCATCAGAGCCCCTGAACTGATTTTGTAAGAATTTCTCTCTCTTTCACTGTCTTTGTTGTGTGGGATTTTTTAAGTAATTTATGTTTAGAATGGGGCTTGGCTGCTTTTCCCTGCTGTGTTTATGCCGCTTTACACCCTCTTGATTCACTTGCAGAGAGATATCGATACATAGGTTTTCAGATTCTTACTAGTCAGATATATTCTTGTGTGTTGACTAGGGTGTGTTGAGTCCAGTTCACTGAGCAGGGAGTAGGCCTTGTCTATTACATATTTGGCTTATGGAGCGGTCTCTGAGCTAATTTCAAACCCTTGTTTTATGCATCACCCCACCTCACCTTTCCCGTTAAGCAGCCATAGTGTGTCTTCTAAAATTGTGCCTCTGTTCTGTTTTGTAATTCAGTTCAAGTGTAGCGATTTTGACATTCCCTCTATAAGCGATATCTTAGGATAAGTGTCTTTTTCTGTGTGACTTATTTCACTTAGAATCATCGTCGCTAAAGCCACTCATCATGCTGCTAACTAGCCTTATGACATTGATTTCATGGCTGAGTGATATTCCATTGTGCCAAGTACCATCATTTGTTTATCCATTTTTCTCTTTCCTGGGATATTGAAGGTGTACCGAAGTGGAGGTTCTTGGAAACAGAGCAGCCGTAAATTTTGGGGTGCCTGTGTCTTGTTGATTTTTAGTTTTCCCAATTTATACGCCCATGAGTGGAAGTGCCCTATGCTCTCAACGCTGTGTTTATTACTTGTTTCAGGACACACCGTACACTTCTCCAGAGTGCCTGTTGGCAATTTACATCCCGCCCAGCAGCGTAGCAAGGCTCCCATATCTCCATGGCCTGTCCTGCTTTTCTGGTTTTTACACTTTTTTCAGCATGGCCCTTTTGTCCGAGGGCAAGCAAGACTTCTTTGTAGCGCTGATTTGCCCTTCCGGCTTGCTTGGTTGGCCAAAAAGGGCGTATGCGTTTTTTCCTGAATATATTCAGGAAAAAACGCATACGCCCTTTTTGGCCAAGGGCATCATTGTCAACGTTTTGCCGCTTTTCATGTGCTTTAAAGGCGAGTCGAATCTACCTCCTGAAATCTGTTTCCTGCAAATCTGCCTTGCTTTCAAATCCTCTTCGTTGCCTTCCCTCAATATATTTGTGGACGAGACTTCTCATTTATAACTCTGCACGTTTGTGAATTGCAGTGCCCCTGAGCTCCTTTTGTCTACTCGCTTTTCTGGGAGCTGGCCGCAAAAGTGCAGGATTGTTTCAGGCCCTATTTTGGTTCTGGGGGGCAGGCTGAGCCTGTGGTTCATTCTTCTTACTGATGGGAAAATGGAGTGACCTGTGCCTGTCCCAACACCTAGGGTTTGTCTCTCGTTGGTTCCCCGTCTTCCCGTTCATCCTCAGGACAAATTACAACCTGTACGAAACAGGGGGTTAAAGGTGCTGATTCTCCAAGTAGGGAGATGGTTAGTCAAGCGGCTGGAATGGCGAACCCGAGCACAAGGAGAGGAGAAATGAGGTGCGTTTTAGAAACCTTTCCCGATCTCATGGCATACCATCTTCTGTGTTTCCCATGCATGTTTTGATGTAGGAAGATGCCCTTGTACCTGGAGATTTGAGACCCATGGGGTGGGTACCCCGTGGAGTTACTTTAAAGTATCTGCGTTTGCTCACCCAACCTCACCAATCCTCTCAGCCCCAAGAGTGTCCAGCCTTATGTCTCATCCAGCTGTGGGTCTAGATATGGTCAATCCAGGTTGCATCAGAGCCCCTGAACTGATTTTGTAAGAATTTCTCTCTCTTTCACTGTCTTTGCTTTATGGGTTTTTTAAAGTAATGTATGTTTAGAATGGGGTTTGGCTGCTTTTCCCTGCTGTGTTTATGCCGCTTTACACCCTCTTGATTCACTTGCAGAGAGATATCGATACATAGGTTTTCAGATTCTTACTAGTCAGATATATTCTTGTGCGGTGACTAGGGGGTGTTGAGTCCAGTTCACTGAGCAGGGAGTAGGCCTTGTCTATTACATATTTGGCTTATGGAGCGGTCTCTGAGCTAATTTCAAACCTTTGTTTTATGCATCACCCCACCTCACCTTTCCGGTTAAGCAGCCATAGTGTGTCTTCTAAAGTTGTGCCTCTGTTCTGTTTTGTAATTCAGTTCAAGTGTAGCGATTTTGACATTCCCTCTATAAGCGATATCTTAGGATAAGTGTCTTTTTCTGTGTGACTTATTTCACTTAGAATCATCGTCGCTAAATCCACTCATCATGCTGCTAACTAGCCTTATGACATTGATTTCATGGCTGAGTGATATTCCATTGTGCCAAGAACCACCATTTGTTTATCCATTTTTCTCTTTCCTGGGATATTGAAGGTGTACCGAAGTGGAGGTTCTTGGAAACAGAGCAGCCGTAAAGTTTGGGGTGCCTGTATCTTGTTGATTTTTAGATTTCCCAATTTATACGCCCATGAGTGGAAGTGCCCTATGCTCTCTAAGCTGTGTTTATTACTTGTTTCAGGACACACCGTACACTTCTCCAGAGTGCCTGTTGGCAATTTACATCCCGCCCATCAGCGTAGCAAAGCTCCCATGTCTCCATGGCCTGTCCTGCTTTTCTGGTTTTTACACTTTTTTCAGCATGGCCCTTTTGTCCGAGGGCAAGCAAGACTTCTTTGTAGCGCTGATTTGCCCTTCCGGCTTGCTTGGTTGGCCAAAAAGGGCGTATGCGTTTTTTCCTGAATATATTCAGGAAAAAACGCATACGCCCTTTTTGGCCAAGGGCATCATTGTCAACGTTTTGCCGCTTTTCATGTGCTTTAAAGGCGAGTCGAATCTACCTCCTGAAATCTGTTTCCTGCAAATCTGCCTTGCTTTCAAATCCTCTTCGTTGCCTTCCCTCAATATATTTGTGGACGAGACTTCTCATTTATAACTCTGCACGTTTGTGAATTGCAGTGCCCCTGAGCTCCTTTTGTCTACTCGCTTTTTTGGGAGCTGGCCGCAAAAGCGCAGGATTGTTTCAGGCCCTATTTTGGTTCTGGGGGGCAGGCTGAGCCTGTGGTTCATTCTTCTTACTGATGGGAAAATGGAGTGACCTGTGCCTGTCCCAACACCTAGGGTTTGTCTCTCGTTGGTTCCCCGTCTTCCCGTTCATCCTCAGGACAAATTACAACCTGTACGAAACAGGGGGTTAAAGGTGCTGATTCTCCAAGTAGGGAGATGGTTAGTCAAGCGGCTGGAATGGCGAACCCGAGCACAAGGAGAGGAGAAATGAGGTGCGTTTTAGAAACCTTTCCCGATCTCATGGCATACCATCTTCTGTGTTTCCCATGCATGTTTTGATGTAGGAAGATGCCCTTGTACCTGGAGATTTGAGACCCATGGGGTGGGTACCCCGTGGAGTTACTTTAAAGTATCTGCGTTTGCTCACCCAACCTCACCAATCCTCTCAGCCCCAAGAGTGTCCAGCCTTATGTCTCATCCAGCTGTGGGTGTAGATATGGTCTAACCAGGTGGCATCAGAGCCCCTGAACTGATTTTGTAAGAATTTCTCTCCTTTTCACTGTCTTTGTTTTGTGGGTTTTTTAAAGTAATTTATGTTTAGAATGGGGTTTGGCTGCTTTTCCCTGCTGTGTTTATGCCGCTTTACACCCTCTTGATTCACTTGCAGAGAGATATCGATACATAGGTTTTCAGATTCTTACTAGTCAGATATATTCTTGTGCGGTGACTAGGGGGTGTTGAGTCCAGTTCACTGAGCAGGGAGTAGGCCTTGTCTATTACATATTTGGCTTATGGAGCGGTCTCTGAGCTAATTTCAAACCCTTGTTTTATGCATCACCCCACCTCACCTTTCCGGTTAAGCAGCCATAGTGTGTCTTCTAAAGTTGTGCCTCTGTTCTGTTTTGTAATTCAGTTCAAGTGTAGCGATTTTGACATTCCCTCTATAAGCGATATCTTAGGATAAGTGTCTTTTTCTGTGTGACTTATTTCACTTAGAATCATCGTCGCTAAATCCACTCATCATGCTGCTAACTAGCCTTATGACATTGATTTCATGGCTGAGTGATATTCCATTGTGCCAAGTACCACCATTTGTTTATCCATTTTTCTCTTTCCTGGGATATTGAAGGTGTACCGAAGTGGAGGTTCTTGGAAACAGAGCAGCCGTAAAGTTTGGGGTGCCTGTGTCTTGTTGATTTTTAGTTTTCCCAATTTATACGCCCATGAGTGGAAGTGCCCTATGCTCTCTAAGCTGTGTTTATTACTTGTTTCAGGACACACCGTACACTTCTCCAGAGTGCCTGTTGGCAATTTACATCCCGCCCATCAGCGTAGCAAAGCTCCCATGTCTCCATGGCCTGTCCTGCTTTTCTGGTTTTTACACTTTTTTCAGCATGGCCCTTTTGTCCGAGGGCAAGCAAGACTTCTTTGTAGCGCTGATTTGCCCTTCCGGCTTGCTTGGTTGGCCAAAAAGGGCGTATGCGTTTTTTCCTGAATATATTCAGGAAAAAACGCATACGCCCTTTTTGGCCAAGGGCATCATTGTCAACGTTTTGCCGCTTTTCATGTGCTTTAAAGGCGAGTCGAATCTACCTCCTGAAATCTGTTTCCTGCAAATCTGCCTTGCTTTCAAATCCTCTTCGTTGCCTTCCCTCAATATATTTGTGGACGAGAGTTCTAATTTATAACTCTGCACATTTGTGAATTGCAGTGCCCCTGAGCTCCTTTTGTCTACTCGCTTTTTTGGGAGCTGGCCGCAAAAGCGCAGGATTGTTTCAGGCCCTATTTTGGTTCTGGGGGGCAGGCTGTGCCTGTGGTTCATTCTTCTTACTGATGGGAAAATGGAGTGACCTGTGCCTGTCCCAACACCTAGGGTTTGTCTCTCGTTGGTTCCCCGTCTTCCCGTTCATCCTCAGGACAAATTACAACCTGTACGAAACAGGGGGTTAAAGGTGCTGATTCTCCAAGTAGGGAGATGGTTAGTCAAGCGGCTGGAATGGCGAACCCGAGCACAAGGAGAGGAGAAATGAGGTGCGTTTTAGAAACCTTTCCCGATCTCATGGCATACCATCTTCTGTGTTTCCCATGCATGTTTTGATGTAGGAAGATGCCCTTGTACCTGGAGATTTGAGACCCATGGGGTGGGTACCCCGTGGAGTTACTTTAAAGTATCTGCGTTTGCTCACCCAACCTCACCAATCCTCTCAGCCCCAAGAGTGTCCAGCCTTATGTCTCATCCAGCTGTGGGTCTAGATATGGTCGAACCAGGTGGCATCAGAGCCCCTGAACTGATTTTGTAAGAATTTCTCTCTCTTTCACTGTCTTTGTTTTGTGGGTTTTTTAAAGTAATTTATGTTTAGAATGGGGCTTTGCTGCTTTTCCCTGCTGTGTTTATGCCGCTTTACACCCTCTTGATTCACTTGCAGAGAGATATCGATACATAGGTTTTCAGATTCTTACTAGTCAGATATATTCTTGTGCGGTGACTAGGGGGTGTTGAGTCCAGTTCACTGAGCAGGGAGTAGGCCTTGTCTATTACATATTTGGCTTATGGAGCGGTGTCTGATCTAATTTCAAACCCTTGTTTTATGCATCACCCCACCTCACCTTTCCGGTTAAGCAGCCATAGTGTGTCTTCTAAAGTTGTGCCTCTGTTCTGTTTTGTAATTCAGTTCAAGTGTAGCGATTTTGACATTCCCTCTATAAGCGATATCTTAGGATAAGTGTCTTTTTCTGTGTGACTTATTTCACTTAGAATCATCGTCGCTAAATCCACTCATCATGCTGCTAACTAGCCTTATGACATTGATTTCATGGCTGAGTGATATTCCATTGTGCCAAGTACCACCATTTGTTTATCCATTTTTCTCTTTCCTGGGATATTGAAGGTGTACCGAAGTGGAGGTTCTTGGAAACAGAGCAGCCGTAAAGTTTGGGGTGCCTGTGTCTTGTTGATTTTTAGTTTTCCCAATTTATACGCCCATGAGTGGAAGTGCCCTATGCTCTCTAAGCTGTGTTTATTACTTGTTTCAGGACACACCGTACACTTCTCCAGAGTGCCTGTTGGCAATTTACATCCCGCCCATCAGCATAGCAAAGCTCCCATGTCTCCATGGCCTGTCCTGCTTTTCTGGTTTTTACACTTTTTTCAGCATGGCCCTTTTGTCCGAGGGCAAGCAAGACTTCTTTGTAGCGCTGATTTGCCCTTCCGGCTTGCTTGGTTGGCCAAAAAGGGCGTATGCGTTTTTTCCTGAATATATTCAGGAAAAAACGCATACGCCCTTTTTGGCCAAGGGCATCATTGTCAACGTTTTTCCGCTTTTCATGTGCTTTAAAGGCGAGTCGAATCTACCTCCTGAAATCTGTTTCCTGCAAATCTGCCTTGCTTTCAAATCCTCTTCGTTGCCTTCCCTCAATATATTTGTGGACGAGAGTTCTCATTTATAACTCTGCACGTTTGTGAATTGCAGTGCCCCTGAGCTCCTTTTGTCTACTCGCTTTTTTGGGAGCTGGCCGCAAAAGCGCAGGATTGTTTCAGGCCCTATTTTGGTTCTGGGGGGCAGGCTGAGCCTGTGGTTCATTCTTCTTACTGATGGGAAAATGGAGTGACCTGTGCCTGTCCCAACACCTAGGGTTTGTCTCTCGTTGGTTCCCCGTCTTCCCGTTCATCCTCAGGACAAATTACAACCTGTACGAAACAGGGGGTTAAAGGTGCTGATTCTCCAAGTAGGGAGATGGTTAGTCAAGCGGCTGGAATGGCGAACCCGAGCACAAGGAGAGGAGAAATGAGGTGCGTTTTAGAAACCTTTCCCGATCTCATGGCATACCATCTTCTGTGTTTCCCATGCATGTTTTGATGTAGGAAGATGCCCTTGTACCTGGAGATTTGAGACCCATGGGGTGGGTACCCCGTGGAGTTACTTTAAAGTATCTGCGTTTGCTCACCCAACCTCACCAATCCTCTCAGCCCCAAGAGTGTCCAGCCTTATGTCTCATCCAGCTGTGGGTCTAGATATGGTCTAACCAGGTGGCATCAGAGCCCCTGAACTGATTTTGTAAGAATTTCTCTCTCTTTCACTGTCTTTGTTTTGTGGGTTTTTTAAAGTAATTTATGTTTAGAATGGGGCTTTGCTGCTTTTCCCTGCTGTGTTTATGCCGCTTTACACCCTCTTGATTCACTTGCAGAGAGATATCGATACATAGGTTTTCAGATTCTTACTAGTCAGATATATTCTTGTGCGGTGACTAGGGGGTGTTGAGTCCAGTTCACTGAGCAGGGAGTAGGCCTTGTCTATTACATATTTGGCTTATGGAGCGGTGTCTGATCTAATTTCAAACCCTTGTTTTATGCATCACCCCACCTCACCTTTCCGGTTAAGCAGCCATAGTGTGTCTTCTAAAGTTGTGCCTCTGTTCTGTTTTGTAATTCAGTTCAAGTGTAGCGATTTTGACATTCCCTCTATAAGCGATATCTTAGGATAAGTGTCTTTTTCTGTGTGACTTATTTCACTTAGAATCATCGTCGCTAAATCCACTCATCATGCTGCTAACTAGCCTTATGACATTGATTTCATGGCTGAGTGATATTCCATTGTGCCAAGTACCACCATTTGTTTATCCATTTTTCTCTTTCCTGGGATATTGAAGGTGTACCGAAGTGGAGGTTCTTGGAAACAGAGCAGCCGTAAAGTTTGGGGTGCCTGTGTCTTGTTGATATTTATTTTTCCCAATTTATACGCCAATGAGTGGAAGTGCCCTATGCTCTCTAAGCTGTGTTTATTACTTGTTTCAGGACACACCGTACACTTCTCCAGAGTGCCTGTTGGCAATTTACATCCCGCCCATCAGCGTAGCAAAGCTCCCATGTCTCCATGGCCTGTCCTGCTTTTCTGGTTTTTACACTTTTTTCAGCATGGCCCTTTTGTCCGAGGGCAAGCAAGACTTCTTTGTAGCGCTGATTTGCCCTTCCGGCTTGCTTGGTTGGCCAAAAAGGGCGTATGCGTTTTTTCCTGAATATATTCAGGAAAAAACGCATACGCCCTTTTTGGCCAAGGGCATCATTGTCAACGTTTTGCTGCTTTTCATGTGCTTTAAAGGCGAGTCGAATCTACCTCCTGAAATCTGTTTCCTGCAAATCTGCCTTGCTTTCAAATCCTCTTCGTTGCCTTCCCTCAATATATTTGTGGACGAGAGTTCTCATTTATAACTCTGCACGTTTGTGAATTGCAGTGCCCCTGAACTCCTTTTGTCTACTCGCTTTTTTGGGAGCTGGCCGCAAAAGCGCAGGATTGTTTCAGGCCCTATTTTGGTTCTGGGGGGCAGGCTGAGCCTGTGGTTCATTCTTCTTACTGATGGGAAAATGGAGTGACCTGTGCCTGTCCCAACACCTAGGGTTTGTCTCTCGTTGGTTCCCCGTCTTCCCGTTCATCCTCAGGACAAATTACAACCTGTACGAAACAGGGGGTTAAAGGTGCTGATTCTCCAAGTAGGGAGATGGTTAGTCAAGCGGCTGGAATGGCGAACCCGAGCACAAGGAGAGGAGAAATGAGGTGCGTTTTAGAAACCTTTCCCGATCTCATGGCATACCATCTTCTGTGTTTCCCATGCATGTTTTGATGTAGGAAGATGCCCTTGTACCTGGAGATTTGAGACCCATGGGGTGGGTACCCCGTGGAGTTACTTTAAAGTATCTGCGTTTGCTCACCCAACCTCACCAATCCTCTCAGCCCCAAGAGTGTCCAGCCTTATGTCTCATCCAGCTGTGGGTCTAGATATGGTCAATCCAGGTTGCATCATAGACCCTGAACTGATTTTGTAAGAATTTCTCTCTCTTTCACTGTCTTTGTTTTGTGGGTTTTTTAAAGTAATTTATGTTTAGAATGGGGCTTGGCTGCTTTTCCCTGCTGTGTTTATGCCGCTTTACACCCTCTTGATTCACTTGCAGAGAGATATCGATACATAGGTTTTCAGATTCTTACTAGTCAGATATATTCTTGTGCGGTGACTAGGGGGTGTTGAGTCCAGTTCACTGATCAGGGAGTAGGCCTTGTCTATTACATATTTGGCTTATGGAGCGGTCTCTGATCTAATTTCATACCCTTGTTTTATGCATCACCCCACCTCACCTTTCCCGTTAAGCAGCCATAGTGTGTCTTCTAAAGGTGTGCCTCTGTTCTGTTTTGTAATTCAGTTCAAGTGTAGCGATTTTGACATTCCCTCTATAAGCGATATCTTAGGATAAGTGTCTTTTTCTGTGTGACTTATTTCACTTAGAATCATCGTCGCTAAATCCACTCATCATGCTGCTAACTAGCCTTATGACATTGATTTCATGGCTGAGTGATATTCCATTGTGCCAAGTACCACCATTTGTTTATCCATTTTTCTCTTTCCTGGGATATTGAAGGTGTACCGAAGTGGAGGTTCTTGGAAACAGAGCAGCCGTAAAGTTTGGGGTGCCTGTGTCTTGTTGATTTTTAGTTTTCCCAATTTATACGCCCATGAGTGGAAGTGCCCTATGCTCTCTAAGCTGTGTTTATTACTTGTTTCAGGACACACCGTACACTTCTCCAGAGTGCCTGTTGGCAATTTACATCCCGCCCATCAGCGTAGCAAAGCTCCCATGTCTCCATGGCCTGTCCTGCTTTTCTGGTTTTTACACTTTTTTCAGCATGGCCCTTTTGTCCGAGGGCAAGCAAGACTTCTTTGTAGCGCTGATTTGCCCTTCCGGCTTGCTTGGTTGGCCAAAAAGGGCGTATGCGTTTTTTCCTGAATATATTCAGGAAAAAACGCATACGCCCTTTTTGGCCAAGGGCATCATTGTCAACGTTTTGCCGCTTTTCATGTGCTTTAAAGGCGAGTCGAATCTACCTCCTGAAATCTGTTTCCTGCAAATCTGCCTTGCTTTCAAATCCTCTTCGTTGCCTTCCCTCAATATATTTGTGGACGAGAGTTCTCATTTATAACTCTGCACGTTTGTGAATTGCAGTGCCCCTGAGCTCCATTTGTCTACTCGCTTTTTTGGGAGCTGGCCGCAAAAGCGCAGGATTGTTTCAGGCCCTGTTCGGCTTCCAGGGGGCAGGCGGAGCCTGTGGTTCATTCTTCTTCCTGATGGGAAAATGGAGTGACCTGTGCCTGTCCCAACACCTAGGGTTTGTCTCTCGTTGGTTCCCTGTCTTCCCGTTCATCCTCAGGACAAATTACAACCTGTACGAAACAGGAGGTTAAAGGTGCTGATTCTCCAAGTAGGGAGATGATTAGTCAAGTGGCTGGAATGGCGAACCCGAGCACAAGGAGAGGAGAAATGAGGTGCGTTTTAAAAACCTTTCCCGATCTCATGGCATACCATCTTCTGTGTATTCCATGCATATTTTGATGTAGGAAGATGCCCTTGTACCTGGAGATTTGAGACCCATGGGGTGGGTACCCCGTGGAGTTACTTTAAAGTATCTGCGTTTGCTCACCCAAGCTCACCAATCCTCTCAGCCCCAAGAGTGTCCAGCCTTATGTCTCATCCAGCTGTGGGTCTAGATATGGTCGAACCAGGTGGCATCAGAGCCCCTGAACTGATTTTGTAAGAATTTCTCTCTCTTTCACTGTCTTTGTTTTGTTTGTTTTTTAAAGTAATTTATGTTTAGAATGGGGCTTTGCTGCTTTTCCCTGCTGTGTTGATGCCGCTTTACACCCTCTTGATTCACTTGCAGAGAGATATCGATACATAGGTTTTCAGATTCTTACTAGTCAGATATATTCTTGTGCGGTGACTAGGGGGTGTTGAGTCCAGTTCACTGAGCAGGGAGTAGGCCTTGTCTATTACATATTTGGCTTATGGAGCGGTCTCTGAGCTAATTTCAAACCCTTGTTTTATGCATCACCCCACCTCACCTTTCCCGTTAAGCAGCCATAGTGTGTCTTCTAAAGGTGTGCCTCTGTTCTGTTTTGTAATTCAGTTCAAGTGTAGTGATTTTGACATTCACTCTATAAGCGATATCTTAGGATAAGTGTCTTTTTCTGTGTGACTTATTTCACTTAGAATCATCGTCGCTAAATCCACTCATCATGCTGCTAACTAGCCTTATGACATTGATTTCATGGCTGAGTGATATTCCATTGTGCCAAGTACCACCATTTGTTTATCCATTTTTCTCTTTCCTGGGATATTGAAGGTGTACCGAAGTGGAGGTTCTTGGAAACAGAGCAGCCGTAAAGTTTGGGGTGCCTGTGTCTTGTTGATTTTTAGTTTTCCCAATTTATACGCCCATGAGTGGAAGTGCCCTATGCTCTCTAAGCTGTGTTTATTACTTGTTTCAGGACACACCGTACACTTCTCCAGAGTGCCTGTTGGCAATTTACATCCCGCCCATCAGCGTAGTAAGGCTCCCATGTCTCCATGGCCTGTCCTGCTTTTCTGGTTTTTACACTTTTTTCAGCATGGCCCTTTTGACCGAGGGCAAGCAAGACTTCTTTGTAGCGCTGATTTGCCCTTCCGGCTTGCTTGGTTGGCCAAAAAGGGCGTATGCGTTTTTTCCTGAATATATTCAGGAAAAAACGCATACGCCCTTTTTGGCCAAGGGCATCATTGTCAACGTTTTTCCGCTTTTCATGTGCTTTAAAGGCGAGTCGAATCTACCTCCTGAAATCTGTTTCCTGCAAATCTGCCTTGCTTTCAAATCCTCTTCGTTGCCTTCCCTCAATATATTTGTGGACGAGAGTTCTCATTTATAACTCTGCACGTTTGTGAATTGCAGTGCCCCTGAGCTCCATTTGTCTACTCGCTTTTTTGGGAGCTGGCCGCAAAAGCGCAGGATTGTTTCAGGCCCTATTTTGGTTCTGGGGGCAGGCTGAGCCTGTGGTTCATTCTTCTTCCTGATGGGAAAATGGAGTGACCTGTGCCTGTCCCAACACCTAGGGCTAGTCTCTCGTTGGTTCCCCGTCTTCCCGTTCATCCTCAGGACAAATTGCAACCTGTACGAAACAGGAGGTTAAAGGTGCTGATTCTCCAAGTAGGGAGATGTTTAGTCAAGCGGCTAGAATGGTGAACCCGAGCACAAGGAGAGGAGAAATGAGGTGCGTTTTAGAAGTCTTTCCTGATCTCACGGCATACAAACCTCTGGGTTTCCCATGCATGTTTTGATGTAGGAAGATGCCCTTGTACCTGGAGATTTGAGACCCATGGGGTGGGTACCCCGCGGTATTACTTTAAAGTATCTGCGTTTGCTCACCCAACCTCACCAATCCTCTCAGCCCCAAGAGTGTCCAGCCTTATGTCTCATCCAGCTGTGGGTCTAGATATGGTCGAACCAGGTGGCATCAGAGCCCCTGAACTGATTTTGTAAGAATTTCTCTCTCTTTCACTGTCTTTGTTTTGTGGGTTTTTTAAAGTAATTTATGTTTAGAATGGGGCTTTGCTGCTTTTCCCTGCTGTGTTTATGCCGCTTTACACCCTCTTGATTCACTTGCAGAGAGATATCGATACATAGGTTTTCAGATTCTTACTAGTCAGATATATTCTTGTGCGGTGACTAGGGGGTGTTGAGTCCAGTTCACTGAGCAGGGAGTAGGCCTTGTCTATTACATATTTGGCTTATGGAGCGGTGTCTGATCTAATTTCAAACCCTTGTTTTATGCATCACCCCACCTCACCTTTCCGGTTAAGCAGCCATAGTGTGTCTTCTAAAGTTGTGCCTCTGTTCTGTTTTGTAATTCAGTTCAAGTGTAGCGATTTTGACATTCCCTCTATAAGCGATATCTTAGGATAAGTGTCTTTTTCTGTGTGACTTATTTCACTTAGAATCATCGTCGCTAAATCCACTCATCATGCTGCTAACTAGCCTTATGACATTGATTTCATGGCTGAGTGATATTCCATTGTGCCAAGTACCACCATTTGTTTATCCATTTTTCTCTTTCCTGGGATATTGAAGGTGTACCGAAGTGGAGGTTCTTGGAAACAGAGCAGCCGTAAAGTTTGGGGTGCCTGTGTCTTGTTGATTTTTAGTTTTCCCAATTTATACGCCCATGAGTGGAAGTGCCCTATGCTCTCTAAGCTGTGTTTATTACTTGTTTCAGGACACACCGTACACTTCTCCAGAGTGCCTGTTGGCAATTTACATCCCGCCCATCAGCATAGCAAAGCTCCCATGTCTCCATGGCCTGTCCTGCTTTTCTGGTTTTTACACTTTTTTCAGCATGGCCCTTTTGACCGAGGGCAAGCAAGACTTCTTTGTAGCGCTGATTTGCCCTTCCGGCTTGCTTGGTTGGCCAAAAAGGGCGTATGCGTTTTTTCCTGAATATATTCAGGAAAAAACGCATACGCCCTTTTTGGCCAAGGGCATCATTGTCAACGTTTTTCCGCTTTTCATGTGCTTTAAAGGCGAGTCGAATCTACCTCCTGAAATCTGTTTCCTGCAAATCTGCCTTGCTTTCAAATCCTCTTCGTTGCCTTCCCTCAATATATTTGTGGACGAGACTTCTCATTTATAACTCTGCACGTTTGTGAATTGCAGTGCCCCTGAGCTCCTTTTGTCTACTCGCTTTTTTGGGAGCTGGCCGCAAAAGCGCAGGATTGCGTCAGGCCCTATTTTGGTTCTGGGGGGCAGGCTGAGCCTGTGGTTCATTCTTCTTACTGATGGGAAAATGGAGTGACCTGTGCCTGTCCCAACACCTAGGGTTTGTCTCTCGTTGGTTCCCCGTCTTCCCGTTCATCCTCAGGACAAATTACAACCTGTACGAAACAGGGGGTTAAAGGTGCTGATTCTCCAAGTAGGGAGATGGTTAGTCAAGCGGCTGGAATGGCGAACCCGAGCACAAGGAGAGGAGAAATGAGGTGCGTTTTAGAAACCTTTCCCGATCTCATGGCATACCATCTTCTGTGTTTCCCATGCATGTTTTGATGTAGGAAGATGCCCTTGTACCTGGAGATTTGAGACCCATGGGGTGGGTACCCCGTGGAGTTACTTTAAAGTATCTGCGTTTGCTCACCCAACCTCACCAATCCTCTCAGCCCCAAGAGTGTCCAGCCTTATGTCTCATCCAGCTGTGGGTGTAGATATGGTCTAACCAGGTGGCATCAGAGCCCCTGAACTGATTTTGTAAGAATTTCTCTCTCTTTCACTGTCTTTGTTTTGTGGGTTTTTTAAAGTAATTTATGTTTAGAATGGGGCTTGGCTGCTTTTCCCTGCTGTGTTTATGCCGCTTTACACCCTCTTGATTCACTTGCAGAGAGATATCGATACATAGGTTTTCAGATTCTTACTAGTCAGATATATTCTTGTGCGGTGACTAGGGGGTGTTGAGTCCAGTTCACTGAGCAGGGAGTAGGCCTTGTCTATTACATATTTGGCTTATGGAGCGGTGTCTGATCTAATTTCAAACCCTTGTTTTATGCATCACCCCACCTCACCTTTCCGGTTAAGCAGCCATAGTGTGTCTTCTAAAGTTGTGCCTCTGTTCTGTTTTGTAATTCAGTTCAAGTGTAGCGATTTTGACATTCCCTCTATAAGCGATATCTTAGGATAAGTGTCTTTTTCTGTGTGACTTATTTCACTTAGAATCATCGTCGCTAAATCCACTCATCATGCTGCTAACTAGCCTTATGACATTGATTTCATGGCTGAGTGATATTCCATTGTGCCAAGTACCACCATTTGTTTATCCATTTTTCTCTTTCCTGGGATATTGAAGGTGTACCGAAGTGGAGGTTCTTGGAAACAGAGCAGCCGTAAAGTTTGGGGTGCCTGTGTCTTGTTGATATTTATTTTTCCCAATTTATACGCCAATGAGTGGAAGTGCCCTATGCTCTCTAAGCTGTGTTTATTACTTGTTTCAGGACACACCGTACACTTCTCCAGAGTGCCTGTTGGCAATTTACATCCCGCCCATCAGCGTAGCAAAGCTCCCATGTCTCCATGGCCTGTCCTGCTTTTCTGGTTTTTACACTTTTTTCAGCATGGCCCTTTTGTCCGAGGGCAAGCAAGACTTCTTTGTAGCGCTGATTTGCCCTTCCGGCTTGCTTGGTTGGCCAAAAAGGGCGTATGCGTTTTTTCCTGAATATATTCAGGAAAAAACGCATACGCCCTTTTTGGCCAAGGGCATCATTGTCAACGTTTTGCCGCTTTTCATGTGCTTTAAAGGCGAGTCGAATCTACCTCCTGAAATCTGTTTCCTGCAAATCTGCCTTGCTTTCAAATCCTCTTCGTTGCCTTCCCTCAATATATTTGTGGACGAGAGTTCTCATTTATAACTCTGCACGTTTGTGAATTGCAGTGCCCCTGAACTCCTTTTGTCTACTCGCTTTTTTGGGAGCTGGCCGCAAAAGCGCAGGATTGTTTCAGGCCCTATTTTGGTTCTGGGGGGCAGGCTGAGCCTGTGGTTCATTCTTCTTACTGATGGGAAAATGGAGTGACCTGTGCCTGTCCCAACACCTAGGGTTTGTCTCTCGTTGGTTCCCCGTCTTCCCGTTCATCCTCAGGACAAATTACAACCTGTACGAAACAGGGGGTTAAAGGTGCTGATTCTCCAAGTAGGGAGATGGTTAGTCAAGCGGCTGGAATGGCGAACCCGAGCACAAGGAGAGGAGAAATGAGGTGCGTTTTAGAAACCTTTCCCGATCTCATGGCATACCATCTTCTGTGTTTCCCATGCATGTTTTGATGTAGGAAGATGCCCTTGTACCTGGAGATTTGAGACCCATGGGGTGGGTACCCCGTGGAGTTACTTTAAAGTATCTGCGTTTGCTCACCCAACCTCACCAATCCTCTCAGCCCCAAGAGTGTCCAGCCTTATGTCTCATCCAGCTGTGGGTCTAGATATGGTCAATCCAGGTTGCATCATAGACCCTGAACTGATTTTGTAAGAATTTCTCTCTCTTTCACTGTCTTTGTTTTGTGGGTTTTTTAAAGTAATTTATGTTTAGAATGGGGCTTGGCTGCTTTTCCCTGCTGTGTTTATGCCGCTTTACACCCTCTTGATTCACTTGCAGAGAGATATCGATACATAGGTTTTCAGATTCTTACTAGTCAGATATATTCTTGTGCGGTGACTAGGGGGTGTTGAGTCCAGTTCACTGAGCAGGGAGTAGGCCTTGTCTATTACATATTTGGCTTATGGAGCGGTCTCTGATCTAATTTCATACCCTTGTTTTATGCATCACCCCACCTCACCTTTCCCGTTAAGCAGCCATAGTGTGTCTTCTAAAGGTGTGCCTCTGTTCTGTTTTGTAATTCAGTTCAAGTGTAGCGATTTTGACATTCCCTCTATAAGCGATATCTTAGGATAAGTGTCTTTTTCTGTGTGACTTATTTCACTTAGAATCATCGTCGCTAAATCCACTCATCATGCTGCTAACTAGCCTTATGACATTGATTTCATGGCTGAGTGATATTCCATTGTGCCAAGTACCACCATTTGTTTATCCATTTTTCTCTTTCCTGGGATATTGAAGGTGTACCGAAGTGGAGGTTCTTGGAAACAGAGCAGCCGTAAAGTTTGGGGTGCCTGTGTCTTGTTGATTTTTAGTTTTCCCAATTTATACGCCCATGAGTGGAAGTGCCCTATGCTCTCTAAGCTGTGTTTATTACTTGTTTCAGGACACACCGTACACTTCTCCAGAGTGCCTGTTGGCAATTTACATCCCGCCCATCAGCGTAGCAAAGCTCCCATGTCTCCATGGCCTGTCCTGCTTTTCTGGTTTTTACACTTTTTTCAGCATGGCCCTTTTGTCCGAGGGCAAGCAAGACTTCTTTGTAGCGCTGATTTGCCCTTCCGGCTTGCTTGGTTGGCCAAAAAGGGCGTATGCGTTTTTTCCTGAATATATTCAGGAAAAAACGCATACGCCCTTTTTGGCCAAGGGCATCATTGTCAACGTTTTGCCGCTTTTCATGTGCTTTAAAGGCGAGTCGAATCTACCTCCTGAAATCTGTTTCCTGCAAATCTGCCTTGCTTTCAAATCCTCTTCGTTGCCTTCCCTCAATATATTTGTGGACGAGAGTTCTCATTTATAACTCTGCACGTTTGTGAATTGCAGTGCCCCTGAGCTCCATTTGTCTACTCGCTTTTTTGGGAGCTGGCCGCAAAAGCGCAGGATTGTTTCAGGCCCTGTTCGGCTTCCAGGGGGCAGGCGGAGCCTGTGGTTCATTCTTCTTCCTGATGGGAAAATGGAGTGACCTGTGCCTGTCCCAACACCTAGGGTTTGTCTCTCGTTGGTTCCCTGTCTTCCCGTTCATCCTCAGGACAAATTACAACCTGTACGAAACAGGAGGTTAAAGGTGCTGATTCTCCAAGTAGGGAGATGATTAGTCAAGTGGCTGGAATGGCGAACCCGAGCACAAGGAGAGGAGAAATGAGGTGCGTTTTAAAAACCTTTCCCGATCTCATGGCATACCATCTTCTGTGTATCCCATGCATATTTTGATGTAGGAAGATGCCCTTGTACCTGGAGATTTGAGACCCATGGGGTGGGTACCCCGTGGAGTTACTTTAAAGTATCTGCGTTTGCTCACCCAACCTCACCAATCCTCTCAGCCCCAAGAGTGTCCAGCCTTATGTCTCATCCAGCTGTGGGTCTAGATATGGTCGAACCAGGTGGCATCAGAGCCCCTGAACTGATTTTGTAAGAATTTCTCTCTCTTTCAC
Source organism: Eubalaena glacialis (assembly GCF_028564815.1). Taxonomy (NCBI): domain Eukaryota; kingdom Metazoa; phylum Chordata; class Mammalia; order Artiodactyla; family Balaenidae; genus Eubalaena; species Eubalaena glacialis. The sequence goes on from NW_026871252.1 coordinate 245,615, forward strand.
TGTCTTTGTTTTGTTTGTTTTTTAAAGTAATTTATGTTTAGAATGGGGCTTTGCTGCTTTTCCCTGCTGTGTTGATGCCGCTTTACACCCTCTTGATTCACTTGCAGAGAGATATCGATACATAGGTTTTCAGATTCTTACTAGTCAGATATATTCTTGTGCGGTGACTAGGGGGTGTTGAGTCCAGTTCACTGAGCAGGGAGTAGGCCTTGTCTATTACATATTTGGCTTATGGAGCGGTCTCTGAGCTAATTTCAAACCCTTGTTTTATGCATCACCCCACCTCACCTTTCCCGTTAAGCAGCCATAGTGTGTCTTCTAAAGGTGTGCCTCTGTTTTGTTTTGTAATTCAGTTCAAGTGTAGTGATTTTGACATTCACTCTATAAGCGATATCTTAGGATAAGTGTCTTTTTCTGTGTGACTTATTTCACTTAGAATCATCGTCGCTAAATCCACTCATCATGCTGCTAACTAGCCTTATGACATTGATTTCATGGCTGAGTGATATTCCATTGTGCCAAGTACCACCATTTGTTTATCCATTTTTCTCTTTCCTGGGATATTGAAGGTGTACCGAAGTGGAGGTTCTTGGAAACAGAGCAGCCGTAAAGTTTGGGGTGCCTGTGTCTTGTTGATTTTTAGTTTTCCCAATTTATACGCCCATGAGTGGAAGTGCCCTATGCTCTCTAAGCTGTGTTTATTACTTGTTTCAGGACACACCGTACACTTCTCCAGAGTGCCTGTTGGCAATTTACATCCCGCCCATCAGCGTAGCAAGGCTCCCATGTCTCCATGGCCTGTCCTGCTTTTCTGGTTTTTACACTTTTTTCAGCATGGCCCTTTTGACCGAGGGCAAGCAAGACTTCTTTGTAGCGCTGATTTGCCCTTCCGGCTTGCTTGGTTGGCCAAAAAGGGCGTATGCGTTTTTTCCTGAATATATTCAGGAAAAAACGCATACGCCCTTTTTGGCCAAGGGCATCATTGTCAACGTTTTGCCGCTTTTCATGTGCTTTAAAGGCGAGTCGAATCTACCTCCTGAAATCTGTTTCCTGCAAATCTGCCTTGCTTTCAAATCCTCTTCGTTGCCTTCCCTCAATATATTTGTGGACGAGAGTTCTCATTTATAACTCTGCACGTTTGTGAATTGCAGTGCCCCTGAGCTCCATTTGTCTACTCGCTTTTTTGGGAGCTGCCCGCAAAAGCGCAGGATTGTTTCAGGCCCTATTTTGGTTCTGGGGGCAGGCTGAGCCTGTGGTTCATTCTTCTTCCTGATGGGAAAATGGAGTGACCTGTGCCTGTCCCAACACCTAGGGCTAGTCTCTCGTTGGTTCCCCGTCTTCCCGTTCATCCTCAGGACAAATTGCAACCTGTACGAAACAGGAGGTTAAAGGTGCTGATTCTCCAAGTAGGGAGATGTTTAGTCAAGCGGCTAGAATGGTGAACCCGAGCACAAGGAGAGGAGAAATGAGGTGCGTTTTAGAAGTCTTTCCTGATCTCACGGCATACAAACCTCTGGGTTTCCCATGCATGTTTTGATGTAGGAAGATGCCCTTGTACCTGGAGATTTGAGACCCATGGGGTGGGTACCCCGCGGTATTACTTTAAAGTATCTGCGTTTGCTCACCCAACCTCACCAATCCTCTCAGCCCCAAGAGTGTCCAGCCTTATGTCTCATCCAGCTGTGGGTCTAGATATGGTCAATCCAGGTTGCATCATAGACCCTGAACTGATTTTGTAAGAATTTCTCTCTCTTTCACTGTCTTTGTTTTGTGGGTTTTTTTAAGTAATTTATGTTTAGAATGGGGCTTTGCTGCTTTTCCCTGCTGTGTTTATGCCGCTTTACACCCTCTTGATTCACTTGCAGAGAGATATCGATACATAGGTTTTCAGATTCTTACTAGTCAGATATATTCTTGTGCGGTGACTAGGGGGAGTTGAGTCCAGTTCACTGAGCAGGGAGTAGGCCTTGTCTGTTACATATTTGGCTTATGGAGCGGTCTCTGAGCTAATTTCAAACCCTTGTTTTATCCATCACCCCACCTCACCTTTCCCGTTCAGCAGCCATAGTGTGTCTTCTAAAGGTGTGACTCTGTTCTGTTTTGTAATTCAGTTCAAGTGTAGCGATTTTGACATTCCCTCTATAAGCGATATCTTAGGATAAGTGTCTTTTTCTGTGTGACTTATTTCACTTAGAATCATCGTCGCTAAATCCACTCATCATGCTCCTAACTAGCCTTATGACATTGATTTCATGGCTGAGTGATATTCCATTGTGCCAAGTACCACCATTTGTTTATCCATTTTTCTCTTTCCTGGGATATTGAAGGTGTACCGAAGTGGAGGTTCTTGGAAACAGAGCAGCCGTAAAGTTTGGGGTGCCTGTGTCTTGTTGATTTTTAGTTTTCCCAATTTATACGCCCATGAGTGGAAGTGCCCTATGCTCTCTAAGCTGTGTTTATTACTTGTTTCAGGACACACCGTACACTTCTCCAGAGTGCCTGTTGGCAATTTACATCCCGCCCATCAGCGTAGCAAGGCTCCCATGTCTCCATGGCCTGTCCTGCTTTTCTGGTTATTACACTTTTTTCAGCATGGCCCTTTTGACCGAGGGCAAGCAAGACTTCTTTGTAGCGCTGATTTGCCCTTCCGGCTTGCTTGGTTGGCCAAAAAGGGCGTATGCGTTTTTTCCTGAATATATTCAGGAAAAAACGCATACGCCCTTTTTGGCCAAGGGCATCATTGTCAACGTTTTGCCGCTTTTCATGTGCTTTAAAGGCGAGTCGAATCTACCTCCTGAAATCTGTTTCCTGCAAATCTGCCTTGCTTTCAAATCCTCTTCGTTGCCTTCCCTCAATATATTTGTGGACGAGAGTTCTCATTTATAACTCTGCACGTTTGTGAATTGCAGTGCCCCTGAGCTCCATTTGTCTACTCGCTTTTTTGGGAGCTGCCCGCAAAAGCGCAGGATTGTTTCAGGCCCTATTTTGGTTCTGGGGGCAGGCTGAGCCTGTGGTTCATTCTTCTTCCTGATGGGAAAATGGAGTGACCTGTGCCTGTCCCAACACCTAGGGCTAGTCTCTCGTTGGTTCCCCGTCTTCCCGTTCATCCTCAGGACAAATTGCAACCTGTACGAAACAGGAGGTTAAAGGTGCTGATTCTCCAAGTAGGGAGATGTTTAGTCAAGCGGCTAGAATGGTGAACCCGAGCACAAGGAGAGGAGAAATGAGGTGCGTTTTAGAAGTCTTTCCTGATCTCACGGCATACAAACCTCTGGGTTTCCCATGCATGTTTTGATGTAGGAAGATGCCCTTGTACCTGGAGATTTGAGACCCATGGGGTGGGTACCCCGCGGTATTACTTTAAAGTATCTGCGTTTGCTCACCCAACCTCACCAATCCTCTCAGCCCCAAGAGTGTCCAGCCTTATGTCTCATCCAGCTGTGGGTCTAGATATGGTCAATCCAGGTTGCATCATAGACCCTGAACTGATTTTGTAAGAATTTCTCTCTCTTTCACTGTCTTTGTTTTGTGGGTTTTTTTAAGTAATTTATGTTTAGAATGGGGCTTTGCTGCTTTTCCCTGCTGTGTTTATGCCGCTTTACACCCTCTTGATTCACTTGCAGAGAGATATCGATACATAGGTTTTCAGATTCTTACTAGTCAGATATATTCTTGTGCGGTGACTAGGGGGAGTTGAGTCCAGTTCACTGAGCAGGGAGTAGGCCTTGTCTGTTACATATTTGGCTTATGGAGCGGTCTCTGAGCTAATTTCAAACCCTTGTTTTATCCATCACCCCACCTCACCTTTCCCGTTCAGCAGCCATAGTGTGTCTTCTAAAGGTGTGACTCTGTTCTGTTTTGTAATTCAGTTCAAGTGTAGCGATTTTGACATTCCCTCTATAAGCGATATCTTAGGATAAGTGTCTTTTTCTGTGTGACTTATTTCACTTAGAATCATCGTCGCTAAATCCACTCATCATGCTCCTAACTAGCCTTATGACATTGATTTCATGGCTGAGTGATATTCCATTGTGCCAAGTACCACCATTTGTTTATCCATTTTTCTCTTTCCTGGGATATTGAAGGTGTACCGAAGTGGAGGTTCTTGGAAACAGAGCAGCCGTAAAGTTTGGGGTGCCTGTGTCTTGTTGATTTTTAGTTTTCCCAATTTATACGCCCATGAGTGGAAGTGCCCTATGCTCTCTAAGCTGTGTTTATTACTTGTTTCAGGACACACCGTACACTTCTCCAGAGTGCCTGTTGGCAATTTACATCCCGCCCATCAGCGTAGCAAGGCTCCCATGTCTCCATGGCCTGTCCTGCTTTTCTGGTTTTTACACTTTTTTCAGCATGGCCCTTTTGACCGAGGGCAAGCAAGACTTCTTTGTAGCGCTGATTTGCCCTTCCGGCTTGCTTGGTTGGCCAAAAAGGGCGTATGCGTTTTTTTCTGAATATATTCAGGAAAAAACGCATACGCCCTTTTTGGCCAAGGGCATCATTGTCAACGTTTTGCCACTTTTCATGTGCTTTAAAGGCGAGTCGAATCTACCTCCTGAAATCTGTTTCCTGCAAATCTGCCTTGCTTTCAAATCCTCTTCGTTGCCTTCCCTCAATATATTTGTGGACGAGAGTTCTCATTTATAACTCTGCACGTTTGTGAATTGCAGTGCCCCTGAGCTCCATTTGTCTACTCGCTTTTTTGGGAGCTGGCCGCAAAAGCGCAGGATTGTTGCAGGCCCTATTCGGCTTCCAGGGGGCAGGCGGAGCCTGTGGTTCATTCTTCTTCCTGATGGGAAAATGGAGTGACCTGTGTCTGTCCCAACACCTAGGGTTTGTCTCTCGTTGGTTCCCCGTCTTCCCGTTCATCCTCAGGACAATTTACAACCTGTACGAAACAGGAGGTTAAAGGTGCTGATTCTCCAAGTAGGGAGATGGTTAGTCAAGTGGCTGGAATGGCGAACCCGAGCACAAGGAGAGGAGAAATGAGGTGCGTTTTAGAAACCTTTCCCGATCTCATGGCATACCATCTTCTGGGTTTCCCATGCATGTTTTGATGTAGGAAGATGCCCTTGTACCTGGAGATTTGAGACCCATGGGGTGGGTACCCCGTGGAGTTACTTTAAAGTATCTGCGTTTGCTCACCCAACCTCACCAATCCTCTCAGCCCCAAGAGTGTCCAGCCTTATGTCTCATCCAGCTGTGGGTCTAGATATGGTCGAACCAGGTGGCATCAGAGCCCCTGAACTGATTTTGTAAGAATTTCTCTCTCTTTCACTGTCTTTGTTTTGTGGGTTTTTTAAAGTAATTTATGTTTAGAATGGGGCTTTGCTGCTTTTCCCTGCTGTGTTTATGCCGCTTTACACCCTCTTGATTCACTTGCAGAGAGATATCGATACATAGGTTTTCAGATTCTTACTAGTTAGATATATTCTTGTGCGGTGACTAGGGGGTGTTGAGTCCAGTTCACTGAGCAGGGAGTAGGCCTTGTCTATTACATATTTGGCTTATGGAGCGGTCTCTGAGCTAATTTCAAACCCTTGTTTTATGCATCACCCCACCTCACCTTTCCCGTTAAGCAGCCATAGTGTGTCTTCTAAAGGTGTGCCTCTGTTCTGTTTTGTAATTCAGTTCAAGTGTAGTGCTTTTGACATTCCCTCTATAAGCGATATCTTAGGATAAGTGTCTTTTTCTGTGTGACTTATTTCACTTAGAATCATCGTCGCTAAATCCACTCATCATGCTGCTAACTAGCCTTATGACATTGATTTCATGGCTGAGTGATATTCCATTGTGCCAAGTACCACCATTTGTTTATCCATTTTTCTCTTTCCTGGGATATTGAAGGTGTACCGAAGTGGAGGTTCTTGGAAACAGAGCAGCCGTAAAGTTTGGGGTGCCTGTGTCTTGTTGATTTTTAGTTTTCCCAATTTATACGCCCATGAGTGGAAGTGCCCTATGCTCTCTAAGCTGTGTTTATTACTTGTTTCAGGACACACCGTACACTTCTCCAGAGTGCCTGTTGGCAATTTACATCCCGCCCATCAGCGTAGCAAGGCTCCCATGTCTCCATGGCCTGTCCTGCTTTTCTGGTTTTTACACTTTTTTCAGCATGGCCCTTTTGACCGAGGGCAAGCAAGGCTTCTTTGTAGCGCTGATTTGCCCTTCCGGCTTGCTTGGTTGGCCAAAAAGGGCGTATGCGTTTTTTTCTGAATATATTCAGGAAAAAACGCATACGCCCTTTTTGGCCAAGGGCATCATTGTCAACGTTTTGCCACTTTTCATGTGCTTTAAAGGCGAGTCGAATCTACCTCCTGAAATCTGTTTCCTGCAAATCTGCCTTGCTTTCAAATCCTCTTCGTTGCCTTCCCTCAATATATTTGTGGACGAGAGTTCTCATTTATAACTCTGCACGTTTGTGAATTGCAGTGCCCCTGAGCTCCATTTGTCTACTCGCTTTTTTGGGAGCTGGCCGCAAAAGCGCAGGATTGTTGCAGGCCCTATTCGGCTTCCAGGGGGCAGGCGGAGCCTGTGGTTCATTCTTCTTCCTGATGGGAAAATGGAGTGACCTGTGTCTGTCCCAACACCTAGGGTTTGTCTCTCGTTGGTTCCCCGTCTTCCCGTTCATCCTCAGGACAATTTACAACCTGTACGAAACAGGAGGTTAAAGGTGCTGATTCTCCAAGTAGGGAGATGGTTAGTCAAGTGGCTGGAATGGCGAACCCGAGCACAAGGAGAGGAGAAATGAGGTGCGTTTTAGAAACCTTTCCCGATCTCATGGCATACCATCTTCTGGGTTTCCCATGCATGTTTTGATGTAGGAAGATGCCCTTGTACCTGGAGATTTGAGACCCATGGGGTGGGTACCCCGTGGAGTTACTTTAAAGTATCTGCGTTTGCTCACCCAACCTCACCAATCCTCTCAGCCCCAAGAGTGTCCAGCCTTATGTCTCATCCAGCTGTGGGTCTAGATATGGTCGAACCAGGTGGCATCAGAGCCCCTGAACTGATTTTGTAAGAATTTCTCTCTCTTTCACTGTCTTTGTTTTGTGGGTTTTTTAAAGTAATTTATGTTTAGAATGGGGCTTTGCTGCTTTTCCCTGCTGTGTTTATGCCGCTTTACACCCTCTTGATTCACTTGCAGAGAGATATCGATACATAGGTTTTCAGATTCTTACTAGTTAGATATATTCTTGTGCGGTGACTAGGGGGTGTTGAGTCCAGTTCACTGAGCAGGGAGTAGGCCTTGTCTATTACATATTTGGCTTATGGAGCGGTCTCTGAGCTAATTTCAAACCCTTGTTTTATGCATCACCCCACCTCACCTTTCCCGTTAAGCAGCCATAGTGTGTCTTCTAAAGGTGTGCCTCTGTTCTGTTTTGTAATTCAGTTCAAGTGTAGTGCTTTTGACATTCCCTCTATAAGCGATATCTTAGGATAAGTGTCTTTTTCTGTGTGACTTATTTCACTTAGAATCATCGTCGCTAAATCCACTCATCATGCTGCTAACTAGCCTTATGACATTGATTTCATGGCTGAGTGATATTCCATTGTGCCAAGTACCACCATTTGTTTATCCATTTTTCTCTTTCCTGGGATATTGAAGGTGTACCGAAGTGGAGGTTCTTGGAAACAGAGCAGCCGTAAAGTTTGGGGTGCCTGTGTCTTGTTGATTTTTAGTTTTCCCAATTTATACGCCCATGAGTGGAAGTGCCCTATGCTCTCTAAGCTGTGTTTATTACTTGTTTCAGGACACACCGTACACTTCTCCAGAGTGCCTGTTGGCAATTTACATCCCGCCCATCAGCGTAGCAAGGCTCCCATGTCTCCATGGCCTGTCCTGCTTTTCTGGTTTTTACACTTTTTTCAGCATGGCCCTTTTGTCCGAGGGCAAGCAAGACTTCTTTGTAGCGCTGATTTGCCCTTCCGGCTTGCTTGGTTGGCCAAAAAGGGCGTATGCGTTTTTTCCTGAATATATTCAGGAAAAAACGCATACGCCCTTTTTGGCCAAGGGCATCATTGTCAACGTTTTGCAGCTTTTCATGTGCTTTAAAGGCGAGTCGAATCTACCTCCTGAAATCTGTTTCCTGCAAATCTGCCTTGCTTTCAAATCCTCTTCGTTGCCTTCCCTCAATATATTTGTGGACGAGAGTTCTCATTTATAACTCTGCACGTTTGTGAATTGCAGTGCCCCTGAGCTCCATTTGTCTACTCGCTTTTTTGGGAGCTGGCCGCAAAAGCGCAGGATTGTTTCAGGCCCTATTTTGGTTCTGGGGGCAGGCTGAGCCTGTGGTTCATTCTTCTTCCTGATGGGAAAATGGAGTGACCTGTGCCTGTCCCAACACCTAGGGCTAGTCTCTCGTTGGTTCCCCGTCTTCCCGTTCATCCTCAGGACAAATTGCAACCTGTACGAAACAGGAGGTTAAAGGTGCTGATTCTCCAAGTAGGGAGATGTTTAGTCAAGCGGCTAGAATGGTGAACCCGAGCACAAGGAGAGGAGAAATGAGGTGCGTTTTAGAAGCCTTTCCTGATCTCACGGCATACAAACCTCTGGGTTTCCCATGCATGTTTTGATGTAGGAAGATGCCCTTGTACCTGGAGATTTGAGACCCATGGGGTGGGTACCCCGCGGTATTACTTTAAAGTATCTGCGTTTGCTCACCCAACCTCACCAATCCTCTCAGCCCCAAGAGTGTCCAGCCTTATGTCTCATCCAGCTGTGGGTCTAGATATGGTCAATCCAGGTTGCATCAGAGACCCTGAACGGATTTTGTAAGAATTTCTCTCTCTTTCACTGTCTTTGTTTTGTGGGTTTTTTTAAGTAATTTATGTTTAGAATGGGGCTTTGCTGCTTTTCCCTGCTGTGTTTATGCCGCTTTACACCCTCTTGATTCACTTGCAGAGAGATATCGATACATAGGGTTTCAGATTCTTACTAGTCAGATATATTCTTGTGCGGTGACTAGGGGGTGTTGAGTCCAGTTCACTGAGCAGGGAGTAGGCCTTGTCTATTACATATTTGGCTTATGGAGCGGTCTCTGAGCTAATTTCAAACCCTTGTTTTATGCATCACCCCACCTCACCTTTCCCGTTAAGCAGCCATAGTGTGTCTTCTAAAGGTGTGCCTCTGTTCTGTTTTGTAATTCAGTTCAATTGTAGTGATTTTGACATTCCCTCTATAAGCGATGTCTTAGGATAAGTGTCTTTTTCTGTGTGACTTATTTCACTTAGAATCATCGTCGCTAAATCCACTCATCATGCTGCTAACTAACCTTATGACATTGATTTCATGGCTGAGTGATATTCCATTGTGCCAAGTACCACCATTTGTTTATCCATTTTTCTCTTTCCTGGGATATTGAAGGTGTACCGAAGTGGAGGTTCTTGGAAACAGAGCAGCCGTAAAGTTTGGGGTGCCTGTGTCTTGTTGATTTTTAGTTTTCCCAATTTATACGCCCATGAGTGGAAGTGCCCTATGTTCTCTAAGCTGTGTTTATTACTTGTTTCAGGACACACCGTACACTTCTCCAGAGTGCCTGTTGGCAATTTACATCCCGCCCATCAGCGTAGCAAGGCTCCCATGTCTCCATGGCCTGTCCTGCTTTTCTGGTTTTTACACTTTTTTCAGCATGGCCCTTTTGACCGAGGGCAAGCAAGACTTCTTTGTAGCGCTGATTTGCCCTTCCGGCTTGCTTGGTTGTCCAAAAAGGGCGTATGCGTTTTTTCCTGAATATATTCAGGAAAAAACGCATACGCCCTTTTTGGCCAAGGGCATCATTGTCAACGTTTTGCAGCTTTTCATGTGCTTTAAAGGCGAGTCGAATCTACCTCCTGAAATCTGTTTCCTGCAAATCTGCCTTGCTTTCAAATCCTCTTCGTTGCCTTCCCTCAATATATTTGTGGACGAGAGTTTTCATTTATAACTCTGCACATTTGTGAATTGCAGTGCCCCTGAGCTCCATTTGTCTACTCGCTTTTTTGGGAGCTGGCCGCAAAAGCGCAGGATTGTTTCAGGCCCTATTTTGGTTTGGGGGGCAGGCTGAGCCTGTGGTTCATTCTTCTTCCTGATGGGAAAATGGAGTGACCTGTGCCTGTCCCAACACCTAGGGCTAGTCTCTCGTTGGTTCCCCGTCTTCCCGTTCATCCTCAGGACAAATTACAACCTGTACGAAACAGGAGGTTAAAGGTGCTGATTCTCCAAGTAGGGAGATGGTTAGTCAAGTGGCTGGAATGGCGAACCCGAGCACAAGGAGAGGAGAAATGAGGTGCGTTTTAGAAACCTTTCCCGATCTCATGGCATACCATCGTCTGTGTTTCCCATGCATGTTTTGATGTAGGAAGATGCCCTTGTACCTGGAGATTTGAGACCCATGGGGTGGGTACCCCGTGGAGTTACTTTAAAGTATCTGCGATTGCTCACCCAACCTCACCAATCCTCTCAGCCCCAAGAGTGTCCAGCCTTATGTCTCATCCAGCTGTGGGTCTAGATATGGTCGAACCAGGTGGCATCAGAGCCCCTGAACTGATTTTGTAAGAATTTCTCTCTCTTTCACTGTCTTTGTTTTGTTTGTTTTTTAAAGTAATTTATGTTTAGAATGGGGCTTTGCTGCTTTTCCCTGCTGTGTTTATGCCGCTTTACACCCTCTTGATTCACTTGCAGAGAGATATCGATACATAGGTTTTTAGATTCTTACTAGTCAGATATATTCTTGTGCGGTGACTAGGGGGTGTTGAGTCCAGTTCACTGAGCAGGGAGTAGGCCTTGTCTATTACATATTTGGCTTATGGAGCGGTCTCTGAGCTAATTTCAAACCCTTGTTTTATGCATCACCCCACCTCACCTTTCCCGTTAAGCAGCCATAGTGTGTCTTCTAAAGGTGTGACTCTGTTCTGTTTTGTAATTCAGTTCAAGTGTAGCGATTTTGACATTCCCTCTATAAGCGATATCTTAGGATAAGTGTCTTTTTCTGTGTGACTTATTTCACTTAGAATCATCGTCGCTAAATCCACTCATCATGCTGCTAACTAGCCTTATGACATTCATTTCATGGCTGAGTGATATTCCATTGTGCCAAGTACCACCATTTGTTTATCCATTTTTCTCTTTCCTGGGATATTGAAGGTGTACCGAAGTGGAGGTTCTTGGAAACAGAGCAGCCGTAAATTTTCGGGTGCCTGTGTCTTGTTGATTTTTAGTTTTCCCAATTTATACGCCCATGAGTGGAAGTGCCCTATGCTCTCTAAGCTGTGTTTATTACTTGTTTCAGGACACACCGTACACTTCTCCAGAGTGCCTGTTGGCAATTTACATCCCGCCCATCAGCGTAGCAAGGCTCCCATGTCTCCATGGCCTGTCCTGCTTTTCTGGTTTTTACACTTTTTTCAGCATGGCCCTTTTGACCGAGGGCAAGCAAGACTGCTTTGTAGCGCTGATTTGCCCTTCCGGCTTGCTTGGTTGGCCAAAAAGGGCGTATGCGTTTTTTCCTGAATATATTCAGGAAAAAACGCATACGCCCTTTTTGGCCAAGGGCATCATTGTCAACGTTTTGCCGCTTTTCATGTGCTTTAAAGGCGAGTCGAATCTACCTCCTGAAATCTGTTTCCTGCAAATCTGCCTTGCTTTCAAATCCTCTTCGTTGCCTTCCCTCAATATATTTGTGGACGAGAGTTCTCCTTTATAACTCTGCACGTTTGTGAATTGCAGTGCCCCTGAGCTCCATTTGTCTACTCGCTTTTTTGGGAGCTGGCCGCAAAAGCGCAGGATTGTTTCAGGCCCTATTTTGGTTCTGGGGGGCAGGCTGAGCCTGTGGTTCATTCTTCTTCCTGATGGGAAAATGGAGTGACCTGTGCCTGTCCCAACACCTAGGGTTTGTCTCTCGTTGGTTCCCCGTCTTCCCGTTCATCCTCAGGACAAATTGCAACCTGTACGAAACAGGATGTTAAAGGTGCTGATTCTCCAAGTAGGGAGATGGTTAGTCAAGCGGCTAGAATGGTGAACCCGAGCACAAGGAGAGGAGAAATGAGGTGCGTTTTAGAAACCTTTCCCGATCTCATGGCATACCATCTTCTGGGTTTCCCATGCATGTTTTGATGTAGGAAGATGCCCTTGTACCTGGAGATTTGAGACCCATGGGGTGGGTACCCCGTGGAGTTACTTTAAAGTATCTGCGTTTGCTCACCCAACCTCACCAATCCTCTCAGCCCCAAGAGTGTCCAGCCTTATGTCTCATCCAGCTGTGGGTCTAGATATGGTCGAACCAGGTGGCATCAGAGCCCCTGAACTGATTTTGTAAGAATTTCTCTCTCTTTCACTGTCTTTGTTTTGTTTGTTTTTTAAAGTAATTTATGTTTAGAATGGGGCTTTGCTGCTTTTCCCTGCTGTGTTTATGCCGCTTTACACCCTCTTGATTCACTTGCAGAGAGATATCGATACATAGGTTTTTAGATTCTTACTAGTCAGATATATTCTTGTGCGGTGACTAGGGGGTGTTGAGTCCAGTTCACTGAGCAGGGAGTAGGCCTTGTCTATTACATATTTGGCTTATGGAGCGGTCTCTGAGCTAATTTCAAACCCTTGTTTTATGCATCACCCCACCTCACCTTTCCCGTTAAGCAGCCATAGTGTGTCTTCTAAAGGTGTGACTCTGTTCTGTTTTGTAATTCAGTTCAAGTGTAGCGATTTTGACATTCCCTCTATAAGCGATATCTTAGGATAAGTGTCTTTTTCTGTGTGACTCATTTCACTTAGAATCATCGTCGCTAAATCCACTCATCATGCTTCTAACTAGCCTTATGACATTGATTTCATGGCTGAGTGATATTCCATTGTGCCAAGTACCACCATTTGTTTATCCATTTTTCTCTTTCCTGGGATATTGAAGGTGTACCGAAGTGGAGGTTCTTGGAAACAGAGCAGCCGTAAAGTTTGGGGTGCCTGTGTCTTGTTGATTTTTAGTTTTCCCAATTTATACGCCCATGAGTGGAAGTGCCCTATGCTCTCTAAGCTGTGTTTATTACTTGTTTCAGGACACACCGTACACTTCTCCAGAGTGCCTGTTGGCAATTTACATCCCGCCCATCAGCGTAGCAAGGCTCCCATGTCTCCATGGCCTGTCCTGCTTTTCTGGTTTTTACACTTTTTTCAGCATGGCCCTTTTGACCGAGGGCAAGCAAGACTTCTTTGTAGCGCTGATTTGCCCTTCCGGCTTGCTTGGTTGGCCAAAAAGGGCGTATGCGTTTTTTCCTGAATATATTCAGGAAAAAACGCATACGCCCTTTTTGGCCAAGGGCATCATTGTGAACGTTTTGCCGCTTTTCATGTGCTTTAAAGGCGAGTCGAATCTACCTCCTGAAATCTGTTTCCTGCAAATCTGCCTTGCTTTCAAATCCTCTTCGTTGCCTTCCCTCAATATATTTGTGGACGAGAGTTCTCATTTATAACTCTGCACGTTTGTGAATTGCAGTGCCCCTGAGCTCCATTTGTCTACTCTCTTTTTTGGGAGCTGGCCGCAAAAGCGCAGGATTGTTTCAGGCCCTATTTTGGTTTGGGGGGCAGGCTGAGCCTGTGGTTCATTCTTCTTCCTGATGGGAAAATGGAGTGACCTGTGCCTGTCCCAACACCTAGGGCTAGTCTCTCGTTGGTTCCCCGTCTTCCCGTTCATCCTCAGGACAAATTGCAACCTGTACGAAACAGGAGGTTAAAGGTGCTGATTCTCCAAATAGGGAGATGTTTAGTCAAGCGGCTAGAATGGTGAACCCGAGCACAAGGAGAGGAGAAATGAGGTGCGTTTTAGAAGCCTTTTCCGATCTCACGGCATACAAACCTCTGGGTTTCCCATGCATGTTTTGATGTAGGAAGATGCCCTTGTACCTGGAGATTTGAGACCCATGGGGTGGGTACCCCGCAGTATTACTTTAAAGTATCTGCGTTTGCTCACCCAACCTCACCAATCCTCTCAGCCCCAAGAGTGTCCAGCCTTATGTCTCATCCAGCTGTGGGTCTAGATATGGTCAATCCAGGTTGCATCATAGACCCTGAACTGATTTTGTAAGAATTTCTCTCTCTTTCACTGTCTTTGTTTTGTGGGTTTTTTAAAGTAATTTATGTTTAGAATGGGGCTTTGCTGCTTTTCCCTGCTGTGTTTATGCCGCTTTACACCCTCTTGATTCACCTGCAGAGAGATATCGATACATAGGTTTTCAGATTCTTACTAGTCAGATATATTCTTGTGCGGTGACTAGGGGGTGTTGAGTCCAGTTCACTGAGCAGGGAGTAGGCCTTGTCTATTACATATTTGGCTTATGGAGCTGTCTCTGAGCTAATTTCATACCCTTGTTTTATGCATCACCCCACCTCACCTTTCCCATTAAGCAGCCATAGTGTGTCTTCTAAAGGTGTGACTCTGTTCTGTTTTGTAATTCAGTTTAAGTGTAGTGATTTTGACATTGCCTCTATAAGTGATATCTTAGGATAAGTGTCTTTTTCTGTGTGACTTATTTCACTTAGAATCATCGTCGCTAAATCCACTCATCATGCTGCTAACTAGCCTTATGACATTGATTTCATGGCTGAGTGATATTCCATTGTGCCAAGTACCACCATTTGTTTATCCATTTTTCTCTTTCCTGGGATATTGAACGTGTATTGAAGTGGAGGTTCTTGGAAACAGAGCAGCCGTAAAGTTTGGGGTGCCTGTGTCTTGTTGATTTTTAGTTTTCCCAATTTATACGCCCATGAGTAGAAGTGCCCTATGCTCTCTAAGATGTGTTTATTACTTGTTTCAGGACACACCGTACACTTCTCCAGAGTGCCTGTTGGCAATTTACATCCCGCCCATCAGCGTAGCAAGGCTCCCATGTCTCCATGGCCTGTCCTGCTTTTCTGGTTTTTACACTTTTTTCAGCATGGCCCTTTTGACCTAGGGCAAGCAAGACTTCTTTGTAGCGCTGATTTGCCCTTCCGGCTTGCTTGGTTGGCCAAAATGGGCGGATGCGTTTTTCCCTGAATATATTCAGGAAAAAACGCATACGCCCTTTTTGGCCAAGGGCATCATTGTCAACGTTTTGCCACTTTTCATGTGCTTTAAAGGCGAGTCGAATCTACCTCCTGAAATCTGTTTCCTGCAAATCTGCCTTGCTTTCAAATCCTCTTCGTTGCCTTCCCTAAATATATTTGTGGAGGAGAGTTCTCATTTATAACTCTGCACGTTTGTGAATTGCAGTGCCCCTGAGCTCCATTTGTCTACTCGCTTTTTTGGGAGCTGGCCGCAAAAGCGCAGGATTGTTGCAGGCCCTATTCGGCTTCCAGGGGGCAGGCGGAGCCTGTGGTTCATTCTTCTTCCTGATGGGAAAATGGAGTGACCTGTGTCTGTCCCAACACCTAGGGTTTGTCTCTCGTTGGTTCCCCGTCTTCCCGTTCATCCTCAGGACAAATTACAACCTGTACGAAACAGGAGGTTAAAGGTGCTGATTCTCCAAGTAGGGAGATGGTTAGTCAAGTGGCTGGAATGGCGAACCCGAGCACAAGGAGAGGAGAAATGAGGTGCGTTTTAGAAACCTTTCCCGATCTCATGGCATACCATCTTCTGTGTTTCCCATGCATGTTTTGATGTAGGAAGATGCCCTTGTACCTGGAGATTTGAGACCCATGGGGTGGGTACCCCGTGGAGTTACTTTAAAGTATCTGCGTTTGCTCACCCAACCTCACCAATCCTCTCAGCCCCAAGAGTGTCCAGCCTTATGTCTCATCCAGCTGTGGGTCTAGATATGGTCGAACCAGGTGGCATCAGAGCCCCTGAACTGATTTTGTAAGAATTTCTCTCTCTTTCACTGTCTTTGTTTTGTTTGTTTTTTAAAGTAATTTATGTTTAGAATGGGGCTTTGCTGCTTTT
Source organism: Eubalaena glacialis (assembly GCF_028564815.1). NCBI lineage: Eukaryota > Metazoa > Chordata > Mammalia > Artiodactyla > Balaenidae > Eubalaena > Eubalaena glacialis. The sequence continues at coordinate 261,502 of NW_026871252.1, forward strand.
CCCTGCTGTGTTGATGCCGCTTTACACCCTCTTGATTCACTTGCAGAGAGATATCGATACATAGGTTTTCAGATTCTTACTAGTCAGATATATTCTTGTGCGGTGACTAGGGGGTGTTGAGTCCAGTTCACTGAGCAGGGAGTAGGCCTTGTCTATTACATATTTGGCTTATGGAGCGGTCTCTGAGCTAATTTCAAACCCTTGTTTTATGCATCACCCCACCTCACCTTTCCCGTTAAGCAGCCATAGTGTGTCTTCTAAAGGTGTGCCTCTGTTCTGTTTTGTAATTCAGTTCAAGTGTAGCGATTTTGACATTCCCTCTATAAGCGATATCTTAGGATAAGTGTCTTTTTCTGTGTGACTTATTTCACTTAGAATCATCGTCGCTAAATCCACTCATCATGCTGCTAACTAGCCTTATGACATTGATTTCATGGCTGAGTGATATTCCATTGTGCCAAGTACCACCATTTGTTTATCCATTTTTCTCTTTCCTGGGATATTGAAGGTGTACCGAAGTGGAGGTTCTTGGAAACAGAGCAGCCGTAAAGTTTGGGGTGCCTGTGTCTTGTTGATTTTTAGTTTTCCCAATTTATACGCCCATGAGTGGAAGTGCCCTATGCTCTCTAAGCTGTGTTTATTACTTGTTTCAGGACACACCGTACACTTCTCCAGAGTGCCTGTTGGCAATTTACATCCCGCCCATCAGCGTAGCAAGGCTCCCATGTCTCCATGGCCTGTCCTGCTTTTCTGGTTTTTACACTTTTTTCAGCATGGCCCTTTTGACCGAGGGCAAGCAAGACTGCTTTGTAGCGCTGATTTGCCCTTCCGGCTTGCTTGGTTGGCCAAAAAGGGCGTATGCGTTTTTTCCTGAATATATTCAGGAAAAAACGCATACGCCCTTTTTGGCCAAGGGCATCATTGTCAACGTTTTGCCGCTTTTCATGTGCTTTAAAGGCGAGTCGAATCTACCTCCTGAAATCTGTTTCCTGCAAATCTGCCTTGCTTTCAAATCCTCTTCGTTGCCTTCCCTCAATATATTTGTGGACGAGAGTTCTCATTTATAACTCTGCACGTTTGTGAATTGCAGTGCCCCTGAGCTCCATTTGTCTACTCGCTTTTTTGGGAGGTGGCCGCAAAAGCGCAGGATTGTTTCAGGCCCTATTTTGGTTCTGGGGGGCAGGCTGAGCCTGTGGTTCATTCTTCTTCCTGATGGGAAAATGGAGTGACCTGTGCCTGTCCCAACACCTAGGGCTAGTCTCTCGTTGGTTCCCCGTCTTCCCGTTCATCCTCAGGACAAATTGCAACCTGTACGAAACAGGATGTTAAAGGTGCTGATTCTCCAAGTAGGGAGATGGTTAGTCAAGCGGCTAGAATGGTGAACCCGAGCACAAGGAGAGGAGAAATGAGGTGCGTTTTAGAAGCCTTTCCCGATCTCACGGCATACAAACCTCTGGGTTTCCCATGCATGTTTTGATGTAGGAAGATGCCCTTGTACCTGGAGATTTGAGACCCATGGGGTGGGTACCACGCGGTATTACTTTAAAGTATCTGCGTTTGCTCACCCAACCTCACCAATCCTCTCAGCCCCAAGAGTGTCCAGCCTTATGTCTCATCCAGCTGTGGGTCTAGATATGGTCGAACCAGGTGGCATCAGAGCCCCTGAACTGATTTTGTAAGAATTTCTCTGTCTTTCACTCTCTTTGTTTTGTGGGTTTTTTTAAGTAATTTATGTTTAGAATGGGGCTTTGCTGCTTTTCCCTGCTGTGTTTATGCCGCTTTACACCCTCTTGATTCACTTGCAGAGAGATATCGATACATAGGTTTTCAGATTCTTACTAGTCAGATATATTCTTGTGCGGTGACTAGGGGGTGTTGAGTCCAGTTCACTGAGCAGGGAGTAGGCCTTGTCTATTACATATTTGGCTTATGGAGCGGTCTCTGAGCTAATTTCATACCCTCGTTTTATGCATCACCCAACCTCACCTTTCCCGTTAAGCAGCCATAGTGTGTCTTCTAAAGGTGTGACTCTGTTCTGTTTTGTAATTCAGTTCAAGTGTAGCGATTTTGACATTCCCTCTATAAGCGATATCTTAGGATAAGTGTCTTTTTCTATGTGACTTATTTCACTTAGAATCATCATCGCTAAATCCACTCATCATGCTGCTAACTAGCCTTATGACATTGATTTCATGGCTGAGTGATATTCCATTGTGCCAAGTACCACCATTTGTTTATCCATTTTTCTCTTTCCTGGGATATTGAAGGTGTACCGAAGTGGAGGTTCTTGGAAACAGAGCAGCCGTAAAGTTTGGGGTGCCTGTGTCTTGTTGATTTTTAGTTTTCCCAATTTATACGCCCATGAGTGGAAGTGCCCTATGCTCTCTAAGCTGTGTTTATTACTTGTTTCAGGACACACCGTACACTTCTCCAGAGTGCCTGTTGGCAATTTACATCCCGCCCATCAGCGTAGCAAGGCTCCCATGTCTCCATGGCCTGTCCTGCTTTTCTGGTTTTTACACTTTGTTCAGCATGGCCCTTTTGACCGAGGGCAAGCGAGACTTCTTTGTAGCACTGATTTGCCCTTCCGGCTTGCTTGGTTGGCCAAAAAGGGCGTATGCGTTTTTTCCTGAATATATTCAGGAAAAAACGCATACGCCCTTTTTGGCCAAGGGCATCATTGTCAACGTTTTGCCGCTTTTCATGTGCTTTAAAGGCGAGTCGAATCTACCTCCTGAAATCTGTTTCCTGCAAATCTGCCTTGCTTTCAAATCCTCTTCGTTGCCTTCCCTCAATATATTTGTGGACGAGAGTTCTCATTTATAACTCTGCACGTTTGTGAATTGCAGTGCCCCTGAGCTCCATTTGTCTCCTCGCTTTTTTGGGAGATGGCCGCAAAAGCGCAGGATTGCTTCAGGCCCTATTTTGGTTCTGGGGGGCAGGCCGAGCCTGTGGTTCATTCTTCTTCCTGATGGGAAAATGGAGTGACCTGTGCCTGTGCCAACACCTAGGGCTAGTCTCTCGTTGGTTCCCCGTCTTCCCGTTCATCCTCAGGACAAATTGGAACCTGTACAAAACAGGAGGTTAAAGGTGCTGGTTCTCCAAGTAGGGAGATGGTTAGTCAAGCGGCTGGAATGGCGAACCCGAGCACAAGGAGAGGAGAAATGAGGTGCGTTTTAGAAACCTTTCCCGATCTCATGGCATACCATCTTCTGGGTTTCCCATGCATGTTTTGATGTAGGAAGATGCCCTTGTACCTGGAAATTTGAGACCCATGGGGTGGGTACCCCGCGGTATTACTTTAAAGTATCTGCATTTGCTCACCCAACCTCACCAATCCTCTCAACCCGAAGAGTGTCCAGCCTTATGTCTCATCCAGCTGTGGGTCTAGATATGGTCAATCCAGGTTGCATCCGAGACCCTGAACGGATTTTGTAAGAATTTCTCTCTCTTTCACTGTCTTTGCTTTGTGGATTTTTAAAGTAATGTATGTTTAGAATGGGGTTTGGCTGCTTTTCCCTGCTGTGATTATGCCGCTTTACACACTCTTGATTCACTTGCAGAGAGATATCGATACATAGGTTTTCAGATTCTTACTAGTCAGATATATTCTTGTGCGGTGACTAGGGGGTGTTGAGTCCAGTTCACTGAGCAGGGAGTAGGCCTTGTCTAGTACATATGTGGCTTATGGAGTGGTCTCTGAGCTAATTTCAAACTCTTGTTTTATGCATCACCCCACCTCACCTTTCCCGTTAAGCAGCCATAGTGTGTCTTCGAAAGGTCTGACTGTGTTCTGTTTTGTAATTCAGTTCAAGAGTAGCGATTTTGACATTCCCTCTATAAGCGATATCTTAGGATAAGTGTCTTTTTCTGTGTGAGTTATTTCAATTAGAATCATCGTACCTAAATCCACTCATCATGCTGCTAACTAGCCTTATGACATTGATTTCATGGCTGAGTGATATTCCATTGTGCCAAGTACCACCATTTCTTTATCCATTTTTCTCTTTCCTGGGATATTGAAGGTGTACCGAAGCGGAGGTTCTTGGCAACAGAGCAGCCGTAAAGTTTGGGGTGCCTGTGTCTTGTTGATTTTTAGTTTTCCCGATTTATACGCCCATGAGTGGAAGTGCCCTATGCTCTCTAAGCTGTGTTTATTACTTGTTTTAGGACACACCGTATATGTCTCCAGAGTGCCTGTTGGCAATTTACATCCCGCCCATCAGCGTAGCAAGGCTCCCATGTCTCCATGGCCTGTCCTGCTTTTCTGGTTTTTACACTTTGTTCAGCATGGCCCTTTTGACCGAGGGCAAGCGAGACTTCTTTGTAGCGCTGATTTGCCCTTCCGGCTTGCTTGGTTGGCCAAAAAGGGCGTATGCGTTTTTTCCTGAATATATTCAGGAAAAAACGCATACGCCCTTTTTGGCCAAGGGCATCATTGTCAACGTTTTGCCACTTTTCATGTGCTTTAAAGGCGAGTCGAATCTACCTCCTGAAATCTGTTTCCTGCAAATCTGCCTTGCTTTCAAATCCTCTTCGTTGCCTTCCCTCAATATATTTGTGGACGAGAGTTCTCATTTATAACTCTGCACGTTTGTGAATTGCAGTGCCCCTGAGCTCCATTTGTCTCCTCGCTTTTTTGGGAGCTGGCCGCAAAAGCGCAGGATTGCTTCAGGCCCTATTTTGGTTCTGGGGGACAGGCTGAGCCTGTGGTTCATTCTTCTTCCTGATGGGAAAATGGAGTGACCTGTGCCTGTCCCAACACCTAGGGCTAGTCTTTCGTTGGTTCCCCGTCTTCCCGTTCATCCTCAGGACAAATTGCAACCTGGACGAAACAGTAGGTTAAAGGTGCTGATTCTCCAAGTAGGGAGATGGTTAGTCAAGCGGCTGGAATGGCGAACCCGAGCACAAGGTGAGGAGAAATGAGGTGCGTTTTAGAAGCCTTTCCCGATCTCACGGCATACAAACCTCTGGGTTTCCCATGCATGTTTTGATGTAGGAAGATGCCCTTGTACCTGGAGATTTGAGACCCATGGGGTGGGTACCCCGCGGTATTACTTTAAATTATCTGCGTTTGCTCACCCAACCTCACCAATCCTCTCAGCCCCAAGAGTGTCCAGCCTTATGTCTCATCCAGCTGTGGGTCTAGATATGGTCGAACCAGGTGGCATCAGAGCCCCTGAACTGATTTTGTAAGAATTTCTCTCTCTTTCACTGTCTTTGTTTTGTTTGTTTTTTAAAGTAATTTATGTTTAGAATGGGGCTTTGCTGCTTTTCCCTGCTGTGTTTATGCCGCTTTACACCCTCTTGATTCACTTGCAGAGAGATATCGATACATAGGTTTTCAGATTCTTACTAGTCAGATATATTCTTTTGCGTTGACTAGGGGGTGTTGAGTCCAGTTCACTGAGCAGGGAGTAGGCCTTGTCTATTACATATTTGGCTTATGGAGCGGTCTCTGAGCTAATTTCAAACCCTTGTTTTATGCATCACCCCACCTCACCTTTCCCGTTAAGCAGCCATAGTGTGTCTTCTAAGGGTGTGACTCTGTTCTGTTTTGTAATTCAGTTCAAGTGTAGCGATTTTGACATTCCCTCTATAAGCGATATCTTAGGATAAGTGTCTTTTTCTGTGTGACTTATTTCACTTAGAATCATCGTCGCTAAATCCACTCATCATGCTGCTAACTAGCCTTATGACATTGATTTCATGGCTGAGTGATATTCCATTGTGCCAAGTACCACCATTTGTTTATCCATTTTTCTCTTTCCTGGGATATTGAAGGTGTACCGAAGTGGAGGTTCTTGGAAACAGAGCAGCCGTAAAGTTTGGGGTGCCTGTGTCTTGTTGATTTTTAGTTTTCCCAATTTATACGCCCATGAGTGGAAGTGCCCTATGCTCTCTAAGCTGTGTTTATTACTTGTTTCAGGACACACCGTACACTTCTCCAGAGTGCCTGTTGGCAATTTACATCCCGCCCATCAGCGTAGCAAGGCTCCCATGTCTCCATGGCCTGTCCTGCTTTTCTGGTTTTTACACTTTTTTCAGCATGGCCCTTTTGACCGAGGGCAAGCGAGACTTCTTTGTAGCACTGATTTGCCCTTCCGGCTTGCTTGGTTGGCCAAAAAGGGCGTATGCGTTTTTTCCTGAATATATTCAGGAAAAAACGCATACGCCCTTTTTGGCCAAGGGCATCATTGTCAACGTTTTGCCGCTTTTCATGTGCTTTAAAGGCGAGTCGAATCTACCTCCTGAAATCTGTTTCCTGCAAATCTGCCTTGCTTTCAAATCCTCTTCGTTGCCTTCCCTCAATATATTTGTGGACGAGAGTTCTCATTTATAACTCTGCACGTTTGTGAATTGCAGTGCCCCTGAGCTCCATTTGTCTACTCGCTTTTTTGGGAGCTGGCCGCAAAAGCGCAGGATTGTTTCAGGCCCTATTTTGGTTCTGGGGGGCAGGCTGAGCCTGTGGTTCATTCTTCTTCCTGATGGGAAAATGGAGTGACCTGTGCGTTTCCCAACACCTAGGGTTTGTCTCTCGTTGGTTCCCCGTCTTCCCGTTAATCCTCAGGACAAATTGCAACCTGTACGAAACAGGAGGTTAAAGGTGCTGATTCTCCAAGTAGGGAGATGGTTAGTCAAGCGGCTAGAATGGTGAACCCGAGCACAAGGAGAGGAGAAATGAGGTGCGTTTTAGAAGCCTTTCCCGATCTCACGGCATACAAACCTCTGGGTTTCCCATGCATGTTTTGATGTAGGAAGATGCCCTTGTACCTGGAGATTTGAGACCCATGGGGTGGGTACCCCGCGGTATTACTTTAAATTATCTGCGTTTGCTCACCCAACCTCACCAATCCTCTCAGCCCCAAGAGTGTCCAGCCTTATGTCTCATCCAGCTGTGGGTCTAGATATGGTCGAACCAGGTGGCATCAGAGCCCCTGAACTGATTTTGTAAGAATTTCTCTCTCTTTCACTGTCTTTGTTTTGTTTGTTTTTTAAAGTAATTTATGTTTAGAATGGGGCTTTGCTGCTTTTCCCTGCTGTGTTTATGCCGCTTTACACCATCTTGATTCACTTGCAGAGAGATATCGATACATAGGTTTTCAGATTCTTACTAGTCAGATATATTCTTGTGCGGTGACTAGGGGGTGTTGAGTCCAGTTCACTGAGCAGGGAGTAGGCCTTGTCTATTACATATTTGGCTTATGGAGCGGTCTCTGAGCTAATTTCAAACCCTTGTTTTATGCATCACCCCACCTCACCTTTCCCGTTAAGCAGCCATAGTGTGTCTTCTAAAGGTGTGACTCTGTTCTGTTTTGTAATTCAGTTCAAGTGTAGCGATTTTGACATTCCCTCTATAAGCGATATCTTAGGATAAGTTTCTTTTTCTGTGTGACTTATTTCACTTAGAATCATCGTCGCTAAATCCACTCATCATGCTGCTAACTAGCCTTATGACATTGATTTCATGGCTGAGTGATATTCCATTGTGCCAAGTACCACCATTTGTTTATCCATTTTTCTCTTTCCTGGGATATTGAAGGTGTACCGAAGTGGAGGTTCTTGGAAACAGAGCAGCCGTAAAGTTTGGGGTGCCTGTGTCTTGTTGATTTTTAGTTTTCCCAATTTATACGCCCATGAGTGGAAGTGCCCTATGCTCTCTAAGCTGTGTTTATTACTTGTTTCAGGACACACCGTACACTTCTCCAGAGTGCCTGTTGGCAATTTACATCCCGCCCATCAGCGTAGCAAGGCTCCCATGTCTCCATGGCCTGTCCTGCTTTTCTGGTTTTTACACTTTGTTCAGCATGGCCCTTTTGACCGAGGGCAAGCGAGACTTCTTTGTAGCACTGATTTGCCCTTCCGGCTTGCTTGGTTGGCCAAAAAGGGCGTATGCGTTTTTTCCTGAATATATTCAGGAAAAAACGCATACGCCCTTTTTGGCCAAGGGCATCATTGTCAACGTTTTGCCGCTTTTCATGTGCTTTAACGGCGAGTCGAATCTACCTCCTGAAATCTGTTTCCTGCAAATCTGCCTTGCTTTCAAATCCTCTTCGTTGCCTTCCCTCAATATATTTGTGGACGAGAGTTCTCATTTATAACTCTGCACGTTTGTGAATTGCAGTGCCCCTGAGCTCCATTTGTCTACTCGCTTTTTTGGGAGCTGGCTGCAAAAGCGCAGGATTGTTTCAGACCCTATTCGACTTCCAGGGGGCAGGCGGAGACTGTGGTTCATTCTTCTTCCTGATGGGAAAATGGAGTGACCTGTGCCTGTCCCAACACCTAGGGTTTGTCTCTCGTTGGTTCCCCGTCTTCCCGTTCATCCTCAGGACAAATTACAACCTGTACGAAACAGGGGGTTAAAGGTGCTGATTCTCCAAGTAGGGAGATGGTTAGTCAAGCGGCTGGAATGGCGAACCCGAGCACAAGGAGAGGAGGAATGAGGTGCGTTTTAGAAACCTTTCCCGATCTCATGGCATACCATTTTCTGTGTTTCCCATGCATGTTTTGATGTAGGAAGATGCCCTTGTACTTGGAGATTTGAGACCCATGGGGTGGGTACCCCGTGGAGTTACTTTAAAGTATCTGCGTTTGCTCACCCAACCTCACCAATCCTCTCCGCCCCAAGAGTGTCCAGCCTTATGTCTCATCCAGCTGTGGGTCTAGATATGGTCGAACCAGGTGGCATCAGAGCCCCTGAACTGATTTTGTAAGAATTTCTCTCTCTTTCACTGTCTTTGTTTTGTGGGTTTTTTAAAGTAATTTATGTTTAGAATGGGGCTTTGCTGCTTTTCCCTGCTGTGTTTATGCCGCTTTACACCCTCTTGATTCACTTGCAGAGAGATATCGATACATAGGTTTTCAGATTCTTACTAGTCAGATATATTCTTGTGCGGTGACTAGGGGGTGTTGAGTCCAGTTCACTGAGCAGGGAGTAGGCCTTGTCTATTACATATTTGGCTTATGGAGCGGTCTCTGAGCTAATTTCAAACCCTTGTTTTATGCATCACCCCACCTCACCTTTCCCGTTAAGCAGCCATAGTGTGTCTTCTAAAGGTGTGACTCTGTTCTGTTTTGTAATTCAGTTCAAATGTAGCGATTTTGACATTCCCTCTATAAGCGATATCTTAGGATAAGTGTCTTTTTCTGTGTGACTTATTTCACTTAGAATCATCGTCGCTAAATCCACTCATCATGCTGCTAACTAGCCTTATGACATTGATTTCATGGCTGAGTGATATTCCATTGTGCCAAGTACCACCATTTGTTTATCCATTTTTCTCTTTCCTGGGATATTGAAGGTGTACCGAAGTGGAGGTTCTTGGAAACAGAGCAGCCGTAAAGTTTGGGGTGCCTGTGTCTTGTTGATTTTTAGTTTTCCCAATTTATACGCCCATGAGTGGAAGTGCCCTATGCTCTCTAAGCTGTGTTTATTACTTGTTTCAGGACACACCGTACTCTTCTCCAGAGTGCCTGATGGCAAATTATATCCCGCCCATTAGCGTAGCAAGGCTCCCATGTCTCCATGGCCTGTCCTGCTTTTCTGGTTTTTACACTTTGTTCAGCATGGCCCTTTTGACCGAGGGCAAGCGAGACTTCTTTGTAGCGCTGATTTGCCCTTCCGGCTTGCTTGGTTGGCCAAAAAGGGCGTATGCGTTTTCTCCTGAATATATTCAGGAAAAAACGCATACGCCCTTTTTGGCCAAGGGCATCATTGTCAACGTTTTGCCGCTTTTCATGTGCTTTAAAGGCGAGTCGAATCTACCTCCTGAAATCTGTTTCCTGCAAATCTGCCTTGCTTTCAAATCCTCTTCGTTGCCTTCCCTCAATATATTTGTGGACGAGAGTTCTCATTTATAACTCTGCACGTTTGTGAATTGCAGTGCCCCTGAGCTCCATTTGTCTACTCGCTTTTTTGGGAGCTGGCCGCAAAAGCGCAGGATTCTTTCAGGCCCTATTCGGCTTCCAGGGGACAGGCGGAGCCTGTGGTTCATTCTTCTTCCTGATGGGAAAATGGAGTGACCTGTGCCTGTCCCAACACCTAGGGCTAGTCTCTCGTTGGTTCCCCGTCTTCCCGTTCATCCTCAGGACAAATTACAACCTGTACGAAACAGGAGGTTAAAGGTGCTGATTCTCCAAGTAGGGAGATGGTTAGTCAAGCGGCTGGAATGGTGAACCCGAGCACAAGGTGAGGAGAAATGAGGTGCGTTTTAGAAACCTTTCCCGATCTCATGGCATACCATCTTCTGTGTTTCCCATGCATGTTTTGATGTAGGAAGATGCCCTTGTACCTGGAGATTTGAGACCCATGGGGTGGGTACCCCGTGGAGTTACTTTAAAGTATCTGCGTTTGCTCACCCAACCTCACCAATTCTCTCAGCCCCAAGAGTGTTCAGCCTTATGTCTCATCCAGCTGTGGGTCTAGATATGGTCGAACCAGGTGGCATCAGAGCCCCTGAACTGATTTTGTAAGAATTTCTCTCTCTTTCACTGTCTTTGTTTTGTGGGTTTTTTTAAGTAATTTATGTTTAGAATGGGGCTTTGCTGCTTTTCCCTGCTGTGTTTATGCCGCTTTACACCCTCTTGATTCACTTGCAGAGAGATATCGATACATAGGTTTTCAGATTCTTACTAGTCAGATATATTCTTGTGCGGTGACTAGGGGGTGTTGAGTCCAGTTCACTGAGCAGGGAGTAGGCCTTGTCTATTACATATTTGGCTTATGGAGCGGTCTCTGAGCTAATTTCAAACCCTTGTTTTATGCATCACCCCACCTCACCTTTCCCGTTAAGCAGCCATAGTGTGTCTTCTAAAGGTGTGACTCCGTTCTGTTTTGTAATTCAGTTCAAGTGTAGCGATTTTGACATTCCCTCTATAAGCGATATCTTAGGATAAGTGTCTTTTTCTGTGTGACTTATTTCACTTAGAATCATCGTCACTAAATCCACTCATCATGCTGCTAACTAGCCTTATGACATTGATTTCATGGCTGAGTGATATTCCATTGTGCCAAGTACCACCATTTGTTTATCCATTTTTCTCTTTCCTGGGATATTGAAAGTGTACCGAAGTGGAGGTGCTTGGAAACAGAGCAGCCGTAAAGTTTGGGGTGCCTGTGTCTTGTTGATTTTTAGTTTTCCCAATTTATACGCCCATGAGTGGAAGTGCCCTATGCTCTCTAAGCTGTGTTTATTACTTGTTTCAGGACACACCGTACACTTCTCCAGAGTGCCTGTTGGCAATTTACATCCCGCCCATCAGCGTAGCAAGGCTCCCATGTCTCCATGGCCTGTCCTGCTTTTCTGGTTTTTACACTTTTTTCAGCATGGCCCTTTTGACCGAGGGCAAGCAAGACTTCTTTGTAGCGCTGATTTGCCCTTCAGGCTTGCTTGGTTGGCCAAAAAGGGCGTATGCGTTTTTTCCTGAATATATTCAGGAAAAAACACAAACGCCCTTTTTGGCCAAGGGCATCATTGTCAACGTTTTGCCGCTTTTCATGTGCTTTAAAGGCGAGTCGAATCTACCTCCTGAAATCTTTTTCCTGCAAATCTGCCTTGCTTTCAAATCCTCTTCGTTGCCTTCCCTCAATATATTTGTGGACGAGAGTTCTCCTTTATAACTCTGCACGTTTGTGAATTGCAGTGTCCCTGAGCTCCATTTGTCTACTCGCTTTTTTGGGAGCTGGCCGCAAAAGCGCAGGATTGCTTCAGGCCCTATTTTGGTTCTGGGGGGCAGGCCGAGCCTGTGGTTCATTCTTCTTCCTGATGGGAAAATGGAGTGACCTGTGCCTGTCCCAACACCTAGGGCTAGTCTCTCGTTGGTTCCCCGTCTTCCCGTTCATCCTCAGGACAAATTGCAACCTGTACAAAACAGGAGGTTAAAGGTGCTGGTTCTCCAAGTAGGGAGATGGTTAGTCAAGCGGCTGGAATGGCGAACCCGAGCACAAGGAGAGGAGAAATGAAGTGCGTTTTAGAAACCTTTCCCGATCTCATGGCATACCATCTTCTGGGTTTCCCATGCATGTTTTGATGTAGGAAGATGCCCTTGTACCTGGAAATTTGAGACCCATGGGGTGGGTACCCCGCGGTATTACTTTAAAGTATCTGCATTTGCTCACCCAACCTCACCAATCCTCTCAACCCCAAGAGTGTCCAGCCTTATGTCTCATCCAGCTGTGGGTCTAGATATGGTCAATCCAGGTTGCATCCGAGACCCTGAACGGATTTTGTAAGAATTTCTCTCTCTTTCACTGTCTTTGCTTTGTGGATTTTTAAAGTAATGTATGTTTAGAATGGGGTTTGGCTGCTTTTCCCTGCTGTGATTATGCCGCTTTACACACTCTTGATTCACTTGCAGAGAGATATCGATACATAGGTTTTCAGATTCTTACTAGTCAGATATATTCTTGTGCGGTGACTAGGGGGTGTTGAGTCCAGTTCACTGAGCAGGGAGTAGGCCTTGTCTATTACATATTTGGCTTATGGAGCGGTCTCTGAGCTAATTTCAAACCCTTGTTTTATGCATCACCCCACCTCACCTTTCCCGTTAAGCAGCCATAGTGTGTCTTCTAAAGGTGTGCCTCTGTTCTGTTTTGTAATTCAGTTCAAGTGTAGCGATTTTGACATTCCCTCTATAAGCGATATCTTAGGATAAGTGTCTTTTTCTGTGTGACTTATTTCACTTAGAATCATCGTCGCTAAATCCACTCATCATGCTGCTAACTAGCCTTATGACATTGATTTCATGGCTGAGTGATATTCCATTGTGCCAAGTACCACCATTTGTTTATCCATTTTTCTCTTTCCTGGGATATTGAACGTGTACCGAAGTGGAGGTTCTTGGAAACAGAGCAGCCGTAAAGTTTGGGGTGCCTGTGTCTTGTTGATTTTTAGTTTTCCCAATTTATACGCCCATGAGTGGAAGTGCCCTATGCTCTCTAAGCTGTGTTTATTACTTGTTTCAGGATACACCGTACACTTCTCCAGAGTGCCTGTTGGCAATTTACATCCCTCCCATCAGCGTAGCAAGGCTCCCATGTCTCCATGGCCTGTCCTGCTTTTCTGGTTTTTACACTTTGTTCAGCATGGCCCTTTTGACCGAGGGCAAGCGAGACTTCTTTGTAGCACTGATTTGCCCTTCCGGCTTGCTTGGTTGGCCAAAAAGGGCGTATGCGTTTTTTCCTGAATATATTCAGGAAAAAACGCATACGCCCTTTTTGGCCAAGGGCATCATTGTCAACGTTTTGCCGCTTTTCATGTGCTTTAAAGGCGAGTCGAATCTACCTCCTGAAATCTGTTTCCTGCAAATCTGCCTTGCTTTCAAATCCTCTTCGTTGCCTTCCCTCAATATATTTGTGGACGAGAGTTCTCATTTATAACTCTGCACGTTTGTGAATTGCAGTGCCCCTGAGCTCCATTTGTCTACTCGCTTTTTTGGGAGCTGGCCGCAAAAGCGCAGGATTCTTTCAGGCCCTATTCGGCTTCCAGGGGCCAGGCGGAGCCTGTGGTTCATTCTTCTTCCTGATGGGAAAATGGAGTGACCTGTGCCTGTCCCAACACCTAGGGCTAGTCTCTCGTTGGTTCCCCGTCTTCCCGTTCATCCTCAGGACAAATTACAACCTGTACGAAACAGGAGGTTAAAGGTGCTGATTCTCCAAGTAGGGAGATGGTTAGTCAAGCGGCTGGAATGGCGAACCCGAGCACAAGGTGAGGAGAAATGAGGTGCGTTTTAGAAACCTTTCCCGATCTCATGGCATACCATCTTCTGGGTTTCCCATGCATGTTTTGATGTAGGAAGATGCCCTTGTACCTGGAAATTTGAGACCCATGGGGTGGGTACCCCGCGGTATTACTTTAAAGTATCTGCATTTGCTCACCCAACCTCACCAATCCTCTCAACCCCAAGAGTGTCCAGCCTTATGTCTCATCCAGCTGTGGGTCTAGATATGGTCAATCCAGGTTGCATCCGAGACCCTGAACGGATTTTGTAAGAATTTCTCTCTCTTTCACTGTCTTTGCTTTGTGGATTTTTAAAGTAATGTATGTTTAGAATGGGGTTTGGCTGCTTTTCCCTGCTGTGATTATGCCGCTTTACACACTCTTGATTCACTTGCAGAGAGATATCGATACATAGGTTTTCAGATTCTTACTAGTCAGATATATTCTTGTGCGGTGACTAGGGGGTGTTGAGTCCAGTTCACTGAGCAGGGAGTAGGCCTTGTCTATTACATATTTGGCTTATGGAGCGGTCTCTGAGCTAATTTCAAACCCTTGTTTTATGCATCACCCCACCTCACCTTTCCCGTTAAGCAGCCATAGTGTGTCTTCTAAAGGTGTGCCTCTGTTCTGTTTTGTAATTCAGTTCAAGTGTAGCGATTTTGACATTCCCTCTATAAGCGATATCTTAGGATAAGTGTCTTTTTCTGTGTGACTTATTTCACTTAGAATCATCGTATCTAAATCCACTCATCATGCTGCTAACTAGCCTTATGACATTGATTTCATGGCTGAGTGATATTCCATTGTGCCAAGTACTACCATTTCTTTATCCATTTTTCACTTTCCTGGGATATTAAAGGTGTACCGAAGCGGAGGTTCTTGGAAACAGAGCAGCCGTAAACTTTAGGGTGCCTGTGTCTTGTTGATTTTTAGTTTTCCCAATTTATACGCCCATGAGTGGAAGTGCCCTATGCTCTCTAAGCTGTGTTTATTACTTGTTTCAGGACACACCGTACACTTCTCCAGAGTGCCTGTTGGCAATTTACATCCCTCCCATCAGCGTAGCAAGGCTCCCATGTCTCCATGGCCTGTCCTGCTTTTCTGGTTTTTACACTTTGTTCAGCATGGCCCTTTTGACCGAGGGCAAGCGAGACTTCTTTGTAGCACTGATTTGCCCTTCCGGCTTGCTTGGTTGGCCAAAAAGGGCGTATGCGTTTTTTCCTGAATATATTCAGGAAAAAACGCATACGCCCTTTTTGGCCAAGGGCATCATTGTCAACGTTTTGCCGCTTTTCATGTGCTTTAAAGGCGAGTCGAATCTACCTCCTGAAATCTGTTTCCTGCAAATCTGCCTTGCTTTCAAATCCTCTTCGTTGCCTTCCCTCAATATATTTGTGGACGAGAGTTCTCATTTATAACTCTGCACGTTTGTGAATTGCAGTGCCCCTGAGCTCCATTTGTCTACTCGCTTTTTTGGGAGCTGGCCGCAAAAGTGCAGGATTCTTTCAGGCCCTATTCGGCTTCCAGGGGCCAGGCGGAGCCTGTGGTTCATTCTTCTTCCTGATGGGAAAATGGAGTGACCTGTGCCTGTCCCAACACCTAGGGCTAGTCTCTCGTTGGTTCCCCGTCTTCCCGTTCATCCTCAGGACAAATTACAACCTGTACGAAACAGGAGGTTAAAGGTGCTGATTCTCCAAGTAGGGAGATGGTTAGTCAAGCGGCTGGAATGGCGAACCCGAGCACAAGGTGAGGAGAAATGAGGTGCGTTTTAGAAACCTTTCCCGATCTCATGGCATACCATCTTCTGGGTTTCCCATGCATGTTTTGATGTAGGAAGATGCCCTTGTACCTGGAAATTTGAGACCCATGGGGTGGGTACCCCGCGGTATTACTTTAAAGTATCTGCATTTGCTCACCCAACCTCACCAATCCTCTCAACCCCAAGAGTGTCCAGCCTTATGTCTCATCCAGCTGTGGGTCTAGATATGGTCAATCCAGGTTGCATCCGAGACCCTGAACGGATTTTGTAAGAATTTCTCTCTCTTTCACTGTCTTTGCTTTGTGGATTTTTAAAGTAATGTATGTTTAGAATGGGGTTTGGCTGCTTTTCCCTGCTGTGATTATGCCGCTTTACACACTCTTGATTCACTTGCAGAGAGATATCGATACATAGGTTTTCAGATTCTTACTAGTCAGATATATTCTTGTGCGGTGACTAGGGGGTGTTGAGTCCAGTTCACTGAGCAGGGAGTAGGCCTTGTCTATTACATATTTGGCTTATGGAGCGGTCTCTGAGCTAATTTCAAACCCTTGTTTTATGCATCACCCCACCTCACCTTTCCCGTTAAGCAGCCATAGTGTGTCTTCTAAAGGTGTGCCTCTGTTCTGTTTTGTAATTCAGTTCAAGTGTAGCGATTTTGACATTCCCTCTATAAGCGATATCTTAGGATAAGTGTCTTTTTCTGTGTGACTTATTTCACTTAGAATCATCGTATCTAAATCCACTCATCATGCTGCTAACTAGCCTTATGACATTGATTTCATGGCTGAGTGATATTCCATTGTGCCAAGTACTACCATTTCTTTATCCATTTTTCACTTTCCTGGGATATTAAAGGTGTACCGAAGCGGAGGTTCTTGGAAACAGAGCAGCCGTAAACTTTAGGGTGCCTGTGTCTTGTTGATTTTTAGTTTTCCCAATTTATACGCCCATGAGTGGAAGTGCCCTATGCTCTCTAAGCTGTGTTTATTACTTGTTTCAGGACACACCGTACACTTCTCCAGAGTGCCTGTTGGCAATTTACATCCCTCCCATCAGCGTAGCAAGGCTCCCATGTCTCCATGGCCTGTCCTGCTTTTCTGGTTTTTACACTTTGTTCAGCATGGCCCTTTTGACCGAGGGCAAGCGAGACTTCTTTGTAGCACTGATTTGCCCTTCCGGCTTGCTTGGTTGGCCAAAAAGGGCGTATGCGTTTTTTCCTGAATATATTCAGGAAAAAACGCATACGCCCTTTTTGGCCAAGGGCATCATTGTCAACGTTTTGCCGCTTTTCATGTGCTTTAAAGGCGAGTCGAATCTACCTCCTGAAATCTGTTTCCTGCAAATCTGCCTTGCTTTCAAATCCTCTTCGTTGCCTTCCCTCAATATATTTGTGGACGAGAGTTCTCATTTATAACTCTGCACGTTTGTGAATTGCAGTGCCCCTGAGCTCCATTTGTCTACTCGCTTTTTTGGGAGCTGGCCGCAAAAGCGCAGGATTCTTTCAGGCCCTATTCGGCTTCCAGGGGCCAGGCGGAGCCTGTGGTTCATTCTTCTTCCTGATGGGAAAATGGAGTGACCTGTGCCTGTCCCAACACCTAGGGCTAGTCTCTCGTTGGTTCCCCGTCTTCCCGTTCATCCTCAGGACAAATTACAACCTGTACGAAACAGGAGGTTAAAGGTGCTGATTCTCCAAGTAGGGAGATGGTTAGTCAAGCGGCTGGAATGGCGAACCCGAGCACAAGGTGAGGAGAAATGAGGTGCGTTTTAGAAACCTTTCCCGATCTCATGGCATACCATCTTCTGGGTTTCCCATGCATGTTTTGATGTAGGAAGATGCCCTTGTACCTGGAAATTTGAGACCCATGGGGTGGGTACCCCGCGGTATTACTTTAAAGTATCTGCATTTGCTCACCCAACCTCACCAATCCTCTCAACCCCAAGAGTGTCCAGCCTTATGTCTCATCCAGCTGTGGGTCTAGATATGGTCAATCCAGGTTGCATCCGAGACCCTGAACGGATTTTGTAAGAATTTCTCTCTCTTTCACTGTCTTTGCTTTGTGGATTTTTAAAGTAATGTATGTTTAGAATGGGGTTTGGCTGCTTTTCCCTGCTGTGATTATGCCGCTTTACACACTCTTGATTCACTTGCAGAGAGATATCGATACATAGGTTTTCAGATTCTTACTAGTCAGATATATTCTTGTGCGGTGACTAGGGGGTGTTGAGTCCAGTTCACTGAGCAGGGAGTAGGCCTTGTCTATTACATATTTGGCTTATGGAGCGGTCTCTGAGCTAATTTCAAACCCTTGTTTTATGCATCACCCCACCTCACCTTTCCCGTTAAGCAGCCATAGTGTGTCTTCTAAAGGTGTGCCTCTGTTCTGTTTTGTAATTCAGTTCAAGTGTAGCGATTTTGACATTCCCTCTATAAGCGATATCTTAGGATAAGTGTCTTTTTCTGTGTGACTTATTTCACTTAGAATCATCGTCGCTAAATCCACTCATCATGCTGCTAACTAGCCTTATGACATTGATTTCATGGCTGAGTGATATTCCATTGTGCCAAGTACCACCATTTGTTTATCCATTTTTCTCTTTCCTGGGATATTGAACGTGTACCGAAGTGGAGGTTCTTGGAAACAGAGCAGCCGTAAAGTTTGGGGTGCCTGTGTCTTGTTGATTTTTAGTTTTCCCAATTTATACGCCCATGAGTGGAAGTGCCCTATGCTCTCTAAGCTGTGTTTATTACTTGTTTCAGGACACACCGTACACTTCTCCAGAGTGCCTGTTGGCAATTTACATCCCTCCCATCAGCGTAGCAAGGCTCCCATGTCTCCATGGCCTGTCCTGCTTTTCTGGTTTTTACACTTTGTTCAGCATGGCCCTTTTGACCGAGGGCAAGCGAGACTTCTTTGTAGCACTGATTTGCCCTTCCGGCTTGCTTGGTTGGCCAAAAAGGGCGTATGCGTTTTTTCCTGAATATATTCAGGAAAAAACGCATACGCCCTTTTTGGCCAAGGGCATCATTGTCAACGTTTTGCCGCTTTTCATGTGCTTTAAAGGCGAGTCGAATCTACCTCCTGAAATCTGTTTCCTGCAAATCTGCCTTGCTTTCAAATCCTCTTCGTTGCCTTCCCTCAATATATTTGTGGACGAGAGTTCTCATTTATAACTCTGCACGTTTGTGAATTGCAGTGCCCCTGAGCTCCATTTGTCTACTCGCTTTTTTGGGAGCTGGCCGCAAAAGCGCAGGATTCTTTCAGGCCCTATTCGGCTTCCAGGGGCCAGGCGGAGCCTGTGGTTCATTCTTCTTCCTGATGGGAAAATGGAGTGACCTGTGCCTGTCCCAACACCTAGGGCTAGTCTCTCGTTGGTTCCCCGTCTTCCCGTTCATCCTCAGGACAAATTACAACCTGTACGAAACAGGAGGTTAAAGGTGCTGATTCTCCAAGTAGGGAGATGGTTAGTCAAGCGGCTGGAATGGCGAACCCGAGCACAAGGTGAGGAGAAATGAGGTGCGTTTTAGAAACCTTTCCCGATCTCATGGCATACCATCTTCTGTGTTTCCCATGCATGTTTTGATGTAGGAAGATGCCCTTGTACCTGGAGATTTGAGACCCATGGGGTGGGTACCCCGTGGAGTTACTTTAAAGTATCTGCGTTTGCTCACCCAACCTCACCAATTCTCTCAGCCCCAAGAGTGTTCAGCCTTATGTCTCATCCAGCTGTGGGTCTAGATATGGTCGAACCAGGTGGCATCAGAGCCCCTGAACTGATTTTGTAAGAATTTCTCTCTCTTTCACTGTCTTTGTTTTATGGGTTTTTTTAAGTAATTTATGTTTAGAATGGGGCTTTGCTGCTTTTCCCTGCTGTGTTTATGCCGCTTTACACCCTCTTGATTCACTTGCAGAGAGATATCGATACATAGGTTTTCAGATTCTTACTAGTCAGATATATTCTTGTGCGGTGACTAGGGGGTGTTGAGTCCAGTTCACTGAGCAGGGAGTAGGCCTTGTCTATTACATATTTGGCTTATGGAGCGGTCTCTGAGCTAATTTCAAACCCTTGTTTTATGCATCACCCCACCTCACCTTTCCCGTTAAGCAGCCATAGTGTGTCTTCTAAAGGTGTGACTCCGTTCTGTTTTGTAATTCAGTTCAAGTGTAGCGATTTTGACATTCCCTCTATAAGCGATATCTTAGGATAAGTGTCTTTTTCTGTGTGACTTATTTCACTTAGAATCATCGTCACTAAATCCACTCATCATGCTGCTAACTAGCCTTATGACATTGATTTCATGGCTGAGTGATATTCCATTGTGCCAAGTACCACCATTTGTTTATCCATTTTTCTCTTTCCTGGGATATTGAAAGTGTACCGAAGTGGAGGTGCTTGGAAACAGAGCAGCCGTAAAGTTTGGGGTGCCTGTGTCTTGTTGATTTTTAGTTTTCCCAATTTATACGCCCATGAGTGGAAGTGCCCTATGCTCTCTAAGCTGTGTTTATTACTTGTTTCAGGACACACCGTACACTTCTACAGAGTGCCTGTTGGCAATTTACATCCCGCCCATCAGCGTAGCAAGGCTCCCATGTCTCCATGGCCTGTCCTGCTTTTCTGGTTTTTACACTTTTTTCAGCATGGCCCTTTTGACCGAGGGCAAGCAAGACTTCTTTGTAGCGCTGATTTGCCCTTCCGGCTTGCTTGGTTGGCCAAAAAGGGCGTATGCGTTTTTTCCTGAATATATTCAGGAAAAAACACAAACGCCCTTTTTGGCCAAGGGCATCATTGTCAACGTTTTGCCGCTTTTCATGTGCTTTAAAGGCGAGTCGAATCTACCTCCTGAAATCTTTTTCCTGCAAATCTGCCTTGCTTTCAAATCCTCTTCGTTGCCTTCCCTCAATATATTTGTGGACGAGAGTTCTCCTTTATAACTCTGCACGTTTGTGAATTGCAGTGTCCCTGAGCTCCATTTGTCTACTCGCTTTTTTCGGAGCTGGCCGCAAAAGCGCAGGATTGCTTCAGGCCCTATTTGGGTTCTGGGGGGCAGGCCGAGCCTGTGGTTCATTCTTCTTCCTGATGGGAAAATGGAGTGACCTGTGCCTGTCCCAACACCTAGGGCTAGTCTCTCGTTGGTTCCCCGTCTTCCCGTTCATCCTCAGGACAAATTGCAACCTGTACAAAACAGGAGGTTAAAGGTGCTGGTTCTCCAAGTAGGGAGATGGTTAGTCAAGCGGCTGGAATGGCGAACCCGAGCACAAGGAGAGGAGAAATGAAGTGCGTTTTAGAAACCTTTCCCGATCTCATGGCATACCATCTTCTGGGTTTCCCATGCATGTTTTGATGTAGGAAGATGCCCTTGTACCTGGAAATTTGAGACCCATGGGGTGGGTACCCCGCGGTATTACTTTAAAGTATCTGCATTTGCTCACCCAACCTCACCAATCCTCTCAACCCCAAGAGTGTCCAGCCTTATGTCTCATCCAGCTGTGGGTCTAGATATGGTCAATCCAGGTTGCATCCGAGACCCTGAACGGATTTTGTAAGAATTTCTCTCTCTTTCACTGTCTTTGCTTTGTGGATTTTTAAAGTAATGTATGTTTAGAATGGGGTTTGGCTGCTTTTCCCTGCTGTGATTATGCCGCTTTACACACTCTTGATTCACTTGCAGAGAGATATCGATACATAGGTTTTCAGATTCTTACTAGTCAGATATATTCTTGTGCGGTGACTAGGGGGTGTTGAGTCCAGTTCACTGAGCAGGGAGTAGGCCTTGTCTATTACATATTTGGCTTATGGAGCGGTCTCTGAGCTAATTTCATACCCTTGTTTTATGCATCACCCCACCTCACCTTTCCCGTTAAGCAGCCATAGTGTGTCTTCTAAAGGTGTGCCTCTGTTCTGTTTTGTAATTCAGTTCAAGTGTAGCGATTTTGACATTCCCTCTATAAGGGATATCTTAGGATAAGTGTCTTTTTCTGTGTGACTTATTTCACTTAGAATCATCATCGCTAAATCCACTCATCATGCTGCTAACTAGCCTTATGACATTGATTTCATGGCTGAGTGATATTCCATTGTGCCAAGGACCACCATTTCTTTATCCATTTTTCTCTTTCCTGGGATATTGAAGGTGTACCGAAGCGGAGGTTCTTGGCAACAGAGCAGCCGTAAAGTTTGGGGTGCCTGTGTCTTGTTGATTTTTAGTTTTCCCGATTTATACGCCCATGAGTGGAAGTGCCCTATGCTCTCTAAGCTGTGTTTATTACTTGTTTTAGGACACACCGTACATGTCTCCAGAGTGCCTGTTGGCAATTTACATCCCGCCCATCAGCGTAGCAAGGCTCCCATGTCTCCATGGCCTGTCCTGCTTTTCTGGTTTTTACACTTTGTTCAGCATGGCCCTTTTGACCGAGGGCAAGCGAGACTTCTTTGTAGCGCTGATTTGCCCTTCCGGCTTGCTTGGTTGGCCAAAAAGGGCGTATGCGTTTTTTCCTGAATATATTCAGGAAAAAACGCATACGCCCTTTTTGGCCAAGGGCATCATTGTCAACGTTTTGCCACTTTTCATGTGCTTTAAAGGCGAGTCGAATCTACCTCCTGAAATCTGTTTCCTGCAAATCTGCCTTGCTTTCAAATCCTCTTCGTTGCCTTCCCTCAATATATTTGTGGACGAGAGTTCTCATTTATAACTCTGCACGTTTGTGAATTGCAGTGCCCCTGAGCTCCATTTGTCTCCTCGCTTTTTTGGGAGCTGGCCGCAAAAGCGCAGGATTGCTTCAGGCCCTATTTTGGTTCTGGGGGGCAGGCTGAGCCTGTGGTTCATTCTTCTTCCTGATGGGAAAATGGAGTGACCTGTGCCTGTCCCAACACCTAGGGCTAGTCTTTCGTTGGTTCCCCGTCTTCCCGTTCATCCTCAGGACAAATTGCAACCTGGACGAAACAGTAGGTTAAAGGTGCTGATTCTCCAAGTAGGGAGATGGTTAGTCAAGCGGCTGGAATGGCGAACCCGAGCACAAGGTGAGGAGAAATGAGGTGCGTTTTAGAAACCTTTCCCGATCTCACGGCATACCATCTTCTGGGTTTCCCATGCATGTTTTGATGTAGGAAGATGCCCTTGTACCTGGAGATTTGAGACCCATGGGGTGGGTACCCCGTGGTATACTTTAAAGTATCTGCGTTTGCTCACCCAACCTCACCAATCCTCTCAGCCCCAAGAGTGTCCAGCCTTATGTCTCATCCAGCTGTGGGTCTAGATATGGTCAATCCAGGTTGCATCATAGACTCTGAACGGATTTTGTAAGAATTTCTCTCTCTTTCACTGTCTTTGTTTTGTGGGTTTTTTAAAGTAATTTATGTTTAGAATCGGGCTTGGCTGCTTTTCCCTGCTGTGTTGATGCCGCTTTACACCCTCTTGATTCACTTGCAGAGAGATATCGATACATAGGTTTTCAGATTCTTACTAGTCAGATATATTCTTGTGTGGTGACCAGGGTTTGTTGAGTCCAGTTCACTGAGCAGGGAGTAGGCCTTGTCTATTACATATTTGGCTTATGGAGCGGTCTCTGAGCTAATTTCAAACCCTTGTTTTATGCATCACCCCACCTCACCTTTCCCGTTAAGCAGCCATAGTGTGTCTTCTAAAGGTGTGACTCTGTTCTGTTTTGTAATTCAGTTCAAGTGTAGCGATTTTGACATTCCCTCTATAAGCGATATCTTAGGATAAGTGTCTTTTTCTGTGTGACTTATTTCACTTAGAATCATCGTACCTAAATCCACTCATCATGCTGCTACCTAGCCATATGACATAGATTTCATGGCTGAGTGATATTCCATTGTGCTAATTACCACCATTTCTTTATCCATTTTTCTCTTTCCTGGGATATTGAAGGTGCACCGAAGCGGAGGTTCTTGGAAACAGAGCAGCCGTAAAATTTAGGGTGCCTGTGTCTTGTTGATTTTTAGTTTTCCCAATTTATAGGCCCATGAGTGGAAGTGCCCTATGCTCTCTACGCTGTGTGTATTACTTGTTTCAGGACACACTGTACTCTTCTCCAGAGTGCCTGTTGGCAATTTACATCCCGCCCATCAGCGTAGCAAGGCTCCCATGTCTCCATGGCCTGTCCTGCTTTTCTGGTTTTTACACTTTGTTCAGCATGGCCCTTTTGAGTGAGGGCAAGGGAGACTTCTTTGTAGCGCTGATTTGCCCTTCCGGCTTGCTTGGTTGGCCAAAAGGGCGTATGCGTTTTTTCCTGAATATATTCAGGAAAAAACGCATACGCCCTTTTTGGCCAAGGGCATCATTGTCAACGTTTTGCCGCTTTTCATGTGCTTTAAAGGCGAGTCGAATCTACCTCCTGAAATCTGTTTCCTGCAAATCTGCCTTGCTTTCAAATCCTCTTCGTTGCCTTCCCTCAATATATTTGTGGACGAGAGTTCTCATTTATAACTCTGCACGTTTGTGAATTGCAGTGCCCCTGAGCTCCATTTGTCTCCTCGCTTTTTTGGGAGCTGGCCGCAAAAGCGCAGGATTGCTTCAGGCCCTATTTTGGTTCTGGGGGGCAGGCTGAGCCTGTGGTTCATTCTTCTTCCTGATGGGAAAATGGAGTGACCTGTGCCTGTCCCAACACCTAGGGCTAGTCTTTCGTTGGTTCCCCGTCTTCCCGTTCATCCTCAGGACAAATTGCAACCTGGATGAAACAGTAGGTTAAAGGTGCTGATTCTCCAAGTAGGGAGATGGTTAGTCAATCGGCTGGAATGGCGAACCCGAGCACAAGGTGAGGAGAAATGAGGTGCGTTTTAGAAACCTTTCCCGATCTCACGGCATACCATCTTCTGGGTTTCCCATACATGTTTTGATGTAGGAAGATGCCCTTGTACCTGGAGATTTGAGACCCATGGGGTGGGTACCCCGTGGTACTACTTTAAAGTATCTGCGTTTGCTCACCCAACCTCACCAATCCTCTCAGCCCCAAGAGTGTCCAGCCTTATGTCTCATCCA
The DNA here is from genome assembly GCF_028564815.1 of Eubalaena glacialis. Classification (NCBI taxonomy): domain Eukaryota; kingdom Metazoa; phylum Chordata; class Mammalia; order Artiodactyla; family Balaenidae; genus Eubalaena; species Eubalaena glacialis. Next base: position 285,980 of record NW_026871252.1, read on the forward strand.
GCTGTGGGTCTAGATATGGTCAATCCAGGTTGCATCATAGACCCTGAACGGATTTTGTAAGAATTTCTCTCTCTTTCTCTGTTTTTGTTTTGTGGGTTTTTAAAAGTAATTTATGTTTAGAATCGGGCTTGGCTGCTTTTTCCTGCTGTGTTGATGCCGCTTTACACCCTCTTGATTCACTTGCAGAGAGATATCGATACATAGGTTTTCAGATTCTTACTAGTCAGATATATTCTTGTGTGGTGACTAGGGTGTGTTGAGTCTAGTTCACTGAGCAGGGAGTAGGCCTTGTCTATTACATATTTGGCTTATGGAGCGGTCTCTGAGCTAATTTGAAACCCTTGTTTTATGCATCACCCCACCTCACCTTTCCCGTTAAGCAGCCATAGTGTGTCTTCTAAAGGTGTGACTCTGTTCTGTTTTGTAATTCAGTTCAAGTGTAGCGATTTTGACATTCCCTCTATAAGCGATATCTTAGGATAAGTGTCTTTTTCTGTGTGACTTATTTCACTTAGAATCATCGTATCTAAATCCACTCATCATGCTGCTAACTAGCCTTATGACATTGATTTCATGGCTGAGTGATATTCCATTGTGCCAAGTACCACCATTTCTTTATCCATTTTTCTCTTTCCTGGGATATTGAAGGTGTGCCGAAGTGGAGGTTCTTGGAAACAGAGCAGCCGTAAACTTTAGGGTGCCTGTGTCTTGTTGATTTTTAGTTTTCCCAATTTATACGCCCTTGAGTGGAAGTGCCCTATGCTCTCTACGCTGTGTTTATTACTTGTTTCAGGACACACTGTACTCTTCTCCAGAGTGCCTGTTGGCAATTTACATCCCGCCCATCAGCGTAGCAAGGCTCCCATGTCTCCATGGCCTGTCCTGCTTTTCTGGTTTTTACACTTTGTTCAGCATGGCCCTTTTGACCGAGGGCAAGCGAGACTTCTTTGTAGCGCTGATTTGCCCTTCCGGCTTGCTTGGTTGGCCAAAAAGGGCGTATGCGTTTTTTCCTGAATATATTCAGGAAAAAACGCATGCGCCCTTTTTGGCCAAGGGCATCATTGTCAACGTTTTGCCGCTTTTCATGTGATTTAAAGGCGAGTCGAATCTACCTCCTGAAATCTGTTTCCTGCAAATCTGCCTTGCTTTCAAATCCTCTTCGTTGCCTTCCCTCAATATATTTGTGGACGAGAGTTCTCATTTATAACTCTGCACATTTGTAAATTGCAGTGCCCCTGAGCTCCATTTGTCTCCTCGCTTTTTTGGGAGCTGGCCGCAAAAGCGCAGGATTGCTTCAGGCCCTATTTTGGTTCTGGGGGGCAGGCTGAGCCTGTGGTTCATTCTTCTTCCTGATGGGAAAATGGAGTGACCTATGCCTGTCCCAACACCTACGGCTCGTCTCTCGTTGGTTCCGCGTCTTCCCGTTCATCCTCAGGACAAATTGCAACCTGTACAATCAGGAGGTTAAAGGTGCTGATTCTCCAAATAGGGAGATGGTTAGTCAAGCGGCTGGAATGGCGAACCCGAGCACAAGGAGAGGAGAAATGAGGTGCGTTTTAGAAACCTTTCCCGATCTCATGGCATACCATCTTCTGGGTTTCCCATGCATGTTTTGATGTAGGAAGATTCCCTTGTACCTGGAGATTTGAGACCCATGGGGTGTGTTCCCCGCAGTGTTATTTAAAGTATCTGCGTTTGCTCACCCAACCTCACCAATCCTCTCAGCCCCAAGAGTGTCCAGCCTTATGTCTCATCCAGCTGTGGGTCTAGATATGGTCAATCCAGGTTGCATCATAGACCCTGAACGGATTTTGTAAGAATTTCTCTCTCTTTCTCTGTCTTTGTTTTGTGGGTTTTTAAAAGTAATTTATGTTTAGAATCGGGCTTGGCTGCTTTTTCCTGCTGTGTTGATGCCGCTTTACACCCTCTTGATTCACTTGCAGAGACATATCGATACATAGGTTTTCAGATTCTTACTAGTCAGATATATTCTTGTGTGGTGACTAGGGTGTGTTGAGTCCAGTTCACTGAGCAGGGAGTAGGCCTTGTCTATTACATATTTGGCTTATGGAGCGGTCTCTGAGCTGATTTGAAACCCTTGTTTTATGCATCACCCCACCTCACCTTTCCCGTTAAGCAGCCATAGTGTGTCTTCTAAAGGTGTGACTCTGTTCTGTTTTGTAATTCAGTTCAAGTGTAGCGATTTTGACATTCCCTCTATAAGCGATATCTTAGGATAAGTGTCTTTTTCTGTGTGACTTATTTCACTTAGAATCATCGTATCTAAATCCACTCATCATGCTGCTAACTAGCCTTATGACATTGATTTCATGGCTGAGTGATATTCCATTGTGCCAAGTACCACCATTTCTTTATCCATTTTTCTCTTTCCTGGGATATTGAAGGTGTACCGAAGTGGAGGTTCTTGGAAACAGAGCAGCCGTAAACTTTAGGGTGCCTGTGTCTTGTTGATTTTTAGTTTTCCCAATTTATACGCCCTTGAGTGGAAGTGCCCTATGCTCTCTACGCTGTGTTTATTACTTGTTTCAGGACACACTGTACTCTTCTCCAGAGTGCCTGTTGGCAATTTACATCCCGCCCATCAGCGTAGCAAGGCTCCCATGTCTCCATGGCCTGTCCTGCTTTTCTGGTTTTTACACTTTGTTAAGCATGGCCCTTTTGACCGAGGGCAAGCGAGACTTCTTTGTAGCGCTGATTTGCCCTTCCGGCTTGCTTGGTTGGCCAAAAAGGGCGTATGCGTTTAGGGCGTATGCGTTTTTTCCTGAATATATTCAGGAAAAAACGCATACGCCCTTTTTGGCCAAGGGCATCATTGTCAACGTTTTGCCGCTTTTCATGTGCTTTAAAGGCGAGTCGAATCTACCTCCTGAAATCTGTTTCCTGCAAATCTGCCTTGCTTTCAAATCCTCTTCGTTGCCTTCCCTCAATATATTTGTGGACGAGAGTTCTCATTTATAACTCTGCACGTTTGTAAATTGCAGTGCCCCTGAGCTCCATTTGTCTCCTCGCTTTTTTGGGAGCTGGCCACAAAAGCGCAGGATTGCTTCAGGCCCTATTTTGGTTCTGGGGGGCAGGCTGAGCCTGTGGTTCATTCTTCTTCCTGATGGGAAAATGGAGTGACCTATGCCTGTCCCAACAGCTAGGGCTCGTCTCTCGTTGGTTCCGCGTCTTCCCGTTCATCCTCAGGACAAATTGCAACCTGTACAATCAGGAGGTTAAAGGTGCTGATTCTCCAAATAGGGAGATGGTTAGTCAAGCGGCTGGAATGGCGAACCCGAGCACAAGGAGAGGAGAAATGAGGTGCGTTTTAGAAACCTTTCCCGATCTCATGGCATACCATCTTCTGGGTTTCCCATGCATGTTTTGATGTAGGAAGATTCCCTTGTACCTGGAGATTTGAGACCCATGGGGTGTGTTCCCCGCAGTGTTATTTAAAGTATCTGCGTTTGCTCACCCAACCTCACCAATCCTCTCAGCCCCAAGAGTGTCCAGCCTTATGTCTCATCCAGCTGTGGGTCTAGATATGGTCAATCCAGGTTGCATCATAAACCCTGAACGGATTTTGTAAGAATTTCTCTCTCTTTCTCTGTCTTTGTTTTGTGGGTTTTTAAAAGTAATTTATGTTTAGAATCGGGCTTGGCTGCTTTTTCCTGCTGTGTTGATGCCGCTTTACACCCTCTTGATTCACTTGCAGAGACATATCGATACATAGGTTTTCAGATTCTTACTAGTCAGATATATTCTTGTGTGGTGACTAGGGTGTGTTGAGTCCAGTTCACTGAGCAGGGAGTAGGCCTTGTCTATTACATATTTGGCTTATGGAGCGGTCTCTGAGCTGATTTGAAACCCTTGTTTTATGCATCACCCCACCTCACCTTTCCCGTTAAGCAGCCATAGTGTGTCTTCTAAAGGTGTGACTCTGTTCTGTTTTGTAATTCAGTTCAAGTGTAGCGATTTTGACATTCCCTCTATAAGCGATATCTTAGGATAAGTGTCTTTTTCTGTGTGACTTATTTCACTTAGAATCATCGTATCTAAATCCACTCATCATGCTGCTAACTAGCCTTATGACATTGATTTCATGGCTGAGTGATATTCCATTGTGCCAAGTACCACCATTTCTTTATCCATTTTTCTCTTTCCTGGGATATTGAAGGTGTACCGAAGTGGAGGTTCTTGGAAACAGAGCAGCCGTAAACTTTAGGGTGCCTGTGTCTTGTTGATTTTTAGTTTTCCCAATTTATACGCCCTTGAGTGGAAGTGCCCTATGCTCTCTACGCTGTGTTTATTACTTGTTTCAGGACACACTGTACTCTTCTCCAGAGTGCCTGTTGGCAATTTACATCCCGCCCATCAGCGTAGCAAGGCTCCCATGTCTCCATGGCCTGTCCTGCTTTTCTGGTTTTTACACTTTGTTCAGCATGGCCCTTTTGACCGAGGGCAAGCGAGACTTCTTTGTAGCGCTGATTTGCCCTTCCGGCTTGCTTGGTTGGCCAAAAAGGGCGTATGCGTTTTTTCCTGAATATATTCAGGAAAAAACGCATACGCCCTTTTTGGCCAAGGGCATCATTGTCAACGTTTTGCCGCTTTTCATGTGCTTTAAAGGCGAGTCGAATCTACCTCCTGAAATCTGTTTCCTGCAAATCTGCCTTGCTTTCAAATCCTCTTCGTTGCCTTCCCTCAATATATTTGTGGACGAGAGTTCTCATTTATAACTCTGCACGTTTGTGAATTGCAGTGCCCCTGAGCTCCATTTGTCTCCTCGCTTTTTTGGGAGCTGGCCGCAAAAGCGCAGGATTGCTTCAGGCCCTATTTTGGTTCTGGGGGGCAGGCTGAGCCTGTGGTACATTCTTCTTTCTGATCGGAAAATGGAGTGACCTATGCCTGTCCCAACACCTAGGGCTAGTCTCTCGTTGGTTCCGCGTCTTCCCGTTCATCCTCAGGACAAATTGCAACCTGTACAATCAGGAGGTTAAAGGTGCTGATTCTCCAAGTAGGGAGATGGTTAGTCAAGCGGCTGGAATGGTGAACCCGAGCACAAGGAGAGGAGAAATGAGGTGCGTTTTAGAAACCTTTCCCGATCTCATGGCATACCATCTTCAGGGTTTCCCATGCATGTTTTGATGTAGGAAGATTCCCTTGTACCTGGAGATTTGAGACCCATGGGGTGTGTTCCCCGCAGTGTTATTTAAAGTATCTGCGTTTGCTCACCCAACCTCACCAATCCTCTCAGCCCCAAGAGTGTCCAGCCTTATGTCTCATCCAGCTGTGGGTTTAGATATGGTCAATCCAGGTTGCATCATAGACCCTGAATGGATTTCGTAAGAATTTTCTCTCTTTCACTGTCTTTGTTTTGTGGGTTTTTAAAAGTAATTTATGTTTAGAATCGGGCTTGGCTGCTTTTTCCTGCTGTGTTGATGCCGCTTTACACCCTCTTGATTCACTAGCAGAGAGATATCGATACATAGGTTTTCAGATTCTTACTAGTCAGATATATTCTTGTGTGGTGACTACGGTGTGTTGAGTCCAGTTCACTGAGCAGGGAGTAGGCCTTGTCTATTACATATTTGGCTTATGGAGCGGTCTCTGAGCTAATTTCAAACCCTTGTTTTATGCATCACACCACCTCACCTTTCCCGTTAAGCAGCCATAGTGTGTCTTCTAAACGTGTGACTCTGTTCTGTTTTGTAATTCAGTTCAAGTGTAGCGATTTTGAAATTCCCTCTCTAAGCGATATCTTAGGATAAGTGCCTTTTTCTGTGTGACTTATTTCACTTAGAATCATCGTATCTAAATCCACTCATCATGCTGCTAACTAGCCTTATGACATTGATTTCATGGCTGAGTGATATTCCATTGTGCCAAGTACCACCATTTCTTTATCCATTTTTCTCTTTCCTGGGATATTGAAGGTGTACCGAAGCGGAGGTTCTTGGCAACAGAGCAGCCGTAAAGTTTGGGGTGCCTGTGTCTTGTTGACTTTTAGTTTTCCCAATTTATACGCCCATGAGTGGAAGTGCCCTATGCTCTCTACGCTGTGTTTATTACTTGTTTCAGGACACACCGTACTCTTCTCCAGAGTGCCTGTTGGCAATTTACATCCCGCCCATCAGCGTAGCAAGGCTCCCATGTCTCCATGGCCTGTCCTGCTTTTCTGGTTTTACACTTTGTTCAGCATGGCCCTTTTGACCGAGCGCAAGCGAGACTTCTTTGTAGCGCTGATTTGCCCTTCCGGCTTGCTTGGTTGGCCAAAAAGGGCGTATGCGTTTTTTCCTGAATATATTCAGGAAAAAACGCATAGGCCCTTTTTGGCCAAGGGCATCATTGTCAACGTTTTGCCGCTTTTCATGTGCTTTAAAGGCGAGTCGAATCTACCTCCTGAAATCTGTTTCCTGCAAATCTGCCTTGCTTTCAAATCCTCTTCGTTGCCTTCCCTCAATATATTTGTGGACGAGAGTTCTCATTTATAACTCTGCACGTTTGTGAATTGCAGTGCCCCTGAGCTCCATTTGTCTCCTCGCTTTTTTGGGAGCTGGCCGCAAAAGCGCAGGATTGCTTCAGGCCCTATTTTGGTTCTGGGGGACAGGCTGAGCCTGTGGTTCATTCTTCTTCCTGATGGGAAAATGGAGTGACCTATGCCTGTCCCAACACCTAGGGCTCGACTCTCGTTGGTTCCGCGTCTTCCCGTTCATCCTCAGGACAAATTGCAACATGTACAATCAGGAGGTTAAAGGTGCTGATTCTCCAAGTAGGGAGATGGTTAGTCAAGCGGCTGGAATGGCGAACCCGAGCACAAGGAGAGGAGAAATGAGGTGCGTTTTAGAAACCTTTCCCGATCTCATGGCATACCATCTTCTGGGTTTCCCATGCATGTTTTGATGTAGGAAGATTCCCTTGTACCTGGAGATTTGAGACCCAAGGGGTGTGTTCCCCGCAGTGTTATTTAAAGTATCTGCGTTTGCTCACCCAACCTCACCAATCCTCTCAGCCCCAAGAGTGTCCAGCCTTATGTCTCATCCAGCTGTGGGTCTAGATATGGTCAATCCAGGTTGCATCATAGACCCTGAACGGATTTTGTAAGAATTTCTCTCTCTTTCACTGTCTTTGTTTTGTGGGTTTTTAAAAGTAATTTATGTTTAGAATCGGGCTTGGCTGCTTTTCCCTGCTGTGTTGATGCCGCTTTACACCCTCTTGATTCACTTGCAGAGAGATATCGATACATAGGTTTTCAGATTCTTACTAGTCAGATATATTCTTGTGTGGTGACTAGGGTGTGTTGAGTCCAGTTCACTGAGCAGGGAGTAGGCCTTGTCTATTACATATTTGGCTTATGGAGCGGTCTCTGAGCTAATTTCAAACCCTTGTTTTATGCATCACCCCACCTCACCTTTCCCGTTAAGCAGCCATAGTGTGTCTTCTAAAGGTGTGACTCTGTTCTGTTTTGTAATTCAGTTCAAGTGTAGCGATTTTGACATTCCCTCTATAAGCGATATCTTAGGATAAGTGTCTTTTCTTTGTGACTTATTTCACTTAGAATCATCGTACCTAAATCCACTCATCATGCTGCTAACTAGCCTTATGACATTGATTTCATGGCTGAGTGATATTCCATTGTGCCAAGTACCACCATTTCTTTATCCATTTTTCTCTTTCCTGGGATATTGAAGGTACACCGAAGCGGAGGTTCTTGGCAACAGAGCAGCCGTAAGGTTTGGGGTGCCTGTGTCTTGTTGACTTTTAGGTTTCCCAATTTATACGCCCATGAGTGGAAGTGCCCTATGCTCTCTACGCTGTGTTTATTACTTTTTTCAGGACACACCGTACTCTTCTCCAGAGTGCCTGTTGGCAATTTACATCCCGCCCATCAGCGTAGCAAGGCTCCCATGTCTCCATGGCCTGTCCTGCTTTTCTGGTTTTTACACTTTGTTCAGCATGGCCCTTTTGACCGAGGGCAAGCGAGACTTCTTTGTAGCGCTGATTTGCCCTTCCGGCTTGCTTGGTTGGCCAAAAAGGGCGTATGCGTTTTTTCCTGAATATATTCAGGAAAAAACGCATACGCCCTTTTTGGCCAAGGGCATCATTGTCAACGTTTTGCCGCTTTTCATGTGCTTTAAAGGCGAGTCGAATCTACCTCCTGAAATCTGTTTCCTGCAAATCTGCCTTGCTTTCAAATCCTCTTCGTTGCCTTCCCTTAATATATTTGTGGACGAGAGTTCTCATTTATAACTCTGCACGTTTGTGAATTGCAGTGCCCCTGAGCTCCATTTGTCTCCTCGCTTTTTTGGGAGCTGGCCGCAAAAGCGCAGGATTGCTTCAGGCCCTATTTTGGTTCTGGGGGGCAGGCTGAGCCTGTGGTTCATTCTTCTTCCTGATGGGAAAATGGAGTGACCTATGCCTGTCTCAACACCTAGGGCTCGTCTCTCGTTGGTTCCGCGTCTTCCCGTTCATCCTCAGGACAAATTGCAACCTGTACAATCAGGAGGTTAAAGGTGCTGATTCTCCAAGTAGGGAGATGGTTAGTCAAGCGGCTGGAATGGCGAACCCGAGCACAAGGAGAGGAGAAATGAGGTGCGTTTTAGAAACATTTCCCGATCTCATGGCATACCATCTTCTGGGTTTCCCATGCATGTTTTGATGTAGGAAGATTCCCTTGTACCTGGAGATTTGAGACCCATGGGGTGTGTTCCCGCAGTGTTATTTAAAGTATCTGCGTTTGCTCACCCAACCTCACCAATCCTCTCATCCCCAAGAGTGTCCAGCCTTATGTCTCATCCAGCTGTGGGTCTAGATATGGTCAATCCAGGTTGCATCATAGACCCTGAACGGATTTTGTAAGAATTTCTCTCTCTTTCACTGTCTTTGTTTTGTGGGTTTTTTAAAGTAATGTATGTTTAGAATGGAGTTTGGCTGCTTTTCCCTGCTGTGTTTATGCCGCTTTACACCCTCTTGATTCACTTGCAGAGAGATATCGATACATAGGTTTTCAGATTCATACTAGTCAGATATATTCTTGTGCGGTGACTAGGGGGTGTTGAGTCCAGTTCACTGAGCAGGGAGTGGCCTTGTCTATTACATATTTGCCTTATGGAGCGGTGTCTGAGCTAATTTCAAACCCTTGTTTTATGCATCACCCCACCTCACCTTTCCCGTTAATCAGCCATAGTGTGTCTTCTAAAGGTGTGCCTCTGTTCTGTTTCGTAATTCAGTTCAAGTGTAGCGATTTTGACATTCCCTCTATAAGCGATATCTTAGGATAAGTGCCTTTTTCTGTGTGACTTATTTCACTTAGAATCATCGTCGCTATATCCACACATCATGCTGCTAACTAGCCTTATGACATTGATTTCATGGCTGAGTGATATTCCATTGTGCCAAGTACCACCATTTCTTTATCCATTTTTCTCTTTCCTGGGATATTGAAGGTGTACGGAAGCGGAGGTTCTTGGCAACAGAGCAGCCGTAAAGTTTGGGGTGCCTGTGTCTTGTTGATTTTTAGTTTTCCCAATTTATACGCCCATGAGTGGAAGTGCCCTATGCTCTCTACGCTGTGTTTATTACTTGTTTCAGGACACACCGTACTCTTCTCCAGAGTGCCTGTTGGCAATTTACATCCCGCCCATCAGCGTAGCAAGGCTCCCATGTCTCCATGGCCTGTCCTGCTTTTCTGGTTTTTACACTTTGTTCAGCATGGCCCTTTTGAACGAGGGCAAGCGAGACTTCTTTGTAGCGCTGATTTGCCCTTCCGGCTTGCTTGGTTGGCCAAAAAGGGCGTATGCGTTTTTTCCTGAATATATTCAGGATAAAACGCATACGCCCTTTTTGGCCAAGGGCATCATTGTCAACGTTTTGCCGCTTTTCATGTGCTTTAAAGGCGAGTCGAATCTACCTCCTGAAATCTGTTTCCTGCAAATCTGCCTTGCTTTGAAATCCTCTTCGTTGCCTTCCCTCAATATATTTGTGGACGAGAGTTCTCATTTATAACTCTGCACGTTTGTGAATTGCAGTGCCCCTGAGCTCCATTTGTCTCCTCGCTTTTTTGGGAGCTGGCCGCAAAAGCGCAGGATTGCTTCAGGCCCTATTTTGGTTCTGGGGGGCAGGCTGAGCCTGTGGTTCATTCTTCTTCCTGATGGGAAAATGGAGTGACCTATGCCTGTCTCAACACCTAGGGCTCGTCTCTCGTTGGTTCCGCGTCTTCCCGTTCATCCTCAGGACAAATTGCAACCTGTACAATCAGGAGGTTAAAGGTGCTGATTCTCCAAGTAGGGAGATGGTTAGTCAAGCGGCTGGAATGGCGAACCCGAGCACAAGGAGAGGAGAAATGAGGTGCGTTTTAGAAACATTTCCCGATCTCATGGCATACCATCTTCTGGGTTTCCCATGCATGTTTTGATGTAGGAAGATTCCCTTGTACCTGGAGATTTGAGACCCATGGGGTGTGTTCCCGCAGTGTTATTTAAAGTATCTGCGTTTGCTCACCCAACCTCACCAATCCTCTCATCCCCAAGAGTGTCCAGCCTTATGTCTCATCCAGCTGTGGGTCTAGATATGGTCAATCCAGGTTGCATCATAGACCCTGAACGGATTTTGTAAGAATTTCTCTCTCTTTCACTGTCTTTGTTTTGTGGGTTTTTTAAAGTAATGTATGTTTAGAATGGAGTTTGGCTGCTTTTCCCTGCTGTGTTTATGCCGCTTTACACCCTCTTGATTCACTTGCAGAGAGATATCGATACATAGGTTTTCAGATTCATACTAGTCAGATATATTCTTGTGCGGTGACTAGGGGGTGTTGAGTCCAGTTCACTGAGCAGGGAGTGGCCTTGTCTATTACATATTTGCCTTATGGAGCGGTGTCTGAGCTAATTTCAAACCCTTGTTTTATGCATCACCCCACCTCACCTTTCCCGTTAATCAGCCATAGTGTGTCTTCTAAAGGTGTGCCTCTGTTCTGTTTCGTAATTCAGTTCAAGTGTAGCGATTTTGACATTCCCTCTATAAGCGATATCTTAGGATAAGTGCCTTTTTCTGTGTGACTTATTTCACTTAGAATCATCGTCGCTATATCCACACATCATGCTGCTAACTAGCCTTATGACATTGATTTCATGGCTGAGTGATATTCCATTGTGCCAAGTACCACCATTTCTTTATCCATTTTTCTCTTTCCTGGGATATTGAAGGTGTACGGAAGCGGAGGTTCTTGGCAACAGAGCAGCCGTAAAGTTTGGGGTGCCTGTGTCTTGTTGATTTTTAGTTTTCCCAATTTATACGCCCATGAGTGGAAGTGCCCTATGCTCTCTACGCTGTGTTTATTACTTGTTTCAGGACACACCGTACTCTTCTCCAGAGTGCCTGTTGGCAATTTACATCCCGCCCATCAGCGTAGCAAGGCTCCCATGTCTCCATGGCCTGTCCTGCTTTTCTGGTTTTTACACTTTGTTCAGCATGGCCCTTTTGAACGAGGGCAAGCGAGACTTCTTTGTAGCGCTGATTTGCCCTTCCGGCTTGCTTGGTTGGCCAAAAAGGGCGTATGCGTTTTTTCCTGAATATATTCAGGATAAAACGCATACGCCCTTTTTGGCCAAGGGCATCATTGTCAACGTTTTGCCGCTTTTCATGTGCTTTAAAGGCGAGTCGAATCTACCTCCTGAAATCTGTTTCCTGCAAATCTGCCTTGCTTTGAAATCCTCTTCGTTGCCTTCCCTCAATATATTTGTGGACGAGAGTTCTCATTTATAACTCTGCACGTTTGTGAATTGCAGTGCCCCTGAGCTCCATTTGTCTCCTCGCTTTTTTGGGAGCTGGCCGCAAAAGTGCAGGATTGCTTCAGGCCCTATTTTGGTTCTGGGGGGCAGGCTGAGCCTGTGGTTCATTCTTCTTCCTGATGGGAAAATGGAGTGACCTATGCCTGTCCCAACACCTAGGGCTCGTCTCTCGTTGGTTCCGCGTCTTCCCGTTCATCCTCAGGACAAATTGCAACCTGTACAATCAGGAGGTTAAAGGTGCTGATTCTCCAAGTAGGGAGATGGTTAGTCAAGCGGCTGGAATGGCGAACCCGAGCACAAGGAGAGGAGAAATGAGGTGCGTTTTAGAAACCTTTCCCGATCTCATGGCATACCATCTTCTGGGTTTCCCATGCATGTTTTGATGTAGGAAGATTCCCTTGTACCTGGAGATTTGAGACCCATGGGGTGTGTTCCCCGCAGTGTTATTTAAAGTATCTGCGTTTGCTCACCCAACCTCACCAATCCTCTCAGCCCCAAGAGTGTCCAGCCTTATGTCTCATCCAGCTGTGGGTCTAGATATGGTCAATCCAGGTTGCATCAGAGACCCTGAACGGATTTTGTAAGAATTTCTCTCTCTTTCACTGTCTTTGCTTTATGGGTTTTTTAAAGTAATGTATGTTTAGAATGGGGTTTGGCTGCTTTTCCCTGCTGTGTTTATGCCGCTTTACACCCTCTTGATTCACTTGCAGAGAGATATCGATACATAGGTTTTCAGATTCATACTAGTCAGATATATTCTTGTGCGGTGACTAGGGGGTGTTGAGTCCAGTTCACTGAGCAGGGAGTAGGCCTTGTCTATTACATATTTGGCTTATGGAGCGGTGTCTGAGCTAATTTCAAACCCTTGTTTTATGCATCACCCCACCTCACCTTTCCCGTTAATCAGCCATAGTGTGTCTTCTAAAGGTGTGCCTCTGTTCTGTTTCGTAATTCAGTTCAAGTGTAGCGATTTTGACATTCCCTCTATAAGCGATATCTTAGGATAAGTGCCTTTTTCTGTGTGACTTATTTCACTTAGAATCATCGTCGCTATATCCACACATCATGCTGCTAACTAGCCTTATGACATTGATTTCATGGCTGAGTGATATTCCATTGTGCCAAGTACCACCATTTGTTTATCCATTTTTCTCTTTCCTGGGATATTGAAGGTGTACCGAAGCGGAGGTTCTTGGCAACAGAGCAGCCGTAAGGTTTGGGGTGCCTGTGTCTTGTTGACTTTTAGTTTTCCCAATTTATACGCCCATGAGTGGAAGTGCCCTATGCTCTCTACGCTGTGTTTATTACTTGTTTCAGGACACACCGTACTCTTCTCCAGAGTGCCTGTTGGCAATTTACATCCCGCCCATCACCGTAGCAAGGCTCCCATGTCTCCATGGCCTGTCCTGCTTTTCTGGTTTTTACACTTTGTTCAGCATGGCCCTTTTGACCGAGGGCAAGCGAGACTTCTTTGTAGCGCTGATTTGCCCTTCCGGCTTGCTTGGTTGGCCAAAAAGGGCGTATGCGTTTTTTCCTGAATATATTCAGGAAAAAACGCATACGCCCTTTTTGGCCAAGGGCATCATTGTCAACGTTTTGCCGCTTTTCATGTGCTTTAAAGGCGAGTCGAATCTACCTCCTGAAATCTGTTTCCTGCAAATCTGCCTTGCTTTCAAATCCTCTTCGTTGCCTTCCCTTAATATATTTGTGGACGAGAGTTCTCATTTATAACTCTGCACGTTTGTGAATTGCAGTGCCCCTGAGCTCCATTTGTCTCCTCGCTTTTTTGGGAGCTGGCCGCAAAAGCGCAGGATTGCTTCAGGCCCTATTTTGGTTCTGGGGGGCAGGCTGAGCCTGTGGTTCATTCTTCTTCCTGATGGGAAAATGGAGTGACCTATGCCTGTCTCAACACCTAGGGCTCGTCTCTCGTTGGTTCCGCGTCTTCCCGTTCATCCTCAGGACAAATTGCAACCTGTACAATCAGGAGGTTAAAGGTGCTGATTCTCCAAGTAGGGAGATGGTTAGTCAAGCGGCTGGAATGGCGAACCCGAGCACAAGGAGAGGAGAAATGAGGTGCGTTTTAGAAACATTTCCCGATCTCATGGCATACCATCTTCTGGGTTTCCCATGCATGTTTTGATGTACGAAGATTCCCTTGTACCTGGAGATTTGAGACCCATGGGGTGTGTTCCCGCAGTGTTATTTAAAGTATCTGCGTTTGCTCACCCAACCTCACCAATCCTCTCATCCCCAAGAGTGTCCAGCCTTATGTCTCATCCAGCTGTGGGTCTAGATATGGTCAATCCAGGTTGCATCATAGACCCTGAACGGATTTTGTAAGAATTTCTCTCTCTTTCACTGTCTTTGTTTTGTGGGTTTTTTAAAGTAATGTATGTTTAGAATGGAGTTTGGCTGCTTTTCCCTGCTGTGTTTATGCCGCTTTACACCCTCTTGATTCACTTGCAGAGAGATATCGATACATAGGTTTTCAGATTCATACTAGTCAGATATATTCTTGTGCGGTGACTAGGGGGTGTTGAGTCCAGTTCACTGAGCAGGGAGTGGCCTTGTCTATTACATATTTGGCTTATGGAGCGGTGTCTGAGCTAATTTCAAACCCTTGTTTTATGCATCACCCCACCTCACCTTTCCCGTTAATCAGCCATAGTGTGTCTTCTAAAGGTGTGCCTCTGTTCTGTTTCGTAATTCAGTTCAAGTGTAGCGATTTTGACATTCCCTCTATAAGCGATATCTTAGGATAAGTGCCTTTTTCTGTGTGACTTATTTCACTTAGAATCTTCGTCGCTATATCCACACATTATGCTGCTAACTAGCCTTATGACATTGATTTCATGGCTGAGTGATATTCCATTGTGCCAAGTACCACCATTTCTTTATCCATTTTTCTCTTTCCTGGGATATTGAAGGTGTACGGAAGCGGAGGTTCTTGGCAACAGAGCAGCCGTAAAGTTTGGGGTGCCTGTGTCTTGTTGATTTTTAGTTTTCCCAATTTATACGCCCATGAGTGGAAGTGCCCTATGCTCTCTACGCTGTGTTTATTACTTGTTTCAGGACACACCGTACTCTTCTCCAGAGTGCCTGTTGGCAATTTACATCCCGCCCATCAGCGTAGCAAGGCTCCCATGTCTCCATGGCCTGTCCTGCTTTTCTGGTTTTTACACTTTGTTCAGCATGGCCCTTTTGAACGAGGGCAAGCGAGACTTCTTTGTAGCGCTGATTTGCCCTTCCGGCTTGCTTGGTTGGCCAAAAAGGGCGTATGCGTTTTTTCCTGAATATATTCAGGATAAAACGCATACGCCCTTTTTGGCCAAGGGCATCATTGTCAACGTTTTGCCGCTTTTCATGTGCTTTAAAGGCGAGTCGAATCTACCTCCTGAAATCTGTTTCCTGCAAATCTGCCTTGCTTTGAAATCCTCTTCGTTGCCTTCCCTCAATATATTTGTGGACGAGAGTTCTCATTTATAACTCTGCACGTTTGTGAATTGCAGTGCCCCTGAGCTCCATTTGTCTCCTCGCTTTTTTGGGAGCTGGCCGCAAAAGCGCAGGATTGCTTCAGGCC
The DNA here is from genome assembly GCF_028564815.1 of Eubalaena glacialis. Taxonomy (NCBI): domain Eukaryota; kingdom Metazoa; phylum Chordata; class Mammalia; order Artiodactyla; family Balaenidae; genus Eubalaena; species Eubalaena glacialis. Next base: position 301,343 of record NW_026871252.1, read on the forward strand.
CTATTTTGGTTCTGGGGGGCAGGCTGAGCCTGTGGTTCATTCTTCTTCCTGATGGGAAAATGGAGTGACCTATGCCTGTCTCAACACCTAGGGCTCGTCTCTCGTTGGTTCCGCGTCTTCCCGTTCATCCTCAGGACAAATTGCAACCTGTACAATCAGGAGGTTAAAGGTGCTGATTCTCCAAGTAGGGAGATGGTTAGTCAAGCGGCTGGAATGGCGAACCCGAGCACAAGGAGAGGAGAAATGAGGTGCGTTTTAGAAACATTTCCCGATCTCATGGCATACCATCTTCTGGGTTTCCCATGCATGTTTTGATGTAGGAAGATTCCCTTGTACCTGGAGATTTGAGACCCATGGGGTGTGTTCCCGCAGTGTTATTTAAAGTATCTGCGTTTGCTCACCCAACCTCACCAATCCTCTCATCCCCAAGAGTGTCCAGCCTTATGTCTCATCCAGCTGTGGGTCTAGATATGGTCAATCCAGGTTGCATCATAGACCCTGAACGGATTTTGTAAGAATTTCTCTCTCTTTCACTGTCTTTGTTTTGTGGGTTTTTTAAAGTAATGTATGTTTAGAATGGAGTTTGGCTGCTTTTCCCTGCTGTGTTTATGCCGCTTTACACCCTCTTGATTCACTTGCAGAGAGATATCGATACATAGGTTTTCAGATTCATACTAGTCAGATATATTCTTGTGCGGTGACTAGGGGGTGTTGAGTCCAGTTCACTGAGCAGGGAGTGGCCTTGTCTATTACATATTTGCCTTATGGAGCGGTGTCTGAGCTAATTTCAAACCCTTGTTTTATGCATCACCCCACCTCACCTTTCCCGTTAATCAGCCATAGTGTGTCTTCTAAAGGTGTGCCTCTGTTCTGTTTCGTAATTCAGTTCAAGTGTAGCGATTTTGACATTCCCTCTATAAGCGATATCTTAGGATAAGTGCCTTTTTCTGTGTGACTTATTTCACTTAGAATCATCGTCGCTATATCCACACATCATGCTGCTAACTAGCCTTATGACATTGATTTCATGGCTGAGTGATATTCCATTGTGCCAAGTACCACCATTTCTTTATCCATTTTTCTCTTTCCTGGGATATTGAAGGAGTACCGAAGCGGAGGTTCTTGGAAATAGAGCAGCCGTAAAGTTTGGGGTGCCTGTGTCTTGTTGACTTTTAGTTTTCCCAATTTATACGCCCATGAGTGGAAGTGCCCTATGCTCTCTACGCTGTGTTTATTACTTGTTTCAGGACACAACGTACTCTTCTCCAGAGTGCCTGTTGGCAATTTACATCCCGCCCATCAGCGTAGCAAGGCTCCCATGTCTCCATGGCCTGTCCTGCTTTTCTGGTTTTTACACTTTGTTCAGCATGGCCCTTTTGACCGAGGGCAAGCGAGACTTCTTTGTAGCGCTGATTTGCCCTTCCGGCTTGCTTGGTTGGCCAAAAAGGGCGTATGCGTTTTTTCCTGAATATATTCAGGAAAAAACGCATACGCCCTTTTTGGCCAAGGGCATCATTGTCAACGTTTTGCCGCTTTTCATGTGCTTTAAAGGCGAGTCGAATCTACCTCCTGAAATCTGTTTCCTGCAAATCTGCCTTGCTTTCAAATCCTCTTCGTTGCCTTCCCTCAATATATTTGTGGACGAGAGTTCTCATTTATAACTCTGCACGTTTGTGAATTGCAGTGCCCCTGAGCTCCATTTGTCTCCTCGCTTTTTTGGGAGCTGGCCGCAAAAGCGCAGGATTGCTTCAGGCCCTATTTTGGTTCTGGGGGGCAGGCTGAGCCTGTGGTACATTCTTCTTTCTGATCGGAAAATGGAGTGACCTATGCCTGTCCCAACACCTAGGGCTCGTCTCTCGTTGGTTCCGCGTCTTCCCGTTCATCCTCAGGACAAATTGCAACCTGTACAATCAGGAGGTTAAAGGTGCTGATTCTCCAAGTAGGGAGATGGTTAGTCAAGCGGCTGGAATGGTGAACCCGAGCACAAGGAGAGGAGAAATGAGGTGCGTTTTAGAAACCTTTCCCGATCTCATGGCATACCATCTTCAGGGTTTCCCATGCATGTTTTGATGTAGGAAGATTCCCTTGTACCTGGAGATTTGAGACCCATGGGGTGTGTTCCCCGCAGTGTTATTTAAAGTATCTGCGTTTGCTCACCCAACCTCACCAATCCTCTCAGCCCCAAGAGTGTCCAGCCTTATGTCTCATCCAGCTGTGGGTTTAGATATGGTCAATCCAGGTTGCATCATAGACCCTGAATGGATTTCGTAAGAATTTTCTCTCTTTCACTGTCTTTGTTTTGTGGGTTTTTAAAAGTAATTTATGTTTAGAATCGGGCTTGGCTGCTTTTTCCTGCTGTGTTGATGCCGCTTTACACCCTCTTGATTCACTAGCAGAGAGATATCGATACATAGGTTTTCAGATTCTTACTAGTCAGATATATTCTTGTGTGGTGACTACGGTGTGTTGAGTCCAGTTCACTGAGCAGGGAGTAGGCCTTGTCTATTACATATTTGGCTTATGGAGCGGTCTCTGAGCTAATTTCAAACCCTTGTTTTATGCATCACACCACCTCACCTTTCCCGTTAAGCAGCCATAGTGTGTCTTCTAAACGTGTGACTCTGTTCTGTTTTGTAATTCAGTTCAAGTGTAGCGATTTTGAAATTCCCTCTCTAAGCGATATCTTAGGATAAGTGCCTTTTTCTGTGTGACTTATTTCACTTAGAATCATCGTATCTAAATCCACTCATCATGCTGCTAACTAGCCTTATGACATTGATTTCATGGCTGAGTGATATTCCATTGTGCCAAGTACCACCATTTCTTTATCCATTTTTCTCTTTCCTGGGATATTGAAGGTGTACCGAAGCGGAGGTTCTTGGCAACAGAGCAGCCGTAAAGTTTGGGGTGCCTGTGTCTTGTTGACTTTTAGTTTTCCCAATTTATACGCCCATGAGTGGAAGTGCCCTATGCTCTCTACGCTGTGTTTATTACTTGTTTCAGGACACACCGTACTCTTCTCCAGAGTGCCTGTTGGCAATTTACATCCCGCCCATCAGCGTAGCAAGGCTCCCATGTCTCCATGGCCTGTCCTGCTTTTCTGGTTTTACACTTTGTTCAGCATGGCCCTTTTGACCGAGCGCAAGCGAGACTTCTTTGTAGCGCTGATTTGCCCTTCCGGCTTGCTTGGTTGGCCAAAAAGGGCGTATGCGTTTTTTCCTGAATATATTCAGGAAAAAACGCATAGGCCCTTTTTGGCCAAGGGCATCATTGTCAACGTTTTGCCGCTTTTCATGTGCTTTAAAGGCGAGTCGAATCTACCTCCTGAAATCTGTTTCCTGCAAATCTGCCTTGCTTTCAAATCCTCTTCGTTGCCTTCCCTCAATATATTTGTGGACGAGAGTTCTCATTTATAACTCTGCACGTTTGTGAATTGCAGTGCCCCTGAGCTCCATTTGTCTCCTCGCTTTTTTGGGAGCTGGCCGCAAAAGCGCAGGATTGCTTCAGGCCCTATTTTGGTTCTGGGGGACAGGCTGAGCCTGTGGTTCATTCTTCTTCCTGATGGGAAAATGGAGTGACCTATGCCTGTCCCAACACCTAGGGCTCGACTCTCGTTGGTTCCGCGTCTTCCCGTTCATCCTCAGGACAAATTGCAACATGTACAATCAGGAGGTTAAAGGTGCTGATTCTCCAAGTAGGGAGATGGTTAGTCAAGCGGCTGGAATGGCGAACCCGAGCACAAGGAGAGGAGAAATGAGGTGCGTTTTAGAAACCTTTCCCGATCTCATGGCATACCATCTTCTGGGTTTCCCATGCATGTTTTGATGTAGGAAGATTCCCTTGTACCTGGAGATTTGAGACCCAAGGGGTGTGTTCCCCGCAGTGTTATTTAAAGTATCTGCGTTTGCTCACCCAACCTCACCAATCCTCTCAGCCCCAAGAGTGTCCAGCCTTATGTCTCATCCAGCTGTGGGTCTAGATATGGTCAATCCAGGTTGCATCATAGACCCTGAACGGATTTTGTAAGAATTTCTCTCTCTTTCACTGTCTTTGTTTTGTGGGTTTTTAAAAGTAATTTATGTTTAGAATCGGGCTTGGCTGCTTTTCCCTGCTGTGTTGATGCCGCTTTACACCCTCTTGATTCACTTGCAGAGAGATATCGATACATAGGTTTTCAGATTCTTACTAGTCAGATATATTCTTGTGTGGTGACTAGGGTGTGTTGAGTCCAGTTCACTGAGCAGGGAGTAGGCCTTGTCTATTACATATTTGGCTTATGGAGCGGTCTCTGAGCTAATTTCAAACCCTTGTTTTATGCATCACCCCACCTCACCTTTCCCGTTAAGCAGCCATAGTGTGTCTTCTAAAGGTGTGACTCTGTTCTGTTTTGTAATTCAGTTCAAGTGTAGCGATTTTGACATTCCCTCTATAAGCGATATCTTAGGATAAGTGTCTTTTCTTTGTGACTTATTTCACTTAGAATCATCGTACCTAAATCCACTCATCATGCTGCTAACTAGCCTTATGACATTGATTTCATGGCTGAGTGATATTCCATTGTGCCAAGTACCACCATTTCTTTATCCATTTTTCTCTTTCCTGGGATATTGAAGGTATACCGAAGCGGAGGTTCTTGGCAACAGAGCAGCCGTAAGGTTTGGGGTGCCTGTGTCTTGTTGACTTTTAGGTTTCCCAATTTATACACCCATGAGTGGAAGTGCCCTATGCTCTCTACGCTGTGTTTATTACTTTTTTCAGGACACACCGTACTCTTCTCCAGAGTGCCTGTTGGCAATTTACATCCCGCCCATCAGCGTAGCAAGGCTCCCATGTCTCCATGGCCTGTCCTGCTTTTCTGGTTTTTACACTTTGTTCAGCATGGCCCTTTTGACCGAGGGCAAGCGAGACTTCTTTGTAGCGCTGATTTGCCCTTCCGGCTTGCTTGGTTGGCCAAAAAGGGCGTATGCGTTTTTTCCTGAATATATTCAGGAAAAAACGCATACGCCCTTTTTGGCCAAGGGCATCATTGTCAACGTTTTGCCGCTTTTCATGTGCTTTAAAGGCGAGTCGAATCTACCTCCTGAAATCTGTTTCCTGCAAATCTGCCTTGCTTTCAAATCCTCTTCGTTGCCTTCCCTTAATATATTTGTGGACGAGAGTTCTCATTTATAACTCTGCACGTTTGTGAATTGCAGTGCCCCTGAGCTCCATTTGTCTCCTCGCTTTTTTGGGAGCTGGCCGCAAAAGCGCAGGATTGCTTCAGGCCCTATTTTGGTTCTGGGGGGCAGGCTGAGCCTGTGGTTCATTCTTCTTCCTGATGGGAAAATGGAGTGACCTATGCCTGTCTCAACACCTAGGGCTCGTCTCTCGTTGGTTCCGCGTCTTCCCGTTCATCCTCAGGACAAATTGCAACGTGTACAATCAGGAGGTTAAAGGTGCTGATTCTCCAAGTAGGGAGATGGTTAGTCAAGCGGCTGGAATGGCGAACCCGAGCACAAGGAGAGGAGAAATGAGGTGCGTTTTAGAAACATTTCCCGATCTCATGGCATACCATCTTCTGGGTTTCCCATGCATGTTTTGATGTAGGAAGATTCCCTTGTACCTGGAGATTTGAGACCCATGGGGTGTGTTCCCGCAGTGTTATTTAAAGTATCTGCGTTTGCTCACCCAACCTCACCAATCCTCTCATCCCCAAGAGTGTCCAGCCTTATGTCTCATCCAGCTGTGGGTCTAGATATGGTCAATCCAGGTTGCATCATAGACCCTGAACGGATTTTGTAAGAATTTCTCTCTCTTTCACTGTCTTTGTTTTGTGGGTTTTTTAAAGTAATGTATGTTTAGAATGGAGTTTGGCTGCTTTTCCCTGCTGTGTTTATGCCGCTTTACACCCTCTTGATTCACTTGCAGAGAGATATCGATACATAGGTTTTCAGATTCATACTAGTCAGATATATTCTTGTGCGGTGACTAGGGGGTGTTGAGTCCAGTTCACTGAGCAGGGAGTGGCCTTGTCTATTACATATTTGCCTTATGGAGCGGTGTCTGAGCTAATTTCAAACCCTTGTTTTATGCATCACCCCACCTCACCTTTCCCGTTAATCAGCCATAGTGTGTCTTCTAAAGGTGTGCCTCTGTTCTGTTTCGTAATTCAGTTCAAGTGTAGCGATTTTGACATTCCCTCTATAAGCGATATCTTAGGATAAGTGCCTTTTTCTGTGTGACTTATTTCACTTAGAATCATCGTCGCTATATCCACACATCATGCTGCTAACTAGCCTTATGACATTGATTTCATGGCTGAGTGATATTCCATTGTGCCAAGTACCACCATTTCTTTATCCATTTTTCTCTTTCCTGGGATATTGAAGGTGTACGGAAGCGGAGGTTCTTGGCAACAGAGCAGCCGTAAAGTTTGGGGTGCCTGTGTCTTGTTGATTTTTAGTTTTCCCAATTTATACGCCCATGAGTGGAAGTGCCCTATGCTCTCTACGCTGTGTTTATTACTTGTTTCAGGACACACCGTACTCTTCTCCAGAGTGCCTGTTGGCAATTTACATCCCGCCCATCAGCGTAGCAAGGCTCCCATGTCTCCATGGCCTGTCCTGCTTTTCTGGTTTTTACACTTTGTTCAGCATGGCCCTTTTGAACGAGGGCAAGCGAGACTTCTTTGTAGCGCTGATTTGCCCTTCCGGCTTGCTTGGTTGGCCAAAAAGGGCGTATGCGTTTTTTCCTGAATATATTCAGGATAAAACGCATACGCCCTTTTTGGCCAAGGGCATCATTGTCAACGTTTTGCCGCTTTTCATGTGCTTTAAAGGCGAGTCGAATCTACCTCCTGAAATCTGTTTCCTGCAAATCTGCCTTGCTTTGAAATCCTCTTCGTTGCCTTCCCTCAATATATTTGTGGACGAGAGTTCTCATTTATAACTCTGCACGTTTGTGAATTGCAGTGCCCCTGAGCTCCATTTGTCTCCTCGCTTTTTTGGGAGCTGGCCGCAAAAGTGCAGGATTGCTTCAGGCCCTATTTTGGTTCTGGGGGGCAGGCTGAGCCTGTGGTTCATTCTTCTTCCTGATGGGAAAATGGAGTGACCTATGCCTGTCCCAACACCTAGGGCTCGTCTCTCGTTGGTTCCGCGTCTTCCCGTTCATCCTCAGGACAAATTGCAACCTGTACAATCAGGAGGTTAAAGGTGCTGATTCTCCAAGTAGGGAGATGGTTAGTCAAGCGGCTGGAATGGCGAACCCGAGCACAAGGAGAGGAGAAATGAGGTGCGTTTTAGAAACCTTTCCCGATCTCATGGCATACCATCTTCTGGGTTTCCCATGCATGTTTTGATGTAGGAAGATTCCCTTGTACCTGGAGATTTGAGACCCATGGGGTGTGTTCCCCGCAGTGTTATTTAAAGTATCTGCGTTTGCTCACCCAACCTCACCAATCCTCTCAGCCCCAAGAGTGTCCAGCCTTATGTCTCATCCAGCTGTGGGTCTAGATATGGTCAATCCAGGTTGCATCAGAGACCCTGAACGGATTTTGTAAGAATTTCTCTCTCTTTCAATGTCTTTGCTTTATGGGTTTTTTAAAGTAATGTATGTTTAGAATGGGGTTTGGCTGCTTTTCCCTGCTGTGTTTATGCCGCTTTACACCCTCTTGATTCACTTGCAGAGAGATATCGATACATAGGTTTTCAGATTCATACTAGTCAGATATATTCTTGTGCGGTGACTAGGGGGTGTTGAGTCCAGTTCACTGAGCAGGGAGTAGGCCTTGTCTATTACATATTTGGCTTATGGAGCGGTGTCTGAGCTAATTTCAAACCCTTGTTTTATGCATCACCCCACCTCACCTTTCCCGTTAATCAGCCATAGTGTGTCTTCTAAAGGTGTGCCTCTGTTCTGTTTCGTAATTCAGTTCAAGTGTAGCGATTTTGACATTCCCTCTATAAGCGATATCTTAGGATAAGTGCCTTTTTCTGTGTGACTTATTTCACTTAGAATCATCGTCGCTATATCCACACATCATGCTGCTAACTAGCCTTATGACATTGATTTCATGGCTGAGTGATATTCCATTGTGCCAAGTACCACCATTTGTTTATCCATTTTTCTCTTTCCTGGGATATTGAAGGTGTACCGAAGCGGAGGTTCTTGGCAACAGAGCAGCCGTAAGGTTTGGGGTGCCTGTGTCTTGTTGACTTTTAGTTTTCCCAATTTATACGCCCATGAGTGGAAGTGCCCTATGCTCTCTACGCTGTGTTTATTACTTGTTTCAGGACACACCGTACTCTTCTCCAGAGTGCCTGTTGGCAATTTACATCCCGCCCATCACCGTAGCAAGGCTCCCATGTCTCCATGGCCTGTCCTGCTTTTCTGGTTTTTACACTTTGTTCAGCATGGCCCTTTTGACCGAGGGCAAGCGAGACTTCTTTGTAGCGCTGATTTGCCCTTCCGGCTTGCTTGGTTGGCCAAAAAGGGCGTATGCGTTTTTTCCTGAATATATTCAGGAAAAAACGCATACGCCCTTTTTGGCCAAGGGCATCATTGTCAACGTTTTGCCGCTTTTCATGTGCTTTAAAGGCGAGTCGAATCTACCTCCTGAAATCTGTTTCCTGCAAATCTGCCTTGCTTTCAAATCCTCTTCGTTGCCTTCCCTTAATATATTTGTGGACGAGAGTTCTCATTTATAACTCTGCACGTTTGTGAATTGCAGTGCCCCTGAGCTCCATTTGTCTCCTCGCTTTTTTGGGAGCTGGCCGCAAAAGCGCAGGATTGCTTCAGGCCCTATTTTGGTTCTGGGGGGCAGGCTGAGCCTGTGGTTCATTCTTCTTCCTGATGGGAAAATGGAGTGAACTATGCCTGTCTCAACACCTAGGGCTCGTCTCTCGTTGGTTCCGCGTCTTCCCGTTCATCCTCAGGACAAATTGCAACCTGTACAATCAGGAGGTTAAAGGTGCTGATTCTCCAAGTAGGGAGATGGTTAGTCAAGCGGCTGGAATGGCGAACCCGAGCACAAGGAGAGGAGAAATGAGGTGCGTTTTAGAAACATTTCCCGATCTCATGGCATACCATCTTCTGGGTTTCCCATGCATGTTTTGATGTAGGAAGATTCCCTTGTACCTGGAGATTTGAGACCCATGGGGTGTGTTCCCGCAGTGTTATTTAAAGTATCTGCGTTTGCTCACCCAACCTCACCAATCCTCTCATCCCCAAGAGTGTCCAGCCTTATGTCTCATCCAGCTGTGGGTCTAGATATGGTCAATCCAGGTTGCATCATAGACCCTGAACGGATTTTGTAAGAATTTCTCTCTCTTTCACTGTCTTTGTTTTGTGGGTTTTTTAAAGTAATGTATGTTTAGAATGGAGTTTGGCTGCTTTTCCCTGCTGTGTTTATGCCGCTTTACACCCTCTTGATTCACTTGCAGAGAGATATCGATACATAGGTTTTCAGATTCATAATAGTCAGATATATTCTTGTGCGGTGACTAGGGGGTGTTGAGTCCAGTTCACTGAGCAGGGAGTGGCCTTGTCTATTACATATTTGGCTTATGGAGCGGTGTCTGAGCTAATTTCAAACCCTTGTTTTATGCATCACCCCACCTCACCTTTCCCGTTAATCAGCCATAGTGTGTCTTCTAAAGGTGTGCCTCTGTTCTGTTTCGTAATTCAGTTCAAGTGTAGCGATTTTGACATTCCCTCTATAAGCGATATCTTAGGATAAGTGCCTTTTTCTGTGTGACTTATTTCACTTAGAATCTTCGTCGCTATATCCACACATTATGCTGCTAACTAGCCTTATGACATTGATTTCATGGCTGAGTGATATTCCATTGTGCCAAGTACCACCATTTCTTTATCCATTTTTCTCTTTCCTGGGATATTGAAGGTGTACGGAAGCGGAGGTTCTTGGCAACAGAGCAGCCGTAAAGTTTGGGGTGCCTGTGTCTTGTTGATTTTTAGTTTTCCCAATTTATACGCCCATGAGTGGAAGTGCCCTATGCTCTCTACGCTGTGTTTATTACTTGTTTCAGGACACACCGTACTCTTCTCCAGAGTGCCTGTTGGCAATTTACATCCCGCCCATCAGCGTAGCAAGGCTCCCATGTCTCCATGGCCTCTCCTGCTTTTCTGGTTTTTACACTTTGTTCAGCATGGCCCTTTTGAACGAGGGCAAGCGAGACTTCTTTGTAGCGCTGATTTGCCCTTCCGGCTTGCTTGGTTGGCCAAAAAGGGCGTATGCGTTTTTTCCTGAATATATTCAGGATAAAACGCATACGCCCTTTTTGGCCAAGGGCATCATTGTCAACGTTTTGCCGCTTTTCATGTGCTTTAAAGGCGAGTCGAATCTACCTCCTGAAATCTGTTTCCTGCAAATCTGCCTTGCTTTCAAATCCTCTTCGTTGCCTTCCCTCAATATATTTGTGGACGAGAGTTCTCATTTATAACTCTGCACGTTTGTGAATTGCAGTGCCCCTGAGCTCCATTTGTCTCCTCGCTTTTTTGGGAGCTGGCCGCAAAAGCGCAGGATTGCTTCAGGCCCTATTTTGGTTCTGGGGGGCAGGCTGAGCCTGTGGTTCATTCTTCTTCCTGATGGGAAAATGGAGTGACCTATGCCTGTCCCAACACCTAGGGCTCGTCTCTCGTTGGTTCCGCGTCTTCCCGTTCATCCTCAGGACAAATTGCAACCTGTACAATCAGGAGGTTAAAGGTGCTGATTCTCCAAGTAGGGAGATGGTTAGTCAAGCGGCTGGAATGGCGAACCCGAGCACAAGGAGAGGAGAAATGAGGTGCGTTTTAGAAACCTTTCCCGATCTCATGGCATACCATCTTCTGGGTTTCCCATGCATGTTTTGATGTAGGAAGATTCCCTTGTACCTGGAGATTTGAGACCCATGGGGTGTGTTCCCCGCAGTGTTATTTAAAGTATCTGCGTTTGCTCACCCAACCTCACCAATCCTCTCAGCCCCAAGAGTGTCCAGCCTTATGTCTCATCCAGCTGTGGGTCTAGATATGGTCAATCCAGGTTGCATCAGAGACCCTGAACAGATTTTGTAAGAATTTCTCTCTCTTTCACTGTCTTTGCTTTATGGGTTTTTTAAAGTAATGTATGTTTAGAATGGGGTTTGGCTGCTTTTCCCTGCTGTGTTTATGCCGCTTTACACCCTCTTGATTCACTTGCAGAGAGATATCGATACATAGGTTTTCAGATTCATACTAGTCAGATATATTCTTGTGCGGTGACTAGGGGGTGCTGAGTCCAGTTCACTGAGCAGGGAGTAGGCCTTGTCTATTACATATTTGGCTTATGGAGCGGTGTCTGAGCTAATTTCAAACCCTTGTTTTATGCATCACCCCACCTCACCTTTCCCGTTAAGCAGCCATAGTGTGTCTTCTAAAGGTGTGACTCTGTTCTGTTTTGTAATTCAGTTCAAGTGAAGCGATTTTGACATTCCGTCTATAAGCTATATCTTAGGATAAGTACCTTTTTCTGTGTGACTTATTTCACTTAGAATCATCGTACCTAAATCCACTCATCATGCTGCTAACTAGCCTTATGACATTGATTTCATGGCTGAGTGATATTCCATTGTGCCAAGTACCACCATTTCTTTATCCATTTTTCTCTTTCCTGGGATATTGAAGGTGTACCGAAGTGGAGGTTCTTGGAAACAGAGCAGCCGTAAACTTTAGGGTGCCTGTGTCTTGTTGATTTTTAGTTTTCCCAATTTATACGCCCTTGAGTGGAAGTGCCCTATGCTCTCTACGCTGTGTTTATTACTTGTTTCAGGACACACTGTACTCTTCTCCAGAGTGCCTGTTGGCAATTTACATCCCGCCCATCAGCGTAGCAAGGCTCCCATGTCTCCATGGCCTGTCCTGCTTTTCTGGTTTTTACACTTTGTTCAGCATGGCCCTTTTGACCGAGGGCAAGCGAGACTTCTTTGTAGCGCTGATTTGCCCTTCCGGCTTGCTTGGTTGGCCAAAAAGGGCGTATGCGTTTTTTCCTGAATATATTCAGGAAAAAACGCATACGCCCTTTTTGGCCAAGGGCATCATTGTCAACGTTTTGCCGCTTTTCATGTGCTTTAAAGGCGAGTCGAATCTACCTCCTGAAATCTGTTTCCTGCAAATCTGCCTTGCTTTCAAATCCTCTTCGTTGCCTTCCCTCAATATATTTGTGGACGAGAGTTCTCATTTATAACTCTGCACGTTTGTGAATTGCAGTGCCCCTGAGCTCCATTTGTCTCCTCGATTTTTTGGGAGCTGGCCGCAAAAGCGCAGGATTGCTTCAGGCCCTATTTTGGTTCTGGGGGGCAGGCTGAGCCTGTGGTTCATTCTTCTTCCTGATGGGAAAATGGAGTGACCTGTGCCTGTCCCAACACCTAGGGCTAGTCTTTCGTTGGTTCCCCGTCTTCCCGTTCATCCTCAGGACAAATTGCAACCTGGACGAAACAGTAGGTTAAAGGTGCTGATTCTCCAAGTAGGGAGATGGTTAGTCAAGCGGCTGGAATGGCGAACCCGAGCACAAGGAGAGGAGAAATGAAGTGCGTTTTAGAAACCTTTCCCGATCTCATGGCATACCATCTTCTGGGTTTCCCATGCATGTTTTGATGTAGGAAGATGCCCTTGTACCTGGAGATTTGAGACCCATGGGGTGTGTTCCCCGCAGTGTTACTTTAAAGTATCTGCGTTTGCTCACCCAACCTCACCAATCCTCTCAGCCCCAAGAGTGTCCAGCCTTATGTCTCATCCAGCTGTGGGTCTAGATATGGTCAATCCAGGTTGCATCAGAGACCCTGAACGGATTTTGTAAGAATTTCTCTCTCTTTCACTGTCTTTGTTTTGTGGGTTTTTTAAAGTAATGTATGTTTAGAATGGGGTTTGGCTGCTTTTCCCTGCTGTGTTGATGCCACTTTACACCCTCTTGATTCACTTGCAGAGAGATATCGATACATAGGTTTTCAGATTCATAGTAGTCAGATATATTCTTGTGCGGTGACTAGGGGGTGTTGAGTCCAGTTCACTGAGCAGGGAGTAGGCCTTCTCTATTACATATTTGGCTTATGGAGCGGTGTCTGAGCTAATTTCAAACCCTTGTTTTATGCATCACCCCACCTCACCTTTCCCGTTAAGCAGCCATAGTGTGTCTTCTAAAGGTGTGACTCTGTTCTGTTTTGTAATTCAGTTCAAGTGAAGCGATTTTGACATTCCGTCTATAAGCTATATCTTAGGATAAGTACCTTTTTCTGTGTGACTTATTTCACTTAGAATCATCGTACCTAAATCCACTCATCATGCTGCTAACTAGCCTTATGACATTGATTTCATGGCTGAGTGATATTCCATTGTGCCAAGTACCACCATTTCTTTATCCATTTTTCTCTTTCCTGGGATATTGAAGGTGTACTGAAGTGGAGGTTCTTGGAAACAGAGCAGCCGTAAACTTTAGGGTGCCTGTGTCTTGTTGATTTTTAGTTTTCCCAATTTATACGCCCTTGAGTGGAAGTGCCCTATGCTCTCTACGCTGTGTTTATTACTTGTTTCAGGACACACTGTACTCTTCTCCAGAGTGCCTGTTGGCAATTTACATCCCGCCCATCAGCGTAGCAAGGCTCCCATGTCTCCATGGCCTGTCCTGCTTTTCTGGTTTTTACACTTTGTTCAGCATGGCCCTTTTGACCGAGGGCAAGCGAGACTTCTTTGTAGCGCTGATTTGCCCTTCCGGCTTGCTTGGTTGGCCAAAAAGGGCGTATGCGTTTTTTCCTGAATATATTCAGGAAAAAACGCATACGCCCTTTTTGGCCAAGGGCATCATTGTCAACGTTTTGCCGCTTTTCATGTGCTTTAAAGGCGAGTCGAATCTACCTCCTGAAATCTGTTTCCTGCAAATCTGCCTTGCTTTCAAATCCTCTTCGTTGCCTTCCCTCAATATATTTGTGGACGAGAGTTCTCATTTATAACTCTGCACGTTTGTGAATTGCAGTGCCCCTGAGCTCCATTTGTCTCCTCGATTTTTTGGGAGCTGGCCGCAAAAGCGCAGGATTGCTTCAGGCCCTATTTTGGTTCTGGGGGGCAGGCTGAGCCTGTGGTTCATTCTTCTTCCTGATGGGAAAATGGAGTGACCTGTGCCTGTCCCAACACCTAGGGCTAGTCTTTCGTTGGTTCCCCGTCTTCCCGTTCATCCTCAGGACAAATTGCAACCTGGACGAAACAGTAGGTTAAAGGTGCTGATTCTCCAAGTAGGGAGATGGTTAGTCAAGCGGCTGGAATGGCGAACCCGAGCACAAGGAGAGGAGAAATGAAGTGCGTTTTAGAAACCTTTCCCGATCTCATGGCATACCATCTTCTGGGTTTCCCATGCATGTTTTGATGTAGGAAGATGCCCTTGTACCTGGAGATTTGAGACCCATGGGGTGTGTTCCCCGCAGTGTTACTTTAAAGTATCTGCGTTTGCTCACCCAACCTCACCAATCCTCTCAGCCCCAAGAGTGTCCAGCCTTATGTCTCATCCAGCTGTGGGTCTAGATATGGTCAATCCAGGTTGCATCAGAGACCCTGAACGGATTTTGTAAGAATTTCTCTCTCTTTCACTGTCTTTGTTTTGTGGGTTTTTTAAAGTAATGTATGTTTAGAATGGGGTTTGGCTGCTTTTCCCTGCTGTGTTGATGCCACTTTACACCCTCTTGATTCACTTGCAGAGAGATATCGATACATAGGTTTTCAGTTTCATAGTAGTCAGATATATTCTTGTGCGGTGACTAGGGGGTGTTGAGTCCAGTTCACTGAGCAGGGAGTAGGCCTTCTCTATTACATATTTGGCTTATGGAGCGGTGTCTGAGCTAATTTCAAACCCTTGTTTTATGCATCACCCCACCTCACCTTTCCCGTTAAGCAGCCATAGTGTGTCTTCTAAAGGTGTGACTCTGTTCTGTTTTGTAATTCAGTTCAAGTGAAGCGATTTTGACATTCCGTCTATAAGCTATATCTTAGGATAAGTACCTTTTTCTGTGTGACTTATTTCACTTAGAATCATCGTACCTAAATCCACTCATCATGCTGCTAACTAGCCTTATGACATTGATTTCATGGCTGAGTGATATTCCATTGTGCCAAGTACCACCATTTCTTTATCCATTTTTCTCTTTCCTGGGATATTGAAGGTGTACCGAAGCGGAGGTTCTTGGCAACAGAGCAGCCGTAAAGTTTGGGGTGCCTGTGTCTTGTTGATTTTTAGTTTTCCCAATTTATACGCCCATGAGTGGAAGTGACCTATGCTCTCTACGCTGTGTTTATTACTTGTTTCAGGACACACCGTACTCTTCTCCAGAGTGCCTGTTGGCAAATTATATCCCGCCCATCAGCGTAGCAAGGCTCCCATGTCTCCATGGCCTGTCCTGCTTTTCTGGTTTTTACACTTTGTTCAGCATGGCCCTTTTGACCGAGGGCAAGCGAGACTTCTTTGTAGCGCTGATTTGCCCTTCCGGCTTGCTTGGTTGGCCAAAAAGGGCGTATGCGTTTTCTCCTGAATATATTCAGGAAAAAACGCATACGCCCTTTTTGTTCAAGGGCATCATTGTCAACGTTTTGCCGCTTTTCATGTGCTTTATAGGTGAGTCGAATCTACCTCCTGAAATCTGTTTCCTGCAAATCTGCCTTGCTTTCAAATCCTCTTCGTTGCCTTCCCTCAATATATTTGTGGACGAGAGTTCTCATTTATAACTCTGCACGTTTGTGAATTGCAGTGCCCCTGAGCTCCATTTGTCTCCTCGCTTTTTTGGGAGCTGGCCGCAAAAGCGCAGGATTGCTTCAGGCCCTATTTTGGTTCTGGGGGGCAGGCTGAGCCTGTGGTTCATTCTTCTTCCTGATGGGAAAATGGAGTGACCTATGCCTGTCCCAACACCTAGGGCTCGTCTGTCGTTGGTTCTGCGTCTTCCCGTTCATCCTCAGGAAAAATTGCAACCTGTACAGTCAGGAGGTTAAAGGTGCTGATTCTCCAAATAGGGAGATGGTTAGTCAAGCAGCTGGAATGGTGAACCCGAGCACAAGGAGAGGAGAAATGAGGTGCGTTTTAGAAACCTTTCCCGATCTCATGGCATACCATCTTCTGGGTTTCCCAGGCATGATTTGATGTAGGAAGATGCCCTTGTACCTGGAGATTTGAGACCCATGGGGTGTGTTCCCCGCAGTGTTACTTTAAAGTATCTGCGTTTGCTCACCCAACCTCACCAATCCTCTCAGCCCCAAGAGTGTCCAGCCTTATGTCTCATCCAGCTGTGGGTCTAGATATGGTCAATCCAGGTTGCATCAGAGACCCTGAACGGATTTTGTAAGAATTTCTCTCTCTTTCACTGTCTTTGTTTTGCGGGTTTTTTAAAGTAAGTTATGTTTAGAATCGGGCTTGGCTGCTTTTCCCTGCTGTGTTGATGCTGCTTTACACCCTCTTGATTCACTTGCAGAGAGATATCGATACATAGGATTTCAGATTCTTACTAGTCAGATATATTCTTGTGTGGTGACTAGGGTGTGTTGAGTCCAGTTCACTGAGCAGGGAGTAGGCCTTGTCTATTACATATTTGGCTTATGGAGCGGTCTCTGAGCTAATTTCAAACCCTTGTTTTATGCATCACCCCACCTCACCTTTCCCGTTCAGCAGCCATAGTGTGTCTTCTAAAGGTGTGACTCTGTTCTGTTTTGTAATTCAGTTCAAGTGTAGCCATTTTGACATTCCCTCTCTAAGCGATATCTTAGGATAAGTGTCTTTTTCTGTGTGACTTATTTCACTTAGAATCATCGTACCTAAATCCACTCATCATGCTGCTAACTAGCCTTATGACATTGATTTCATGGCTGAGTGATATTCCATTGTGCCAAGTACCACCATTTCTTTATCCATTTTTCTCTTTCCTGGGATATTGAAGGTGTACCGAAGCGGAGGTTCTTGGGAACAGAGCAGCCGTAAACTTTAGGGTGCCTTTGTCTTGTGGATTTTTAGTTTTCCCAATTTATACGCCCATGAGTGGAAGTGCCCTATGCTCTCTACGCTGTGTTTATTACTTGTTTCAGGACACACCGTACTCTTCTCCAGAGTGCCTGTTGGCAATTTACATCCCGCCCATCAGCGTAGCAAGGCTCCCATGTCTCCATGGCCTGTCCTGCTTTTCTGGTATTTACACTTTGTTCAGCATGGCCCTTTTGACCGAGGGCAAGCGAGACTTCTTTGTAGCGCTGATTTGTCCTTCCGGCTTGCCTGGTTGGCCAAAAAGGGCGTATGCGTTTTTTCCTGAATATATTCAGGAAAAAACGCATACGCCCTTTTTGGCCAAGGGCATCATTGTCAACGTTTTGCCACTTTTCATGGGCTTTAAAGGCGAGTCGAATCTACCTCCTGAAATCTGTTTCCTGCAAATCTGCCTTGCTTTCAAATCCTCTTCGTTGCCTTCCCTCAATATATTTGTGGACGAGAGTTCTCATTTATAACTCTGCACGTTTGTGAATTGCAGTGCCCCTGAGCTCCATTTGTCTCCTCGCTTTTTTGGGAGCTGGCCGCAAAAGCGCAGGATTGCTTCAGGCCCTATTTTGGTTCTGGGTGGCAGGCTGAGCCTGTGGTTCATTCTTCTTCCTGATGGGAAAATGGAGTGACCTGTGCCTGTCCCAAAACCTAGGGCTAGTCTCTCGTTGGTTCCCCGTCTTCCCGTTCATCTTCAGGACAAATTGCAACCTGTACGAAACAGGAGGTTAAAGGTGCTGATTCTCCAAGTAGGGAGATGGTTAGTCAAGCGGCTGGAATGGCGAACCCAAGCACAAGGAGAGGAGAAATGAGGTGCGTTTTAGAAACCTTTCCCGATCTCACGGCATACCATCTTCTGGGTTTCCCATGCATGTTTTGATGTAGGAAGATGCCCTTGTACCTGGAGATTTGAGACCCATGGGGTGTGTTCCCCGCAGTGTTACTTTAAAGTATCTGCGTTTGCTCACCCAACCTCACCAATCCTCTCAGCCCCAAGAGTGTCCAGCCTTATGTCTCATCCAGCTGTGGGTCTAGATATGGTCAATCCAGGTTGCATCAGAGACCCTGAACGGATTTTGTAAGAATTTCTCTCTCTTTCACTGTCTTTGTTTTGTGGGTTTTTTAAAGTAATGTATGTTTAGAATGGGGTTTGGCTGCTTTTCCCTGCTGTGTTGATGCCACTTTACACCCTCTTGATTCACTTGCAGAGAGATATCGATACATAGGTTTTCAGATTCATACTAGTCAGATATATTCTTGTGCGGTGACTAGGGGGTGTTGAGTCCAGTTCACTGAGCAGGGAGTAGGCCTTCTCTATTACATATTTGGCTTATGGAGCGGTGTCTGAGCTAATTTCAAACCCTTGTTTTATGCATCACCCCACCACACCTTTCCCGTTAAGCAGCCATAGTGTGTCTTCTAAAGCTGTGACTCTGTTCTGTTTTGTAATTCAGTTCAAGTGAAGCGATTTTGACATTCCCTCTATAAGCGATATCTTAGGATAAGTGCCTTTTTCTGTGTGACTTATTTCACTTAGAATCATCGTACCTAAATCCACTCATCATGCTGCTAACTAGCCTTATGACATTGATTTCATGGCTGAGTGATATTCCATTGTGGCAAGTACCACCATTTCTTTATCCATTTTTCTCTTTCCTGGGATATTGAAGGTGTACCGAAGCGGAGGTTCTTGGCAACAGAGCAGCCGTAAATTTTGGGGTGCCTGTGTCTTGTTGATTTTTAGTTTTCCCAATTTATACGCCCATGAGTGGAAGTGACCTATGCTCTCTACGCTGTGTTTATTACTTGTTTCAGGACACAACGTACTCTTCTCCAGAGTGCCTGATGGCAAATTATATCCCGCCCATCAGCGTAGCAAGGCTCCCATGTCTCCATGGCCTGTCCTGCTTTTCTGCTTTTTACACTTTGTTCAGCATGGCCCTTTTGACCGAGGGCAAGCGAGACTTCTTTGTAGCGCTGATTTGCCCTTCCGGCTTGCTTGGTTGGCCAAAAAGGGCGTATGCGTTTTCTCCTGAATATATTCAGGAAAAAACGCATACGCCCTTTTTGTTCAAGGGCATCATTGTCAACGTTTTGCCGCTTTTCATGTGCTTTATAGGTGAGTCGAATCTACCCCCTGAAATCTGTTTCCTGCAAATCTGCCTTGCTTTCAAATCCTCTTCGTTGCCTTCCCTCAATATATTTGTGGACGAGAGTTCTCATTTATAACTCTGCACGTTTGTGAATTGCAGTGCCCCTGAGCTCCATTTGTCTCCTCGCTTTTTTGGGAGCTGGCCGCAAAAGCGCAGGATTGCTTCAGGCCCTATTTTGGTTCTGGGGGGCAGGCTGAGCCTGTGGTTCATTCTTCTTCCTGATGGGAAAATGGAGTGACCTATGCCTGTCCCAACACCTAGGGCTCGTCTCTCGTTGGTTCCCCGTCTTCCCGTTCATCCTCAGGACAAATTGCAACCTAGACGAAACAGTAGGTTAAAGGTGCTGATTCTCCAAGTAGGGAGATGGTTAGTCAAGCGGCTGGAATGGCGAACCCAAACACAAGGAGAGGAGAAATGAGGTGCGTTTTAGAAACCTTTCCCGATCTCACGGCATATCATCTGCTGGCTTTCCCATGCATGTTTTGATGTAGGAAGATTCCCTTGTACCTGGAGATTTGAGACCCATGGGGTGGGTACCCCGCGGTATTACTTTAAAGCATCTGCATTTGCTCACCCAACCTCACCAATCCTCTCAGCCCCAAGAGTGTCCAGCCTTATGTCTCATCCAGCTGTGGGTCTAGATATGGTCAATCCAGGTTGCATCAGAGACCCTGAACGGATTTTGTAAGAATTTCTCTCTCTTTCACTGTCTTTGCTTTGTGGGTTTTTTAAAGTAATGTATGTTTAGAATGGGGTTTGGCTGCTTTTCCCTGCTGTGTTTATGCCACTTTACACCCTCTTGATTCACTTGCAGAGAGATATCAATACATAGGTTTTCAGATTCATACTAGTCAGATATATTCTTGTGCGGTGACTAGGGGGTGTTGAGTCCAGTTCACTGAGCAGGGAGTAGGCCTTGTCTATTACATATTTGGCTTATGGAGCGGTGTCTGATCTAATTTCAAACCCTTGTTTTATGCATCACCCCACCTCACCTTTCCGGTTAAGCAGCCATAGTGTGTCTTCTAAAGGTGTGACTCTGTTCTGTTTTGTAATTCAGTTTAAGTGTGGCGATTTTGACATTCCCTCTATAAGCGATATCTTAGGATAAGTGCCTTTTTCTGTGTGACTTATTTCACTTAGAATCATCGTACCTAAATCCACTCATCATGCTGCTAACTAACCTTATGACATTGATTTCTTGGCTGAGTGATATTCCATTGTACCAAGTACCACCTTTTCTTTATCCATTTTTCTCTTTCCTGGGATATTGAAGGTGTACCGAAGCGGAGGTTCTTGGAAACAGAGCAGCCGTAAAGTTTGGGGTGCCTGTGTCTTGTTGATTTTTAGTTTTCCCGATTTATACGCCCATGAGTGGAAGTGCCCTATGCTCTCAACGCTGTGTTTATTACTTGTTTCAGGACACACCGTACTCTTCTCCAGAGTGCCTGTTGGCAATTTACATCCCGCCCGTCAGCGTATCAAGGCTTCCATGTCTCCATGGCCTGTCCTGCTTTTCTGGTTTTTACACTTTGTTCAGCATGGCCCTTTTGACCGAGGGCAAGCGAGACTTCTTTGTAGCGCTGATTTGCCCTTCCGGCTTGCTTGGTTGGCCAAAAAGGGCGTATGCGTTTTTTCCTGAATATATTCAGGAAAAAACGCATACGCCCTTTTTGGCCAAGGGCATCATTGTCAACGTTTTGCCGCTTTTCATGTGCTTTAAAGGCGAGTCGAATCTACCTCCTGAAATCTGTTTCCTGCAAATCTGCCTTGCTTTCAAATCCTCTTCGTTGCCTTCCCTCAATATATTTGTGGACGAGAGTTCTCATTTATAACTCTGCACGTTTGTGAATTGCAGTGCCCCTGAGTTCCATTTGTCTACTCGCTTTTTTGGGAGCTGGCCGCAAAAGCGCAGGATTGCTTCAGGCCCTATTTTGGTTCTGGGGGGCAGGCTGAGCCTGTGGTTCATTCTTCTTCCTGATGGGAAAATGGAGTGACCTGTGCCTGTCCCAACACCTAGGGCTAGTCTCTCGTTGGTTGCCCGTCTTCCCGTTCATCCTCAGGACAAATTGCAACCTGGACGAAACAGGAGGTTATGGGTGCTGATTCTCCAAGTAGGGAGATGGTTAGTCAAGCGGCTGGAATGGCGAATCCGAGCACAAGGTGAGGAGAAATGAGGTGCGTTCTAGAAACCTTTCCCGATCTCACGGCATACCATCTTCTGGGTTTCCCATGCATGTTTTGATGTAGGAAGATGCCCTTGTACATGGAGATTTGAGACCCATGGGGTGGGTACCCCACGGTGTTACTTTCAAGTATCTGCGTTTCCTCACCCAACCTCACCAATCCTCTCAGCCCCAAGAGTGTCCAGCCGTATGTCTCATCCAGCTGTGGGTCTAGATATGGTCAGTCCAGGTTGCATCAGAGACCCTGAACGGATTTTGTAAGAATTTCTCTCTCTTTCACTGTCTTTGTTTTGTGGGTTTTTTAAAGTAATTTATGTTTAGAATGGGGCTTGGCTGCTTTTCCCTGCTGTGTTTATGCCGCTTAACACCCTCTTGATTCACTTGCAGAGAGATATCGATACATAGGTTTTCAGATTCTTACGAGTCAGATATATTCTTGTGCGGTGACTAGGGGGTGTTGAGTCCAGTTCACTGAGCAGGGAGTAGGCCTTGTCTATTACATATTTGGCTTATGGAGCGGTCTCTGAGCTAATTTCAAACCCTTGTTTTATGCATCACCCTACCTCACCTTTCCCGTTAAGCAGCCATAGTGTGTCTTCTAAAGGTGTGACTCTGTTCTGTTTTGTAATTCAGTTCAAGTGTAGCGATTTTGACATTGCCTCTATAAGCGATATCTTAGGATAAGTGTCTTTTTCTGTGTGACTTATTTCACTTAGAATCATCGTCGCTAAATCCACTAATCATGCTGGTAACTAGCCTTATGACATTCATTTCATGGCTGAGTGATATTCCATTGTGCCAAGTACCACCATTTCTTTATCCATTTTTGTCTTTCCTTGGATATTGAAGGTGTACCGAAGTGGAGGTTCTTGGAAACAGAGCAGCCGTAAAGTTTGGAGTGCCTGTGTCTTGTTGATTTTTAGTTTTCCCGATTTATACGCCCATGAGTTGAAGTGCCTATTCTCTCTAAGCTGTGTTTATTACTTGTTTCAGGACACACCGTTCACTTCTCCAGAGTGGCTGTTGGCAATTTCCATCCCTCCCATCAGCGTAGCAAGGCTCCCATGTCTCCATGGCCTGTCGTGCTTTTCTGGTTTTTACGCTTTGTTCAGCATGGCCCTTTTGACCGAGGGCAAGAGAGACTTCTTTGTAGCGCTGATTTGCCCTTCCGGCTTGCTTGGTTGGCCAAAAAGGGCGTATGCGTTTTTTCCTGAATATATTCAGGAAAAAACGCATACGCCCTTTTTGGCCAAGGGCATCATTGTCAACGTTTTGCCGCTTTTCATGTGCTTTAAAGGCGAGTCGAATCTACCTCCTGAAATCTGTTTCCTGCAAATCTGCCTTGCTTTCAAATCCTCTTCGTTGCCTTCCCTCAATATATTTGTGGACGAGAGTTCTCATTTATAACTCTGCACGTTTGTGAATTGCAGTGCCCCTGAGCTCCATTTGTCTCCTCGCTTTTTTGGGAGCTGGCCGCAAAAGCGCAGGATTGCTTCAGGCCCTATTTTGGTTCTGGGGGGCAGGCTGAGCCTGTGGTTCATTCTTCTTCCTGATGGGAAAATGGAGTGACCTGTGACTGTCCCAACACCTAGGGCTAGTCTCTCGTTGGTTCCCCGTCTTCCCGTTCATCCTCAGGACAAACTGCAATCTGTACGAAATATGAGGTTAAAGGTGCTGATTCACCAAGTAGGGAGATGGTTAGTCAAGGGGCTGGAATGGCGAACCCGAGCACAAGGAGAGCAGAAATGAGGTACGTTTTAGAAACCTTTCCCGATCTCACGGCATACCATCTTCTGGGTTTCCCATGCATGTTTTGATGTAGGAAGATGCCCTTGTTCTTGGAGATTTGAGACCCATGGGGTGGTACCCCGCGGTGTTACTTTAAAGTATCTGCGTTTGCTCACCCAACCTCACCAATCCTCTCAGCCCCAAGAGTGTCCAGCCTTATATCTCATTCAGCTGTGGGTCTACATATGGTCAATCCAGGTTGCATCAGAGACCCTGAACGGATTTTGTAAGAATTTCTCTCTCTTTCACGGTCTTTGTTTTGTGGGTTTTTTAAAGTAATTTATGTTTAGAATGGGTCTTGGCTGCTTTTCCCTGCTGTGTTTATGCCGATTTACACCTTCTTGATTCACTTGCAGAGAGATATCGATACATAGGTTTTCAGATTCTTACTAGTCAGATATATTCTTGTGCGGTGACTAGGGGGTGTTGAGTCCAGTTCACGGAGCAGGGAGTAGGCCTTGTCTAATACATAATGTGGCTTATGGAGTGGTCTCTGAGCTAATTTCAAACCCTTGTTTTATGCATCACCCCACCACACCTTTCCCGTTCAGCAGCCATAGTGTGTCTTCCAAAGGTGTGATTCTGTTCTGTTTTGTAATTCAGTTCAAGTGTAGCGATTTTGACATTCCCTCTCTAAGCGATATCTTAGGATAAGTGTCTTTTTCTGTGTGACTTATTTCACTTAGAATCATCGTCGCTAAATCCACTCATCATGCTGCTAACTATCCTTATGACATTGATTTCATGGCTGAGTGATATTCCATTGTGCCAAGTCCCACCATTTCTTTATCCATTTTTCTCTTTCCTGGGATATTGAAAGTGTACCGAAGTGGAGGTTCTTGGAAACAGAGCAGCCGTAAAGTTTGGGGTGCCTGTGTCTTGTTGATTTTTAGTTTTCCCGATTTATACGCCCATGAGTGGAAGTGCCCTATGCTCTCTAAGCTGTGTTTATTATTTGTTGCAGGACACACCGTACACTTCTCCAGAGTGCCTGTTGGCAATTTACATCCCGCCCATCAGCATAGCAAGGCTCCCATGTCTCCATGGCCTGTCCGGCTTTTCTGGTTTTTACGCTTTTTTCAGAATGGCCCTTTTGACCGAGGGCAAGCGAGACTTCTTTGTAGCGCTGATTTGCCCTTCCGGCTTGCTTGGTTGGCCAAAAAGGGCGTATGCGTTTTTTCCTGAATATATTCAGGAAAAAACGCATACGCCCTTTTTGGCCAAGGGCATCATTGTCAACGTTTTGCCGCTTTTCATGTGCTTTAAAGGCGAGTCGAATCTACCTCCTGAAATCTGTTTCCTGCAGATCTGCCTTGCTTTCAAATCCTCTTCGTTCCCTTCCCTCAATATATTTGTGGATGAGAGTTATCATTTATAACTCTGCACGTTTGTGAATTGCAGTGCCCCTGAGCTCCATTTGTCTCCTCGCTTTTTTGGGAGCTGGCCGCAAAAGCGCAGGATTGCTTCAGGCCCTATTTTGGTTCTGGGGGGCAGGATGAGCCTGTGGTTCATTCTTCTTCCTGATGGGAAAATGGAGTGACCTGTGCCTGTCCCAACACCTAGTGCTAGTCTATCGTTGGTTGCCCGTCTTCCCGTTCATCCTCAGGACAAATTGCAACCTGGACGAAACAGGAGGTTAAAGGTGCTGATTCTCCAAGTAGGGAGATGGTTAGTGAAGCGGCTGGAATGGCGAACCCGAGCACAATGAGAGGAGAAATGAGGTGCGTTTTAGAAACATTTCCCTATCTAATGGCATACCATCTTCTGGGTTTCCCATGCATGTTTTGATGTAGGAAGATGCCCTTGTACCTGGAGATTTGAGACCCATGGGGTGGGTACCCCGCGGTGTTACTTTAAAGTATCTGCGTTCGCTCACCCAACCTCACCAATCCTCTCAGCCCCAAGAGTGTCCAGCCTTATGTCTCATCCAGCTGTGGGTCTAGACATGCTCAATCCAGGTTGCATCAGAGACCCTGAACGGATTTTGTAAGAATGTCTCTCTCTTTCACTGTCTTTGTTTTGTGGGTTTTTTAAAGTAATTTATGTTTAGAATGGGTCTTGGCTGCTTTTCCCTGCTGTGTTTATGCCGCTTTACACCCTCTTGATTCACTTGCAGAGAGATATCGATACATAGGTTTTCAGATTCTTACTAGTCAGAAATTTTCTTGTGCGGTGACTAGGGGGTGTTGAGTCCAGTTCACTGAGCAGGGAGTAGGCCTTGTCTATTACATATTTGGCTTATGGAGCGGTCTCTAAGCTAATTTCAAACCCTTGTTCTATGCATCACCCCACCTCACCTTTCCCGTTCAGCAGCCATAGTGTGACTTCTAAAGGTGTGACTCTGTTCTGTTTTGTAATTCAGTTCAAGTGTAGCGATTTTGACATTCCCTCTCTAAGCGATAACTTAGGATAAGTGTCTTTTTCTGTGTGACTTATTTCACTTAGAATCATCGTCGCTAAATCCAGTCATCATGCTGCTAACTAGCCTTATGACATTGATTTCATGGCTGAGTGATATTCCATTGTGCCAAGTACCACCATTTCTTTATCCATTTTTCTCTTTCCTGGGATATTGAAGGTGTACCGAAGTGGAGGTTCTTGGAAACAGAGCAGCCGTAAAGTTTGGGGTGCCTGTGTCTTGTTGATTTTTAGTTTTCCCAATTTATACGCCCATGAGTGGAAGTGCCCTATGCTCTCTAAGCTGTGTTTATTACTTGTTTCAGGACACACCGTACACTTCTCCAGAGTGGCTGTTGGCAATTTACATCCTGCCCATTAGCATAGCAAGGATCCCATGTCTCCATGGCCTGTCCTGCTTTTCTGGTTTTTACACTTTTTTCAGCATGGCCCTTTTGACCGAGGGCAAGCGACACTTTTTTGAAGCACTGATTTCCCCTTCCGGCTTGCTTGGTTGGCCAAAAAGGGCGTATGCGTTTTTTCCTGAATATATTCAGGAAAAAACGCATACGCCCTTTTTGGCCAAGGGCATCATTGTCAACGTTTTGCCGCTTTTCATGTGCTTTAAAGGCGAGTCGAATCTACCTCCTGAAATCTGTTTCCTGCAAATCTGCCTTGCTTTCAAATCCTCTTCGTTGCCTTCCCTCAATATATTTGTGGACGAGAGTTCTCATTGATAACTCTGCACGTTTGTGTATTGGAGTGCCCCTGAGCTCCATTTGTCTACTCGCTTTTTTGGGAGCTGGCCGCAAAAGCGCAGGATTGCTTCAGGCCCTATTTTGGTTCTGGGGGGCAGGCTGAGCCTGTGGTTCATTCTTCTTCCTGATGGGAAAATGGAGTGACCTGTGCCTGTCCCAACACGTAGGGCTAGTCTCTCGTTGGTTGCCCGTCTTCCCGTTCATCCTCAGGAAAATTGCAACCTGTACGAAACAGGAGGTTAAAGGTGCTGATTCTCCAAGTAGGGAGATGGTTAGTCAAGCGGCTGGAATGGCGAACCCGAGCACAAGGAGAGGAGAAATGAGGTGCGTTTTAGAAAACTTTCCCGATCTCATGGCATACCATCTTCTGGGTTTCCCATGCATGTTTTGATGTAGGAAGATGCCCTTGTACCTGGAGATTTGAGACCCATGATGTGGGTACGCCGCGGTGTTATTTTAAAGTATCTGCATTTGCTCACCCAACCTCACCAAACCTCTCAGACCCAAGACTGTCCAGCCTTATGTCTCATACACCTGTGGGTCTAGATATGGTCAATCCAGGTTGCATCAGAGACCCTGAACGGATTTTGTAAGAATTTCTCTCTCTTTCACTGTCTTTGTTTTGTGGGGCTTTTAAAGTAATTTATGTTTAGAATGGGTCTTGGCTGCTTTTCCCTGCTGTGTTTATGCCGCTTTACACCCTCTTGATTCACTTGCAGAGAGATATCGATACATAGGTTTTCAGATTCTTACGAGTCAGATATATTCTTGTGCGGTGACTAGGGGGTGTTGAGTCCAGTTCACTGAGCAGGGAGTAGGGCTTGTCTAGTACATAATGTGGCTTATGGAGTGGTCTCTGAGCTAATTTCAAACCCTTGTTTTATGCATCACCCCACCTCACCTTTCCCGTTCAGCAGCCATAGTGTGTCTTCCAAAGGTGTGATTCTGTTCTGTTTTGTAATTCAGTTCAAGTGTAGCGATTTTGACATTCCCTCTCTAAGCGATATCTTAGGATAAGTGTCTTTTTCTGTGTGACTTATTTCACTTAGAATCATCGTCGCTAAATCCACTCATCATGCTGCTAACTAGCCTTATGACATTGATTTCATGGGTGAGTGATATTCCATTGTGCCAAGTCCCACCATTTCTTTATCCATTTTTCTCTTTCCTGAGATATTGAAGGTGTACCGAAGTGGAGGTTCTTGGAAACAGAGCAGCCGTAAAGTTTGGGGTGCCTGTGTCTTGTTGATTTTTAGTTTTCCCGATTTATACGCCCATGAGTGGAAGTGCCCTATGCTCTCTACGCTGTGTTTATTACTTGTTTCAGGACACACCGTACTCTTCTCCAGAGTGCCTGTTGGCAATTTACATCCCGCCCATCAGCGTAGCAAGGCTCCCATGTCTCCATGGCCTGTCCTGCTTTTCTGGTTTTTACACTTTGTTCAGCATGGCCCTTTTGACCGAGGGCAAGCGAGACTTCTTTGTAGAGCTGATTTGCTCTTCCGGCTTGCTTGGTTGGCCAAAAAGGGCGTATGCGTTTCTTCCTGAATATATTCAGGAAAAAACGCATACGCCCTTTTTGGCCAAGGGCATCATTGTCAACGTTTTGCCGCTTTTCATGTGCTTTAAAGGCGAGTCGAATCTACCTCCTGAAATCTGTTTCCTGCAAATCTGCCTTGCTTTCAAATCCTCTTCGTTGCCTTCCCTCAATATATTTGTGGACGAGAGATATCATTTATAACTCTGCACGTTTGTGAATTGCAGTGCCCCAGAGCTCCATTTGTCTACTCGCTTTTTTGGGAGCTGGCCGCAAAAGTGCAGGATTGCTTCAGGCCCTATTTTGGATCTAGGGGGCAGGCTGAGCCTGTGGTTCATTCTTCTTCTTGATGGGAAAATGGAGTGACCTGTGCCTGTCCCAACACCTAGGGCTAGTCTCTCGTTGGTTGCCCGTCTTCCCGTTCATCCTCAGGACAAATTGCAACCTGTACGAAACAGGAGGTTAAAGGTGCTGATTCTCCAAGTAGGGAGATGGTTAGTCAAGCGGCTGGAATGGCGAACCTGAGCACAATGAGAGGAGAAATGAGGTGCGTTTTAGAAACCTTTCCCGATCTCACGGCATACCATCTTCTGGGTTTCCCATGCATGTTTTGATGTAGGAAGATGCCCTTGTACCTGGGGATTTGAGACCCATGGGGTGTGTACCCCGCGGTGTTACTTTAAAGTATCTGCGTTTGCTCACCAAGCTCACCAATCCTCTCAGCCCCAAGAGTGTCCAGCCTTATGTCTCATCCAGCTGTGGGTCTAGATATGGTCAATCCAGGTTGCATCAGAGACCCTGAACGTATTTTGTAAGAATTTCTCTCTCTTTCACTGTCTTTGTTTTGTGGGTTTTTTAAAGTAATTTATGTTTAGAATGGGTCTTGGCTGCTTTTCCCTGCTGTGTTTATGCCGCTTTACACCCTCTTGATTCACTTGCAGAGAGATATCGATACATAGGTTTTCAGATTCTTACTAGTCAGATATATTCTTGTTCCGTGACTAGGGGGTGTTGAGTCCAGTTCACTGAGCAGGGAGTAGGCCTTGTCTATTACATATTTGGCTTATGGAGCGGTCTCTGAGCTAATTTCAAACCATTGTTCTATGCATCACCCCACCTCACCTTTCCCGTTAAGGAGCCATAGTGTGTCTTCTAAAGGTGTGACTCTGTTCTGTTTTGTAATTCAGTTCAAGTGTACCGATTTTGACATTCCCTCTCTAAGCGATATCTTAGGATAAGTGCCTTTTTCTGTGTGACTTATTTCACTTAGAATCATCGGACCTAAATCCACTCATCATGCTGCTAACTAGCCTTATGACATTGATTTCATGGCTGAGTGATATTCCATTGTGCCAAGTACCATCATTTCTTTATCCATTTTTCTCTTTCCTGGGATATTGAAGGTGTACCGAAGTGGAGGTTCTTGGAAACAGAGCAGCCATAAAGTTTGGGGTGCCTGTGTCTTGTTGAGTTTAATTTTCCCGATTTATACGCCCATGAGTGGAAGTGCCCTATGCTCTCTAAGCTGTGTTTATTATTTGTTTCAGGACACACCGTACACTTCTCCAGAGTGCCTGTTGGCAATTTACATCCCACCCATCAGCGTAGCAAGGCTCCCATGTCTCCATGGGCTGTCCTGCTTTTCTGGTTTTTACGCCTTTTTCAGCATGGCCCTTTTGACCGAGGGCAAGCGAGACTTCTTTGTAGCGCTGATTTGCCATTCCGGCTTGCTTGGTTGGCCAAAAAGGGCGTATGCGTTTTTTCATGAATATATTCAGGAAAAAACGCATACGCCCTTTTTGGCCAAGGGCATCATTGTCAACGTTTTGCCGCTTTTCATGTGCTTTAAAGGCGAGTCGAATCTACCTCCTGAAATCTTTTTCCTGCAAATCTGCCTTGCTTTCAAATCCTCTTCGTTGCCTACCCTCAATATATTTGTGGACGAGAGTTCTCATTTATAACTCTGCACGTTTGTGAATTGCAGTGCCCCTGAGCTCCATTTGTCTCCTCGCTTTTTTGGGAGCTGGCCGCAAAAGCGCAGGATTGCTTCAGGCCCTATTTTGGTTCTGGGGGGCAGGCTGAGCCTGTGGTTCATTCTTCTTCCTGATGGGAAAATGGAGTGACCTGTGCCTGTCCCAACACCTAGGGCTAGTCTCTCGTTGGTTCCCCGTCTTCCCGTTCATCCTCAGGACAAACTGCAATCTGTACGAAACATGAGGTTAAAGGTGCTGATTCACCAAGTAGGGAGATGGTTAGTCAAGGGGCTGGAATGGCGAACCCGAGCACAAGGAGAGCAGAAATGAGGTACGTTTTAGAAACCTTTCCCGATCTCACGGCATACCATCTTCTGGGTTTCCCATGCATGTTTTGATGTAGGAAGATGCCCTTGTTCTTGGAGATTTGAGACCCATGGGGTGGTACCCTGCGGTGTTACTTTAAAGTATCTGCGTTTGCTCACCCAACCTCACCAATCCTCTCAGCCCCAAGAGTGTCCAGCCTTATGTCTCATTCAGCTGTGGGTCTACATATGGTCAATCCAGTTTGCATCAGAGACCCTGAACGGATTTTGTAAGAATTTCTCTCTCTTTCACTGTCTTTGTTTTGTGGGTTTTTTAAAGTAATTTATGTTTAGAATGGGGCGTGGCTGCTTTTCCCTGCTGTGTTTATGCCGATTTACACCTTCTTGATTCACTTGCAGAGAGATATCGATACATAGGTTTTCAGATTCTTACTAGTCAGATATATTCTTGTGCGGTGACTAGGGGGTGTTGAGTCCAGTTCACTGAGCAGGGAGTAGGGCTTGTCTAGTACATAATGTGGCTTATGGAGTGGTCTCTGAGCTAATTTCAAACCCTTGTTTTATGCATCACCCCACCTCACCTTTCCCGTTCAGCAGCCATAGTGTGTCTTCCAAAGGTGTGATTCTGTTCTGTTTTGTAATTCAGTTCAAGTGTAGCGATTTTGACATTCCCTCTCTAAGCGATATCTTAGGATAAGTGTCTTTTTCTGTGTGACTTATTTCACTTAGAATCATCGTCGCTAAATCCACTCATCATGCTGCTAACTAGCCTTATGACATTGATTTCATGGGTGAGTGATATTCCATTGTGCCAAGTCCCACCATTTCTTTATCCATTTTTCTCTTTCCTGGGATATTGAAGGTGTACCGAAGTGGAGGTTCTTGGAAACAGAGCAGCCGTAAAGTTTGGGGTGCCTGTGTCTTGTTGATTTTTAGTTTTCCCGATTTATACGCCCATGAGTGGAAGTGCCCTATGCTCTCTACGCTGTGTTTATTACTTGTTTCAGGACACACCGTACTCTTCTCCAGAGTGCCTGTTGGCAATTTACATCCCGCCCATCAGCGTAGCAAGGCTCCCATGTCTCCATGGCCTGTCCTGCTTTTCTGGTTTTTACACTTTGTTCAGCATGGCCCTTTTGACCGAGGGCAAGCGAGACTTCTTTGTAGCGCTGATTGGCTCTTCCGGCTTGCTTGGTTGGCCAAAAAGGGCGTATGCGTTTTTTCCTGAATATATTCAGGAAAAAACGCATACGCCCTTTTTGGCCAAGGGCATCATTGTCAACGTTTTGCCGCTTTTCATGTGCTTTAAAGGCGAGTCGAATCTACCTCCTGAAATCTGTTTCCTGCAAATCTGCCTTGCTTTCAAATCCTCTTCGTTGCCTTCCCTCAATATATTTGTGGACGAGAGTTCTCATTTATAACTCTGCACGTTTGTGAATTGCAGTGCCCCTGAGCTCCATTTGTCTCCTCGCTTTTTAGGGAGCTGGCCGCAAAAGCGCAGGATTGCTTCAGGCCCTATTTTGGTTCTGGGGGGCAGGCTGAGCCTGTGGTTCATTCTTCTTCCTGATGGGAAAATGGAGTGACCTGTGCCTGTCCCAACACCTAGTGCTAGTCTATCGTTGGTTGCCCGTCTTCCCGTTCATCCTCAGGACAAATTGCAACCTGTACGAAACAGGAGGTTAAAGGTGCTGATTCTCCAAGTAGGGAGATGGTTAGTCAAGCGGGTGGAATTGCGAATCCGAGCACAATGAGAGGAGAAATGAGGTGCGTTTTAGAAACCTTTCCCGATCTCATGGCATACCACCTTCTGGTTTTCCCATGCATGTTTTGATGTAGGAAGATGCCCTTGTACCTGGAGATTTGAGACCCATGGGGTGATACCCCGCGGTGTTACTTTAAATTATCTGCGTTTGCTCACCCAACCTCACCAATCCTCTCAGCCCCCAGAGTGTCCAGCCTTATGTCTCATCCAGATGTGGGTCTAGATATGGTCAATCCTGGTTGCATCATAGACCCTGAACGTATTTTGTAAGAATTTCTCTCTCTTTCACTGTCTTTGTTTTGTGGGTTTTTTAAAGTAATTTATGTTTAGAATGGGTCTTGGCTGCTTTTCCCTGCTGTGTTTATGCCGCTTTACACCCTCTTGATTCACTTGCAGAGAGATATCGATACATAGGTTTTCAGATTCTTACTAGTCAGATATATTCTTGTTCCGTGACTAGGGGGTGTTGAGTCCAGTTCACTGAGCAGGGAGTAGCCCTTGTCTATTACATATTTGGCTTATGGAGCGGTCTCTGAGCTAATTTCAAACCATTGTTCTATGCATCACCCCACCTCACCTTTCCCGTTAAGCAGCCATAGTGTGTCTTCTAAAGGTGTGACTCTGTTCTGTTTTGTAATTCAGTTCAAGTGTAGCGATTTTGACATTCCCTCTCTAAGCGATATCTTAGGATAAGTGCCTTTTTCTGTGTGACTTATTTCACTTAGAATCATCGGACCTAAATCCACTCATCATGCTGCTAACTAGCCTTATGACATTGATTTCATGGCTGAGTGATATTCCATTGTGCCAAGTACCATCATTTCTTTATCCATTTTTCTCTTTCCTGGGATATTGAAGGTGTACCGAAGTGGAGGTTCTTGGAAACAAAGCAGCCATAAAGTTTGGGGTGCCTGTGTCTTGTTGAGTTTAATTTTCCCGATTTATACGCCCATGAGTGGAAGTGCCCTATGCTCTCTAAGCTGTGTTTATTATTTGTTTCAGGACACACCGTACACTTCTCCAGAGTGCCTGTTGGCAATTTACATCCTGCCCATTAGCGTAGCAAGGATCCCATGTCTCCATGGCCTGTCCTGCTTTTCTGGTTTTTACACTTTTTTCAGCATGGCCCTTTTGACCGAGGGCAAGCGAGACTTCTTTGTAGCGCTGATTTGCCCTTCTGGCTTGCTTGGTTGGCCAAAAAGGGCGTATGCGTTTCTTCCTGAATATATTCAGGAAGAAACGCATACGCCCTTCTTGGCCAAGGGCATCATTGTCAACGTTTTGCCACTTTTCATGTGCTTTAAAGGCGAGTCGAATCTACCTCCTGAAATCTGTTTCCTGCAAATCTGCCTTGCTTTCAAATCCTCTTCGTTGCCTTCCCTCAATATATTTGTGGACGAGAGATATCATTTATAACTCTGCACGTTTGTGAATTGCAGTGCCCCAGAGCTCCATTTGTCTACTCGCTTTTCTGGGAGCTGGCCGCAAAAGTGCAGGATTGCTTCAGGCCCTATTTTGGATCTAGGGGGCAGGCTGAGCCTGTGGTTCATTCTTCTTCCTGATGGGAAAATGGAGTGACCTGTGCCTGTCCCAACACCTAGGGCTAGTCTCTCGTTGGTTGCCCGTCTTCCCATTCATCCTCAGGACAAATTGCAACCTGTACGAAACAGGAGGTTAAAGGTGCTGATTCTCCAAGTAGGGAGATGGTTAGTCAAGCGGCTGGAATGGCGAACCTGAGCACAATGAGAGGAGAAATGAGGTGCGTTTTAGAAACCTTTCCCGATCTCACGGCATACCATCTTCTGGGTTTCCCATGCATGTTTTGATGTAGGAAGATGCCCTTGTACCTGGGGATTTGAGACCCATGGGGTGTGTACCCCGCGGTGTTACTTTAAAGTATCTGCGTTTGCTCACCAAGCTCACCAATCCTCTCAGCCCCAAGAGTGTCCAGCCTTATGTCTCATCCAGCTGTGGGTCTAGATATGGTCAATCCAGGTTGCATCAGAGTCCCTGACCGTATTTTGTAAGAATTTCTCTCTCTTTCACTGTCTTTGTTTTGTGGGTTTTTTAAAGTAATTTATGTTTAGAATGGGTCTTGGCTGCTTTTCCCTGCTGTGTTTATGCCGCTTTACACCCTCTTGATTCACTTGCAGAGAGATATCGATACATAGGTTTTCAGATTCTTTCTAGTCAGATATATTCTTGTTCCGTGACTAGGGGGTGTTGAGTCCAGTTCACTGAGCAGGGAGTAGGCCTTGTCTATTACATATTTGGCTTATGGAGCGGTCTCTGAGCTAATTTCAAACCATTGTTCTATGCATCACCCCACCTCACCTTTCCCGTTAAGGAGCCATAGTGTGTCTTCTAAAGGTGTGACTCTGTTCTGTTTTGTAATTCAGTTCAAGTGTAGCGATTTTGACATTCCCTCTCTAAGCGATATCTTAGGATAAGTGCCTTTTTCTGTGTGACTTATTTCACTTAGAATCATCGGACCTAAATCCACTCATCATGCTGCTAACTAGCCTTATGACATTGATTTCATGGGTGAGTGATATTCCATTGTGCCAATTACCATCATTTCTTTATCCATTTTTCTCTTTCCTGGGATATTGAAGGTGTACCGAAGTGGAGGTTCTTGGAAACAGAGCAGCCATAAAGTTTGGGGTGCCTGTGTCTTGTTGAGTTTAATTTTCCCGATTTATACGCCCATGAGTGGAAGTGCCCTATGCTCTCTAAGCTGTGTTTATTATTTGTTTCAGGACACACCGTACACTTCTCCAGAGTGCCTGTTGGCAATTTACATCCCACCCATCAGCGTAGCAAGGCTCCCATGTCTCCATGGCCTGTCCTGCTTTTCTGGTTTTTACGCTTTTTTCAGCATGGCCCTTTTGACCGAGGGCAAGCGAGACTTCTTTGTAGCGCTGATTTGCCATTCCGGCTTGCTTGGTTGGCCAAAAAGGGCGTATGCGTTTTTTCCTGAATATATTCAGGAAAAAACGCATACGCCCTTTTTGGCCAAGGGCATCATTGTCAACGTTTTGCCGCTTTTCATGTGCTTTAAAGGCGAGTCGAATCTACCTCCTGAAATCTTTTTCCTGCAAATCTGCCTTGCTTTCAAATCCTCTTCGTTGCCTTCCCTCAATATATTTGTGGACGAGAGTTCTCATTTATAACTCTGCACGTTTGTGAATTGCAGTGCCCCTGAGCTCCATTTGTCTACTCGCTTTTTCGGGAGCTGGCCGCAAAAGCGCAGGATTGCTTCAGGCCCTATTTTTTTCTGGGGGGCAGGCTGAGCCTGTGGTTCATTCTTCTTCCTGATGGGAAAATGGAGTTACCTGTGCCTGTCCCAACACCTAGGGCTAGTCTCTCGTTGGTTGCCCGTCTTCCCGTTCATCCTCAGGACAAATTGCAACCTGTACGAAACAGGAGGTTAAAGGTGCTGATTCTCCAAGTAGGGAGATGGTTAGTCAAGCGGGTGGAATGGCGAATCCGAGCACAATGAGAGGAGAAATGAGGTGCATTTTAGAAACCTTTCCCTATCTAATGGCATACCATCTTCTGGGTTTCCCATGCATGTTTTGATGTAGGAAGACGCCCTTGTAACTGGAGATTTGAGACCCATGGGGTGGGTACCCCGCGGTGTTACTTTAAAGTATCTGCATTTGCTCACCCAACCTCACCAATCCTCTCAGCCCCAAGAGTGTCCAGCCTTATGTCTCATCCAGCTGTGGGTCTAGATATGGTCAATCCAGGTTGCATCAGAGACCCTGAACGGGTTTTGTAAGAATTTCTCTCTCTTTCACTGTCTTTGATTTGTGGGTTTTTTAAAGTAATTTATGTTTAGAATGGGTCTTGGCTGCATTTCCCTGCTGTGTTTATGCCGCTTTGCACCCTCTTGATTCACTTGCAGAGAGATATCGATACATAGGTTTTCAGATTCTTACTAGTCAGAAATATTCTTGTGCGGTGACTAGGGGGTGTTGAGTCCAGTTCACTGAGCAGGGAGTAGGCCTTGTCTATTACATATTTGGCTTATGGAGCGGTCTCTGAGCTAATTTCAAACCCTTGTTCTATGCATCACCCCACCTCACCTTTCCCGTTAAGCAGCCATAGTGTGTCTTCTAAAGGTGTGACTCTGTTCTGTTTTGTAATTCAGTTCAAGTGTAGCGATTTTGACATTCCCTCTCTAAGCGATATCTTAGGATAAGTGTCTTTTTCTGTGTGACTTATTTCACTTAGAATCATCGTCGCTAAATCCACTCATCATGCTGCTAACTAGCCTTATGACATTGATTTCATGGCTGAGTGATATTCCATTGTGCCAAGTCCCACCATTTCTTTATCCATTTTTCTCTTTCCTGGGATATTGAAGGTGTACCGAAGTGGAGGTTCTTGGAAACAGAGCAGCCGTAAAGTTTGGGGTGCCTGTGTCTTGTTGATTTTTAGTTTTCCCAATTTATACGCCCATGAGTGGAAGTGCCCTATGCTCTCTAAGCTGTGTTTATTATTTGTTTCAGGACACACCGTACACTTCTCCAGAGTGCCTGTTGGCAATTTACATCCCACCCATCAGCGTAGCAAGGCTCCCATGTCTCCATGGCCTGTCCTGCTTTTCTGGTTTTTACGCTTTTTTCAGCATGGCCCTTTTGACCGAGGGCAAGCGAGACTTCTTTGTAGCGCTGATTTGCCCTTCTGGCTTGCTTGGTTGGCCAAAAAGGGCGTATGCGTTTTTTCCTGAATATATTCAGGAAAAAACGCATACGCCCTTTTTGGCCAAGGGTATCATTGTCAACGTTTTGCCGCTTTTCATGTGCTTTAAAGGCGAGTCGAATCTACCTCCTGAAATCTTTTTCCTGCAAATCTGCCTTGCTTTCAAATCCTCTTCGTTGCCTTCCCTCAATATATTTGTGGACGAGAGTTCTCCTTTATAACTCTGCACGTTTGTGAATTGCAGTGCCCCTGAGCTCCATTTGTCTCCTCGCTTTTTTGGGAGCTGGCCGCAAAAGCGCAGGATTGCTTCAGGCCCTATTTTGGTTCTGGGGGGCAGGCTGAGCCTGTGGTTCATTCTTCTTCCTGATGGGAAAATGGAGTGACCTGTGCCTGTCCCAACACCTAGGGCTAGTCTCTCGTTGGTTGCCCGTCTTCCCGTTCATCCTCAGGACAAATTGCAACCTGTACGAAACAGGAGGTTAAAGGTGCTGATTCTCCAAGTAGGGAGATGTTTAGTCAAGCGGGTGGAATGGCGAATCCGAGCACAATGAGAGGAGAAATGAGGTGCATTTTAGAAACCTTTCCCTATCTAATGGCATACCATCTTCTGGGTTTCCCATGCATGTTTTGATGTAGGAAGACGCCCTTGTAACTGGAGATTTGAGACCCATGGGGTGGGTACCCCGCGGTGTTACTTTAAAGTATCTGCATTTGCTCACCCAACCTCACCAATCCTCTCAGCCCCAAGAGTGTCCAGCCTTATGTCTCATCCAGCTGTGGGTCTAGATATGGTCAATCCAGGTTGCATCAGAGACCCTGAACGGGTTTTGTAAGAATTTCTCTCTCTTTCACTGTCTTTGATTTGTGGGTTTTTTAAAGTAATTTATGTTTAGAATGGGTCTTGGCTGCATTTCCCTGCTGTGTTTATGCCGCTTTGCACCCTCTTGATTCACTTGCAGAGAGATATCGATACATAGGTTTTCAGATTCTTACTAGTCAGAAATATTCTTGTGCGGTGACTAGGGGGTGTTGAGTCCAGTTCACTGAGCAGGGAGTAGGCCTTGTCTATTACATATTTGGCTTATGGAGCGGTCTCTGAGCTAATTTCAAACCCTTGTTCTATGCATCACCCCACCTCACCTTTCCCGTTAAGCAGCCATAGTGTGTCTTCTAAAGGTGTGACTCTGTTCTGTTTTGTAATTCAGTTCAAGTGTAGCGATTTTGACATTCCCTCTCTAAGCGATATCTTAGGATAAGTGTCTTTTTCTGTGTGACTTATTTCACTTAGAATCATCGTCGCTAAATCCACTCATCATGCTGCTAACCAGCCTTATGACATTGATTTCATGGCTGAGTGATATTCCATTGTGCCAAGTACCACCATTTCTTTATCCATTTTTCTCTTTCCTGGGATATTGAAGGTGTACCGAAGTGGAGGTTCTTGGAAACAGAGCAGCCGTAAGGTTTGGGGTGCCTGTGTCTTGTTGAGTTTAATTTTCCCGATTTATACGCCCATGAGTGGAAGTGCCCTATGCTCTCTAAGCTGTGTTTATTATTTGTTTCAGGACACACCGTACACTTCTCCAGAGTGCCTGTTGGCAATTTACATCCCACCCATCAGCGTAGCAAGGCTCCCATGTCTCCATGGCCTGTCCTGCTTTTCTGGTTTTTACGCTTTTTTCAGCATGGCCCTTTGGACCGAGGGCAAGCGAGACTTCTTTGTAGCGCTGATTTGCCCTTCTGGCTTGCTTGGTTGGCCAAAAAGGGCGTATGCGTTTTTTCCTGAATATATTCAGGAAAAAACGCATACGCCCTTTTTGGCCAAGGGTATCATTGTCAACGTTTTGCCGCTTTTCATGTGCTTTAAAGGCGAGTCGAATCTACCTCCTGAAATCTTTTTCCTGCAAATCTGCCTTGCTTTCAAATCCTCTTCGTTGCCTTCCCTCAATATATTTGTGGACGAGAGTTCTCCTTTATAACTCTGCACGTTTGTGAATTGCAGTGCCCCTGAGCTCCATTTGTCTCCTCGCTTTTTTGGGAGCTGGCCGCAAAAGCGCAGGATTGCTTCAGGCCCTATTTTGGTTCTGGGGGGCAGGCTGAGCCTGTGGTTCATTCTTCTTCCTGATGGGAAAATGGAGTGACCTGTGCCTGTCCCAACACCTAGGGCTAGTCTCTCGTTGGTTGCCCGTCTTCCCGTTCATCCTCAGGACAAATTGCAACCTGTACGAAACAGGAGGTTAAAGGTGCTGATTCTCCAAGTAGGGAGATGGTTAGTCAAGCGGGTGGAATGGCGAATCCGAGCACAATGAGAGGAGAAATGAGGTGCATTTTAGAAACCTTTCCCTATCTAATGGCATACCATCTTCTGGGTTTCCCATGCATGTTTTGATGTAGGAAGACGCCCTTGTAACTGGAGATTTGAGACCCATGGGGTGGGTACCCCGCGGTGTTACTTTAAAGTATCTGCATTTGCTCACCCAACCTCACCAATCCTCTCAGCCCCAAGAGTGTCCAGCCTTATGTCTCATCCAGCTGTGGGTCTAGATATGGTCAATCCAGGTTGCATCAGAGACCC
This sequence comes from Eubalaena glacialis, assembly GCF_028564815.1. Lineage (NCBI taxonomy): Eukaryota > Metazoa > Chordata > Mammalia > Artiodactyla > Balaenidae > Eubalaena > Eubalaena glacialis. Next base: position 340,510 of record NW_026871252.1, read on the forward strand.
TGAACGGGTTTTGTAAGAATTTCTCTCTCTTTCACTGTCTTTGATTTGTGGGTTTTTTAAAGTAATTTATGTTTAGAATGGGTCTTGGCTGCATTTCCCTGCTGTGTTTATGCCGCTTTGCACCCTCTTGATTCACTTGCAGAGAGATATCGATACATAGGTTTTCAGATTCTTACTAGTCAGAAATATTCTTGTGCGGTGACTAGGGGGTGTTGAGTCCAGTTCACTGAGCAGGGAGTAGGCCTTGTCTATTACATATTTGGCTTATGGAGCGGTCTCTGAGCTAATTTCAAACCCTTGTTCTATGCATCACCCCACCTCACCTTTCCCGTTAAGCAGCCATAGTGTGTCTTCTAAAGGTGTGACTCTGTTCTGTTTTGTAATTCAGTTCAAGTGTAGCGATTTTGACATTCCCTCTCTAAGCGATATCTTAGGATAAGTGTCTTTTTCTGTGTGACTTATTTCACTTAGAATCATCGTCGCTAAATCCAGTCATCATGCTGCTAACTAGCCTTATGACATTGATTTCATGGCTGAGTGATATTCCATTGTGCCAAGTACCACCATTTCTTTATCCATTTTTCTCTTTCCTGGGATATTGAAGGTGTACCGAAGTGGAGGTTCTTGGAAACAGAGCAGCCGTAAAGTTTGGGGTGCCTGTGTCTTGTTGATTTTTAGTTTTCCCAATTTATACGCCCATGAGTGGAAGTGCCCTATGCTCTCTAAGCTGTGTTTATTACTTGTTTCAGGACACACCGTACACTTCTCCAGAGTGGCTGTTGGCAATTTACATCCTGCCCATTAGCGTAGCAAGGATCCCATGTCTCCATGGCCTGTCCTGCTTTTCTGGTTTTTACACTTTTTTCAGCATGGCCCTTTTGACCGAGGGCAAGCGAGACTTCTTTGAAGCACTGATTTGCCCTTCCGGCTTGCTTGGTTGGCCAAGAAGGGCGTATGCGTTTTTTCCTGAATATATTCAGGAAAAAACGCATACGCCCTTCTTGGCCAAGGGCATCATTGTCAACGTTTTGCCGCTTTTCATGTGCTTTAAAGGCGAGTCGAATCTACCTCCTGAAATCTGTTTCCTGCAAATCTGCCTTGCTTTCAAATCCTCTTCGTTGCCTTCCCTCAATATATTTGTGGACGAGAGTTCTCATTTATAACTCTGCACGTTTGTGAATTGCAGTGCCCCTGAGCTCCATTTGTCTCCTCGCTTTTTTGGGAGCTGGCCGCAAAAGCGCAGGATTGCTTCAGGCCCTATTTTGGTTCTGGGGGGCAGGCTGAGCCTGTGGTTCATTCTTCTTCCTGATGGGAAAATGGAGTGACCTACGCCTGTCCCAACACCTAGGGCTCGTCTCTCGTTGGTTCCGCGTCTTCCCGTTCATCCTCAGGACAAATTGCAACCTGTACAATCAGGAAGTTAAAGGTGCTGATTCTCCAAGTAGGGAGATGGTTGGTCAAGCAGCTGGAATGGCGAACCCGAGCACAGGAGAGGAGAAATGAGGTGCGTTTTAGAAACCTTTCCCGATCTCATGGCATACCATCTTCTGGGTTTCCCATGCATGTTTTGATGTAGGAAGATGCCCTTGTACCTGGAGATTTGAGACCCATGGGGTGTGTTCCCCGCAGTGTTACTTTAAAGTATCTGCGTTTGCTCACCCAACCTCACCAATCCTCTCAGCCCCAAGAGTGTCCAGCCTTATGTCTCATCCAGCTGTGGGTCTAGATATGGTCAATCCAGGTTGCATCAGAGACCCTGAACGGATTTTGTAAGAATTTCTCTCTCTTTCACTGTCTTTGTTTTGTGGGTTTTTTAAAGTAATTTATGTTTAGAATCGGGCTTGGGTGCTTTTCCCTGCTGTGTTGATGCCGCTTTACACCCTCTTGATTCACTTGCAGAGAGATATCGATACATAGGTTTTCAGATTCTTACTACTCAGATATATTCTTGTGTGGTGACTAGGGTGTGTTGAGTCCAGTTCACTGAGCAGGGAGTAGACCTTGTCTATTACATATTTGGCTTATGGAGCGGTCTCTGAGCTAATTTCAAACCCTTGTTTTATGCATCACCCCACCTCACCTTTCCCGTTAAGCAGCCATAGTGTGTCTTCTAAAGGTGTGACTCTGTTCTGTTTTGTAATTCAGTTCAAGTGTAGCGATTTTGACATTCCCTCTATAAGCGATATCTTAGGATAAGTGTCTTTTTCTGTGTGACTTATTTCACTTAGAATCATCGCCGCTAAATCCACTCATCATGCTGCTAACTAGCCTTATGACATTGATTTCATGGCTGAGTGACATTCCATTGTGCCAAGTACCACCATTTGTTTATCCATTTTTCTCTTTCCTGGGATATTGAAGGTGTACCGAAGTGGAGGTTCTTGGAAACAGAGCAGCTGTAAATTTTGGGCTGCCTGTGTCTTGTTGATTTTTAGTTTTCCCCATTTATACGCCCATGAGTGGAAGTGCCCTATGCTCTCTAAGCTGTGTTTATTACTTGTTTCAGGACACACCGTACACTTCTCCAGAGTGCCTGTTGGCAATTTACATCCCGCCCATCAGCGTAGCAAGGCTCGCATGTCTCCATGGCCTGTCCTGCTTTTCTGGTTTTTACACTTTTTTCAGCATGGCCCTTTTGACCGAGGGCAAGCGAGACTTCTTTGTAGCGCTGATTTGCCCTTCCGGCTTGCTTGGTTGGCCAAAAAGGGCGTATGCGTTTTTTCCTGAATATATTCAGGAAAAAACGCATACGCCCTTTTTGGCCAAGGGCATCATTGTCAACGTTTTGCCGCTTTTCATGTGCTTTACAGGCGAGTCGAATCTACCTCCTGAAATCTGTTTCCTGCAAATCTGCCTTGCTTTCAAATCCTCTTCGTTGCCTTCCCTCAATATATTTGTGGACGAGAGTTCTCATTTATAACTCTGCACGTTTGTGAATTGCAGTGCCCCTGAGCTCCATTTGTCTCCTCGCTTTTTTGGGAGCTGGCCGCAAAAGCGCAGGATTGCTTCAGGCCCTATTTTGGTTCTGGGGGCCAGGCTGAGCCTGTGGTTCATTCTTCTTCCTGATGGGAAAATGGAGTGACCTGTGCCTGTCCCAACACCTAGGGCTAGTCTCTCGTTGTTTCCCCGTCTTCCCCTTCATCCTCAGGACAAATTGCAACCTGGACGAAAGAGGAGGTTAAAGGTGCTGATTCTCCAATTAGGGAGATGGTTAGTCAAGTGGCTGGAATGGCGAACTTGTGCACAAGGAGAGGAGAAATGAGGTGCGTTTTAGAAACGTTTCCCGATCTAATGGCATACCATCTTCTGGGTTTCCCATGCATGTTTTGATGTAGGAAGATTCCCTTGTACCTGGAGATTTGAGACCCATGGGGTGGGTACCCCGCGGTGTTACTTTAAAGTATCTGCATTTGCTCACCCGACCTCACCAATCCTCTCAGCCCCAAGAGTGTCCAGCCTTATGTCTCATCCAGCTGTGGGTCTAGATATGGCCAATCCAGGTTGCATCAGAGAACCTGAACGGATTTTGTAAGAATTTCTCTCTCTTTCACTGTCTTTGCTTTGTTGGTTTTTTAAAGTAATGTATGTTTAGAATGGGGTTTGGCTGCTTTTCCCTGCTGTGTTTATGCTGCTTTACACCCTCTTGATTCACTTGCAGAGAGATATCGATACATAGGTTTTCAGATTCATACTAATCAGATATAATCTTGTGCGGTGACTAGGGGGTGTTGAGTCCAGTTCACTGAGCAGGGAGTAGGCCTTGTCTATTACATATTTGGCTTATGGAGCGGTGTCTGAGCTAATTTCAAACCCTTGTTTTATGCATCACCCCATCTCACCTTTCCGGTTAAGCAGCCATAGTGTGTCTTCTAAAGGTGTGCCTCTGTTCTGTTTTGTAATTCAGTTCAAGTGTAGCGATTTTGACATTCCCTCTATAAGCGATATCTTAGGATAAGTGCCTTTTTCTGTGTGACTTATTTCACTTAGAATCATCGTACCTAAATCCACTCATCATGCTGCTAACTAGCCTTATGACATTGATTTCATGGCTGAGTGATATTCCATTGTGCCAAGTACCATCATTTCTTTATCCATTTTTCTCTTTCCTGGGATATTGAAGGTGTACCGAAGCGGAGGTTCTTGGCAACAGAACAGCCGTAAAGTTTGGGGTGCCTGTGTCTTGTTGATTTTTAGTTTTCCCAATTTATACGCCCATGAGTGGAAGTGCCCTATGCTCTCTACGCTGTGTTTATTACTTGTTTCAGGACACACCGTACACTTCTCCAGAGTGCCTGTTGGCAATTTACATCCCGCCCATCAGCGTAGCAAGGCTCCCATGTCTCCATGGCCTGTCCTGCTTTTCTTGTTTTTACACTTTGTTCAGCATGGCCCTTTTGACCGAGGGCAAGCGAGACTTCTTTGTAGCGCTGATTTGCCCTTCCGGCTTGCTTGGTTGGCCAAAAAGGTCGTATGCGTTTTTTCCTGAATATATTCAGGAAAAAACGCATACGCCGTTTTTGGCCAAGGGCATCATTGTCAACGTTTTGCCGCTTTTCATGTGCTTTAAAGGCGAGTCGAATCTACCTCCTGAAATCTGTTTCCTGCAAATCTGCCTTGCTTTCAAATCGTCTTCGTTGCCTTCCCTCAATATATTTGTGGACGAGAGTTCTCATTTATAACTCTGCACCTTTGTGAATTGCAGTGCCCCTGAGCTCCATTTGTCTCCTCGCTTTTTTGGGAGCTGGCCGCAAAAGCGCAGGATTGCTTCAGGCCCTATTTTGGTTCTGGGGGGCAGGCTGAGCCTGTGGTTCATTCTTCTTCCTGATGGGAAAATGGAGTGACCTACGCCTGTCCCAACACCTAGGGCTCGTCTCTCGTTGGTTCCGCGTCTTCCCGTTCATCCTCAGGACAAATTGCAACCTGTACAATCAGGAGGTTAAAGGTGCTGATTCTCCAAGTAGGGAGATGGTTGGTCAAGCAGCTGGAATGGCGAACCCGAGCACAAGGAGAGGAGAAATGAGGTGCGTTTTAGAAACCTTTCCCGATCTCATGGCATACCATCTTCTGGGTTTCCCATGCATGTTTTGATGTAGGAAGATGCCCTTGTACCTGGAGATTTGAGACCCATGGGGTGGGTACCCTGCGGTATTACTTTAAAGTATCTGCATTTGCTCACCCAACCTCACCAATACTCTCAGCCCCAAGAGTGTCCAGCCTTATGTCTCATCCAGCTGTGGGTCTAGATATGGTCAATCCAGGTTGCATCAGAGACCCTGAACGGATTTTGTAAGAATTTCTCTCTCTTTCACTGTCTTTGCTTTGTGGGTTTTTTAAAGTCATGTATGTTTAGAATGGGGTTTGGCTGCTTTTCCCTGCTGTGTTTATGCCGCTTTACACCCTCTTGATTCACTTGCAGAGAGATATCGATACATAGGTTTTCAGATTCTTACTAGTCAGATATATTCTTGTGCGGTGACTAGGGGGTGTTGAGTCCAGTTCACTGAGCAGGGAGTAGGCCTTGTCTATTACATATTTGGCTTATGGAGCGGTGTCTGAGCTAATTTCAAACCCTTGTTTTATGCATCACCCCACCTCACCTTTCCCGTTAAGCAGCCATAGTGTGTCTTCTAAAGGTGTGACTCTGTTCTGTTTGTAATTCAGTTCAAGTGTAGCGATTTTGACATTCCCTCTATAAGCGATATCTTAGGATAAGTGCCTTTTTCTGTTTGACTTATTTCACTTAGAATCATCGTACCTAAATCCACTCATCATGCTGCTAACTAGCCTTATGACATTGATTTCATGGCTGAGTGATATTGCATTGTGCCAAGTACCACCATTTCTTTATCCATTTTTCTCTTTCCTGGGATATTGAAGGTGTACCGAAGCGGAGGTTCTTGGCAACAGAGCAGCCGTAATCTTTAGGGTGCCTGTGTCTTGTTGATTTTTAGTTTTCCCAATTTATACGCCCATGAGTGGAAGTGCCCTATGCTCTCTACGCTGTGTTTATTACTTGTTTCAGGACACACCGTACTCTTCTCCAGAGTGCCTGTTGGCAATTTACATCCCGCCCATCAGCGTAGCAAGGCTCCCATGTCTCCATGGCCTGTCCTGCTTTTCTGGTTTTTACAGTTTGTTCAGCATGGCCCTTTTGACCGAGGGCAAGCGAGACTTCTTTGTAGCGCTGATTTGCCCTTCCGGCTTGCTTGGTTGGCCAAAAAGGGCGTATGCGTTTTTTCCTGAATATATTCAGGAAAAAACGCATACGCCCTTTTTGGCCAAGGGCATCATTGTCAACGTTTTGTCACTTTTCATGTGCTTTAAAGGCGAGTCGAATCTACCTCCTGAAATCTGTTTCCTGCAAATCTGCCTTGCTTTCAAATCCTCTTCGTTGCCTTCCCTCAATATATTTGTGGACGAGAGTTCTCATTTATAACTCTGCACGTTTGTGAATTGCAGTGCCCCTGAGCTCCATTTGTCTCATCGCTTTTTTGGGAGCTGGCCGCAAAAGCGCAGGATTGCTTCAGGCCCTATTTTGGTTCTGGGGGGCAGGCTGAGCCTGTGGTTCATTCTTCTTCCTGATGGGAAAATGGAGTGACCTGTGCCTGTCCCAACACCTAGGGCTAGTCTCTCGTTGGTTCCCCGTCTTCCCGTTCATCTTCAGGACAAACTGCAACCTGTATGAAACAGGAGGTTAAAGGTGCTGATTCTCCAAGTAGGGAGATGGTTAGTCAAGCGGCTGGAATGGCGAACCCGAGCACAAGGAGAGGAGAAATGAGGTGCGTTTTAGAAACTTTTCTCGATCTCACGGCATACCATCTTCTGGGTTTCCCATGCATGTTTGGATGTAGGAAGATGCCCTTGTACCTGGAGATTTGAGACCCATGGGGTGGGTACCCCGCGGTATTACTTTAAAGTATCTGCATTTGCTCACCCAACCTCACCAATCCTCTCAGCCACAAGAGTGTCCAGCCTTATGTCTCATCCAGCTGTGGGTCTAGATATGGTCAATCCAGGTTGCATCATAGACCCTGAACGGATTTTGTAAGAATTTCTCTCTCTTTCACTCTCTTTGTTTTGTGGGTTTTATAAGTAATTTATGTTTAGAATCGGGCTTGGCTGCTTTTCCCTGCTGTGTTGATGCCGCTTTAAACCCTCTTGATTCACTTGCAGAGAGATATTGATACATAGGTTTTCAGATTCTTACTACTCAGATATATTCTTGTGTGGTGACTAGGGTGTGTTGAGTCCAGTTCACTGAGCAGGGAGTAGGCCTTGTCTATTACATATTTGGCTTATGGAGCGGTCTCTGAGCTAATTTCAAACCCTTGTTTTATGCATCACCCCACCTCACCTTTCCGGTTAAGCAGCCATAGTGTGTCTTCTAAAGGTGTGCCTCCTGTTCTGTTTTGTAATTCAGTTCAAGTGTAGCGATTTTGACATTCCCTCTATAAGCGATATCTTAGGATAAGTGCATTTTTCTGTGTGACTTATTTCACTTAGAATCATCGTACCTAAATCCACTCATCATGCTGCTAACTAGCCTTATGACATTGATTTCATGGCTGAGTGATATTCCATTGTGCCAAGTACCACCATTTGTTTATCCATTTTTCTCTTTCCTGGTATATTGAAGGTGTACAGAAGTGGAGGTTCTTGGAAACAGAGCAGCCGTAAAGTTTGGGGTGCCTGTGTCTTGTTGATTTTTAGTTTTCCCAATTTATACGCCCATGAGTGGAAGTGCCCTATGCTCTCTACGCTGTGTTTATTACTTGTTTCAGGACACACCGTACACTTCTCCAGAGTGCCTGTTGGCAATTTACATCCCGCCCATCAGCGTAGCAAGGCTCCCATGTCTCCATGGCCTGTCCTGCTTTTCTGGTTTTTACACTTTGTTCAGCATGGCCCTTTTGACCGAGGGAAAGCGAGACTTCTTTGTAGCGCTGATTTGCCCTTCCGGCTTGCTTCGTTGGCCAAAAAGGGCGTATGCGTTTTTTCCTGAATATATTCAGGAAATAACGCTTACGCCCTTTTTGGCCAAGGGCCTCATTGTCAACGTTTTGCCGCTTTTCATGTGCTTTACAGGCGAGTCGAATCTACATCCTGAAATCTGTTTCCTGAAAATCTGCCTTGCTTTCAAATCCTCTTCGTTGTCTTCCCTCAATATATTTGTGGACGAGAGTTCTCATTGATAACTCTGCACGTTTGTGAATTGCAGTGCCCCTGAGCTCCATTTGTCTCCTCGCTTTTTTGGGAGCTGGCCGCAAAAGCGCAGGATTGCTTCAGGCCCTATTTTGGTTCTGGGGGGCAGGCTGAGCCTGTGGTTCATTCTTCTTCCTGATGGGAAAATGGAGTGACCTGTGCCTGTCCCAACACCTAGGGCTAGTCTCTCGTTGTTTCCCCGTCTTCCCCTTCATCCTCAGGACAAATTGCAACCTGGACGAAACAGGAGGTTAAAGGTGCTGATTCTCCAATTAGGGAGATGTTTAGTCAAGTGGCTGGAATGGCGAACTTGTGCACAAGGAGAGGAGAAATGAGGTGCGTTTTAGAAACCTTTCCCGATCTCATGGCATACCATCTTCTGGGTTTCCCATGCATGTTTTGATGTAGGAAGATTCCCTTGTACCTGAAGATTTGAGACCCATGGGGTGGGTACCCCGCGGTGTTACTTTAAAGTATCTGCATTTGCTCACCCGACCTCACCAATCCTCTCAGCCCCAAGAGTGTCCAGCCTTATGTCTCATCCAGCTGTGGGTCTAGATATGGTCAATCCAGGTTGCATCAGAGAACCTGAACGGATTTTGTAAGAATTTCTCTCTCTTTCACTGTCTTTGTTTTGTGGGTTTTTTAAAGTAATTTATGTTTAGAATCGGGCTTGGGTGCTTTTCCCTGCTGTGTTGATGCCGCTTTACACCCTCTTGATTCACTTGCAGAGAGATATCAATACATAGGTTTTCAGATTCTTACTACTCAGATATATTCTTGTGTGGTGACTAGGGTGTGTTGAGTCCAGTTCACTGAGCAGGGAGTAGGCCTTGTCTATTACATATTTGGCTTATGGAGCGGTCTCTGAGCTAATTTCAAACCCTTGTTTTATGCATCACCCCACCTCACCTTTCCGGTTAAGCAGCCATAGTGTGTCTTCTAAAGGTGTGACTCTGTTCTGTTTTGTAATTCAGTTCAAGTGTAGCGATTTTGACATTCCCTCTATAAGCGATATCTTAGGATAAGTGTCTTTTTCTGTGTGACTTATTTCACTTAGAATCATCGTCGCTAAATCCACTCATCATGCTGCTAACTAGCCTTATGACATTGATTTCATGGCTGAGTGACAGTCCATTGTGCCAATTACCACCATTTGTTTATCCATTTTTCTCTTTCCTGGGATATTGAAGGTGTACCGAATTGGAGGTTCTTGGAAACAGAGCAGCTGTAAATTTTGGGGTGCCTGTGTCTTGTTGATTTTTAGTTTTCCCAATTTATACGCCCATGAGTGGAAGTGCCCTATGCTCTCTAAGCTGTGTTTATTACTTGTTTCAGGACACACCGTACACTTCTCCAGAGTGCCTGTTGGCAATTTACATCCCGCCCATCAGCGTAGCAAGGCTCGCATGTCTCCATGGCCTGTCCTGCTTTTCTGGTTTTTACACTTTTTTCAGCATGGCCCTTTTGACCGAGGGCAAGCGAGACTTCTTTGTAGCGCTGATTTGCCCTTCCGGCTTGCTTGGTTGGCCAAAAACGGCGTATGCGTTTTTTCCTGAATATATTCAGGAAAAAACGCATACGCCGTTTTTGGCCAAGGGCATCATTGTCAACGTTTTGCCGCTTTTCATGTGCTTTACAGGCGAGTCGAATCTACCTCCTGAAATCTGTTTCCTGCAAATCTGCCTTGCTTTCAAATCCTCTTCGTTGCCTTCCCTCAATATATTTGTGGACGAGAGTTCTCATTTATAACTCTGCACGTTTGTGAATTGCAGTGCCCCTGAGCTCCATTTGTCTCCTCGCTTTTTTGGGAGCTGGCCGCAAAATCGCAGGATTGCTTCAGGCCCTATTTTGGTTCTGGGGGGCAGGCTGAGCCTGTGGTTCATTCTTCTTTCTGATGGAAAAATGGAGTGACCTGTGCCTGTCCCAACACCTAGGGCTAGTCTCTCGTTGTTTCCCCGTCTTCCCCTTCATCCTCAGGACAAATTGCAACCTGGACGAAAGAGGAGGTTAAAGGTGCTGATTCTCCAATTAGGGAGATGGTTAGTCAAGTGGCTGGAATGGCGAACTTGTGCACAAGGAGAGGAGAAATGAGGTGCGTTTTAGAAACGTTTCCCGATCTAATGGCATACCATCTTCTGGGTTTCCCATGCATGTTTTGATGTAGGAAGATTCCCTTGTACCTGGAGATTTGAGACCCATGGGGTGGGTACCCCGCGGTGTTACTTTAAAGTATCTGCATTTGCTCACCCGACCTCACCAATCCTCTCAGCCCCAAGAGTGTCCAGCCTTATGTCTCATCCAGCTGTGGGTCTAGATATGGCCAATCCAGGTTGCATCAGAGAACCTGAACGGATTTTGTAAGAATTTCTCTCTCTTTCACTGTCTTTGCTTTGTTGGTTTTTTAAAGTAATGTATGTTTAGAATGGGGTTTGGCTGCTTTTCCCTGCTGTGTTTATGCTGCTTTACACCCTCTTGATTCACTTGCAGAGAGATATCGATACATAGGTTTTCAGATTCATACTAATCAGATATAATCTTGTGCGGTGACTAGGGGGTGTTGAGTCCAGTTCACTGAGCAGGGAGTAGGCCTTGTCTATTACATATTTGGCTTATGGAGCGGTGTCTGAGCTAATTTCAAACCCTTGTTTTATGCATCACCCCATCTCACCTTTCCGGTTAAGCAGCCATAGTGTGTCTTCTAAAGGTGTGCCTCTGTTCTGTTTTGTAATTCAGTTCAAGTGTAGCGATTTTGACATTCCCTCTATAAGCGATATCTTAGGATAAGTGCCTTTTTCTGTGTGACTTATTTCACTTAGAATCATCGTACCTAAATCCACTCATCATGCTGCTAACTAGCCTTATGACATTGATTTCATGGCTGAGTGATATTCCATTGTGCCAAGTACCATCATTTCTTTATCCATTTTTCTCTTTCCTGGGATATTGAAGGTGTACCGAAGCGGAGGTTCTTGGCAACAGAACAGCCGTAAAGTTTGGGGTGCCTGTGTCTTGTTGATTTTTAGTTTTCCCAATTTATACGCCCATGAGTGGAAGTGCCCTATGCTCTCTACGCTGTGTTTATTACTTGTTTCAGGACACACCGTACACTTCTCCAGAGTGCCTGTTGGCAATTTACATCCCGCCCATCAGCGTAGCAAGGCTCCCATGTCTCCATGGCCTGTCCTGCTTTTCTTGTTTTTACACTTTGTTCAGCATGGCCCTTTTGACCGAGGGCAAGCGAGACTTCTTTGTAGCGCTGATTTGCCCTTCCGGCTTGCTTGGTTGGCCAAAATGGTCGTATGCGTTTTTTCCTGAATATATTCAGGAAAAAACGCATACGCCGTTTTTGGCCAAGGGCATCATTGTCAACGTTTTGCCGCTTTTCATGTGCTTTAAAGGCGAGTCGAATCTACCTCCTGAAATCTGTTTCCTGCAAATCTGCCTTGCTTTCAAATCGTCTTCGTTGCCTTCCCTCAATATATTTGTGGACGAGAGTTCTCATTTATAACTCTGCACCTTTGTGAATTGCAGTGCCCCTGAGCTCCATTTGTCTCCTCGCTTTTTTGGGAGCTGGCCGCAAAAGCGCAGGATTGCTTCAGGCCCTATTTTGGTTCTGGGGGGCAGGCTGAGCCTGTGGTTCATTCTTCTTCCTGATGGGAAAATGGAGTGACCTACGCCTGTCCCAACACCTAGGGCTCGTCTCTCGTTGGTTCCGCGTCTTCCCGTTCATCCTCAGGACAAATTGCAACCTGTACAATCAGGAGGTTAAAGGTGCTGATTCTCCAAGTAGGGAGATGGTTGGTCAAGCAGCTGGAATGGCGAACCCGAGCACAAGGAGAGGAGAAATGAGGTGCGTTTTAGAAACCTTTCCCGATCTCATGGCATACCATCTTCTGGGTTTCCCATGCATGTTTTGATGTAGGAAGATGCCCTTGTACCTGGAGATTTGAGACCCATGGGGTGGGTACCCTGCGGTATTACTTTAAAGTATCTGCATTTGCTCACCCAACCTCACCAATACTCTCAGCCCCAAGAGTGTCCAGCCTTATGTCTCATCCAGCTGTGGGTCTAGATATGGTCAATCCAGGTTGCATCAGAGACCCTGAACGGATTTTGTAAGAATTTCTCTCTCTTTCACTGTCTTTGCTTTGTGGGTTTTTTAAAGTAATGTATGTTTAGAATGGGGTTTGGCTGCTTTTCCCTGCTGTGTTTATGCCGCTTTACACCCTCTTGATTCACTTGCAGAGAGATATCGATACATAGGTTTTCAGATTCTTACTAGTCAGATATATTCTTGTGCGGTGACTAGGGGGTGTTGAGTCCAGTTCACTGAGCAGGGAGTAGGCCTTGTCTATTACATATTTGGCTTATGGAGCGGTGTCTGAGCTAATTTCAAACCCTTGTTTTATGCATCACCCCACCTCACCTTTCCCGTTAAGCAGCCATAGTGTGTCTTCTAAAGGTGTGACTCTGTTCTGTTTGTAATTCAGTTCAAGTGTAGCGATTTTGACATTCCCTCTATAAGCGATATCTTAGGATAAGTGCCTTTTTCTGTTTGACTTATTTCACTTAGAATCATCGTACCTAAATCCACTCATCATGCTGCTAACTAGCCTTATGACATTGATTTCATGGCTGAGTGATATTGCATTGTGCCAAGTACCACCATTTCTTTATCCATTTTTCTCTTTCCTGGGATATTGAAGGTGTACCGAAGCGGAGGTTCTTGGCAACAGAGCAGCCGTAATCTTTAGGGTGCCTGTGTCTTGTTGATTTTTAGTTTTCCCAATTTATACGCCCATGAGTGGAAGTGCCCTATGCTCTCTACGCTGTGTTTATTACTTGTTTCAGGACACACCGTACTCTTCTCCAGAGTGCCTGTTGGCAATTTACATCCCGCCCATCAGCGTAGCAAGGCTCCCATGTCTCCATGGCCTGTCCTGCTTTTCTGGTTTTTACAGTTTGTTCAGCATGGCCCTTTTGACCGAGGGCAAGCGAGACTTCTTTGTAGCGCTGATTTGCCCTTCCGGCTTGCTTGGTTGGCCAAAAAGGGCGTATGCGTTTTTTCCTGAATATATTCAGGAAAAAACGCATACGCCCTTTTTGGCCAAGGGCATCATTGTCAACGTTTTGTCACTTTTCATGTGCTTTAAAGGCGAGTCGAATCTACCTCCTGAAATCTGTTTCCTGCAAATCTGCCTTGCTTTCAAATCCTCTTCGTTGCCTTCCCTCAATATATTTGTGGACGAGAGTTCTCATTTATAACTCTGCACGTTTGTGAATTGCAGTGCCCCTGAGCTCCATTTGTCTCATCGCTTTTTTGGGAGCTGGCCGCAAAAGCGCAGGATTGCTTCAGGCCCTATTTTGGTTCTGGGGGGCAGGCTGAGCCTGTGGTTCATTCTTCTTCCTGATGGGAAAATGGAGTGACCTGTGCCTGTCCCAACACCTAGGGCTAGTCTCTCGTTGGTTCCCCGTCTTCCCGTTCATCTTCAGGACAAACTGCAACCTGTATGAAACAGGAGGTTAAAGGTGCTGATTCTCCAAGTAGGGAGATGGTTAGTCAAGCGGCTGGAATGGCGAACCCGAGCACAAGGAGAGGAGAAATGAGGTGCGTTTTAGAAACTTTTCTCGATCTCACGGCATACCATCTTCTGGGTTTCCCATGCATGTTTGGATGTAGGAAGATGCCCTTGTACCTGGAGATTTGAGACCCATGGGGTGGGTACCCCGCGGTATTACTTTAAAGTATCTGCATTTGCTCACCCAACCTCACCAATCCTCTCAGCCACAAGAGTGTCCAGCCTTATGTCTCATCCAGCTGTGGGTCTAGATATGGTCAATCCAGGTTGCATCATAGACCCTGAACGGATTTTGTAAGAATTTCTCTCTCTTTCACTCTCTTTGTTTTGTGGGTTTTATAAGTAATTTATGTTTAGAATCGGGCTTGGCTGCTTTTCCCTGCTGTGTTGATGCCGCTTTAAACCCTCTTGATTCACTTGCAGAGAGATATCGATACATAGGTTTTCAGATTCTTACTACTCAGATATATTCTTGTGTGGTGACTAGGGTGTGTTGAGTCCAGTTCACTGAGCAGGGAGTAGGCCTTGTCTATTACATATTTGGCTTATGGAGCGGTGTCTGAGCTAATTTCAAACCCTTGTTTTATGCATCACCCCACCTCACCTTTCCGGTTAAGCAGCCATAGTGTGTCTTCTAAAGGTGTGCCTCCTGTTCTGTTTTGTAATTCAGTTCAAGTGTAGCGATTTTGACATTCCCTCTATAAGCGATATCTTAGGATAAGTGCATTTTTCTGTGTGACTTATTTCACTTAGAATCATCGTACCTAAATCCACTCATCATGCTGCTAACTAGCCTTATGACATTGATTTCATGGCTGAGTGATATTCCATTGTGCCAAGTACCACCATTTGTTTATCCATTTTTCTCTTTCCTGGTATATTGAAGGTGTACAGAAGTGGAGGTTCTTGGAAACAGAGCAGCCGTAAAGTTTGGGGTGCCTGTGTCTTGTTGATTTTTAGTTTTCCCAATTTATACGCCCATGAGTGGAAGTGCCCTATGCTCTCTACGCTGTGTTTATTACTTGTTTCAGGACACACCGTACACTTCTCCAGAGTGCCTGTTGGCAATTTACATCCCGCCCATCAGCGTAGCAAGGCTCCCATGTCTCCATGGCCTGTCCTGCTTTTCTGGTTTTTACACTTTGTTCAGCATGGCCCTTTTGACCGAGGGAAAGCGAGACTTCTTTGTAGCGCTGATTTGCCCTTCCGGCTTGCTTCGTTGGCCAAAAAGGGCGTATGCGTTTTTTCCTGAATATATTCAGGAAATAACGCTTACGCCCTTTTTGGCCAAGGGCCTCATTGTCAACGTTTTGCCGCTTTTCATGTGCTTTACAGGCGAGTCGAATCTACATCCTGAAATCTGTTTCCTGAAAATCTGCCTTGCTTTCAAATCCTCTTCGTTGTCTTCCCTCAATATATTTGTGGACGAGAGTTCTCATTGATAACTCTGCACGTTTGTGAATTGCAGTGCCCCTGAGCTCCATTTGTCTCCTCGCTTTTTTGGGAGCTGGCCGCAAAAGCGCAGGATTGCTTCAGGCCCTATTTTGGTTCTGGGGGGCAGGCTGAGCCTGTGGTTCATTCTTCTTCCTGATGGGAAAATGGAGTGACCTGTGCCTGTCCCAACACCTAGGGCTAGTCTCTCGTTGTTTCCCCGTCTTCCCCTTCATCCTCAGGACAAATTGCAACCTGGACGAAACAGGAGGTTAAAGGTGCTGATTCTCCAATTAGGGAGATGTTTAGTCAAGTGGCTGGAATGGCGAACTTGTGCACAAGGAGAGGAGAAATGAGGTGCGTTTTAGAAACCTTTCCCGATCTCATGGCATACCATCTTCTGGGTTTCCCATGCATGTTTTGATGTAGGAAGATTCCCTTGTACCTGAAGATTTGAGACCCATGGGGTGGGTACCCCGCGGTGTTACTTTAAAGTATCTGCATTTGCTCACCCGACCTCACCAATCCTCTCAGCCCCAAGAGTGTCCAGCCTTATGTCTCATCCAGCTGTGGGTCTAGATATGGTCAATCCAGGTTGCATCAGAGAACCTGAACGGATTTTGTAAGAATTTCTCTCTCTTTCACTGTCTTTGTTTTGTGGGTTTTTTAAAGTAATTTATGTTTAGAATCGGGCTTGGGTGCTTTTCCCTGCTGTGTTGATGCCGCTTTACACCCTCTTGATTCACTTGCAGAGAGATATCAATACATAGGTTTTCAGATTCTTACTACTCAGATATATTCTTGTGTGGTGACTAGGGTGTGTTGAGTCCAGTTCACTGAGCAGGGAGTAGGCCTTGTCTATTACATATTTGGCTTATGGAGCGGTCTCTGAGCTAATTTCAAACCCTTGTTTTATGCATCACCCCACCTCACCTTTCCCGTTAAGCAGCCATAGTGTGTCTTCTAAAGGTGTGACTCTGTTCTGTTTTGTAATTCAGTTCAAGTGTAGCGATTTTGACATTCCCTCTATAAGCGATATCTTAGGATAAGTGTCTTTTTCTGTGTGACTTATTTCACTTAGAATCATCGTCGCTAAATCCACTCATCATGCTGCTAACTAGCCTTATGACATTGATTTCATGGCTGAGTGACAGTCCATTGTGCCAATTACCACCATTTGTTTATCCATTTTTCTCTTTCCTGGGATATTGAAGGTGTACCGAATTGGAGGTTCTTGGAAACAGAGCAGCTGTAAATTTTGGGGTGCCTGTGTCTTGTTGATTTTTAGTTTTCCCAATTTATACGCCCATGAGTGGAAGTGCCCTATGCTCTCTAAGCTGTGTTTATTACTTGTTTCAGGACACACCGTACACTTCTCCAGAGTGCCTGTTGGCAATTTACATCCCGCCCATCAGCGTAGCAAGGCTCGCATGTCTCCATGGCCTGTCCTGCTTTTCTGGTTTTTACACTTTTTTCAGCATGGCCCTTTTGACCGAGGGCAAGCGAGACTTCTTTGTAGCGCTGATTTGCCCTTCCGGCTTGCTTGGTTGGCCAAAAACGGCGTATGCGTTTTTTCCTGAATATATTCAGGAAAAAACGCATACGCCCTTTTTGGCCAAGGGCATCATTGTCAACGTTTTGCCGCTTTTCATGTGCTTTACAGGCGAGTCGAATCTACCTCCTGAAATCTGTTTCCTGCAAATCTGCCTTGCTTTCAAATCCTCTTCGTTGCCTTCCCTCAATATATTTGTGGACGAGAGTTCTCATTTATAACTCTGCACGTTTGTGAATTGCAGTGCCCCTGAGCTCCATTTGTCTCCTCGCTTTTTTGGGAGCTGGCCGCAAAAGCGCAGGATTGCTTCAGGCCCTATTTTGGTTCTGGGGGGCAGGCTGAGCCTGTGGTTCATTCTTCTTTCTGATGGAAAAATGGAGTGACCTGTGCCTGTCCCAACACCTAGGGCTAGTCTCTCGTTGGTTGCCCGACTTCCCGTTCATCCTCAGGAAAATTGCAACCTGTACGATACAGGAGTTTAAAGATGCTGATTCTCCAAGTAGGGAGATGGTGAATCAAGCGGCTGGAATGGGGAACCCGAGCACAAGGAGAGGAGAAATGAGGTGCGTTTTAGAAACCTTTCCCGATCTCACGGCATACCATCTTCTGGGTTTCACATGCATGTTTGGATGTAGGAAGATTCCCTTGTACCTGGAGATTTGAGACCCATGGGGTGGGTACCCCGCGATATTACTTTAAAGTATCTGCTTTTGCTCACCCAACCTCACCAATCCTCTCAGCCCCAAGAGTGTCCAGCCTTATGTCTCATCCAGCTGTGGGTCTAGATATGGTCAATCCAGGTTGCATCTGAGACCCTGAACGGATTTTGTAAGAATTTCTCTCTCTTTCACTGTCTTTGCTTTGTGGCTTTTTTAAAGTAATGTATGTTTAGAATGGGGTTTGGCTGCTTTTCCCTGCTGCGTTTATGCCGCTTTACACCCTCTTGATTCACTTGCAGAGAGATATCAATACACAGGTTTTCAGATTCATACTAGTCAGATATATTCTTGTGCGGTGACTAGGGGGTGTTGAGTCCAGTTCACTGAGCAGGGAGTAGGCCTTGTCTATTACATATTTGGCTTATGGAGCGGTCTCTGAGCTAATTTCAAACCCTTGTTTTATGCATCACCCCACCTCACCTTTCCGGTTAAGCAGCCATAGTGTGTCTTCTAAAGGTGTGCCTCTGTTCTGTTTTGTAATTCAGTTCAAGTGTAGCGATTTTGACATTCCCTCTATAAGCGATATCTTAGGATAAGTGCCTTTTTCTGTGTGACTTATTTCACTTAGTATCATCGTACCTAAATCCACTCATCATGCTGCTAACTAGCCTTATGACATTGATTTCATGGCTGAGTGATATTGCATTGTGCCAAGTACCACCATTTCTTTATCCATTTTTCTCTTTCCTGGGATTTTGAAGGTGTACCGAAGCGGAGGTTCTTGGCAACAGAACAGCCGTAAAGTTTGGGGTGCCTGTGTCTTGTTGATTTTTAGTTTGCCCAATTTATACGCCCATGAGTGGAAGTGCCCTATGCTCTCTACGCTGTGTTTATTACTTGTTTCAGGACATCCCGTACACTTGTCCAGTGTGCCTGTTGGCAATTTACATCACGCCCATCAGCGTAGCAAGGCTCCCATGTCTCCATGGCCTGTCCTGCTTTTCTGGTTTTTACACTTTGTTCAGCATGGCCCTTTTGACCGAGGGCAAGCGAGACTTCTTTGTAGCGCTGATTTGCCCTTCCGGCTTGCTTGGTTGGCCAAAAAGGGCGTATGCGTTTTTTCCTGAATATATTCAGGAAAAAACGCATACGCCCTTTTTGGCCAAGGGCCTCATTGTCAACGTTTTGCCGCTTTTCATGTGCTTTAAAGGCAAGTCGAATCTACCTCCTGAAATCTGTTTCCTGCAAATCTGCCTTGCTTTCAAATCCTCTTCGTTGCCTTCCCTCAATATATTTGTGGACGAGAGTTCTCATTTTTAACTCTGCACGTTTGTGAATTGCAGTGCCCCTGAGCTCCATTTGTCTCCTCCCTTTTTTGGGAGCTGGCCGCAAAAGCGCAGGATTGCTTCAGGCCCTATTTTGGTTCTGGGGGGAAGGCTGAGCCTGTGGTTCATTCTTCTTCCTGATGGGAAAATGGAGTGACCTGTGCCTGTCCCAACACCTAGGGCTAGTCTCTCGTTGTTTCCCCGTCTTCCCCTTCATCCTCAGGACAAATTGCAACCTGGACGAAACAGGAGGTTAAAGGTGCTGATTCTCCAATTAGGGAGATGGTTAGTCAAGTGGCTGGAATGGCGAACCCGAGCACAAGGAAAGGAGAAATGAGGTGCGTTTTAGAAACCTTTCCCGATCTCATGGCATACCATCTTCTGGGTTTCCCATGCATGTTTTGATGTAGGAAGATTCCCTTGTACCTGGAGATTTGAAACCCATGGGGTGGGTACCCCGCGGTGTTACTTTAAAGTATCTGCATTTGCTCACCCGACCTCACCAATCCTCTCAGCCCCAAGAGTGTCCAGCCTTATGTCTCATCCAGCTGGGTGTCTAGATATGGTCAATCCAGGTTGCATCAGAGACCCTGAACGGATTTTGTAAGAATTTCTCTCTCTTTCACTGTCTTTGTTTTGTGGGTTTTTTAAAGTAATTTATGTTTAGAATCGGGCTTGGCTGCTTTTCCCTGCTGTGTTGATGCCGCTTTACACCCTCTTGATTCACTTGCAGAGAGATATCGATACATAGGTTTTCAGATTCTTACTACTCAGATATATTCTTGTGTGGTGACTAGGGTGTGTTGAGTCCAGTTCACTGAGCAGGGAGTAGGCCTTGTCTATTACATATTTGGCTTATGGAGCGGTGTCTGAGCTAATTTCAAACCCTTGTTTTATGCATCACCCCACCTCACCTTTCCCGTTAAGCAGCCATAGTGTGTCTTCTAAAGGTGTGACTCTGTTCTGTTTTGTAATTCAGTTCAAGTGTAGCGATTTTGACATTCCCTCTATAAGCGATATCTTAGGATAAGTGTCTTTTTCTGTGTGACTTATTTCACTTAGAATCATCGTACCTAAATCCACTCATCATGCTGCTAACTAGCCTTATGACATTGATTTCCTGGCTGAGTGATATTCCATTGTGCCAAGTACCACCATTTCTTTATCCACTTTTCTCTTTCCTGGTATATTGAAGGTGAACCGAAGCGGAGGTTCTTGGCAACAGAGCAGCCGTAAAGTTTGGGGTGCCTGTGTCTTGTTGATTTTTAATTTTCCCAATTTATACGCCCATGAGTGGAAGTGCCCTATGCTCTCTACACTGTGTTTATTACTTGTTTCAGGACACACCATACTCTTCTCCAGAGTGCCTGTTGGCAATTTACATCCCGCCCATCAGCGTAGCAAGGCTCCCATGTCTCCATGGCCTGTCCTGCTTTTCTTGTTTTTACACTTTGTTCAGCATGGCCCTTTTGACCTAGGGAAAGCGAGACTTCTTTGTAGCGCTGATTTGCCCTTCTGGCTTGCTTGGTTGGCCAAAAAGGGCGTATGCGTTTTTTCCTGAATATATTCAGGAAAAAACGCATACGCCCTTTTTGGCCAAGGGCATCATTGTCAACGTTTTGCCGCTTTTCATGTGCTTTAAAGGCGAGTCGAATCTACATCCTGAAATCTGTTTCCTGAAAATCTACCTTGCTTTCAAATCCTCTTCGTTGCCTTCCCTCAATGTATTTGTGGACGAGAGTTCTCATTGATAACTCTGCACGTTTGTGAATTGCAGTGCCCCTGAGCTCCATTTGTCTCCTCGATTTTTTGGGAGCTGGCCGCAAAAGCGCAGGATTGCTTCAGGCCCTATTTTGGTTCTGGGGGGCAGGCTGAGCCTGTGGTTCATTCTTCTTCCTGATGGGAAAAGGGAGTGACCTGTGCCTGTCCCAACACCTAGGGCTAGTCTCTCGTTGTTTCCCCGTCTTCCCCTTCATCCTCAGGACAAATTGCAACCTGGACGAAACAGGAGGTTAAAGGTGCTGATTCTCCAAGTAGGGAGATGGTTAGTCAAGCAGCTGGAATGGCGAACCCGAGCACAAGGAGAGGAGAAATGAGGTGCGTTTTAGAAACCTTTCCTGATCTCACGGCATACCATCTTCTGGGTTTCCCATGCATGTTTTGATGTAGGAAGATGCCCTTGTACCTGGAGATTTGAGACCCATGGGGTGGGTACCCCGCGGTATTACTTTAAAGTATCTGCATTTGCTCACCCAACCTCACCAATCCTCTCAGCCCCAAGAGTGTCCAGCCTTATGTCTCATCCAGCTGTAGGTCTAGATATGGTCAATCCAGGTTGCATCAGAGACCCTGAACGGATTTTGTAAGAATTTCTCTCTTTCACTGTCTTTGCTTTGTGGGTTTTTTGAAGTAATGTATGTTTAGAATGGGGTTTGGCTGCTTTTCCCTGCTGTGTTTATGCCGCTTTACACCCTCTTGATTCACTTGCAGAGAGATATCAATACATAGGTTTTCAGATTCATACTAGTCAGATATATTCTTGTGCGGTGACTAGGGGGTGTTGAGTCCAGTTCACTGAGCAGGGAGTAGGCCTTGTCTATTACATATTTGGCTTATGGAGCGGTGTCTGAGCTAATTTCAAACCCTTGTTTTATGCATCACCCCACCTCACCTTTCCGTTTAAGCAGCCATAGTGTGTCTTCTAAAGGTGTGACTCTGTTCTGTTTTGTAATTCAGTTCAAGTGTAGCGATTTTGACATTCCATCTATAAGCGATATCTTAGGATACGTGCCTTTTTCTGTGTGACTTATTTCACTTAGAATCATCGTACCTAAATCCACTCATCATGCTGCCACCTAGCCTTATGACATTGATTTCATGGCTGAGTGATATTCCATTGTGCCAAGTACCACCATTTCTTTATCCATTTTTCTCTTTCCTGGGATATTGAAGGTGTACCGAAGCGGAGGTTCTTGGAAACAGAGCAGCCGTAAAGTTTGGGGTGCCTGTGTCTTGTTGACTTTTAGTTTTCCCAATTTATACGCCCATGAGTGGAAGTGCCCTATGCTCTCAACCCTGTGTTTATTACTTGTTTCAGGACACACCGTACTCTTCTCCAGAGTGCCTGTTGGCAATTTACATCCCGCCCATCAGCGTAGCAAGGCTCCCATGTCTCCATGGCCTGTCCTGCTTTTCTGGTTTTTACTGTTTGTTCAGCATGGCCCTTTTGACCGAGGGCAAGCGAAACTTCTTTGTAGCGCTGATTTGCCCTTCCGGCTTGCTTGGTTGGCCAAAAAGGGCGTATGCGTTTTTTCCTGAATATATTCAGGAAAAAACGCATACGCCCTTTTTGGCCAAGGGCATCATTGTCAACGTTTTGCCGCTTTTCATGTGCTTTAAAGGCGAGTCGAATCTACCTCCTGAAATCTGTTTCCTGCAAATCTGCCTTGCTTTCAAATCCTCTTCGTTGCCTTCCCTCAATATATTTGTGGACGAGAGTTCTCATTTATAACTCTGCACGTTTGTGAATTGCAGTGCCCCTGAGCTCCATTTGTCTCCTCGCTTTTTTGGGAGCTGGCCGCAAAAGCGCAGGATTGCTTCAGGCCCTATTTTGGTTCTGGGGAGCAGGCTGAGTCTGTGGTCCATTCTTCTTCCTGATGGGAAAATGGAGTGACCTGTGCCTGTCCCAACACCTAGGGCTAGTCTCTCGTTGGTTCCCCGTCTTCCCGTTCATCCTCAGGACAAATTGCGACCTGGAAGAAACAGGAGGTTAAAGGTGCTGATTCTCCAAGTAGGGAGATGGTTAGTCAAGCGGCTGGAATGGTGAACCCGAGCACAAGGAGAGGAGAAATGAGGTGCGTTTTAGAAGCCTTTCCCGATCTCACGGCATACCATCTTCTGGGTTTCCCATGCATGTTTTGATGTAGGAAGATTCCCTTGTACCTGGAGATTTGAGACCCATGGGGTGTGTTCCCCGCAGTGTTACTTTAAATTATCTGCGTTTGCTCACCTAACCTCACCAATCCTCTCAGCCCCAAGAGTATCCAGCCTTATATCTCATCCAGCTGTGGGTCTAGATATGGTCAATCCAGGTTTCATCAGAGACCCTGAACGGATTTTGTAAGAATTTCTCTCTCTTTCACTGTCTTTGCTTTGTGGGTTTTTTAAAGTAATGTATGTTTAGAATGGGGTTTGGCTGCTTTTCCCTGCTGTGTTTATGCCGCTTTACACCCTCTTGATTCACTTGCAGACAGATATCAATACATAGGTTTTCAGATTCTTACGAGTCAGATATATTTTTGTGTGGTGACTAGGGTGTGTTGAGTCCAGTTTACTGAGCAGGGAGGAGGCCTTGTCTATTACATATTTGGCTTATGGAGCGGTCTCTGAGCTAATTTCAAACCCTTGTTTTATGCATCACCCCACCTCACCTTTCCGGTTAAGCAGCCATAGTGTGTCTTCTAAAGGTGTGCCTCTGTTCTGTTTTGTAATTCAGTTCAAGTGTAGCGATTTTGACATTCCCTCTATAAGCGATATCTTAGGATAAGTGCCTTTTTCTGTGTGACTTATTTCACTTAGAATCATCGTACCTAAATCCACTCATCATGCTGCTAACTAGCCTTATGACATTGATTTCATGGCTGAGTGATATTCCATTGTGCCAAGTACCACCATTTCTTTATCCATTTTTCTCTTTCCTGGGATATTGAAGGTGTACCGAAGCGGAGGTTCTTGGCAACAGAGCAGCCGTAAAGTTTGGGGTGCCTGTGTCTTGTTGATTTTTAGTTTTCCCAATTTATACGCCCATGAGTGGAAGTGCCCTATGGTCTCAACGTTGTGTTTATTACTTGTTTCAGGACACACCGTACTCTTCTCCAGAGTGCCTGTTGGCAATTTACATCCCACCCATCAGCGTAGCAAGGCTCCCATGTCTCCATGGCCTGTCCTGCTTTTCTGGTTTTTACACTTTGTTCAGCATGGCCCTTTTGACCGAGGGCAAGCGAGACTTCTTTGTAGCGCTGATTTGCCCTTCCGGCTTGCTTGGTTGGCCAAAAAGGGCGTATGCGTTTTTTCCTGAATATATTCAGGAAAAAACGCATACGCCCTTTTTGGCCAAGGGCATCATTGTCAACATTTTGCCGCTTTTCATGTGCTTTAAAGGCGAGTCGAATCTACCTCCTGAAATCTGTTTACTGCAAAACTGCCTTGCTTTCAAATCCTCTTCGTTGCCTTCCCTCAATATATTTGTGGACGAGAGTTCTCATTTATAACTCTGCACGTTTGTGAATTGCAGTGCCCCTGAGCTCCATTTGTCTCCTCGCTTTTTTTGGAGCTGGCCGCAAAAGCGCAGGATTGCTTCAGGCCCTATTTTGGTTCTGGGGGGCAGGCTGAGCCTGTGGTTCATTCTTCTTCCTGATGGGAAAATGGAGTGACCTGTGCCTGTCCCAACACCTAGGGCTAGTCTCTCGTTGGTTCCCCGTCTTCCCGTTCATCCTCAGGACAAATTGCAACCTGGACGAAACAGGAGGTTAAAGGTGCTGATTCTCCAAGTAGGGAGATGGTTAGTCAAGCAGCTGGAATGGCGAACCCGAGCACAAGGAGAGGAGAAATGAGGTGCGTTTTAGAAACCTTTCCTGATCTCACGGCATACCATCTTCTGGGTTTCCCATGCATGTTTTGATGTAGGAAGATGCCCTTGTACCTGGAGATTTGAGACCCATGGGGTGGGTACCCCGCGGTATTACTTTAAAGTATCTGCATTTGCTCACCCAACCTCACCAATCCTCTCAGCCCCAAGAGTGTCCAGCCTTATGTCTCATCCAGCTGTAGGTCTAGATATGGTCAATCCAGGTTGCATCAGAGACCCTGAACGGATTTTGTAAGAATTTCTCTCTCTTTCACTGTCTTTGCTTTGTGGGATTTTTGAAGTAATGTATGTTTAGAATGGGGTTTGGCTGCTTTTCCCTGCTGTGTTTATGCCGCTTTACACCCTCTTGATTCACTTGCAGAGAGATATCAATACATAGGTTTTCAGATTCATACTAGTCAGATATATTCTTGTGCGGTGACTAGGGGGTGTTGAGTCCAGTTCACTGAGCAGGGAGTAGGCCTTGTCTATTACATATTTGGCTTATGGAGCGGTGTCTGAGCTAATTTCAAACCCTTGTTTTATGCATCACCCCACCTCCCCTTTCCGTTTAAACAGCCATAGTGTGTCTTCTAAAGGTGTGCCTCTGTTCTATTTTGTAATTCAGTTCAAGTGTAGCGATTTTGACATTCCATCTATAAGCGATATCTTAGGATACGTGCCTTTTTCTGTGTGACTTATTTCACTTAGAATCATCGTACCTAAATCCACTCATCATGCTGCCACGTATCCTTATGACATTGATTTCATGGCTGAGTGATATTCCATTGTGCCAAGTACCACCATTTCTTTATCCATTTTTCTCTTTCCTGGGATATTGAAGGTGTACCGAAGCGGAGGTTCTTGGCAACAGAGCAGCCGTAAAGTTTGGGGTGCCTGTGTCTTGTTGACTTTTAGTTTTCCCAATTTATACGCCCATGAGTGGAAGTGCCCTATGCTCTCAATGCTGTGTTTATTACTTGTTTCAGGACACACCGTACTCTTCTCCAGAGTGCCTGTTGGCAATTTACATCCCGCCCATAAGCGTAGCAAGGCTCCCATGTCTCCATGGCCTGTCCTGCTTTTCTGGCTATTACACTTTGTTCAGCATGGCCCTTTTGACCGAGGGCAAGCGAGACTTCTTTGTAGCGCTGATTTGCCCTTCCGGCTTGCTTGGTTGGCCAAAAAGGGCGTATGCGTTTTTTCCTGAATATATTCAGGAAAAAACGCATACGCCGTTTTTGGCCAAGGGCATCATTGTCAACGTTTTGCCGCTTTTCATGTGCTTTAAAGGCGAGTCGAATCTACCTCCTGAAATCTGTTTCCTGCAAATCTGCCTTGCTTTCAAATCCTCTTCGTTGCCTTCCCTCAATATATTTGTGGACGAGAGTTCTCATTTATAACTCTGCACGTTTGTGAATTGCAGTGCCCCTGAGCTCCATTTGTCTCCTCGCTTTTTTGGGAGCTGGCCGCAAAAGCGCAGGATTGCTTCAGGCCCTATTTTGGTTCTGGGGGGCAGGCTGAGCCTGTGGTTCATTCTTCTTCCTGATGGGAAAATGGAGTGACCTGTGCCTGTCCCAACACCTAGGGCTAGTCTCTCGTTGGTTCCCCGTCTTCCCGTTCATCCTCAGGACAAATTGCAACCTGTACAATCAGGAGGTTAAAGGTGCTGATTCTCCAAGTAGAGAGATGGTTAGTCAAGCAGCTGGAATGGCGAACCCGAGCACAAGGAGAGGAGAAATGAGGTGCGTTTTAGAAACCTTTCCCGATCTCACGGCATACCATCTTCTGGGTTTCCCATGCATGTTTTGATGTAGGAAGATTCCCTTGTACCTGGAGATTTGAGACCCATGGGGTGGGTACCCCGCGGTATTACTTTAAAGTATCTGCATTTGCTCACGCAACCTCACCAATCCTCTCAGCCCCAAGAGTGTCCAGCCTTATGTCTCATCCAGCTGTGGGTCTAGATATGGTCAATCCAGATTGCATCAGAGACCCTGAACGGATTTTGTAAGAATTTCTCTCTCTTTCACTGTCTTTGCTTTGTGGGTTTTTTAAAGTAATGTATGTTTAGAATGGGGTTTGGCTGCTTTTCCCTGCTGTGTTGATGCCGCTTTACACCCTTTTGATTCACTTGCAGAGAGATATCGAAACATAGGTTTTCAGATTCTTACTACTCAGATATATTCTTGTGTGGTGACTAGGGTGTGTTGAGTCCAGTTCACTCAGCAGGGAGTAGGTCTTGTCTATTACATATTTGGCTTATGGAGCGGTCTCTGAGCTAATTTCAAACCCTTGTTTTATGCATCACCCCACCTCACCTTTCCCGTTAAGCAGCCATAGTGTGTCTTCTAAAGGTGTGACTCTGTTCTCTTTTGTAATTCAGTTCAAGTGTAGCGATTTTGACATTCCCTCAATAAGCGATATCTTAGGAGAAGGGCCTTTTACTGTGTGACTTATTTCACTTAGAATCATCGTACCTAAATCCACTCATCATGCTGCTAACTAGCCTTATGACATTGATTTCATGGCTGAGTGATATTCCATTGTGTCAAGTACCACCATTTCTTTATCCATTTTTCTCTTTCCTGGGATATTGAAGGTGTACCGAAGCGGAGGTTCTTGGCAACAGAGCAGCCGTAAACTTTAGGGTGCCTGTGTCTTGTTGATTTTTAGTTTTCCCAATTTATACGCCCATGAGTGGTAGTGCCCTATGCTCTCAACGCTGTGTTTATTACTTGTTTCAGGACACACCGTAATCTTCTCCAGAGTGCCTGTTGGCAATTTATATCCCACCCATCAGCGTAGTAAGGCTCCCATGTCTCCATGGCCTGTCCTGCTTTTCTGGTTTTTACATTTTGTTCAGCATGGCCCTTTTGACCGAGGGCAAGCGAGACTTTTTGTAGCGCTGATTTGCCCTTTTGGCTTGCTTGGTTGGCCAAAAAGGGCGTATGCGTTTTTTCCTGAATATATTCGGGAAAAAACGCATACGACCTTTTTGGCCAAGGGCATCATTGTCAACGATTTTCCGCTTTTCTTGTGCTTTAAAGGCGAGTCAAATCTACCTCCTGAAATCTGTTTCCTGCAAATCTGCCTTGCTTTCAAATCCTCTTCGTTGCCTTCCCTCAATATATTTGTGGACGAGAGTTCTCATTTATAACTCTGCACGTTTGTGAATTGCAGTGCCCCTGAGCTCCATTTGTCTCCTCGCTTTTTTGGGAGCTGGCCGCAAAAGCGCAGGATTGCTTCACGCCCTATATTGGTTCTGGGGGGCAGGCTGAGCCTGTGGTTCATTCTTCTTCCTGATGGGAAAATGGAGTGACCTATGCCTGTCCCAACACCTAGGGCTCGTCTCTCGTTGGTTCCGCGTCTTCCCGTTCATCCTCAGGACAAATTGCAACCTGTACAATCAGGAGGTTAAAGGTGCTGATTCTCCAAGTAGGGAGATGGTTAGTCAAGCGGCTGGAATGGCGAACCCGAGCACAAGGAGAGGAGAAATGAGGTGCGTTTTAGAAACCTTTCCCGATCTCATGGCATACCATCTTCTGGGTTTCCCATGCATGTTTTGATGTAGGAAGATGCCCTTGTACCTGGAGATTTGAGACCCATGGGGTGTGTTCCCCGCAGTGTTACTTTAAAGTATCTGCGTTTGCTCACCCAACCTCACCAATCCTCTCAGCCCCAAGAGTGTCCAGCCTTATGTCTCATCCAGCTGTGGGTCTAGATATGGTCAATCCAGGTTGCATCATAGACCCTGAACGGATTTTGTATGAATTTCTCTCTCTTTCACTGTCTTTGTTTTGTGGGTTTTTTAAAGTAATTTATGTTTAGAATCGGGCTTGGCTGCTTTTCCCTGCTGTGTTGATGCCGCTTTACACCCTCTTGATTCACTTGCAGAGAGATAGCGATACATAGGTTTTCAGATTCTTACTAGTCAGATATATTCTTGTGTGGTGACTAGGGTGTGTTGAGTCCAGTTCACTGAGCAGGTAGTAGGCCTTGTCTATTACATATTTGGCTTATGGAGCGGTCTCTGCGCTAATTTCAAACCCTTGTTTTATGCATCACCCCACCTCACCTTTCCCGTTAAGCAGCCATAGTGTGTCTTCTAAAGGTGTGACTCTGTTCTGTTTTGTAATTCAGTTCAAGTGTAGCGATTTTGACATTCCCTCTATAAGCGATATCTTAGGATAAGTGTCTTTTTCTGTGTGACTTATTTCACTTAGAATCATCGTATGTAAATCCACTCATCATGCTGCTAACTAGCCTTATCACATTCATTTCATGGCTGAGTGATATTCCATTGTGCCAAGTACCACCATTTCTTTATCTATTTTTCTCTTTCCTGAGATATTGAAGGTGTACCGAAGCGGAAGTTCTTGGCAACAGAGCAGCCGTAAACTTTAGGGTGCCTGTGTCTTGTTGATTTTTAGTTTTCCCAATTTATACGCCCATAAGTGGAAGTGCCCTATGCTCTCTACGCTGTGTTTATTATTTGTTTCAGGACACACCGTACTCTTCTCCAGAGTGCCTGTTGGCAATTTACATCCCGCCCATCAGCGTAGCAAGGCTCCCATGTCTCCATGGCCTGTCCTGCTTTTCTGGTTTTTACAGTTTGTTCAGCATGGCCCTTTTGACCGAGGGCAAGCGAGACTTCTTTGTAGCGCTGATTTGCCCTTCTGGCTTGCTTGGTTGGCCAAGAAGTGCGTATGCGTTTTTTCCTGAATATATTCAGGAAAAAACGCATACGCCCTTTTTGGCCAAGGGCATCATTGTCAACGTTTTGCCGCTTTTCATGTGCTTTAAAGGCGAGTCGAATCTACCTCCTGAAATCTGTTTCCTGCAAATCTGCCTTGCTTTCAAATCCTCTTCGTTGCCTTCCCTCAATATATTTGTGGACGAGAGTTCTCATTTATAACTCTGCACGTTTGTGAATTGCAGTGCCCCTGAGCTCCATTTGTCTCCTCGCTTTTTTGGGAGCTGGCCGCAAAAGCGCAGGATTGCTTCAGGCCCTATTTTGGTTCTGGGGGGCAGGCTGAGCCTGTGGTTCATTCTTCTTCCTGATGGGAAAATGGAGTGACCTATGCCAGTCCCAACACCTAGGGCTCGTCTCTCATTGGTTCCACGTCTTCCCGTTCATCCTCAGGACAGATTGCAACCTGTACAATCAGGAGGTTAAAGGTGCTCATTCTCCAAATAGGGAGATGGTTAGTCAAGCGGCTGGAATGGTGAACCCGAGCACAAGGAGAGGAGAAATGAGGTGCGTTTTAGAAACCTTTCCCGATCTCATGGCATACAATCTTCTGGGTTTCCCATGCATGTTTTGATGTAGGAAGATGCCCTTGTACCTGGAGATTTGAGACCCATGGGGTGTGTTCCCCGCAGTGTTACTTTAAAGTATCTGCGTTTGCTCACCCAACCTCACCAATCCTCTCAGCCCCAAGAGTGTCCAGCCTTATGTCTCATCCAGCTGTGGGTCTAGATATGGTCAATCCAGGTTGCATCAGAGACCCTGAACGGATTTTGTAAGAATTTCTCTCTCTTTCACTGTCTTTGTTTTCTGGGTTTTTTAAGTAATTTATGTTTAGAATCGGGCCTGGCTGCTTTTCCCTGCTGTGTTGTTGCCGCTTAACACCCTCTTGATTCACTTGCAGAGAGATATCCATACATAGGTTTTCAGATTCTTACTAGTCAAATATATTCTTGTGTGGTGACTAGGGTGTGTTGACTCTAGTTCACTGAGCAGGGAGTAGGCCTTGTCTATTACATATTTGGCTTATGGAGCGGTCTCTGAGCTAATTTCAAACCCTTGTTTTATGCATCACCCCACCTCACCTTTCCCGTTAAGCAGCCATAGTGTGTCTTCTAAAGGTGTGACTCTGTTCTCTTTTGTAATTCAGTTCAAGTGTAGCGATTTTGACATTCCCTCTATAAGCGATATCTTAGGATAAGTGTCTTTTTCTGTGTGACTTATTTCACTTAGAATCATCGTACCTAAATCCACTCATCATGCTGCTAACTAGCCTTATGACGTTGATTTCATGGCTGAGTGATATTCCATTGTGCCAAGTACCACCATTTCTTTATCCATTTTTCTCTTTCCTGGGATATTGAAGGTGTACCGAAGCGGAGGTTCTTGGAAACAGAGCAGCCGTAAACTTTAGGGTGCCTGTGTCTTGTTGATTTTTAGTTTTCTCAATTTATATGCCCATGAGTGGAAGTGCCCTATGCTCTCTATGCTGTGTTTATTACTTGTTTCAGGACACACCGTACACTTCTCCAGAGTGCCTGTTGGCAATTTACATCCCGCCCATCAGCGTAGCAAGGCTCCCATGTCTCCATGGCCTGTCCTGCTTTTCTGGTTTTTACACTTTGTTCAGCATGGCCCTTTTGACCGAGGGCAAGCGAGACTTCTTTGTAGCGCTGATTTGCCCTTCCGGCTTGCTTGGTTGGCAAAAAGGGCGTATGCGTTTTTTCCTGAATATATTCAGGAAAAAACGCATACGCCCTTTTTGGCCAAGGGCATCATTGTCAACGTTTTGCCGCTTTTCATGTGCTTTAAAGTCGAGTCGAATCTACCTCCTGAAATCTGTTTCCTGCAAATCTGCCTTGCTTTCAAATCCTCTTCGTTGCCTTCCCTCAATATATTTGTGGACGAGAGTTCTCATTTATAACTCTGCACGTTTGTGAATTGCAGTGCCCCTGAGCTCCATTTGTCTCCTCGCTTTTTAGGGAGCTGACCGCAAAAGCGCAGGATTGCTTCAGACCCTATTTTAGTTCTGGGGGGCAGACTGAGCCTGTGGTTCATTCTTCTTCCTGATGGGAAAATGGAGTGACCTATGCCTGTCCCAACACCTAGGGCTCGTCTCTCGTTGGTTCTGCGTCTTCCCTTTCATCCTCAGGACAAATTGCAACCTGTACAATCAGGAGGTTAAAGGTGCTGATTCTCCAAGTAGAGAGATGGTTAGTCAAGCGGCTGGAATGGCGAACCCGAGCACAAGGAGAGGAGAAATGAGGTGCGTTTTAGAAACCTTTCCCGATCTCACGGCATACCATCTTCTGGGTTTCCCATGCATGTTTTGATGTAGGAAGATTCCCTTGTACCTGGAGATTTGAGACCCATGGGGTGGGTACCCCGCGGTATTACTTTAAAGTATCTGCATTTGCTCACACAACCTCACCAATCCTCTGAGCCCCAAGAGTGTCCAGCCTTATGTCTCATCCAGCTGTGGGTCTAGATATGGTCAATCCAGGTTGCATCAGAGACCCTGAACGGATTTTGTAAGAATTTCTCTCTCTTTCACTGTCTTTGCTTTGTGGGGTTTTAAAGTAATGTATGTTTAGAATGGGGCTTGGCTGCTTTTCCCTGCTGTGTTGATACCGCTTTACACCCTCTTGATTCACTTGCAGAGAGATATCGATACATAGGTTTTCAGATTCTTACTCGTCAGATATATTCTTGTGTGGTGACTAGGGTGTGTTGAGTCCAGTTCACTGAGCAGGTAGTAGGCCTTGTCTATTACATATTTGGCTTATGGAGCGGTCTCTGCGCTAATTTCAAACCCTTGTTTTATGCATCACCCCACCTCACCTTTCCCGTTAAGCAGCCATAGTGTGTCTTCTAAAGGTGTGACTCTGTTCTGTTTTGTAATTCAGTTCAAGTGTAGCGATTTTGACATTCCCTCTATAAGCGATATCTTAGGATAAGTGTCTTTTTCTGTGTGACTTATTTCACTTAGAATCATCGTATGTAAATCCACTCATCATGCTGCTAACTAGCCTTATCACATTCATTTCATGGCTGAGTGATATTCCATTGTGCCAAGTACCACCATTTCTTTATCTATTTTTCTCTTTCCTGAGATATTGAAGGTGTACCGAAGCGGAAGTTCTTGGCAACAGAGCAGCCGTAAACTTTAGGGTGCCTGTGTCTTGTTGATTTTTAGTTTTCCCAATTTATACGCCCATAAGTGGAAGTGCCCTATGCTCTCTACGCTGTGTTTATTATTTGTTTCAGGACACACCGTACTCTTCTCCAGAGTGCCTGTTGGCAATTTACATCCCGCCCATCAGCGTAGCAAGGCTCCCATGTCTCCATGGCCTGTCCTGCTTTTCTGGTTTTTACAGTTTGTTCAGCATGGCCCTTTTGACCGAGGGCAAGCGAGACTTCTTTGTAGCGCTGATTTGCCCTTCTGGCTTGCTTGGTTGGCCAAGAAGTGCGTATGCGTTTTTTCCTGAATATATTCAGGAAAAAACGCATACGCCCTTTTTGGCCAAGGGCATCATTGTCAACGTTTTGCCGCTTTTCATGTGCTTTAAAGGCGAGTCGAATCTACCTCCTGAAATCTGTTTCCTGCAAATCTGCCTTGCTTTCAAATCCTCTTCGTTGCCTTCCCTCAATATATTTGTGGACGAGAGTTCTCATTTATAACTCTGCACGTTTGTGAATTGCAGTGCCCCTGAGCTCCATTTGTCTCCTCGCTTTTTTGGGAGCTGGCCGCAAAAGCGCAGGATTGCTTCAGGCCCTATTTTGGTTCTGGGGGGCAGGCTGAGCCTGTGGTTCATTCTTCTTCCTGATGGGAAAATGGAGTGACCTATGCCAGTCCCAACACCTAGGGCTCGTCTCTCATTGGTTCCACGTCTTCCCGTTCATCCTCAGGACAGAATGCAACCTGTACAATCAGGAGGTTAAAGGTGCTCATTCTCCAAATAGGGAGATGGTTAGTCAAGCGGCTGGAATGGTGAACCCGAGCACAAGGAGAGGAGAAATGAGGTGCGTTTTAGAAACCTTTCCCGATCTCATGGCATACAATCTTCTGGGTTTCCCATGCATGTTTTGATGTAGGAAGATGCCCTTGTACCTGGAGATTTGAGACCCATGGGGTGTGTTCCCCGCAGTGTTACTTTAAAGTATCTGCGTTTGCTCACCCAACCTCACCAATCCTCTCAGCCCCAAGAGTGTCCAGCCTTATGTCTCATCCAGCTGTGGGTCTAGATATGGTCAATCCAGGTTGCATCAGAGACCCTGAACGGAGTTTGTAAGAATTTCTCTCTCTTTCACTGTCTTTGTTTTCTGGGTTTTTTAAGTAATTTATGTTTAGAATCGGGCTTGGCTGCTTTTCCCTGCTGTGTTGATGCCGCTTAACACCCTCTTGATTCACTTGCAGAGAGATATCCATACATAGGTTTTCAGATTCTTACTAGTCAAATATATTCTTGTGTGGTGACTAGGGTGTGTTGACTCTAGTTCACTGAGCAGGGAGTAGGCCTTGTCTATTACATATTTGGCTTATGGAGCGGTCTCTGAGCTAATTTCAAACCCTTGTTTTATGCATCACCCCACCTCACCTTTCCCGTTAAGCAGCCATAGTGTGTCTTCTAAAGGTGTGACTCTGTTCTCTTTTGTAATTCAGTTCAAGTGTAGCGATTTTGACATTCCCTCTATAAGCGATATCTTAGGATAAGTGTCTTTTTCTGTGTGACTTATTTCACTTAGAATCATCGTACCTAAATCCACTCATCATGCTGCTAACTAGCCTTATGACGTTGATTTCATGGCTGAGTGATATTCCATTGTGCCAAGTACCACCATTTCTTTATCCATTTTTCTCTTTCCTGGGATATTGAAGGTGTACCGAAGCGGAGGTTCTTGGAAACAGAGCAGCCGTAAACTTTAGGGTGCCTGTGTCTTGTTGATTTTTAGTTTTCTCAATTTATATGCCCATGAGTGGAAGTGCCCTATGCTCTCTATGCTGTGTTTATTACTTGTTTCAGGACACACCGTACACTTCTCCAGAGTGCCTGTTGGCAATTTACATCCCGCCCATCAGCGTAGCAAGGCTCCCATGTCTCCATGGCCTGTCCTGCTTTTCTGGTTTTTACACTTTGTTCAGCATGGCCCTTTTGACCGAGGGCAAGCGAGACTTCTTTGTAGCGCTGATTTGCCCTTCCGGCTTGCTTGGTTGGCAAAAAGGGCGTATGCGTTTTTTCCTGAATATATTCAGGAAAAAACGCATACGCCCTTTTTGGCCAAGGGCATCATTGTCAACGTTTTGCCGCTTTTCATGTGCTTTAAAGTCGAGTCGAATCTACCTCCTGAAATCTGTTTCCTGCAAATCTGCCTTGCTTTCAAATCCTCTTCGTTGCCTTCCCTCAATATATTTGTGGACGAGAGTTCTCATTTATAACTCTGCACGTTTGTGAATTGCAGTGCCCCTGAGCTCCATTTGTCTCCTCGCTTTTTAGGGAGCTGACCGCAAAAGCGCAGGATTGCTTCAGACCCTATTTTAGTTCTGGGGGGCAGACTGAGCCTGTGGTTCATTCTTCTTCCTGATGGGAAAATGGAGTGACCTATGCCTGTCCCAACACCTAGGGCTCGTCTCTCGTTGGTTCTGCGTCTTCCCTTTCATCCTCAGGACAAATTGCAACCTGTACAATCAGGAGGTTAAAGGTGCTGATTCTCCAAGTAGAGAGATGGTTAGTCAAGCGGCTGGAATGGCGAACCCGAGCACAAGGAGAGGAGAAATGAGGTGCGTTTTAGAAACCTTTCCCGATCTCACGGCATACCATCTTCTGGGTTTCCCATGCATGTTTTGATGTAGGAAGATTCCCTTGTACCTGGAGATTTGAGACCCATGGGGTGGGTACCCCGCGGTATTACTTTAAAGTATCTGCATTTGCTCACACAACCTCACCAATCCTCTGAGCCCCAAGAGTGTCCAGCCTTATGTCTCATCCAGCTGTGGGTCTAGATATGGTCAATCCAGGTTGCATCAGAGACCCTGAACGGATTTTGTAAGAATTTCTCTCTCTTTCACTGTCTTTGCTTTGTGGGGTTTTAAAGTAATGTATGTTTAGAATGGGGCTTGGCTGCTTTTCCCTGCTGTGTTGATACCGCTTTACACCCTCTTGATTCACTTGCAGAGAGATATCGATACATAGGTTTTCAGATTCTTACTCGTCAGATATATTCTTGTGTGGTGACTAGGGTGTGTTGAGTCCAGTTCACTGAGCAGGGAGTAGGCCTTGTCTATTACATATTTGGCTTATGGAGCGGTCTCTGAGCTAATTTCAAACCCTTGTTTTATGCATCACCCCACCTCACCTTTCCCGTTAAGCAGCCATAGTGTGTCTTCTAAAGGTGTGACTCTGTTCTCTTTTGTAATTCAGTTCAAGTGTAGCGATTTTGACATTCCCTCTATAAGCAATATCTTAGGTTAAGTGTCTTTTTCTGTGTGACTTATTTCACTTAGAATCATCGTACCTAAATCCACTCATCATGCTGCTAACTAGCCTTATGACATTGATTTCATGGCTGAGTGATATTCCATTGTGCCAAGTACCACCATTTCTTTATCCATTTTTCTCTTTCCTGGGATATTGAAGTTGTACCGAAGCGGAGGTTCTTGGAAACAGAGCAGCCGTAATCTTTAGGGTGCCTGTGTCTTGTTGATTTTTAGTTTTCCCAATTTATACGCCCATGAGTGGAAGTGCCCTATGCTCTCTACGCTGTGTTTATTACTTGTTTCAGGACACACCGTACTCTTCTCCAGAGTGCCTGTTGGCAATTTACATCCCGCCCATCAGCGTAGCAAGGCTCCCATGTCTCCATGGCCTGTCCTGCTTTTCTGGTTTTTACACTTTGTTCAGCATGGCCCTTTTGACCGAGGGCAAGCGAGACTTCTTTGTAGCGCTGATTTGCCCTTCCGGCTTGCTTGGTTGGCCAAAAAGGGCGTATGCGTTTTTTCCTGAATATATTCAGGAAAAAACGCATACGCCCTTTTTGGCCAAGGGCATCATTGTCAACGTTTTGCCGCTTTTCATGTGCTTTAAAGGCGAGTCGAATCTACCTCCTGAAATCTGTTTCCTGCATGTCTGCCTTGCTTTCAAATCCTCTTCGTTGCCTCCCCTCAATATATTTGTGGACGAGAGTTCTCATTTATAACTCTGCACGTTTGTGAATTGCAGTTCCCGTGAGCTCCATTTGTCTCCTCGCTTTTTTGGGAGCTGGCCGCAAAAGCGCAGGATTGCTTCAGGCCCTATTTTGGTTCTGGGGGGCAGGCTGAACCTGTGGTTCATTCTTCTTCCTGATGGGAAAATGGAGTGACCTGTGCCTGTCCCAAAACCTAGGGCCAGTCTCTCGTAGGTTCCCCGTCTTCCCGTTCATCCTCAGGACAAATTGCAACCTGGACGAAACAGGAGGTTAAAGGTGCTGATTCTCCAAGTAGGGAGATGGTTATTCAAGCGGCTGGAATGGCGAACCCGAGCACAAGGAGAGGAGAAATGAGGTGCGTTTTAGAAACCTTTCCTGATCTCACGGCATAGCATTTTCTGGGTTTCCCATGCATGTTTTGATGTAGGAAGATTCCCTTGTACCTGGAGATTTGAGACCCATGGGGTGGGTACCCTGCGGTATTACTTTAAAGTATCTGCATTTGCTCACCCAACCTCACCAATCCTCTCAGCCCCAAGAGTGTCCAGCCTTATGTCTCATCCAGCTGTGGGTCTAGATATGGTCAATCCAGGTTGCATCAGAGACCCTGAACGGATTTTGTAAGAATTTCTCTCTCTTTCACTGTCTTTGCTTTGTGGGTTTTTTAAAGTAATGTATGTTTAGAATGGGGTTTGGCAGCTTTTCCCTTCTGTGTTTATGCCGCTTTACACCCTCTTGATTCACTTGCAGAGAGATATCGATACATAGGTTTTCAGATTCATACTAGTCAGATATATTCTTGTGCGGTGACTAGGGGGTGTTGAGTCCAGTTCACTGAGCAGGGAGTAGGCCTTGTCTATTACATATTTGGCTTATGGAGCGGTGTCTGAGCTAATTTCAAACCCTTGTTTTATGCATCACCCCACCTCACCTTTCCGGTTAAGTAGCCATAGTGTGTCTTCTAAAGGTGTGCCTCTGTTCTGTTTTGTAATTCAGTTCAAGTGTAGTGATTTTGACATTCCCTCTATAAGCGATATCTTAGGATAAGTGCCTTTTTCTGTGTGACTTATTTCACTTAGAATCATCGTACCTAAATCCACTCATCATGCTGCTAACTAGCCTTATGACATTGATTTCATGGCTGAGTGATATTCCATTGTGCCAAGTACCACCATTTCTTTATCCATTTTTCTCTTTCCTGGGATATTGAAGGTGTACCGAAGCGGAGATTCTTGGAAACAGAGCAGCCGTAAACTTTAGGGTGCCTGTGTCTTGTTGATTTTTAGTTTTCCAATTTATACGCCCATGAGTGGAAGTGCCCTATGCTCTCTACGCTGTGTTTATTACTTGTTTCAGGACACACCGTACTCTTCTCCAGAGTGCCTGTTGGCAATTTACATCCCGCCCATCAGCGTAGCAAGGCTCCCATGTCTCCATGGCCTGTCCTGCTTTTCTGGTTTTTACAGTTTGTTCAGCATGGCCCTTCTGACCGAGGGCAAGCGAGACTTCTTTGTAGCGCTCATTTGCCCTTCCGGCTTGCTTGCTTGGCCTAAAAGGGCGTATGCGTTTTTTCCTGAATATATTCAGGAAAAAACGCATACGCCCTTTTTGGCCAAGGGCATCATTGTCAACGTTTTGCCGCTTTTCATGTGCTTTAAAGGCGAGTCGAATCTACCTCCTGAAATCTGTTTCCTGCAAATCTGCCTTGCTTTCAAATCCTCTTCGTTGCCTTCCCTCAATATATTTGTGGACGAGAGTTCTCATTTATAACTCTGCACGTTTGTGAATTGCAGTGCCCCTGAGCTCCATTTGTCTCCTCGCTTTTTTGGGAGCTGGCCGCAAAAGCGCAGGATTGCTTCAGGCCCTATTTTGGTTCTGGGGGGCAGGCTGAGCCTGTGGTTCATTCTTCTTCCTGATGGGAAAATGGAGTGACCTGTGCCTGTCCCAACACCTAGGGCTCGTCTCTCGTTGGTTCCGCGTCTTCCCGTTCATCCTCAGGACAAATTGCAACCTGTACAATCAGGAGGTTAAAGGTGCTCATTCTCCAAGTAGGGAGATGGTTAGTCAAGTGGCTGGAATGGCGATCCCGAGCACAAGGAGAGGAGAAATGAGGTGCGTTTTAGAAACCTTTCCCGATCTCACGGCATACCATCTTCTGGGTTTCCCATGCATGTTTTGATGTAGGAAGATGCCCTTGTACCTGGAGATTTGAGACCCATGGGGTGTGTTCCCAGCAGTGTTACTTTAAAGTATCTGCATTTCTCACCCAACCTCACCAATCCGCTCAGCCCCAAGAGTGTCCAGCCTTATGTCTCATCCAGCTGTGGGTCTAGATATGGTCAATCCAGGTTGCATCATAGACCCTGAACGGATTTTGTAAGAATTTCTCTCTCTTTCACTGTCTTTCTTTTGTGGGTTTTTTAAAGTAATGTATGTTTAGAATCGGGCTTGGCTGCTTTTCCCTGCTGTGTTGATGCCGCTTTACATCCTTTTGAATTCACTTGCAGAGAGATATCGATACATAGGTTCTCAGATTCTTACTACTCAGATATATTCTTGTGTGGTGACTAGGGTGTGTTGAGTCCAGTTCACTGAGCAGGGAGTAGGCCTTGTCTATTACATATTTGGCTTATGGAGCGGACTCTGAGCTAATTTCAAACCCTTGTTTTATGCATCACCCCACCTCACCTTTCCCGTTAAGCAGCCATAGTGTGTCTTCTAAAGGGGTGACTATGTTCTGTTTTGTAATTCAGTTCAAGTGTAGCGATTTTGACATTCCCCCTAAAAGCGATATCTTAGGATAAGTGTCTTTTTCTGTGTGACTTATTTCACTTAGAATCATCGTACCTAAATCCACTCATCATGCTGCTAACTAGCCTTATGACATTGATTTCATGGCTGAGTGATATTCCATTGTGCCAAGTACCACCATTTCTTTATCCATTTTTCTCTTTCCTGGGATATTGAAGGTGTACCGAAGCGGAGATTCTTGGAAACAGAGCAGCCGTAAACTTTAGGGTGCCTGTGTCTTGTTGATTTTTAGTTTTCCCAATTTATACGCCCATGAGTGGAAGTGCCCTATGCTCTCTACGCTGTGTTTATTACTTGTTTCAGGACACACCATACTCTTCTCCAGAGTGCCTGTTGGCAATTTACATCCCACCCATCAGCGTAGCAAGGCTCCCATGTCTCCATGGCCTGTCCTGCTTTTCTGGTTTTTACACTTTGTTCAGCATGGCCCTTTTGACCGAGGGCAAGCGAGACTTCTTTGTAGCGCTGATTTGCCCTTCCGGCTTGCTTGGTTGGCCAAAAAGGGCGTATGCGTTTTTTCCTGAATATATTCAGGAAAAAACGCATACGCCCTTTTTGGCCAAGGGCATCATTGTCAACGTTTTGCCGCTTTTCATGTGCTTTAAAGGCGAGTCGAATCTACCTCCTGAAATCTGTTTCCTGCAAATCTGCCTTGCTTTCAAATCCTCTTCGTTGCCTTCCCTCAATATATTTGTGGACGAGAGTTCTCATTTATAACTCTGCACGTTTGTGAATTGCAGTGCCCCTGAGCTCCATTTGTCTCCTCGCTTTTTTGGGAGCTGGCCGCAAAAGCGCAGGATTGCTTCAGGCCCTATTTTGGTTCTGCGGGGCAGGCTGAGCCTGTGGTTCATTCTTCTTCCTGATGGGAAAATGGAGGGACCTGTGCCTGTCCCAACACCTAGGGCTAGTCTCTCGTTGGTTCCCCGTCTTCCCGTTCATCCTCAGGACAATTTGCAACCTGGACGAAACAGGAGGTTAAAGGTGCTGA
Source organism: Eubalaena glacialis (assembly GCF_028564815.1). Taxonomy (NCBI): domain Eukaryota; kingdom Metazoa; phylum Chordata; class Mammalia; order Artiodactyla; family Balaenidae; genus Eubalaena; species Eubalaena glacialis. The sequence goes on from NW_026871252.1 coordinate 380,618, forward strand.
TTCTCCAAGTAGGGAGATGGTGAGTCAAGCGGCTGGAATGGCGAACCCGAGCACAAGGAGAGGAGAAATGAGGTGCGTTTTAGAAACCTTTCCCGATCTCACGGCATACCATCTTCTGGGTTTCCCATGCATGTTTTGATGTAGGAAGATTCCCTTGTACCTGGAGATTTGAGAACCATGGGGTGGGTACCCCGCGGTATTACTTTAAAGTATCTGCATTTGCTCACCCAACCTCACCAATCCTCTCAGCCCCAAGAGTGTCCAGCCTTATGTCTCATCCAGCTGTGGGTCTAGATATGGTCAATCCAGGTTGCATCAGATACCCTGAACGGATTTTGTAAGAATTTCTCTCTCTTTCACTGTCTTTGCTTTGTGGGTTTTTTAAAGTAATGTATGTTTAGAATGGGGTTTGGCTGCTTTTCCCTGCTGCGTTTATGCCGCTTTACACCCTCTTGATTCACTTGCAGAGAGATATCGATACATAGGTTTTTGAGATTCATACTAGTCAGATATATTCTTGTGCGGTGACTAGGGGGTGTTGAGTCCAGTTCACTGAGCAGGGAGTAGGCCTTGTCTAGTACATATTTGGCTTATGGAGCGGTCTCTGAGCTAATTTCAAACCCTTGTTTCATGCATCACCCCACCTCACCTTTCCGGTTAAGTAGCCATAGTGTGTCTTCTAAAGGTGTGACTCTGTTCTATTTTGTAATTCAGTTCAAGTGTAGCATTTTGGCATTCCCTCTATAAGCGATATCTTAGGATAAGTGCCTTTTTCTGTGTGACTTATTTCACTTAGAATCATCGTACCTAAATCCACTCATCATGCTGCTAAGTAGCCTTATGACATTGATTTCATGGCTGAGTGATATTCCATTGTGCCAAGTACCACCATTTCTTTATCCATTTTTCTCTTTCCTGGGATATTGAAGGTGTACCGAAGCGGAGATTCTTGGAAACAGAGCAGCCGTAAACTTTAGGGTGCCTGTGTCTTGTTGATTTTTAGTTTTCCCAATTTATACGCCCATGAGTGGAAGTGCCCTATGTTCTCTACGCTGTGTTTATTACTTGTTTCAGGACACACCGTACTCTTCTCCAGAGTGCCTGTTGGCAATTTACATCCCGCCCATCAGCATAGCAAGGCTCCCATGTCTCCATGGCCTGTCCTGCTTTTCTGGTTTTTACACTTTGTTCAGCATGGCCCTTTTGACCGAGGGCAAGCGAGACTTCTTTGTAGCGCTGATTTGCCCTTCCGGCTTGCTTGCTTGGCCTAAAAGGGCGTATGCGTTTTTTCCTGGATATATTCAGGAAAAAACGCATACGCCCTTTTTGGCCAAGGGCATCATTGTCAACGTTTTGCCGCTTTTCATGTGCTTTAAAGGCGAGTCGAATCTACCTCCTGAAATCTGTTTCCTGCAAATCTGCCTTGCTTTCAAATCCTCTTCGTTGCCTTCCCTCAATATATTTGTGGACGAGAGTTCTCATTTATAACTCTGCACGTTTGTGAATTGCAGTGCCCCTGAGCTCCATTTGTCTCCTCGCTTTTTAGGGAGCTGACCGCAAAAGCGCAGGATTGCTTCAGACCCTATTTTAGTTCTGGGGGGCAGACTGAGCCTGTGGTTCATTCTTCTTCCTGATGGGAAAATGGAGTGACCTATGCCTGTCCCAACACCTAGGGCTCGTCTCTCGTTGGTTCTGCGTCTTCCCTTTCATCCTCAGGACAAATTGCAACCTGTACAATCAGGAGGTTAAAGGTGCTGATTCTCCAAGTAGAGAGATGGTTAGTCAAGCGGCTGGAATGGCGAACCGGAGCACAAGGAGAGGAGAAATGAGGTGCGTTTTAGAAACCTTTCCCGATCTCACGGCATACCATCTTCTGGGTTTCCCATGCATGTTTTGATGTAGGAAGATTCCCTTGTACCTGGAGATTTGAGACCCATGGGGTGGGTACCCCGCGGTATTACTTTAAAGTATCTGCATTTGCTCACACAACCTCACCAATCCTCTGAGCCCCAAGAGTGTCCAGCCTTATGTCTCATCCAGCTGTGGGTCTAGATATGGTCAATCCAGGTTGCATCATAGACCCTGAACGGATTTTGTAAGAATTTCTCTCTCTTTCACTGTCTTTGCTTTGTGGGGTTTTAAAGTAATGTATGTTTAGAATGGGGCTTGGCTGCTTTTCCCTGCTGTGTTGATACCGCTTTACACCCTCTTGATTCACTTGCAGAGAGATATCGATACATAGGTTTTCAGATTCTTACTCGTCAGATATATTCTTGTGTGGTGACTAGGGTGTGTTGAGTCCAGTTCACTGAGCAGGGAGTAGGCCTTGTCTATTACATATTTGGCTTATGGAGCGGTCTCTGAGCTAATTTCAAACCCTTGTTTTATGCATCACCCCACCTCAACTTTCCCGTTAAGCAGCCATAGTGTGTCTTCTAAAGGTGTGACTCTGTTCTCTTTTGTAATTCAGTTCAAGTGTAGCGATTTTGACATTCCCTCTATAAGCAATATCTTAGGTTAAGTGTCTTTTTCTGTGTGACTTATTTCACTTAGAATCATCGTACCTAAATCCACTCATCATGCTGCTAACTAGCCTTATGACATTGATTTCATGGCTGAGTGATATTCCATTGTGCCAAGTACCACCATTTCTTTATCCATTTTTCTCTTTCCTGGGATATTGAAGTTGTACCGAAGCGGAGGTTCTTGGAAACAGAGCAGCCGTAATCTTTAGGGTGCCTGTGTCTTGTTGATTTTTAGTTTTCCCAATTTATACGCCCATGAGTGGAAGTGCCCTATGCTCTCTACGCTGTGTTTATTACTTGTTTCAGGACACACCGTACTCTTCTCCAGAGTGCCTGTTGGCAATTTACATCCCGCCCATCAGCGTAGCAAGGCTCCCATGTCTCCATGGCCTGTCCTGCTTTTCTGGTTTTTACACTTTGTTCAGCATGGCCCTTTTGACCGAGGGCAAGCGAGACTTCTTTGTAGCGCTGATTTGCCCTTCCGGCTTGCTTGCTTGGCCTAAAAGGGCGTATGCGTTTTTTCCTGGATATATTCAGGAAAAAACGCATACGCCCTTTTTGGCCAAGGGCATCATTGTCAACGTTTTGCCGCTTTTCATGTGCTTTAAAGGCGAGTCGAATCTACCTCCTGAAATCTGTTTCCTGCAAATCTGCCTTGCTTTCAAATCCTCTTCGTTGCCTTCCCTCAATATATTTGTGGACGAGAGTTCTCATTTATAACTCTGCACGTTTGTGAATTGCAGTGCCCCTGAGCTCCATTTGTCTCCTCGCTTTTTAGGGAGCTGACCGCAAAAGCGCAGGATTGCTTCAGACCCTATTTTAGTTCTGGGGGGCAGACTGAGCCTGTGGTTCATTCTTCTTCCTGATGGGAAAATGGAGTGACCTATGCCTGTCCCAACACCTAGGGCTCGTCTCTCGTTGGTTCTGCGTCTTCCCTTTCATCCTCAGGACAAATTGCAACCTGTACAATCAGGAGGTTAAAGGTGCTGATTCTCCAAGTAGAGAGATGGTTAGTCAAGCGGCTGGAATGGCGAACCCGAGCACAAGGAGAGGAGAAATGAGGTGCGTTTTAGAAACCTTTCCCGATCTCACGGCATACCATCTTCTGGGTTTCCCATGCATGTTTTGATGTAGGAAGATTCCCTTGTACCTGGAGATTTGAGACCCATGGGGTGGGTACCCCGCGGTATTACTTTAAAGTATCTGCATTTGCTCACACAACCTCACCAATCCTCTGAGCCCCAAGAGTGTCCAGCCTTATGTCTCATCCAGCTGTGGGTCTAGATATGGTCAATCCAGGTTGCATCATAGACCCTGAACGGATTTTGTAAGAATTTCTCTCTCTTTCACTGTCTTTGCTTTGTGGGGTTTTAAAGTAATGTATGTTTAGAATGGGGCTTGGCTGCTTTTCCCTGCTGTGTTGATACCGCTTTACACCCTCTTGATTCACTTGCAGAGAGATATCGATACATAGGTTTTCAGATTCTTACTCGTCAGATATATTCTTGTGTGGTGACTAGGGTGTGTTGAGTCCAGTTCACTGAGCAGGGAGTAGGCCTTGTCTATTACATATTTGGCTTATGGAGCGGTCTCTGAGCTAATTTCAAACCCTTGTTTTATGCATCACCCCACCTCAACTTTCCCGTTAAGCAGCCATAGTGTGTCTTCTAAAGGTGTGACTCTGTTCTCTTTTGTAATTCAGTTCAAGTGTAGCGATTTTGACATTCCCTCTATAAGCAATATCTTAGGTTAAGTGTCTTTTTCTGTGTGACTTATTTCACTTAGAATCATCGTACCTAAATCCACTCATCATGCTGCTAACTAGCCTTATGACATTGATTTCATGGCTGAGTGATATTCCATTGTGCCAAGTACCACCATTTCTTTATCCATTTTTCTCTTTCCTGGGATATTGAAGTTGTACCGAAGCGGAGGTTCTTGGAAACAGAGCAGCCGTAATCTTTAGGGTGCCTGTGTCTTGTTGATTTTTAGTTTTCCCAATTTATACGCCCATGAGTGGAAGTGCCCTATGCTCTCTACGCTGTGTTTATTACTTGTTTCAGGACACACCGTACTCTTCTCCAGAGTGCCTGTTGGCAATTTACATCCCGCCCATCAGCGTAGCAAGGCTCCCATGTCTCCATGGCCTGTCCTGCTTTTCTGGTTTTTACACTTTGTTCAGCATGGCCCTTTTGACCGAGGGCAAGCGAGACTTCTTTGTAGCGCTGATTTGCCCTTCCGGCTTGCTTGGTTGGCCAAAAAGGGCGTATGCGTTTTTTCCTGAATATATTCAGGAAAAAACGCATACGCCCTTTTTGGCCAAGGGCATCATTGTCAACGTTTTGCCGCTTTTCATGTGCTTTAAAGGCGAGTCGAATCTACCTCCTGAAATCTGTTTCCTGCATATCTGCCTTGCTTTCAAATCCTCTTCGTTGCCTCCCCTCAATATATTTGTGGACGAGAGTTCTCATTTATAACTCTGAACGTTTGTGAATTGCAGTGCCCGTGAGCTCCATTTGTCTCCTCGCTTTTTTGGGAGCTGGCCGCAAAAGCGCAGGATTGCTTCAGGCCCTATTTTGGTTCTGGGGGGCAGGCTGAACCTGTGGTTCATTCTTCTTCCTGATGGGAAAATGGAGTGACCTGTGCCTGTCCCAAAACCTAGGGCCAGTCTCTCGTAGGTTCCCCGTCTTCCCGTTCATCCTCAGGACAAATTGCAACCTGGACGAAACAGGAGGTTAAAGGTGCTGATTCTCCAAGTAGGGAGATGGTTATTCAAGCGGCTGGAATGGCGAACCCGAGCACAAGGAGAGGAGAAATGAGGTGCGTTTTAGAAACCTTTCCTGATCTCACGGCATAGCATTTTCTGGGTTTCCCATGCATGTTTTGATGTAGGAAGATTCCCTTGTACCTGGAGATTTGAGACCCATGGGGTGGGTACCCTGCGGTATTACTTTAAAGTATCTGCATTTGCTCACCCAACCTCACCAATCCTCTCAGCCCCAAGAGTGTCCAGCCTTATGTCTCATCCAGCTGTGGGTCTAGATATGGTCAATCCAGGTTGCATCAGAGACCCTGAACGGATTTTGTAAGAATTTCTCTCTCTTTCACTGTCTTTGCTTTGTGGGTTTTTTAAAGTAATGTATGTTTAGAATGGGGTTTGGCAGCTTTTCCCTTCTGTGTTTATGCCGCTTTACACCCTCTTGATTCACTTGCAGAGAGATATCGATACATAGGTTTTCAGATTCATACTAGTCAGATATATTCTTGTGCGGTGACTAGGGGGTGTTGAGTCCAGTTCACTGAGCAGGGAGTAGGCCTTGTCTATTACATATTTGGCTTATGGAGCGGTGTCTGAGCTAATTTCAAACCCTTGTTTTATGCATCACCCCACCTCACCTTTCCGGTTAAGTAGCCATAGTGTGTCTTCTAAAGGTGTGCCTCTGTTCTGTTTTGTAATTCAGTTCAAGTGTAGTGATTTTGACATTCCCTCTATAAGCGATATCTTAGGATAAGTGCCTTTTTCTGTGTGACTTATTTCACTTAGAATCATCGTACCTAAATCCACTCATCATGCTGCTAACTAGCCTTATGACATTGATTTCATGGCTGAGTGATATTCCATTGTGCCAAGTACCACCATTTCTTTATCCATTTTTCTCTTTCCTGGGATATTGAAGGTGTACCGAAGCGGAGATTCTTGGAAACAGAGCAGCCGTAAACTTTAGGGTGCCTGTGTCTTGTTGATTTTTAGTTTTCCAATTTATACGCCCATGAGTGGAAGTGCCCTATGCTCTCTACGCTGTGTTTATTACTTGTTTCAGGACACACCGTACTCTTCTCCAGAGTGCCTGTTGGCAATTTACATCCCGCCCATCAGCGTAGCAAGGCTCCCATGTCTCCATGGCCTGTCCTGCTTTTCTGGTTTTTACAGTTTGTTCAGCATGGCCCTTCTGACCGAGGGCAAGCGAGACTTCTTTGTAGCGCTCATTTGCCCTTCCGGCTTGCTTGCTTGGCCTAAAAGGGCGTATGCGTTTTTTCCTGAATATATTCAGGAAAAAACGCATACGCCCTTTTTGGCCAAGGGCATCATTGTCAACGTTTTGCCGCTTTTCATGTGCTTTAAAGGCGAGTCGAATCTACCTCCTGAAATCTGTTTCCTGCAAATCTGCCTTGCTTTCAAATCCTCTTCGTTGCCTTCCCTCAATATATTTGTGGACGAGAGTTCTCATTTATAACTCTGCACGTTTGTGAATTGCAGTGCCCCTGAGCTCCATTTGTCTCCTCGCTTTTTTGGGAGCTGGCCGCAAAAGCGCAGGATTGCTTCAGGCCCTATTTTGGTTCTGGGGGGCAGGCTGAGCCTGTGGTTCATTCTTCTTCCTGATGGGAAAATGGAGTGACCTGTGCCTGTCCCAACACCTAGGGCTCGTCTCTCGTTGGTTCTGCGTCTTCCCGTTCATCCTCAGGACAAATTGCAACCTGTACAATCAGGAGGTTAAAGGTGCTCATTCTCCAAGTAGGGAGATGGTTAGTCAAGTGGCTGGAATGGCGATCCCGAGCACAAGGAGAGGAGAAATGAGGTGCGTTTTAGAAACCTTTCCCGATCTCACGGCATACCATCTTCTGGGTTTCCCATGCATGTTTTGATGTAGGAAGATGCCCTTGTACCTGGAGATTTGAGACCCATGGGGTGTGTTCCCAGCAGTGTTACTTTAAAGTATCTGCATTTCTCACCCAACCTCACCAATCCGCTCAGCCCCAAGAGTGTCCAGCCTTATGTCTCATCCAGCTGTGGGTCTAGATATGGTCAATCCAGGTTGCATCATAGACCCTGAACGGATTTTGTAAGAATTTCTCTCTCTTTCACTGTCTTTCTTTTGTGGGTTTTTTAAAGTAATGTATGTTTAGAATCGGGCTTGGCTGCTTTTCCCTGCTGTGTTGATGCCGCTTTACACCCTTTTGAATTCACTTGCAGAGAGATATCGATACATAGGTTCTCAGATTCTTACTACTCAGATATATTCTTGTGTGGTGACTAGGGTGTGTTGAGTCCAGTTCACTGAGCAGGGAGTAGGCCTTGTCTATTACATATTTGGCTTATGGAGCGGACTCTGAGCTAATTTCAAACCCTTGTTTTATGCATCACCCCACCTCACCTTTCCCGTTAAGCAGCCATAGTGTGTCTTCTAAAGGGGTGACTATGTTCTGTTTTGTAATTCAGTTCAAGTGTAGCGATTTTGACATTCCCCCTAAAAGCGATATCTTAGGATAAGTGTCTTTTTCTGTGTGACTTATTTCACTTAGAATCATCGTACCTAAATCCACTCATCATGCTGCTAACTAGCCTTATGACATTGATTTCATGGCTGAGTGATATTCCATTGTGCCAAGTACCACCATTTCTTTATCCATTTTTCTCTTTCCTGGGATATTGAAGGTGTACCGAAGCGGAGATTCTTGGAAACAGAGCAGCCGTAAACTTTAGGGTGCCTGTGTCTTGTTGATTTTTAGTTTTCCCAATTTATACGCCCATGAGTGGAAGTGCCCTATGCTCTCTACGCTGTGTTTATTACTTGTTTCAGGACACACCATACTCTTCTCCAGAGTGCCTGTTGGCAATTTACATCCCACCCATCAGCGTAGCAAGGCTCCCATGTCTCCATGGCCTGTCCTGCTTTTCTGGTTTTTACACTTTGTTCAGCATGGCCCTTTTGACCGAGGGCAAGCGAGACTTCTTTGTAGCGCTGATTTGCCCTTCCGGCTTGCTTGGTTGGCCAAAAAGGGCGTATGCGTTTTTTCCTGAATATATTCAGGAAAAAACGCATACGCCCTTTTTGGCCAAGGGCATCATTGTCAACGTTTTGCCGCTTTTCATGTGCTTTAAAGGCGAGTCGAATCTACCTCCTGAAATCTGTTTCCTGCAAATCTGCCTTGCTTTCAAATCCTCTTCGTTGCCTTCCCTCAATATATTTGTGGACGAGAGTTCTCATTTATAACTCTGCACGTTTGTGAATTGCAGTGCCCCTGAGCTCCATTTGTCTCCTCGCTTTTTTGGGAGCTGGCCGCAAAAGCGCAGGATTGCTTCAGGCCCTATTTTGGTTCTGGGGGGCAGGCTGAGCCTGTGGTTCATTCTTCCTCCTGATGGGAAAATGGAGGGACCTGTGCCTGTCCCAACACCTAGGGCTAGTCTCTCGTTGGTTCCCCGTCTTCCCGTTCATCCTCAGGACAATTTGCAACCTGGACGAAACAGGAGGTTAAAGGTGCTGATTCTCCAAGTAGGGAGATGGTGAGTCAAGCGGCTGGAATGGCGAACCCGAGCACAAGGAGAGGAGAAATGAGGTGCGTTTTAGAAACCTTTCCCGATCTCACGGCATACCATCTTCTGGGTTTCCCATGCATGTTTTGATGTAGGAAGATTCCCTTGTACCTGGAGATTTGAGAACCATGGGGTGGGTACCCCGCGGTATTACTTTAAAGTATCTGCATTTGCTCACCCAACCTCACCAATCCTCTCAGCCCCAAGAGTGTCCAGCCTTATGTCTCATCCAGCTGTGGGTCTAGATATGGTCAATCCAGGTTGCATCAGATACCCTGAACGGATTTTGTAAGAATTTCTCTCTCTTTCACTGTCTTTGCTTTGTGGGTTTTTTAAAGTAATGTATGTTTAGAATGGGGTTTGGCTGCTTTTCCCTGCTGCGTTTATGCCGCTTTACACCCTCTTGATTCACTTGCAGAGAGATATCGATACATAGGTTTTTGAGATTCATACTAGTCAGATATATTCTTGTGCGGTGACTAGGGGGTGTTGAGTCCAGTTCACTGAGCAGGGAGTAGGCCTTGTCTAGTACATATTTGGCTTATGGAGCGGTCTCTGAGCTAATTTCAAACCCTTGTTTCATGCATCACCCCACCTCACCTTTCCGTTTAAGTAGCCATAGTGTGTCTTCTAAAGGTGTGACTCTGTTCTATTTTGTAATTCAGTTCAAGTGTAGCATTTTGGCATTCCCTCTATAAGCGATATCTTAGGATAAGTGCCTTTTTCTGTGTGACTTATTTCACTTAGAATCATCGTACCTAAATCCACTCATCATGCTGCTAAGTAGCCTTATGACATTGATTTCATGGCTGAGTGATATTCCATTGTGCCAAGTACCACCATTTCTTTATCCATTTTTCTCTTTCCTGGGATATTGAAGGTGTACCGAAGCGGAGATTCTTGGAAACAGAGCAGCCGTAAACTTTAGGGTGCCTGTGTCTTGTTGATTTTTAGTTTTCCCAATTTATACGCCCATGAGTGGAAGTGCCCTATGTTCTCTACGCTGTGTTTATTACTTGTTTCAGGACACACCGTACTCTTCTCCAGAGTGCCTGTTGGCAATTTACATCCCGCCCATCAGCATAGCAAGGCTCCCATGTCTCCATGGCCTGTCCTGCTTTTCTGGTTTTTACACTTTGTTCAGCATGGCCCTTTTGACCGAGGGCAAGCGAGACTTCTTTGTAGCGCTGATTTGCCCTTCCGGCTTGCTTGCTTGGCCTAAAAGGGCGTATGCGTTTTTTCCTGGATATATTCAGGAAAAAACGCATACGCCCTTTTTGGCCAAGGGCATCATTGTCAACGTTTTGCCGCTTTTCATGTGCTTTAAAGGCGAGTCGAATCTACCTCCTGAAATCTGTTTCCTGCAAATCTGCCTTGCTTTCAAATCCTCTTCGTTGCCTTCCCTCAATATATTTGTGGACGAGAGTTCTCATTTATAACTCTGCACGTTTGTGAATTGCAGTGCCCCTGAGCTCCATTTGTCTCCTCGCTTTTTTGGGAGCTGGCCGCAAAAGCGCAGGATTGCTTCAGGCCCTATTTTGGTTCTGGGGGGCAGGCTGAGCCTGTGGTTCATTCTTCTTCCTGATGGGAAAATGGAGTGACCTACGCTTGTCCCAACACCTAGGGCTCGTCTCTCGTTGGTTCCGCGTCTTCCCGTTCATCCTCAGGACAAATTGCAACCTGTACAATCAGGAGGTTAAAGGTGCTGATTCTCCAAGTAGGGAGATTGTTAGTCAAGTGGCTGGAATGGCGAACCCGAGCACAAGGAGAGGAGAAATGAGGTGCGTTTTAGAAACCTTTCCCGATCTCATGGCATACCATCTTCTGGGTTTCCCATGCACGTTTTGATGTAGGAAGATGCCCTTGTACCTGGAGATTTGAGACCCATGGGGTATGTTCCCAGCAGTGTTACTTTAAAGCATCTGCATTTCTCACCCAACCTCACCAATCCGCTCAGCCCCAAGAGTGTCCAGCCTTATGTCTCATCCAGCTGTGGGTCTAGATATGGTCAATCCAGGTTGCATCATAGACCCTGAACGGATTTTGTAAGAATTTCTGTCTCTTTCACTGTCTTTCTTTTGTGGGTTTTTTAAAGTAATGTATGTTTAGAATCGGGCTTGGCTGCTTTTCCCTGCTGTGTTGATGCCGCTTTACACCCTTTTGATTCACTTGCAGAGAGATATCGATACATAGGTTTTCAGATTCTTACTACTCAGATATATTCTTGTGTGGTGACTAGGGTGTGTTGAGTCCAGTTCACTGAGCAGGGAGTAGGCCTTGTCTAGTACATATTTGGCTTATGGAGCGGTCTCTGAGCTAATTTCAAACCCTTGTTTTATGCATCACCCCACCTCACCTTTCCCGTTAAGCAGCCATAGTGTGTCTTCTAAAGGTGTGACTATGTTCTGTTTTGTAATTCAGTTCAAGTGTAGCGATTTTGACATTCCCCCTAAAAGCGATATCTTAGGATAAGTGTCTTTTTCTGTGTGACTTATTTCACTTAGAATCATCGTACCTAAATCCACTCATCATGCTGCTAAGTAGCCTTATGACATTGATTTCATGGCTGAGTGATATTCCATTGTGCCAAGTACCACCATTTCTTTATCCATTTTTCTCTTTCCTGGGATATTGAAGGTGTACCGAAGCGGAGATTCTTGGAAACAGAGCAGCCGTAAACTTTAGGGTGCCTGTGTCTTGTTGATTTTTAGTTTTCCCAATTTATACGCCCATGAGTGGAAGTGCCCTATGCTCTCTACGCTGTGTTTCTTACTTGTTTCAGGACACACCGTACTCTTCTCCAGAGTGCCTGTTGGCAATTTACATCCCGCCCATCAGCGTAGCAAGGCTCCCATGTCTCCATGGCCTGTCCTGCTTTTCTGGTTTTTACACTTTGTTCAGCATGGCCCTTTTGACCGAGGGCAAGCGAGACTTCTTTGTAGCGCTGATTTGCCCTTCCGGCTTGCTTGGTTGGCCAAAAAGGGCGTATGCGTTTTTTCCTGAATATATTCAGGAAAAAACGCATACGCCCTTTTTGGGCAAGGGCATCATTGTCAACGTTTTGCCGCTTTTCATGTGCTTTAAAGGCGAGTCGAATCTACCTCCTGAAATCTGTTTCCTGCAAATCTGCCTTGCTTTCAAATCCTCTTCGTTGCCTTCCCTCAATATATTTGTGGACGAGAGTTCTCATTTATAACTCTGCACGTTTGTGAATTGCAGTGCCCCTGAGCTCCATTTGTCTCCTCGCTTTTTTGGGAGCTGGCCGCAAAAGCGCAGGATTGCTTCAGGCCCTATTTTGGTTCTGGGGGGCAGGCTGAGCCTGTGGTTCATTCTTCTTCCTGATGGGAAAATGGAGTGACCTATGCCTGTCCCAACACCTAGGGCTCGTCTCTCGTTGGTTCCGCGTCTTCCCGTTCATCCTCAGGACAAATTGCAACCTGTACAATCAGGAGGTTAAAGGTGCTGATTCTCCAAGTAGGGAGATGGTTAGTCAAGTGGCTGGAATGACGAACCCGAGCACAAGGAGAGGAGAAATGAGGTGCGTTTTAGAAACCTTTCCCGATCTCATGGCATACCATCTTCTGGGTTTCCCATGCATGTTTTGATGTAGGAAGATGCCCTTGTACCGGGAGATTTGAGACCCATGGGGTGTGTTCCCAGCAGTGTTACTTTAAAGTATCTGCATTTCTCACCCAACCTCACCAATCCTCTGAGCCCCAAGAGTGTCCAGCCTTATGTCTCATCCAGCTGTGGGTCTAGATATGGTCAATCCAGGTTGCATCATAGACCCTGAACGGATTTTGTAAGAATTTCTCTCTCTTTCACTGTCTTTCTTTTGTGGGTTTTTTAAAGTAATGTATGTTTAGAATCGGGCTTGGCTGCTTTTCCCTGCTGTGTTGATGCCGCTTTACACCCTTTTGAATTCACTTGCAGAGAGATATCGATACATAGGTTCTCAGATTCTTACTACTCAGATATATTCTTGTGTGGTGACTAGGGTGTGTTGAGTCCAGTTCACTGAGCAGGGAGTAGGCCTTGTCTATTACATATTTGGCTTATGGAGCGGACTCTGAGCTAATTTCAAACCCTTGTTTTATGCATCACCCCACCTCACCTTTCCCGTTAAGCAGCCATAGTGTGTCTTCTAAAGGGGTGACTATGTTCTGTTTTGTAATTCAGTTCAAGTGTAGCGATTTTGACATTCCCCCTAAAAGCGATATCTTAGGATAAGTGTCTTTTTCTGTGTGACTTATTTCACTTAGAATCATCGTACCTAAATCCACTCATCATGCTGCTAACTAGCCTTATGACATTGATTTCATGGCTGAGTGATATTCCATTGTGCCAAGTACCACCATTTCTTTATCCATTTTTCTCTTTCCTGGGATATTGAAGGTGTACCGAAGCGGAGATTCTTGGAAACAGAGCAGCCGTAAACTTTAGGGTGCCTGTGTCTTGTTGATTTTTAGTTTTCCCAATTTATACGCCCATGAGTGGAAGTGCCCTATGCTCTCTACGCTGTGTTTATTACTTGTTTCAGGACACACCATACTCTTCTCCAGAGTGCCTGTTGGCAATTTACATCCCACCCATCAGCGTAGCAAGGCTCCCATGTCTCCATGGCCTGTCCTGCTTTTCTGGTTTTTACACTTTGTTCAGCATGGCCCTTTTGACCGAGGGCAAGCGAGACTTCTTTGTAGCGCTGATTTGCCCTTCCGGCTTGCTTGGTTGGCCAAAAAGGGCGTATGCGTTTTTTCCTGAATATATTCAGGAAAAAACGCATACGCCCTTTTTGGCCAAGGGCATCATTGTCAACGTTTTGCCGCTTTTCATGTGCTTTAAAGGCGAGTCGAATCTACCTCCTGAAATCTGTTTCCTGCAAATCTGCCTTGCTTTCAAATCCTCTTCGTTGCCTTCCCTCAATATATTTGTGGACGAGAGTTCTCATTTATAACTCTGCACGTTTGTGAATTGCAGTGCCCCTGAGCTCCATTTGTCTCCTCGCTTTTTTGGGAGCTGGCCGCAAAAGCGCAGGATTGCTTCAGGCCCTATTTTGGTTCTGGGGGGCAGGCTGAGCCTGTGGTTCATTCTTCTTCCTGATGGGAAAATGGAGGGACCTGTGCCTGTCCCAACACCTAGGGCTAGTCTCTCGTTGGTTCCCCGTCTTCCCGTTCATCCTCAGGACAATTTGCAACCTGGACGAAACAGGAGGTTAAAGGTGCTGATTCTCCAAGTAGGGAGATGGTGAGTCAAGCGGCTGGAATGGCGAACCCGAGCACAAGGAGAGGAGAAATGAGGTGCGTTTTAGAAACCTTTCCCGATCTCACGGCATACCATCTTCTGGGTTTCCCATGCATGTTTTGATGTAGGAAGATTCCCTTGTACCTGGAGATTTGAGAACCATGGGGTGGGTACCCCGCGGTATTACTTTAAAGTATCTGCATTTGCTCACCCAACCTCACCAATCCTCTCAGCCCCAAGAGTGTCCAGCCTTATGTCTCATCCAGCTGTGGGTCTAGATATGGTCAATCCAGGTTGCATCAGATACCCTGAACGGATTTTGTAAGAATTTCTCTCTCTTTCACTGTCTTTGCTTTGTGGGTTTTTTAAAGTAATGTATGTTTAGAATGGGGTTTGGCTGCTTTTCCCTGCTGCGTTTATGCCGCTTTACACCCTCTTGATTCACTTGCAGAGAGATATCGATACATAGGTTTTTGAGATTCATACTAGTCAGATATATTCTTGTGCGGTGACTAGGGGGTGTTGAGTCCAGTTCACTGAGCAGGGAGTAGGCCTTGTCTAGTACATATTTGGCTTATGGAGCGGTCTCTGAGCTAATTTCAAACCCTTGTTTCATGCATCACCCCACCTCACCTTTCCGGTTAAGTAGCCATAGTGTGTCTTCTAAAGGTGTGACTCTGTTCTATTTTGTAATTCAGTTCAAGTGTAGCATTTTGGCATTCCCTCTATAAGCGATATCTTAGGATAAGTGCCTTTTTCTGTGTGACTTATTTCACTTAGAATCATCGTACCTAAATCCACTCATCATGCTGCTAAGTAGCCTTATGACATTGATTTCATGGCTGAGTGATATTCCATTGTGCCAAGTACCACCATTTCTTTATCCATTTTTCTCTTTCCTGGGATATTGAAGGTGTACCGAAGCGGAGATTCTTGGAAACAGAGCAGCCGTAAACTTTAGGGTGCCTGTGTCTTGTTGATTTTTAGTTTTCCCAATTTATACGCCCATGAGTGGAAGTGCCCTATGTTCTCTACGCTGTGTTTATTACTTGTTTCAGGACACACCGTACTCTTCTCCAGAGTGCCTGTTGGCAATTTACATCCCGCCCATCAGCATAGCAAGGCTCCCATGTCTCCATGGCCTGTCCTGCTTTTCTGGTTTTTACACTTTGTTCAGCATGGCCCTTTTGACCGAGGGCAAGCGAGACTTCTTTGTAGCGCTGATTTGCCCTTCCGGCTTGCTTGCTTGGCCTAAAAGGGCGTATGCGTTTTTTCCTGGATATATTCAGGAAAAAACGCATACGCCCTTTTTGGCCAAGGGCATCATTGTCAACGTTTTGCCGCTTTTCATGTGCTTTAAAGGCGAGTCGAATCTACCTCCTGAAATCTGTTTCCTGCAAATCTGCCTTGCTTTCAAATCCTCTTCGTTGCCTTCCCTCAATATATTTGTGGACGAGAGTTCTCATTTATAACTCTGCACGTTTGTGAATTGCAGTGCCCCTGAGCTCCATTTGTCTCCTCGCTTTTTTGGGAGCTGGCCGCAAAAGCGCAGGATTGCTTCAGGCCCTATTTTGGTTCTGGGGGGCAGGCTGAGCCTGTGGTTCATTCTTCTTCCTGATGGGAAAATGGAGTGACCTACGCTTGTCCCAACACCTAGGGCTCGTCTCTCGTTGGTTCCGCGTCTTCCCGTTCATCCTCAGGACAAATTGCAACCTGTACAATCAGGAGGTTTAAGGTGCTGATTCTCCAAGTAGGGAGATTGTTAGTCAAGTGGCTGGAATGGCGAACCCGAGCACAAGGAGAGGAGAAATGAGGTGCGTTTTAGAAACCTTTCCCGATCTCATGGCATACCATCTTCTGGGTTTCCCATGCACGTTTTGATGTAGGAAGATGCCCTTGTACCTGGAGATTTGAGACCCATGGGGTATGTTCCCAGCAGTGTTACTTTAAAGCATCTGCATTTCTCACCCAACCTCACCAATCCGCTCAGCCCCAAGAGTGTCCAGCCTTATGTCTCATCCAGCTGTGGGTCTAGATATGGTCAATCCAGGTTGCATCATAGACCCTGAACGGATTTTGTAAGAATTTCTGTCTCTTTCACTGTCTTTCTTTTGTGGGTTTTTTAAAGTAATGTATGTTTAGAATCGGGCTTGGCTGCTTTTCCCTGCTGTGTTGATGCCGCTTTACACCCTTTTGATTCACTTGCAGAGAGATATCGATACATAGGTTTTCAGATTCTTACTACTCAGATATATTCTTGTGTGGTGACTAGGGTGTGTTGAGTCCAGTTCACTGAGCAGGGAGTAGGCCTTGTCTAGTACATATTTGGCTTATGGAGCGGTCTCTGAGCTAATTTCAAACCCTTGTTTTATGCATCACCCCACCTCACCTTTCCCGTTAAGCAGCCATAGTGTGTCTTCTAAAGGTGTGACTATGTTCTGTTTTGTAATTCAGTTCAAGTGTAGCGATTTTGACATTCCCCCTAAAAGCGATATCTTAGGATAAGTGTCTTTTTCTGTGTGACTTATTTCACTTAGAATCATCGTACCTAAATCCACTCATCATGCTGCTAAGTAGCCTTATGACATTGATTTCATGGCTGAGTGATATTCCATTGTGCCAAGTACCACCATTTCTTTATCCATTTTTCTCTTTCCTGGGATATTGAAGGTGTACCGAAGCGGAGATTCTTGGAAACAGAGCAGCCGTAAACTTTAGGGTGCCTGTGTCTTGTTGATTTTTAGTTTTCCCAATTTATACGCCCATGAGTGGAAGTGCCCTATGCTCTCTACGCTGTGTTTCTTACTTGTTTCAGGACACACCGTACTCTTCTCCAGAGTGCCTGTTGGCAATTTACATCCCGCCCATCAGCGTAGCAAGGCTCCCATGTCTCCATGGCCTGTCCTGCTTTTCTGGTTTTTACACTTTGTTCAGCATGGCCCTTTTGACCGAGGGCAAGCGAGACTTCTTTGTAGCGCTGATTTGCCCTTCCGGCTTGCTTGGTTGGCCAAAAAGGGCGTATGCGTTTTTTCCTGAATATATTCAGGAAAAAACGCATACGCCCTTTTTGGGCAAGGGCATCATTGTCAACGTTTTGCCGCTTTTCATGTGCTTTAAAGGCGAGTCGAATCTACCTCCTGAAATCTGTTTCCTGCAAATCTGCCTTGCTTTCAAATCCTCTTCGTTGCCTTCCCTCAATATATTTGTGGACGAGAGTTCTCATTTATAACTCTGCACGTTTGTGAATTGCAGTGCCCCTGAGCTCCATTTGTCTCCTCGCTTTTTTGGGAGCTGGCCGCAAAAGCGCAGGATTGCTTCAGGCCCTATTTTGGTTCTGGGGGGCAGGCTGAGCCTGTGGTTCATTCTTCTTCCTGATGGGAAAATGGAGTGACCTATGCCTGTCCCAACACCTAGGGCTCGTCTCTCGTTGGTTCCGCGTCTTCCCGTTCATCCTCAGGACAAATTGCAACCTGTACAATCAGGAGGTTAAAGGTGCTGATTCTCCAAGTAGGGAGATGGTTAGTCAAGTGGCTGGAATGACGAACCCGAGCACAAGGAGAGGAGAAATGAGGTGCGTTTTAGAAACCTTTCCCGATCTCATGGCATACCATCTTCTGGGTTTCCCATGCATGTTTTGATGTAGGAAGATGCCCTTGTACCGGGAGATTTGAGACCCATGGGGTGTGTTCCCAGCAGTGTTACTTTAAAGTATCTGCATTTCTCACCCAACCTCACCAATCCTCTGAGCCCCAAGAGTGTCCAGCCTTATGTCTCATCCAGCTGTGGGTCTAGATATGGTCAATCCAGGTTGCATCATAGACCCTGAACGGATTTTGTAAGAATTTCTCTCTCTTTCACTGTCTTTCTTTTGTGGGTTTTTTAAAGTAATGTATGTTTAGAATCGGGCTTGGCTGCTTTTCCCTGCTGTGTTGATGCCGCTTTACACCCTTTTGATTCACTTGCAGAGAGATATCGATACATAGGTTTTCAGATTCTTACTACTCAGATATATTCTTGTGTGGTGACTAGGGTGTGTTGAGTCCAGTTCACTGAGCAGGGAGTAGGCCTTGTCTAGTACATATTTGGCTTATGGAGCGGTCTCTGAGCTAATTTCAAACCCTAGTTTTATGCATCACCCCACCTCACCTTTCCCGTTAAGCAGCCATAGTGTGTCTTCTAAAGGTGTGAATATGTTCTGTTCTGTAATTCAGTTCAAGTGTAGCGATTTTGACATTCCCCCTAAAAGCGATATCTTAGGATAAGTGTCTTTTTCTGTGTGACTTATTTCACTTAGAATCATCGTACCTAAATCCACTCATCATGCTGCTAACTAGCCTTATGACATTGATTTCATGGCTGAGTGATATTCCATTGTGCCAAGTACCACCATTTCTTTATCCATTTTTCTCTTTCCTGGGATATTGAAGGTGTACCGAAGCGGAGATTCTTGGAAAGAGAGCAGCCGTAAACTTTAGGGTGCCTGTGTCTTGTTGATTTTTAGTTTTCCCAATTTATACGCCCATGAGTGGAAGTGCCCTATGCTCTCTACGCTGTGTTTATTACTTGTTTCAGGACACACCGTACTCTTCTCCAGAGTGCCTGTTGGCAATTTACATCCCGCCCATCAGCGTAGCAAGGCTCCCATCTCTCCATGGCCTGTCCTGCTTTTCTGGTTTTTACACTTTGTTCAGCATGGCCCTTTTGACCGAGGGCAAGCGAGACTTCTTTGTAGCGCTGATTTGCCCTTCCGGCTTGCTTGGTTGGCCAAAAAGGGCGTATGCGTTTTTTCCTGAATATATTCAGGAAAAAACGCATACGCCCTTTTTGGCCAAGGGCATCATTGTCAACGTTTTGCCGCTTTTCATGTGCTTTAAAGGCGAGTCGAATCTACCTCCTGAAATCTGTTTCCTGCAAATCTGCCTTGCTTTCAAATCCTCTTCGTTGCCTTCCCTCAATATATTTGTGGACGAGAGTTCTCATTTATAACTCTGCACGTTTGTGAATTGCAGTGCCCCTGAGCTCCATTTGTCTCCTCGCTTTTTTGGGAGCTGGCCGCAAAAGCGCAGGATTGCTTCAGGCCCTATTTTGGTTCTGGGGGGCAGGCTGAGCCTGTGGTTCATTCTTCTTCCTGATGGGAAAATGGAGTGACCTATGCCTGTCCCAACACCTAGGGCTCGTCTCTCGTTGGTTCCGCGTCTTCCCGTTCATCCTCAGGACAAATTGCAACCTGTACAATCAGGAGGTTAAAGGTGCTGATTCTCCAAGTAGGGAGATGGTTAGTCAAGTGGCTGGAATGGCGAACCCGAGCACAAGGAGAGGAGAAATGAGGTGCGTTTTAGAAACCTTTCCCGATCTCATGGCATACCATCTTCTGGGTTTCCCATGCATGTTTTGATGTAGGAAGATGCCCTTGTACCTGGAGATTTGAGACCCATGGGGTGTGTTCCCAGCAGTGTTACTTTAAAGTATCTGCATTTCTCACCCAACCTCACCAATCCGCTCAGCCCCAAGAGTGTCCAGCCTTATGTCTCATCCAGCTGTGGGTCTAGATATGGTCAATCCAGGTTGCATCATAGACCCTGAACGGATTTTGTAAGAATTTCTCTCTCTTTCACTGTCTTTCTTTTGTGGGTTTTTTAAAGTAATGTATGTTTAGAATCGGGCTTGGCTGCTTTTACCTGCTGTGTTGATGCCGCTTTACACCCTTTTGATTCACTTGCAGAGAGATATCGATACATAGGTTTTCAGATTCTTACTACTCAGATATATTCTTGTGTGGTGACTAGGGTGTGTTGAGTCCAGTTCACTGAGCAGGGAGTAGGCCTTGTCTAGTACATATTTGGCTTATGGAGCGGTCTCTGAGCTAATTTCAAACCCTTGTTTTATGCATCACCCCACCTCACCTTTCCCGTTAAGCAGCCATAGTGTGTCTTCTAAAGGTGTGACTATGTTCTGTTTTGTAATTCAGTTCAAGTGTAGCGATTTTGACATTCCCCCTAAAAGCGATATCTTAGGATAAGTGTCTTTTTCTGTGTGACTTATTTCACTTAGAATCATCGTACCTAAATCCACTCATCATGCTGCTAACTAGCCTTATGACATTGATTTCATGGCTGAGTGATATTCCATTGTGCCAAGTACCACCATTTCTTTATCCATTTTTCTCTTTCCTGGGATATTGAAGGTGTACCGAAGCGGAGATTCTTGGAAAGAGAGCAGCCGTAAAATTTAGGGTGCCTGTGTCTTGTTGATTTTTAGTTTTCCCAATTTATACGCCCATGAGTGGAAGTGCCCTATGCTCTCTACACTGTGTTTATTACTTGTTTCAGGACACACCGTACTCTTCTCCAGAGTGCCTGTTGGCAATTTACATCCCGCCCATCAGCGTAGCAAGGCTCCCATGTCTCCATGGCCTGTCCTGCTTTTCTGGTGTTTACACTTTGTTCAGCATGGCCCTTTTGACCGAGGGCAAGCGAGACTTCTTTGTAGCGCTGATTTGCCCTTCCGGCTTGCTTGGTTGGCCAAAAAGGGCGTATGCGTTTTTTCCTGAATATATTCAGGAAAAAACGCATACGCCCTTTTTGGCCAAGGGCATCATTGTCAACGTTTTGCCGCTTTTCATGTGCTTTAAAGGCGAGTCGAATCTACCTCCTGAAATCTGTTTCCTGCAAATCTGCCTTGCTTTCAAATCCTCTTCGTTGCCTTCCCTCAATATATTTGTGGACGAGAGTTCTCATTTATAACTCTGCACGTTTGTGAATTGCAGTGCCCCTGAGCTCCATTTGTCTCCTCGCTTTTTTGGGAGCTGGCCGCAAAAGCGCAGGATTGCTTCAGGCCCTATTTTGGTTCTGGGGGGCAGGCTGAGCCTGTGGTTCATTCTTCTTCCTGATGGGAAAATGGAGTGACCTACGCCTGTCCCAACACCTAGGGCTCGTCTCTCGTTGGTTCCGCGTCTTCCCGTTCATCCTCAGGAAAAATTGCAACCTGTACAATCAGGAGGTTAAAGGTGCTGATTCTCCAAGTAGGGAGATGGTTAGTCAAGTGGCTGGAATGGCGAACCCGAGCACAAGGAGAGGAGAAAGAGGTGCGTTTTAGAACCCTTTCCCGATCTCACGGCATACCATCTTCTGGGTTTCCCTTGCATGTTTTGATGTAGGAAGATGCCCTTGTACCTGGAGATTTGAGACCCATGGGGTGTGTTCCCAGCAGTGTTACTTTAAAGTATCTGCGTTTGCTCACCCAACCTCACCAATCCTCTTAGCCCCAAGAGTGTCCAGCCTTATGTCTCATCCAGCTGTGGGTCTAGATATGGTCAATCCAGGTTGCATCAGAGACCCTGAACGGATTTTGTAAGAATTTCTCTCTCTTTCACTGTCTTTGTTTTGTGGGTTTTTTAAAGTAATTTATGTTTAGAATGGGGCTTGGCTGCTTTTCCCTGCTGTGTTTATTCCGCTTTACACACTCTTGATTCACTTGCAGAGAGATATCGATACAAAGGTTTTTGAGATTCATACTAGTCAGATATATTCTTGTGCGGTGACTAGGGGGTGTTGAGTCCAGTTCACTGAGCAGGGAGTAGGCCTTGTCTAGTACATATTTGGCTTATGGAGCGGTGTCTTAGCTAATTTCAAACCCTTGTTTTATGCATCACCCCACCTCACCTTTCCCGTTAAGCAGCCATAGTGTGTCTTCTAAAGGTGTGACTCTGTTCTGTTTTGTAATTCAGTTCAAGTGTAGCGATTTTGACATTCCCCCTAAAAGCGATATCTTAGGATAAGTGTCTTTTTCTGTGTGACTTATTTTACTTAGAATCATCGTACTTAAATCCACTCATCATGCTGCTAACTAGCCTTATGACATTGATTTCATGGCTGAGTGATATTCCATTGTGCCAAGTACCACCATTTCTTTATGCATTTTTCTCTTTCCTGGGATATTGAAGGTGTACCGAAGCGGAGATTCTTGGAAAGAGAGCAGCCGTAAACTTTAGGGTGCCTGTGTCTTGTTGATTTTTAGTTTTCCCAATTTATACGCCCATGAGTGGAAGTGCCCTATGCTCTCTACGCTGTGTTTATTACTTGTTTCAGGACACACCGTACTCTTCTCCAGAGTGCCTGTTGGCAATTTACATCCCGCCCATCAGCGTAGCAAGGCTCCCATGTCTCCATGGCCTGTCCTGCTTTTCTGGTTTTTACACTTTTTTCAGCATGGCCCTTTTGACCGAGGGCAAGCGAGACTTCTTTGTAGCGCTGATTTGCCCTTCCGGCTTGCTTGGTTGGCCAAAAAGGGCGTATGCGTTTTTTCCTGAATATATTCAGGAAAAAACGCATACGCCCTTTTTGGCCAAGGGCATCATTGTCAACGTTTTGCCGCTTTTCATGTGCTTTAAAGGCGAGTCGAATCTACCTCCTGAAATCTGTTTCCTGCAAATCTGCCTTGCTTTCAAATCCTCTTCGTTGCCTTCCCTCAATATATTTGTGGACGAGAGTTCTCATTTATAACTCTGCACGTTTGTGAATTGCAGTGCCCCTGAGCTCCATTTGTCTCCTCGCTTTTTTGGGAGCTGGCCGCAAAAGCGCAGGATTGCTTCAGGCCCTATTTTGGTTCTGGGGGGCAGGCTGAGCCTGTGGTTCATTCTTCTTCCTAATGGGAAAATGGAGTGACCTGTGCCTGTCCCAACACCTAGGGCTAGTCTCTCGTTGGTTCCCCGTCTTCCCGTTCATCCTCAGGACAAATTGCAACCTGGACGAAACAGGAGGTTAAAGGTGCTGATTCTCCAAGTAGGGAGATGGTTAGTCAAGCGGCTAGAATGGCGAACCCGAGCACAAGGAGAGGAGAAATGAGGTGCGTTTTAGAAACCTTTCCCGATCTCACGGCATACCATCTTCTGGGTTTCCCATGCATGTTTTGATGTAGGAAGATTCCCTTGTACCTGGAGATTTGAGACCCATGTGGTGGGTACCCCGCGGTATTACTTTAAAGTATCTGCATTTGCTCACCCAACCTCACCAATCCTCTCAGCCCCAAGAGTGTCCAGCCTTATGTCTCATCCAGCTGTGGGTCTAGATATGGTCAATCCAGGTTGCATCAGATACCCTGAACGGATTTTGTAAGAATTTCTCTCTCTTTCACTGTCTTTGCTTTGTGGGTTTTTTAAAGTAATGTATGTTTAGAATGGGGTTTGGCTGCTTTTCCCTGCTGTGTTTATGCCGCTTTACACCCTCTTGATTCACTTGCAGAGAGATATCGATACATAGGTTTTTGAGATTCATACTAGTCAGATATATTCTTGTGCGGTGACTAGGGGGTGTTGAGTCCAGTTCACTGAGCAGGGAGTAGGCCTTGTCTAGTACATATTTGGCTTATGGAGCGGTGTCTGAGCTAATTTCAAACCCTTGTTTTATGCATCACCCCACCTCACCTTTCCGGTTAAGTAGCCATAGTGTGTCTTCTAAAGGTGTGCCTCTGTTCTGTTTTGTAATTCAGTTCAAGTGTAGCGATTTTGGCATTCCCTCTATAAGCGATATCTTAGGATAAGTGCCTTTTTCTGTGTGACTTATTTCACTTAGAATCATCGTACCTAAATCCACTCATCATGCTGCCAAGTAGCCTTATGACATTGATTTCATGGCTGAGTGATATTCCATTGTGCCAAGTACCACCATTTCTTTATCCATTTTTCTCTTTCCTGGGATATTGAAGTTGTACCGAAGCGGAGATTCTTGGAAAGAGAGCAGCCGTAAACTTTAGGGTGCCTGTGTCTTGTTGATTTTTAGTTTTCCCAATTTATACGCCCATGAGTGGAAGTGCCCTATGCTCTCTATGCTGTGTTTATTACTTGTTTCAGGACACACCGTACTCTTCTCCAGAGTGCCTGTTGGCAATTTACATCCCGCCCATCAGCGTAGCAAGGCTCCCATGTCTCCATGGCCTGTCCTGCTTTTCTGGTTTTTACACTTTGTTCAGCATGGCCCTTTTGACCGAGGGCAAGCGAGACTTCTTTGTAGCGCTGATTTGCCCTTCCGGCTTGCTTGGTTGGCCAAAAAGGGCGTATGCGTTTTTTCCTGAATATATTCAGGAAAAAACGCATACGCCCTTTTTGGCCAAGGGCATCATTGTCAACGTTTTGCCGCTTTTCATGTGCTTTAAAGGCGAGTCGAATCTACCTCCTGAAATCTGTTTCCTGCAAATCTGCCTTGCTTTCAAATCCTCTTCGTTGCCTTCCCTCAATATATTTGTGGACGAGAGTTCTCATTTATAACTCTGCACGTTTGTGAATTGCAGTGCCCCTGAGCTCCATTTGTCTCCTCGCTTTTTTGGGAGCTGGCCGCAAAAGCGCAGGATTGCTTCAGGCCCTATTTTGGTTCTGGGGGGCAGGCTGAGCCTGTGGTTCATTCTTCTTCCTGATGGGAAAATGGAGTGACCTATGCCTGTCCCAACACCTAGGGCTCGTCTCTCGTTGGTTCCGCGTCTTCCCGTTCATCCTCAGGACAAATTGCAACCTGTACAATCAGGAGGTTAAAGGTGCTGATTCTCCAAGTAGGGAGATGGTTAGTCAAGTGGCTGGAATGGCGAACCCGAGCACAAGGAGAGGAGAAATGAGGTGCGTTTTAGAAACCTTTCCCGATCTCATGGCATACCATCTTCTGGGTTTCCCATGCATGATTTTGATGTAGGAAGATGCCCTTGTACCGGGAGATTTGAGACCCATGGGGTGTGTTCCCAGCAGTGTTACTTTAAAGTATCTGCATTTCTCACCCAACCTCACCAATCCTCTGAGCCCCAAGAGTGTCCAGCCTTATGTCTCATCCAGCTGTGGGTCTAGATATGGTCAATCCAGGTTGCATCATAGACCCTGAACGGATTTTGTAAGAATTTCTCTCTCTTTCACTGTCTTTCTTTTGTGGGTTTTTTAAAGTAATGTATGTTTAGAATCGGGCTTGGCTGCTTTTCCCTGCTGTGTTGATGCCGCTTTACACCCTTTTGATTCACTTGCAGAGAGATATCGATACATAGGTTTTCAGATTCTTACTAGTCAGATATATTCTTGTGTGGTGACTAGGGTGTGTTGAGTCCAGTTCACTGAGCAGGGAGTAGGCCTTGTCTAGTACATATTTGGCTTATGGAGCGGTCTCTGAGCTAATTTCAAACCCTTGTTTTATGCATCACCCCACCTCACCTTTCCCGTTAAGCAGCCATAGTGTGTCTTCTAAAGGTGTGACTATGTTCTGTTTTGTAATTCAGTTCAAGTGTAGCGATTTTGACATTCCCCCTAAAAGCGATATCTTAGGATAAGTGTCTTTTTCTGTGTGACTTATTTCACTTAGAATCATCGTACCTAAATCCACTCATCATGCTGCTAACTAGCCTTATGACATTGATTTCATGGCTGAGTGATATTCCATTGTGCCAAGTACCACCATTTCTTTATCCATTTTTCTCTTTCCTGGTATATTGAAGGTGTACCGAAGCGGAGATTCTTGGAAACAGAGCAGCCGTAAACTTTAGGGTGCCTGTGTCTTGTTGATTTTTAGTTTTCCCAATTTATACGCCCATGAGTGGAAGTGCCCTATGCTCTCTACGCTGTGTTTATTACTTGTTTCAGGACACACCGTACTCTTCTCCAGAGTGCCTGTTGGCAATTTACATCCCGCCCATCAGCGTAGCAAGGCTCCCATGTCTCCATGGCCTGTCCTGCTTTTCTGGTTTTTACACTTTGTTCAGCATGGCCCTTTTGACCGAGGGCAAGCGAGACTTCTTTGTAGCGCTGATTTGCCCTTCCGGCTTGCTTGGTTGGCCAAAAAGGGCGTATGCGTTTTTTCCTGAATGTATTCAGGAAAAAACGCATACGCCCTTTTTGGCCAAGGGCATCATTGTCAACGTTTTGCCGCTTTTCATGTGCTTTAAAGGCGAGTCGAATCTACCTCCTGAAATCTGTTTCCTGCAAATCTGCCTTGCTTTCAAATCCTCTTCGTTGCCTTCCCTCAATATATTTGTGGACGAGAGTTCTCATTTATAACTCTGCACGTTTGTGAATTGCAGTGCCCCTGAGCTCCATTTGTCTCCTCGCTTTTTTGGGAGCTGGCCGCAAAAGCGCAGGATTGCTTCAGGCCCTATTTTGGTTCTGGGGGGCAGGCTGAGCCTGTGGTTCATTCTTCTTCCTGATGGGAAAAAGGAGTGACCTGTGCCTGTCCCAACACCTAGGGCTAGTCTCTCGTTGGTTCCCCGTCTTCCCGTTCATCCTCAGGACAAATTGCAACCTGGACGAAACAGGAGGTTAAAGGTGCTGATTCTCCAAGTAGGGAGATGGTTAGTCAAGCGGCTGGAATGGCGAACCCGAGCACAAGGAGAGGAGAAATGAGGTGCGTTTTAGAAACCTTTCCAGATCTCACGGCATACCATCTTCTGGGTTTCCCATGCATGTTTTGATGTAGGAAGATTCCCTTGTACCTGGAGATTTGAGACCCATGGGGTGGGTACCCCGCGGTATTACTTTAAAGTATCTGCATTTGCTCACCCAACCTCACCAATCCTCTCAGCCCCAAGAGTGTCCAGCCTTATGTCTCATCCAGCTGTGGGTCTAGATATGGTCAATCCAGGTTGCATCAGAGACCCTGAACGGATTTTGTAAGAATTTCTCTCTCTTTCACTGTCTTTGCTTTGTGGGTTTTTTAAAGTAATGTATGTTTAGAATGGGGTTTGGCTGCTTTTCCCTGCTGTGTTTATGCCGCTTTACACCCTCTTGATTCACTTGCAGAGAGATATCGATACATAGGTTTTTGAGATTCATACTAGTCAGATATATTCTTTTGCGATGACTAGGGGGTGTTGAGTCCAGTTCACTGAGCAGGTAGTAGGCCTTGTCTAGTACATATTTGGCTTATGGAGCGGTGTCTGAGCTAATTTCAAACCCTTGTTTTATGCATCACCCCACCTCACCTTTCCGGTTAAGCAGCCATAGTGTGTCTTCTAAAGGTGTGCCTCTGTTCTGTTTTGTAATTCAGTTCAAGTGTAGCGATTTTGGCATTCCCTCTATAAGCGATATCTTAGGATAAGTGCCTTTTTCTGTGTGACTTATTTCACTTAGAATCATCGTACCTAAATCCACTCATCATGCTGCTAAGTAGCCTTATGACATTCATTTCATGGCTGAGTGATATTCCATTGTGCCAAGTACCACCATTTCTTTATCCATTTTTCTCTTTCCTGGGATATTGAAGGTGTACCGAAGTGGAGATTCTTGGAAACAGAGCAGCCGTAAACTTTAGGGTGCCTGTGTCTTGTTGATTTTTACTTTTCCCAATTTATACGCCCATGAGTGGAAGTGCCCTATGCTCTCTATGCTGTGTTTATTACTTGTTTCAGGACACACCGTACTCTTCTCCAGAGTGCCTGTTGGCAATTTACATCCCGCCCATCAGTGTAGCAAGGCTCCCATGTCTCCATGGCCTGTCCTGCTTTTCTGGGTTTTACACTTTGTTCAGCATGGCCCTTTTGACCGAGGGCAAGCGAGACTTCTTTGTAGCGCTGATTTGCCCTTCCGGCTTGCTTGGTTGGCCAAAAAGGGCGTATGCGTTTTTTCCTGAATATATTCAGGAAAAAACGCATACGCCCTTTTTGGCCAAGGGCATCATTGTCAACCTTTTGCCGCTTTTCATGTGCTTTAAAGGCGAGTCGAATCTACCTCCTGAAATCTGTTTCCTGCAAATCTGCCTTGCTATCAAATCCTCTTCGTTGCCTTCCCTCAATATATTTGTGGACGAGAGTTCTCATTTATAACTCTGCACGTTTGTGAATTGCAGTGCCCCTGAGCTCCATTTGTCTCCTCGCTTTTTTGGGAGCTGGCCGCAAAAGCGCAGGATTGCTTCAGGCCCTATTTTGGTTCTGGGGGGCAGGCTGAGCCTGTGGTTCATTCTTCTTCCTGATGGGAAAATGGAGTGACCTATGCCTGTCCCAACACCTAGGGCTCGTCTCTCGTTGGTTCCGCGTCTTCCCGTTCATCCTCAGGACAAATTGCAACCTGTACAATCAGGAGGTTAAAGGTGCTGATTCTCCAAGTAGGGAGATGGTTAGTCAAGCGGCTGGAATGGCGAACCCGAGCACAAGGAGAGGAGAAATGAGGTGCGTTTTAGAAACCTTTCCCGATCTCATGGCATACCATCTTCTGGGTTTCCCATGCATGTTTTGATGTAGGAAGATGCCCTTGTACCTGGAGATTTGAGACCCATGGGGTGTGTTCCCAGCACTGTTACTTTAAAGTATCTGGGTTTGCTCACCCAACCTCACCAATCCTCTCAGCCCCAAGAGTGTCCAGCCTTATGTCTCATCCAGCTGTGGGTCTAGATATGGTCAATCCAGTTTGCATAATAGACCCTGAATGGATTTTGTAAGAATTTCTCTCTCTTTCACTGTCTTTGTTTTGTGGGTTTTTTAAAGTAATTTATGTTTAGAATCGGGCTTGGCTGCTTTTCCCTGCTGTGTTGATGCCGCTTTACACCCTCTTGATTCACTTGCAGAGAGATATCGATACATAGGTTTTCAGATTCTTACTAGTCAGATATATTCTTGTGTGGTGACTAGGGTGTGTTGAGTCCAGTTCACTGAGCAGGGAGTAGGCCTTGTCTATTCCATATTTGCCTTATGGAGCGGTCTCTGAGCTAATTTCAAACCCTTGTTTTATGCATCACCCCACCTCACCTTTCCCGTTAAGCAGCCATAGTGTGTCTTCTAAAGGTGTGACTCTGTTCTGTTTTGTAATTCAGCTCAAGTGTAGAGATTTTGACATTCCCTCTATAAGCGATATCTTAGGATAAGTGTCTTTTTCTGTGTGACTTATTTCACTTAGAATCATCGTACCTAAATCCACTCATCATGCTGCTAAGTAGCCTTATGAGATTGATTTCATGGTTGAGTGATATTCCATTGTGCCAAGTACCACCATTTCTTTATCCATTTTTCTCCTTCCTGGGATATTGAAGGTGTACCGAAGCGGAGGTTCTTGGAAACAGAGCAGCCGTAAACTTTAGGGTGCCTGTGTCTTGTTGATTTTTATTTTTGCCAATTTATACGCCCATGAGTGGAAGTGCCCTATGCTCTCTACGCTGTGTTTATTACTTGTTTCAGGACACACCGTACTCTTGTCCAGAGTGCCTGTTGGCAATTTACATCCCGCCCATCAGCGTAGCAAGGCTCCCATGTCTCCATGGCCTGTCCTGCTTTTCTGGTTTTTACACTTTGTTCAGCATGGCCCTTTTGACCGAGGGCAAGCGAGACTTCTTTGTAGCGCTGATTTGCCCTTCCGGCTTGCTTGGTTGGCCAAAAAGGGCGTATGCGTTTTTTCCTGAATATATTCAGGAAAAAACGCATACGCCCTTTTTGGCCAAGGGCATCATTGTCAACGTTTTTCCGCTTTTCATGTGCTTTAAAGGCGAGTCGAATCTACCTCCTGAAATCTGTTTCCTGCAAATCTGCCTTGCTTTCAAATCCTCTTCGTTGCTTTCCCTCAATATATTTGTGGACGAGAGTTCTCATTTATAACTCTGCACGTTTGTGAATTGCAGTGCCCCTGAGCTCCATTTGTCTCCTCGCTTTTTTGGGAGCTGGCCGCAAAAGCGCAGGATTGCTTCAGGCCCTATTTTGGTTCTGGGGGGCAGGCTGAGCCTGTGGTTCATTCTTCTTCCTGATGGGAAAATGGAGTGACCTATGCCTGTCCCAACACCTAGGGCTCGTCTCTCGTTGGTTCCGCGTCTTCCCGTTCATCCACAGGACAAATTGCAACCTGTACAATCAGGAGGTTAAAGGTGCTGATTCTCCAAGTAGGGAGATGGTTAGTCAAGCGGCTGGAATGGTGAACCCGAGCACAAGGAGAGGAGAAATGAGGTGCGTTTTAGAAACCTTTCCCGATCTCATGGCATACCATCTTCTGGGTTTCCCATGCATGTTTTGATGTAGGAAGATGCCCTTGTACCTGGAGATTTGAGACCCATGGGGTGTGTTCCCAGCAGTGTTACTTTAAAGTATCTGGGTTTGCTCACCCAACCTCACCAATACTCTCAGCCCCAAGACTGTCCAGCCTTATGTCTCATCCAGCTGTGGGTCTAGATATGGTCAATCCAGGTTGCATCAGAGACCCTGAACGGATTTTGTAAGAATTTGTCTCTCTTTCACTGTCTTTGCTTTGTGGGTTTTTTAAAGTAATGTATGTTTAGAATGGGGTTTGGCTGCTTTTCCCTGCTGTGTTTATGCCGCTTTATACCCTCTTGATTCACTTGCAGAGAGATATCGATACATAGGTTTTCAGATTCATACTAGTCAGATATATTCTTATGCGGTGACTAGGGGGTGTTGAGTCCAGTTCACTGAGCAGGGAGTAGGCCTTGTCTAGTACATATTTAGCTTATGGAGCGGTGTCTGAGCTAATTTCAAACCCTTGTTTTATGCATCACCGCACCTCACCTTTCCGGTTAAGCAGCCATAGTGTGTCTTCTAAAGGTGTGCCTCTGTTCTGTTTTGTAATTCAGTTCAAGTGTAGCGATTTTGACATTCCCTCTATAAGCGATATCTTAGGATAAGTGCCTTTTTCTGTGTGACTTATTTCACTTAGAATCATCGTACCTAAATCCACTCATCATGCTGCTAAGTAGCCTTATGACATTGATTTCATGGCTGAGTGATATTCCATTGTGCCAAGTACCACCATTTCTTTATCCATTTTTCTCTTTCCTGGGATATTGAAGGTGTACCGAAGCGGAGATTCTTGGAAACAGAGCAGCCGTAAACTTTAGGGTGCCTGTGTCTTGTTGATTTTTAGTTTTCCCAATTTATACGCCCATGAGTGGAAGTGCCCTATGTTCTCTACGCTGTGTTTATTACTTGTTTCAGGACACACCGTACTCTTCTCCAGAGTGCCTGTTGGCAATTTACATCCCGCCCATCAGCATAGCAAGGCTCCCATGTCTCCATGGCCTGTCCTGCTTTTCTGGTTTTTACACTTTGTTCAGCATGGCCCTTTTGACCGAGGGCAAGCGAGACTTCTTTGTAGCGCTGATTTGCCCTTCCGGCTTGCTTGCTTGGCCTAAAAGGGCGTATGCGTTTTTTCCTGGATATATTCAGGAAAAAACGCATACGCCCTTTTTGGCCAAGGGCATCATTGTCAACGTTTTGCCGCTTTTCATGTGCTTTAAAGGCGAGTCGAATCTACCTCCTGAAATCTGTTTCCTGCAAATCTGCCTTGCTTTCAAATCCTCTTCGTTGCCTTCCCTCAATATATTTGTGGACGAGAGTTCTCATTTATAACTCTGCACGTTTGTGAATTGCAGTGCCCCTGAGCTCCATTTGTCTCCTCGCTTTTTAGGGAGCTGACCGCAAAAGCGCAGGATTGCTTCAGACCCTATTTTAGTTCTGGGGGGCAGACTGAGCCTGTGGTTCATTCTTCTTCCTGATGGGAAAATGGAGTGACCTATGCCTGTCCCAACACCTAGGGCTCGTCTCTCGTTGGTTCTGCGTCTTCCCTTTCATCCTCAGGACAAATTGCAACCTGTACAATCAGGAGGTTAAAGGTGCTGATTCTCCAAGTAGAGAGATGGTTAGTCAAGCGGCTGGAATGGCGAACCCGAGCACAAGGAGAGGAGAAATGAGGTGCGTTTTAGAAACCTTTCCCGATCTCACGGCATACCATCATCTGGGTTTCCCATGCATGTTTTGATGTAGGAAGATTCCCTTGTACCTGGAGATTTGAGACCCATGGGGTGGGTACCCCGCGGTATTACTTTAAAGTATCTGCATTTGCTCACACAACCTCACCAATCCTCTGAGCCCCATGAGTGTCCAGCCTTATGTCTCATCCAGCTGTGGGTCTAGATATGGTCAATCCAGGTTGCATCATAGACCCTGAACGGATTTTGTAAGAATTTCTCTCTCTTTCACTGTCTTTGCTTTGTGGGGTTTTAAAGTAATGTATGTTTAGAATGGGGCTTGGCTGCTTTTCCCTGCTGTGTTGATACCGCTTTACACCCTCTTGATTCACTTGCAGAGAGATATCGATACATAGGTTTTCAGATTCTTACTCGTCAGATATATTCTTGTGTGGTGACTAGGGTGTGTTGAGTCCAGTTCACTGAGCAGGGAGTAGGCCTTGTCTATTACATATTTGGCTTATGGAGCGGTCTCTGAGCTAATTTCAAACCCTTGTTTTATGCATCACCCCACCTCACCTTTCCCGTTAAGCAGCCATAGTGTGTCTTCTAAAGGTGTGACTCTGTTCTCTTTTGTAATTCAGTTCAAGTGTAGCGATTTTGACATTCCCTCTATAAGCAATATCTTAGGTTAAGTGTCTTTTTCTGTGTGACTTATTTCACTTAGAATCATCGTACCTAAATCCACTCATCATGCTGCTAACTAGCCTTATGACATTGATTTCATGGCTGAGTGATATTCCATTGTGCCAAGTACCACCATTTCTTTATCCATTTTTCTCTTTCCTGGGATATTGAAGTTGTACCGAAGCGGAGGTTCTTGGAAACAGAGCAGCCGTAATCTTTAGGGTGCCTGTGTCTTGTTGATTTTTAGTTTTCCCAATTTATACGCCCATGAGTGGAAGTGCCCTATGCTCTCTACGCTGTGTTTATTACTTGTTTCAGGACACACCGTACTCTTCTCCAGAGTGCCTGTTGGCAATTTACATCCCGCCCATCAGCGTAGCAAGGCTCCCATGTCTCCATGGCCTGTCCTGCTTTTCTGGTTTTTACACTTTGTTCAGCATGGCCCTTTTGACCGAGGGCAAGCGAGACTTCTTTGTAGCGCTGATTTGCCCTTCCGGCTTGCTTGGTTGGCCAAAAAGGGCGTATGCGTTTTTTCCTGAATATATTCAGGAAAAAACGCATACGCCCTTTTTGGCCAAGGGCATCATTGTCAACGTTTTGCCGCTTTTCATGTGCTTTAAAGGCGAGTCGAATCTACCTCCTGAAATCTGTTTCCTGCATATCTGCCTTGCTTTCAAATCCTCTTCGTTGCCTCCCCTCAATATATTTGTGGACGAGAGTTCTCATTTATAACTCTGAACGTTTGTGAATTGCAGTGCCCGTGAGCTCCATTTGTCTCCTCGCTTTTTTGGGAGCTGGCCGCAAAAGTGCAGGATTGCTTCAGGCCCTATTTTGGTTCTGGGGGGCAGGCTGAACCTGTGGTTCATTCTTCTTCCTGATGGGAAAATGGAGTGACCTGTGCCTGTCCCAAAACCTAGGGCCAGTCTCTCGTAGGTTCCCCGTCTTCCCGTTCATCCTCAGGACAAATTGCAACCTGGACGAAACAGGAGGTTAAAGGTGCTGATTCTCCAAGTAGGGAGATGGTTATTCAAGCGGCTGGAATGGCGAACCCGAGCACAAGGAGAGGAGAAATGAGGTGCGTTTTAGAAACCTTTCCTGATCTCACGGCATAGCATTTTCTGGGTTTCCCATGCATGTTTTGATGTAGGAAGATTCCCTTGTACCTGGAGATTTGAGACCCATGGGGTGGGTACCCTGCGGTATTACTTTAAAGTATCTGCATTTGCTCACCCAACCTCACCAATCCTCTCAGCCCCAAGAGTGTCCAGCCTTATGTCTCATCCAGCTGTGGGTCTAGATATGGTCAATCCAGGTTGCATCAGAGACCATGAACGGATTTTGTAAGAATTTCTCTCTCTTTCACTGTCTTTGCTTTGTGGGTTTTTTAAAGTAATGTATGTTTAGAATGGGGTTTGGCAGCTTTTCCCTTCTGTGTTTATGCCGCTTTACACCCTCTTGATTCACTTGCAGAGAGATATCGATACATAGGTTTTCAGATTCATACTAGTCAGATATATTCTTGTGCGGTGACTAGTGGGTGTTGAGTCCAGTTCACTGAGCAGGGAGTAGGCCTTGTCTATTACATATTTGGCTTATGGAGCGGTGTCTGAGCTAATTTCAAACCCTTGTTTTATGCATCACCCCACCTCACCTTTCCGGTTAAGTAGCCATAGTGTGTCTTCTAAAGGTGTGCCTCTGTTCTGTTTTGTAATTCAGTTCAAGTGTAGTGATTTTGACATTCCCTCTATAAGCGATATCTTAGGATAAGTGCCTTTTTCTGTGTGACTTATTTCACTTAGAATCATCGTACCTAAATCCACTCATCATGCTGCTAACTAGCCTTATGACATTGATTTCATGGCTGAGTGATATTCCATTGTGCCAAGTACCACCATTTCTTTATCCATTTTTCTCTTTCCTGGGATATTGAAGGTGTACCGAAGCGGAGATTCTTGGAAACAGAGCAGCCGTAAACTTTAGGGTGCCTGTGTCTTGTTGATTTTTAGTTTTCCAATTTATACGCCCATGAGTGGAAGTGCCCTATGCTCTCTACGCTGTGTTTATTACTTGTTTCAGGACACACCGTACTCTTCTCCAGAGTGCCTGTTGGCAATTTACATCCCGCCCATCAGCGTAGCAAGGCTCCCATGTCTCCATGGCCTGTCCTGCTTTTCTGGTTTTTACAGTTTGTTCAGCATGGCCCTTCTGACCGAGGGCAAGCGAGACTTCTTTGTAGCGCTCATTTGCCCTTCCGGCTTGCTTGCTTGGCCTAAAAGGGCGTATGCGTTTTTTCCTGAATATATTCAGGAAAAAACGCATACGCCCTTTTTGGCCAAGGGCATCATTGTCAACGTTTTGCCGCTTTTCATGTGCTTTAAAGGCGAGTCGAATCTACCTCCTGAAATCTGTTTCCTGCAAATCTGCCTTGCTTTCAAATCCTCTTCGTTGCCTTCCCTCAATATATTTGTGGACGAGAGTTCTCATTTATAACTCTGCACGTTTGTGAATTGCAGTGCCCCTGAGCTCCATTTGTCTCCTCGCTTTTTTGGGAGCTGGCCGCAAAAGCGCAGGATTGCTTCAGGCCCTATTTTGGTTCTGGGGGGCAGGCTGAGCCTGTGGTTCATTCTTCTTCCTGATGGGAAAATGGAGTGACCTGTGCCTGTCCCAACACCTAGGGCTCGTCTCTCGTTGGTTCCGCGTCTTCCCGTTCATCCTCAGGACAAATTGCAACCTGTACAATCAGGAGGTTAAAGGTGCTCATTCTCCAAGTAGGGAGATGGTTAGTCAAGTGGCTGGAATGGCGATCCCGAGCACAAGGAGAGGAGAAATGAGGTGCGTTTTAGAAACCTTTCCCGATCTCACGGCATACCATCTTCTGGGTTTCCCATGCATGTTTTGATGTAGGAAGATGCCCTTGTACCTGGAGATTTGAGACCCATGGGGTGTGTTCCCAGCAGTGTTACTTTAAAGTATCTGCATTTCTCACCCAACCTCACCAATCCGCTCAGCCCCAAGAGTGTCCAGCCTTATGTCTCATCCAGCTGTGGGTCTAGATATGGTCAATCCAGGTTGCATCATAGACCCTGAACGGATTTTGTAAGAATTTCTCTCTTTCACTGTCTTTCTTTTGTGGGTTTTTTAAAGTAATGTATGTTTAGAATCGGGCTTGGCTGCTTTTCCCTGCTGTGTTGATGCCGCTTTACACCCTTTTGAATTCACTTGCAGAGAGATATCGATACATAGGTTCTCAGATTCTTACTACTCAGATATATTCTTGTGTGGTGACTAGGGTGTGTTGAGTCCAGTTCACTGAGCAGGGAGTAGGCCTTGTCTATTACATATTTGGCTTATGGAGCGGACTCTGAGCTAATTTCAAACCCTTGTTTTATGCATCACCCCACCTCACCTTTCCCGTTAAGCAGCCATAGTGTGTCTTCTAAAGGGGTGACTATGTTCTGTTTTGTAATTCAGTTCAAGTGTAGCGATTTTGACATTCCCCCTAAAAGCGATATCTTAGGATAAGTGTCTTTTTCTGTGTGACTTATTTCACTTAGAATCATCGTACCTAAATCCACTCATCATGCTGCTAACTAGCCTTATGACATTGATTTCATGGCTGAGTGATATTCCATTGTGCCAAGTACCACCATTTCTTTATCCATTTTTCTCTTTCCTGGGATATTGAAGGTGTACCGAAGCGGAGATTCTTGGAAACAGAGCAGCCGTAAATTTTAGGGTGCCTGTGTCTTGTTGATTTTTAGTTTTCCAATTTATACGCCCATGAGTGGAAGTGCCCTATGCTCTCTACGCTGTGTTTATTACTTGTTTCAGGACACACCGTACTCTTCTCCAGAGTGCCTGTTGGCAATTTACATCCCGCCCATCAGCGTAGCAAGGCTCCCATGTCTCCATGGCCTGTCCTGCTTTTCTGGTTTTTACAGTTTGTTCAGCATGGCCCTTCTGACCGAGGGCAAGCGAGACTTCTTTGTAGCGCTCATTTGCCCTTCCGGCTTGCTTGCTTGGCCTAAAAGGGCGTATGCGTTTTTTCCTGAATATATTCAGGAAAAAACGCATACGCCCTTTTTGGCCAAGGGCATCATTGTCAACGTTTTGCCGCTTTTCATGTGCTTTAAAGGCGAGTCGAATCTACCTCCTGAAATCTGTTTCCTGCAAATCTGCCTTGCTTTCAAATCCTCTTCGTTGCCTTCCCTCAATATATTTGTGGACGAGAGTTCTCATTTATAACTCTGCACGTTTGTGAATTGCAGTGCCCCTGAGCTCCATTTGTCTCCTCGCTTTTTTGGGAGCTGGCCGCAAAAGCGCAGGATTGCTTCAGGCCCTATTTTGGTTCTGGGGGGCAGGCTGAGCCTGTGGTTCATTCTTCTTCCTGATGGGAAAATGGAGTGACCTGTGCCTGTCCCAACACCTAGGGCTCGTCTCTCGTTGGTTCCGCGTCTTCCCGTTCATCCTCAGGACAAATTGCAACCTGTACAATCAGGAGGTTAAAGGTGCTCATTCTCCAAGTAGGGAGATGGTTAGTCAAGTGGCTGGAATGGCGATCCCGAGCACAAGGAGAGGAGAAATGAGGTGCGTTTTAGAAACCTTTCCCGATCTCACGGCATACCATCTTCTGGGTTTCCCATGCATGTTTTGATGTAGGAAGATGCCCTTGTACCTGGAGATTTGAGACCCATGGGGTGTGTTCCCAGCAGTGTTACTTTAAAGTATCTGCATTTCTCACCCAACCTCACCAATCCGCTCAGCCCCAAGAGTGTCCAGCCTTATGTCTCATCCAGCTGTGGGTCTAGATATGGTCAATCCAGGTTGCATCATAGACCCTGAACGGATTTTGTAAGAATTTCTCTCTCTTTCACTGTCTTTCTTTTGTGGGTTTTTTAAAGTAATGTATGTTTAGAATCGGGCTTGGCTGCTTTTCCCTGCTGTGTTGATGCCGCTTTACACCCTTTTGAATTCACTTGCAGAGAGATATCGATACATAGGTTCTCAGATTCTTACTACTCAGATATATTCTTGTGTGGTGACTAGGGTGTGTTGAGTCCAGTTCACTGAGCAGGGAGTAGGCCTTGTCTATTACATATTTGGCTTATGGAGCGGACTCTGAGCTAATTTCAAACCCTTGTTTTATGCATCACCCCACCTCACCTTTCCCGTTAAGCAGCCATAGTGTGTCTTCTAAAGGGGTGACTATGTTCTGTTTTGTAATTCAGTTCAAGTGTAGCGATTTTGACATTCCCCCTAAAAGCGATATCTTAGGATAAGTGTCTTTTTCTGTGTGACTTATTTCACTTAGAATCATCGTACCTAAATCCACTCATCATGCTGCTAACTAGCCTTATGACATTGATTTCATGGCTGAGTGATATTCCATTGTGCCAAGTACCACCATTTCTTTATCCATTTTTCTCTTTCCTGGGATATTGAAGGTGTACCGAAGCGGAGATTCTTGGAAACAGAGCAGCCGTAAACTTTAGGGTGCCTGTGTCTTGTTGATTTTTAGTTTTCCCAATTTATACGCCCATGAGTGGAAGTGCCCTATGCTCTCTACGCTGTGTTTATTACTTGTTTCAGGACACACCATACTCTTCTCCAGAGTGCCTGTTGGCAATTTACATCCCACCCATCAGCGTAGCAAGGCTCCCATGTCTCCATGTCCTGTCCTGCTTTTCTGGTTTTTACACTTTGTTCAGCATGGCCCTTTTGACCGAGGGCAAGCGAGACTTCTTTGTAGCGCTGATTTGCCCTTCCGGCTTGCTTGGTTGG
This sequence comes from Eubalaena glacialis, assembly GCF_028564815.1. Taxonomy (NCBI): domain Eukaryota; kingdom Metazoa; phylum Chordata; class Mammalia; order Artiodactyla; family Balaenidae; genus Eubalaena; species Eubalaena glacialis. Next base: position 418,798 of record NW_026871252.1, read on the forward strand.
CCAAAAAGGGCGTATGCGTTTTTTCCTGAATATATTCAGGAAAAAACGCATACGCCCTTTTTGGCCAAGGGCATCATTGTCAACGTTTTGCCGCTTTTCATGTGCTTTAAAGGCGAGTCGAATCTACCTCCTGAAATCTGTTTCCTGCAAATCTGCCTTGCTTTCAAATCCTCTTCGTTGCCTTCCCTCAATATATTTGTGGACGAGAGTTCTCATTTATAACTCTGCACGTTTGTGAATTGCAGTGCCCCTGAGCTCCATTTGTCTCCTCGCTTTTTTGGGAGCTGGCCGCAAAAGCGCAGGATTGCTTCAGGCCCTATTTTGGTTCTGGGGGGCAGGCTGAGCCTGTGGTTCATTCTTCCTCCTGATGGGAAAATGGAGGGACCTGTGCCTGTCCCAACACCTAGGGCTAGTCTCTCGTTGGTTCCCCGTCTTCCCGTTCATCCTCAGGACAATTTGCAACCTGGACGAAACAGGAGGTTAAAGGTGCTGATTCTCCAAGTAGGGAGATGGTGAGTCAAGCGGCTGGAATGGCGAACCCGAGCACAAGGAGAGGAGAAATGAGGTGCGTTTTAGAAACCTTTCCCGATCTCACGGCATACCATCTTCTGGGTTTCCCATGCATGTTTTGATGTAGGAAGATTCCCTTGTACCTGGAGATTTGAGAACCATGGGGTGGGTACCCCGCGGTATTACTTTAAAGTATCTGCATTTGCTCACCCAACCTCACCAATCCTCTCAGCCCCAAGAGTGTCCAGCCTTATGTCTCATCCAGCTGTGGGTCTAGATATGGTCAATCCAGGTTGCATCAGATACCCTGAACGGATTTTGTAAGAATTTCTCTCTCTTTCACTGTCTTTGCTTTGTGGGTTTTTTAAAGTAATGTATGTTTAGAATGGGGTTTGGCTGCTTTTCCCTGCTGCGTTTATGCCGCTTTACACCCTCTTGATTCACTTGCAGAGAGATATCGATACATAGGTTTTTGAGATTCATACTAGTCAGATATATTCTTGTGCGGTGACTAGGGGGTGTTGAGTCCAGTTCACTGAGCAGGGAGTAGGCCTTGTCTAGTACATATTTGGCTTATGGAGTGGTCTCTGAGCTAATTTCAAACCCTTGTTTCATGCATCACCCCACCTCACCTTTCCGGTTAAGTAGCCATAGTGTGTCTTCTAAAGGTGTGACTCTGTTCTATTTTGTAATTCAGTTCAAGTGTAGCATTTTGGCATTCCCTCTATAAGCGATATCTTAGGATAAGTGCCTTTTTCTGTGTGACTTATTTCACTTAGAATCATCGTACCTAAATCCACTCATCATGCTGCTAAGTAGCCTTATGACATTGATTTCATGGCTGAGTGATATTCCATTGTGCCAAGTACCACCATTTCTTTATCCATTTTTCTCTTTCCTGGGATATTGAAGGTGTACCGAAGCGGAGATTCTTGGAAACAGAGCAGCCGTAAACTTTAGGGTGCCTGTGTCCTGTTGATTTTTAGTTTTCCCAATTTATACGCCCATGAGTGGAAGTGCCCTATGTTCTCTACGCTGTGTTTATTACTTGTTTCAGGACACACCGTACTCTTCTCCAGAGTGCCTGTTGGCAATTTACATCCCGCCCATCAGCGTAGCAAGGCTCCCATGTCTCCATGGCCTGTCCTGCTTTTCTGGTTTTTACACTTTCTTCAGCATGGCCCTTTTGACCGAGGGCAAGCGAGACTTCTTTGTAGCGCTGATTTGCCCTTCCGGCTTGCTTGGTTGGCCAAAAAGGGCGTATGCGTTTTTTCCTGAATATATTCAGGAAAAAACGCATACGCCCTTTTTGGGCAAGGGCATCATTGTCAACGTTTTGCCGCTTTTCATGTGCTTTAAAGGCGAGTCGAATCTACCTCCTGAAATCTGTTTCCTGCAAATCTGCCTTGCTTTCAAATCCTCTTCGTTGCCTTCCCTCAATATATTTGTGGACGAGAGTTCTCATTTATAACTCTGCACGTTTGTGAATTGCAGTGCCCCTGAGCTCCATTTGTCTCCTCGCTTTTTTGGGAGCTGGCCGCAAAAGCGCAGGATTGCTTCAGGCCCTATTTTGGTTCTGGGGGGCAGGCTGAGCCTGTGGTTCATTCTTCTTCCTGATGGGAAAATGGAGTGACCTATGCCTGTCCCAACACCTAGGGCTCGTCTCTCGTTGGTTCCGCGTCTTCCCGTTCATCCTCAGGACAAATTGCAACCTGTACAATCAGGAGGTTAAAGGTGCTGATTCTCCAAGTAGGGAGATGGTTAGTCAAGTGGCTGGAATGGCGAACCCGAGCACAAGGAGAGGAGAAATGAGGTGCGTTTTAGAAACCTTTCCCGATCTCATGGCATACCATCTTCTGGGTTTCCCATGCATGTTTTGATGTAGGAAGATGCCCTTGTACCGGGAGATTTGAGACCCATGGGGTGTGTTCCCAGCAGTGTTACTTTAAAGTATCTGCATTTCTCACCCAACCTCACCAATCCTCTGAGCCCCAAGAGTGTCCAGCCTTATGTCTCATCCAGCTGTGGGTCTAGATATGGTCAATCCAGGTTGCATCATAGACCCTGAACGGATTTTGTAAGAATTTCTCTCTCTTTCACTGTCTTTCTTTTGTGGGTTTTTTAAAGTAATGTATGTTTAGAATCGGGCTTGGCTGCTTTTCCCTGCTGTGTTGATGCCGCTTTACACCCTTTTGATTCACTTGCAGAGAGATATCGATACATAGGTTTTCAGATTCTTACTACTCAGATATATTCTTGTGTGGTGACTAGGGTGTGTTGAGTCCAGTTCACTGAGCAGGGAGTAGGCCTTGTCTAGTACATATTTGGCTTATGGAGCGGTCTCTGAGCTAATTTCAAACCCTAGTTTTATGCATCACCCCACCTCACCTTTCCCGTTAAGCAGCCATAGTGTGTCTTCTAAAGGTGTGAATATGTTCTGTTTTGTAATTCAGTTCAAGTGTAGCGATTTTGACATTCCCCCTAAAAGCGATATCTTAGGATAAGTGTCTTTTTCTGTGTGACTTATTTCACTTAGAATCATCGTACCTAAATCCACTCATCATGCTGCTAACTAGCCTTATGACATTGATTTCATGGCTGAGTGATATTCCATTGTGCCAAGTACCACCATTTCTTTATCCATTTTTCTCTTTCCTGGGATATTGAAGGTGTACCGAAGCGGAGATTCTTGGAAAGAGAGCAGCCGTAAACTTTAGGGTGCCTGTGTCTTGTTGATTTTTAGTTTTCCCAATTTATACACCCATGAGTGGAAGTGCCCTATGCTCTCTAAGCTGTGTTTATTACTTGTTTCAGGACACACCGTACACTTCTCCAGAGTGCCTGTTGGCAATTTACATCCCGCCCATCAGCGTAGCAAGGCTCCCATGTCTCCATGGCCTGTCCTGCTTTTCTGGTGTTTACACTTTGTTCAGCATGGCCCTTTTGACCGAGGGCAAGCGAGACTTCTTTGTAGCGCTGATTTGCCCTTCCGGCTTGCTTGGTTGGCCAAAAAGGGCGTATGCGTTTTTTCCTGAATATATTCAGGAAAAAACGCATACGCCCTTTTTGGCCAAGGGCATCATTGTCAACGTTTTGCCGCTTTTCATGTGCTTTAAAGGCGAGTCGAATCTACCTCCTGAAATCTGTTTCCTGCAAATCTGCCTTGCTTTCAAATCCTCTTCGTTGCCTTCCCTCAATATATTTGTGGACGAGAGTTCTCATTTATAACTCTGCACGTTTGTGAATTGCAGTGCCCCTGAGCTCCATTTGTCTCCTCGCTTTTTTGGGAGCTGGCCGCAAAAGCGCAGGATTGCTTCAGGCCCTATTTTGGTTCTGGGGGGCAGGCTGAGCCTGTGGTTCATTCTTCTTCCTGATGGGAAAATGGAGTGACCTACGCCTGTCCCAACACCTAGGGCTCGTCTCTCGTTGGTTCCGCGTCTTCCCGTTCATCCTCAGGAAAAATTGCAACCTGTACAATCAGGAGGTTAAAGGTGCTGATTCTCCAAGTAGGGAGATGGTTAGTCAAGTGGCTGGAATGGCGAACCCGAGCACAAGGAGAGGAGAAATGAGGTGCGTTTTAGAACCCTTTCCCGATCTCACGGCATACCATCTTCTGGGTTTCCCTTGCATGTTTTGATGTAGGAAGATGCCCTTGTACCTGGAGATTTGAGACCCATGGGGTGTGTTCCCAGCAGTGTTACTTTAAAGTATCTGCGTTTGCTCACCCAACCTCACCAATCCTCTTAGCCCCAAGAGTGTCCAGCCTTATGTCTCATCCAGCTGTGGGTCTAGATATGGTCAATCCAGGTTGCATCAGAGACCCTGAACGGATTTTGTAAGAATTTCTCTCTCTTTCACTGTCTTTGTTTTGTGGGTTTTTTAAAGTAATTTATGTTTAGAATGGGGCTTGGCTGCTTTTCCCTGCTGTGTTTATTCCGCTTTACACACTCTTGATTCACTTGCAGAGAGATATCGATACAAAGGTTTTTGAGATTCATACTAGTCAGATATATTCTTGTGCGGTGACTAGGGGGTGTTGAGTCCAGTTCACTGAGCAGGGAGTAGGCCTTGTCTAGTACATATTTGGCTTATGGAGCGGTGTCTGAGCTAATTTCAAACCCTTGTTTTATGCATCACCCCACCTCACCTTTCCCGTTAAGCAGCCATAGTGTGTCTTCTAAAGGTGTGACTCTGTTCTGTTTTGTAATTCAGTTCAAGTGTAGCGATTTTGACATTCCCCCTAAAAGCGATATCTTAGGATAAGTGTCTTTTTCTGTGTGACTTATTTTACTTAGAATCATCGTACTTAAATCCACTCATCATGCTGCTAACTAGCCTTATGACATTGATTTCATGGCTGAGTGATATTCCATTGTGCCAAGTACCACCATTTCTTTATGCATTTTTCTCTTTCCTGGGATATTGAAGGTGTACCGAAGCGGAGATTCTTGGAAAGAGAGCAGCCGTAAACTTTAGGGTGCCTGTGTCTTGTTGATTTTTAGTTTTCCCAATTTATACGCCCATGAGTGGAAGTGCCCTATGCTCTCTATGCTGTGTTTATTACTTGTTTCAGGACACACCGTACTCTTCTCCAGAGTGCCTGTTGGCAATTTACATCCCGCCCATCAGCGTAGCAAGGCTCCCATGTCTCCATGGCCTGTCCTGCTTTTCTGGTTTTTACACTTTGTTCAGCATGGCCCTTTTGACCGAGGGCAAGCGAGACTTCTTTGTAGCGCTGATTTGCCCTTCCGGCTTGCTTGGTTGGCCAAAAAGGGCGTATGCGTTTTTTCCTGAATATATTCAGGAAAAAACGCATACGCCCTTTTTGGCCAAGGGCATCATTGTCAACGTTTTGCCGCTTTTCATGTGCTTTAAAGGCGAGTCGAATCTACCTCCTGAAATCTGTTTCCTGCAAATCTGCCTTGCTTTCAAATCCTCTTCGTTGCCTTCCCTCAATATATTTGTGGACGAGAGTTCTCATTTATAACTCTGCACGTTTGTGAATTGCAGTGCCCCTGAGCTCCATTTGTCTCCTCGCTTTTTTGGGAGCTGGCCGCAAAAGCGCAGGATTGCTTCAGGCCCTATTTTGGTTCTGGGGGGCAGGCTGAGCCTGTGGTTCATTCTTCTTCCTGATGGGAAAATGGAGTGACCTATGCCTGTCCCAACACCTAGGGCTCGTCTCTCGTTGGTTCCGCGTCTTCCCGTTCATCCTCAGGACAAATTGCAACCTGTACAATCAGGAGGTTAAAGGTGCTGATTCTCCAAGTAGGGAGATGGTTAGTCAAGTGGCTGGAATGGCGAACCCGAGCACAAGGAGAGGAGAAATGAGGTGCGTTTTAGAAACCTTTCCCGATCTCATGGCATACCATCTTCTGGGTTTCCCATGCATGTTTTGATGTAGGAAGATGCCCTTGTACCGGGAGATTTGAGACCCATGGGGTGTGTTCCCAGCAGTGTTACTTTAAAGTATCTGCATTTCTCACCCAACCTCACCAATCCTCTGAGCCCCAAGAGTGTCCAGCCTTATGTCTCATCCAGCTGTGGGTCTAGATATGGTCAATCCAGGTTGCATCATAGACCCTGAACGGATTTTGTAAGAATTTCTCTCTCTTTCACTGTCTTTCTTTTGTGGGTTTTTTAAAGTAATGTATGTTTAGAATCGGGCTTGGCTGCTTTTCCCTGCTGTGTTGATGCCGCTTTACACCCTTTTGATTCACTTGCAGAGAGATATAGATACATAGGTTTTCAGATTCTTACTAGTCAGATATATTCTTGTGTGGTGACTAGGGTGTGTTGAGTCCAGTTCACTGAGCAGGGAGTAGGCCTTGTCTAGTACATATTTGGCTTATGGAGCGGTCTCTGAGCTAATTTCAAACCCTTGTTTTATGCATCACCCCACCTCACCTTTCCCGTTAAGCAGCCATAGTGTGTCTTCTAAAGGTGTGACTATGTTCTGTTTTGTAATTCAGTTCAAGTGTAGCGATTTTGACATTCCCCCTAAAAGCGATATCTTAGGATAAGTGTCTTTTTCTGTGTGACTTATTTCACTTAGAATCATCGTACCTAAATCCACTCATCATGCTGCTAACTAGCCTTATGACATTGATTTCATGGCTGAGTGATATTCCATTGTGCCAAGTACCACCATTTCTTTATCCATTTTTCTCTTTCCTGGTATATTGAAGGTGTACCGAAGCGGAGATTCTTGGAAACAGAGCAGCCGTAAACTTTAGGGTGCCTGTGTCTTGTTGATTTTTAGTTTTCCCAATTTATACGCCCATGAGTGGAAGTGCCCTATGCTCTCTACGCTGTGTTTATTACTTGTTTCAGGACACACCGTACTCTTCTCCAGAGTGCCTGTTGGCAATTTACATCCCGCCCATCAGCGTAGCAAGGCTCCCATGTCTCCATGGCCTGTCCTGCTTTTCTGGTTTTTACACTTTGTTCAGCATGGCCCTTTTGACCGAGGGCAAGCGAGACTTCTTTGTAGCGCTGATTTGCCCTTCCGGCTTGCTTGGTTGGCCAAAAAGGGCGTATGCGTTTTTTCCTGAATGTATTCAGGAAAAAACGCATACGCCCTTTTTGGCCAAGGGCATCATTGTCAACGTTTTGCCGCTTTTCATGTGCTTTAAAGGCGAGTCGAATCTACCTCCTGAAATCTGTTTCCTGCAAATCTGCCTTGCTTTCAAATCCTCTTCGTTGCCTTCCCTCAATATATTTGTGGACGAGAGTTCTCATTTATAACTCTGCACGTTTGTGAATTGCAGTGCCCCTGAGCTCCATTTGTCTCCTCGCTTTTTTGGGAGCTGGCCGCAAAAGCGCAGGATTGCTTCAGGCCCTATTTTGGTTCTGGGGGGCAGGCTGAGCCTGTGGTTCATTCTTCTTCCTGATGGGAAAAAGGAGTGACCTGTGCCTGTCCCAACACCTAGGGCTAGTCTCTCGTTGGTTCCCCGTCTTCCCGTTCATCCTCAGGACAAATTGCAACCTGGACGAAACAGGAGGTTAAAGGTGCTGATTCTCCAAGTAGGGAGATGGTTAGTCAAGCGGCTGGAATGGCGAACCCGAGCACAAGGAGAGGAGAAATGAGGTGCGTTTTAGAAACCTTTCCAGATCTCACGGCATACCATCTTCTGGGTTTCCCATGCATGTTTTGATGTAGGAAGATTCCCTTGTACCTGGAGATTTGAGACCCATGGGGTGGGTACCCCGCGGTATTACTTTAAAGTATCTGCATTTGCTCACCCAACCTCACCAATCCTCTCAGCCCCAAGAGTGTCCAGCCTTATGTCTCATCCAGCTGTGGGTCTAGATATGGTCAATCCAGGTTGCATCAGAGACCCTGAACGGATTTTGTAAGAATTTCTCTCTCTTTCACTGTCTTTGCTTTGTGGGTTTTTTAAAGTAATGTATGTTTAGAATGGGGTTTGGCTGCTTTTCCCTGCTGTGTTTATGCCGCTTTACACCCTCTTGATTCACTTGCAGAGAGATATCGATACATAGGTTTTTGAGATTCATACTAGTCAGATATATTCTTGTGCGGTGACTAGGGGGTGTTGAGTCCAGTTCACTGAGCAGGGAGTAGGCCTTGTCTAGTACATATTTGGCTTATGGAGCGGTGTCTGAGCTAATTTCAAACCCTTGTTTTATGCATCACCCCACCTCACCTTTCCGGTTAAGCAGCCATAGTGTGTCTTCTAAAGGTGTGCCTCTGTTCTGTTTTGTAATTCAGTTCAAGTGTAGCGATTTTGGCATTCCCTCTATAAGCGATATCTTAGGATAAGTGCCTTTTTCTGTGTGACTTATTTCACTTAGAATCATCGTACCTAAATCCACTCATCATGCTGCTAAGTAGCCTTATGACATTCATTTCATGGCTGAGTGATATTCCATTGTGCCAAGTACCACCATTTCTTTATCCATTTTTCTCTTTCCTGGGATATTGAAGGTGTACCGAAGTGGAGATTCTTGGAAACAGAGCAGCCGTAAACTTTAGGGTGCCTGTGTCTTGTTGATTTTTACTTTTCCCAATTTATACGCCCATGAGTGGAAGTGCCCTATGCTCTCTATGCTGTGTTTATTACTTGTTTCAGGACACACCGTACTCTTCTCCAGAGTGCCTGTTGGCAATTTACATCCCGCCCATCAGTGTAGCAAGGCTCCCATGTCTCCATGGCCTGTCCTGCTTTTCTGGGTTTTACACTTTGTTCAGCATGGCCCTTTTGACCGAGGGCAAGCGAGACTTCTTTGTAGCGCTGATTTGCCCTTCCGGCTTGCTTGGTTGGCCAAAAAGGGCGTATGCGTTTTTTCCTGAATATATTCAGGAAAAAACGCATACGCCCTTTTTGGCCAAGGGCATCATTGTCAACCTTTTGCCGCTTTTCATGTGCTTTAAAGGCGAGTCGAATCTACCTCCTGAAATCTGTTTCCTGCAAATCTGCCTTGCTTTCAAATCCTCTTCGTTGCCTTCCCTCAATATATTTGTGGACGAGAGTTCTCATTTATAACTCTGCACGTTTGTGAATTGCAGTGCCCCTGAGCTCCATTTGTCTCCTCGCTTTTTTGGGAGCTGGCCGCAAAAGCGCAGGATTGCTTCAGGCCCTATTTTGGTTCTGGGGGGCAGGCTGAGCCTGTGGTTCATTCTTCTTCCTGATGGGAAAATGGAGTGACCTATGCCTGTCCCAACACCTAGGGCTCGTCTCTCGTTGGTTCCGCGTCTTCCCGTTCATCCTCAGGACAAATTGCAACCTGTACAATCAGGAGGTTAAAGGTGCTGATTCTCCAAGTAGGGAGATGGTTAGTCAAGCGGCTGGAATGGCGAACCCGAGCACAAGGAGAGGAGAAATGAGGTGCGTTTTAGAAACCTTTCCAGATCTCATGGCATACCATCTTCTGGGTTTCCCATGCATGTTTTGATGTAGGAAGATGCCCTTGTACCTGGAGATTTGAGACCCATGGGGTGTGTTCCCAGCTCTGTTACTTTAAAGTATCTGGGTTTGCTCACCCAACCTCACCAATCCTCTCAGCCCCAAGAGTGTCCAGCCTTATGTCTCATCCAGCTGTGGGTCTAGATATGGTCAATCCAGTTTGCATAATAGACCCTGAATGGATTTTGTAAGAATTTCTCTCTCTTTCACTGTCTTTGTTTTGTGGGTTTTTTAAAGTAATTTATGTTTAGAATCGGGCTTGGCTGCTTTTCCCTGCTGTGTTGATGCCGCTTTACACCCTCTTGATTCACTTGCAGAGAGATATCGATACATAGGTTTTCAGATTCTTACTAGTCAGATATATTCTTGTGTGGTGACTAGGGTGTGTTGAGTCCAGTTCACTGAGCAGGGAGTAGGCCTTGTCTATTACATATTTGCCTTATGGAGCGGTCTCTGAGCTAATTTCAAACCCTTGTTTTATGCATCACCCCACCTCACCTTTCCCGTTAAGCAGCCATAGTGTGTCTTCTAAAGGTGTGACTCTGTTCTGTTTTGTAATTCAGCTCAAGTGTAGAGATTTTGACATTCCCTCTATAAGCGATATCTTAGGATAAGTGTCTTTTTCTGTGTGACTTATTTCACTTAGAATCATCGTACCTAAATCCACTCATCATGCTGCTAAGTAGCCTTATGAGATTGATTTCATGGTTGAGTGATATTCCATTGTGCCAAGTACCACCATTTCTTTATCCATTTTTCTCTTTCCTGGGATATTGAAGGTGTACCGAAGCGGAGGTTCTTGGAAACAGAGCAGCCGTAAACTTTAGGGTGCCTGTGTCTTGTTGATTTTTATTTTTGCCAATTTATACGCCCATGAGTGGAAGTGCCCTATGCTCTCTACGCTGTGTTTATTACTTGTTTCAGGACACACCGTACTCTTGTCCAGAGTGCCTGTTGGCAATTTACATCCCGCCCATCAGCGTAGCAAGGCTCCCATGTCTCCATGGCCTGTCCTGCTTTTCTGGTTTTTACACTTTGTTCAGCATGGCCCTTTTGACCGAGGGCAAGCGAGACTTCTTTGTAGCGCTGATTTGCCCTTCCGACTTGCTTGGTTGGCCAAAAAGGGCGTATGCGTTTTTTCCTGAATATATTCAGGAAAAAACGCATACGCCCTTTTTGGCCAAGGGCATCATTGTCAACGTTTTGCCGCTTTTCATGTGCTTTAAAGGCGAGTCGAATCTACCTCCTGAAATCTGTTTCCTGCAAATCTGCCTTGCTTTCAAATCCTCTTCGTTGCTTTCCCTCAATATATTTGTGGACGAGAGTTCTCATTTATAACTCTGCACGTTTGTGAATTGCAGTGCCCCTGAGCTCCATTTGTCTCCTCGCTTTTTTGGGAGCTGGCCGCAAAAGCGCAGGATTGCTTCAGGCCCTATTTTGGTTCTGGGGGGCAGGCTGAGCCTGTGGTTCATTCTTCTTCCTGATGGGAAAATGGAGTGACCTATGCCTGTCCCAACACCTAGGGCTCGTCTCTCGTTGGTTCCGCGTCTTCCCGTTCATCCACAGGACAAATTGCAACCTGTACAATCAGGAGGTTAAAGGTGCTGATTCTCCAAGTAGGGAGATGGTTAGTCAAGCGGCTGGAATGGTGAACCCGAGCACAAGGAGAGGAGAAATGAGGTGCGTTTTAGAAACCTTTCCCGATCTCATGGCATACCATCTTCTGGGTTTCCCATGCATGTTTTGATGTAGGAAGATGCCCTTGTACCTGGAGATTTGAGACCCATGGGGTGTGTTCCCAGCAGTGTTACTTTAAAGTATCTGGGTTTGCTCACCCAACCTCACCAATACTCTCAGCCCCAAGACTGTCCAGCCTTATGTCTCATCCAGCTGTGGGTCTAGATATGGTCAATCCAGGTTGCATCAGAGACCCTGAACGGATTTTGTAAGAATTTGTCTCTCTTTCACTGTCTTTGCTTTGTGGGTTTTTTAAAGTAATGTATGTTTAGAATGGGGTTTGGCTACTTTTCCCTGCTGTGTTTATGCCGCTTTATACCCTCTTGATTCACTTGCAGAGAGATATCGATACATAGGTTTTCAGATTCATACTAGTCAGATATATTCTTATGCGGTGACTAGGGGGTGTTGAGTCCAGTTCACTGAGCAGGGAGTAGGCCTTGTCTAGTACATATTTAGCTTATGGAGCGGTGTCTGAGCTAATTTCAAACCCTTGTTTTATGCATCACCGCACCTCACCTTTCCGGTTAAGCAGCCATAGTGTGTCTTCTAAAGGTGTGCCTCTGTTCTGTTTTGTAATTCAGTTCAAGTGTAGCGATTTTGACATTCCCTCTATAAGCGATATCTTAGGATAAGTGCCTTTTTCTGTGTGACTTATTTCACTTAGAATCATCGTACCTAAATCCACTCATCATGCTGCTAAGTAGCCTTATGACATTGATTTCATGGCTGAGTGATATTCCATTGTGCCAAGTACCACCATTTCTTTATCCATTTTTCTCTTTCCTGGGATATTGAAGGTGTACCGAAGCGGAGGTTCTTGGAAACAGAGCAGCCGTAAACTTTAGGGTGCCTGTGTCTTGTTGATTTTAAGTTTTCCCAATTTATACGCCCATGAGTGGAAGTGCCCTATGCTCTCTACGCTGTGTTTATTACTTGTTTCAGGACACACCGTACTCTTCTCCAGAGTGCCTGCTGGCAATTTACATCCCGCCCATCAGTGTAGCAAGGCTCCCATCTCTCCATGGCCTGTCCTGCTTTTCTGGTTTTTACACTTTGTTCAGCATGGCCCTTTTGACCGAGGGCAAGCGAGACTTCTTTGTAGCGCTGATTTGCCCTTCCAGCTTGCTTGGTTGGCCAAAAAGGGCGTATGCGTTTTTTCCTGAATATATTCAGGAAAAAACGCATACGCCCTTTTTGGCCAAGGGCATCATTGTCAACGTTTTGCCGCTTTTCATGTGCTTTAAAGGCGAGTCGAATCTACCTCCTGAAATCTGTTTCCTGCAAATCTGCCTTGCTTTCAAATCCTCTTCGTTGCCTTCCCTCAATATATTTGTGGACGAGAGTTCTCATTTATAACTCTGCACGTTTGTGAATTGCAGTGCCCTTGAGCTCCATTTGTCTCCTCGCTTTTTTGGGAGCTGGCCGCAAAAGCACAGGATTGCTTCAGGCCCTATTTTGGTTCTGGGGGGCAGGCTGAGCCTGTGGTTCATTCTTCTTCCTGATGGGAAAATGGAGTGACCTGTGCCTGTCCAAACACCTAGGGCTAGTCTCTCGTTGGTTCCCCGTCTTCCCGTTCATCCTCAGGACAAATTGCAACCTGGACGAACCAGGAGGTTAAAGGTGCTGATTCTCCAAGTAGGGAGATGGTTAGTCAAGCGGCTGGAATGGCGAACCCGAGCACAAGGAGAGGAGAAATGAGGTGCGTTTTAGAAACTTTTCCCGATCTCACGGCATACCATCTTCTGGGTTTCCCATGCATGTTTTGATGTAGGAAGATGCCCTTGTACCGGGAGATTTGAGACCCATGGGGTGTGTTCCCAGCAGTGTTACTTTAAAGTATCTGCATTTCTCACCCAACCTCACCAATCCTCTCAGCCCCAACAGTGTCCAGCCTTATGTCTCATCCAGCTGTGGGTCTAGATATGGTCAATCCAGGTTGCATCAGATACCCTGAACGGATTTTGTAAGAATTTCTCTCTCTTTCACTGTCTTTGCTTTGTGGGTTTTTTAAAGTAATGTATGTTTAGAATGGGGTTTGGCTGCTTTTCCCTGCTGTGTTTATGCCGCTTTACACCCTCTTGATTCACTTGCAGAGAGATATCGATACATAGGTTTTTGAGATTCATACTACTCAGATATATTCTTGTGCGGTGACTAAGGGGTGTTGAGTCCAGTTCACTGAGCAGGGAGTAGGCCTTGTCTAGTACATATTTGGCTTATGGAGCGGTGTCTGAGCTAATTTCAAACCCTTGTTTTATGCATCACCCCACCTCACCTTTCCGGTTAAGTAGCCATAGTGTGTCTTCTAAAGGTGTGCCTCTGTTCTGTTTTGTAATTCAGTTCAAGTGTAGCGATTTTGGCATTCCCTCTATAAGCGATATCTTAGGATAAGTGCCTTTTTCTGTGTGACTTATTTCACTTAGAATCATCGTACCTAAATCCACTCATCATGCTGCTAAGTAGCCTTATGACATTGATTTCATGGCTGAGTGATATTCCATTGTGCCAAGTACCACCATTTCTTTATCCATTTTTCTCTTTCCTGGGATATTGAAGTTGTACCGAAGCGGAGATTCTTGGAAAGAGAGCAGCCGTAAACTTTAGGGTGCCTGTGTCTTGTTGATTTTTAGTTTTCCCAATTTATACGCCCATGAGTGGAAGTGCCCTATGCTCTCTACGCTGTGTTTATTACTTGTTTCAGGACACACCGTACTCTTCTCCAGAGTGCCTGTTGGCAATTTACATCCCGCCCATCAGCGTAGCAAGGCTCCTATGTCTCCATGGCCTGTCCTGCTTTTCTGGTTTTTACACTTTGTTCAGCATGGCCCTTTTGACCGAGGGCAAGCGAGACTTCTTTGTAGCGCTGATTTGCCCTTCCGGCTTGCTTGGTTGGCCAAAAAGGGCGTATGCGTTTTTTCCTGAATATATTCAGGAAAAAACGCATACGCCCTTTTTGGCCAAGGGCATCATTGTCAACGTTTTGCCGCTTTTCATGTGCTTTAAAGGCGAGTCGAATCTACCTCCTGAAATCTGTTTCCTGCAAATCTGCCTTGCTTTCAAATCCTCTTCGTTGCCTTCCCTCAATATATTTGTGGACGAGAGTTCTCATTTATAACTCTGCACGTTTGTGAATTGCAGTGCCCCTGAGCTCCATTTGTCTCCTCGCTTTTTTGGGAGCTGGCCGCAAAAGCGCAGGATTGCTTCAGGCCCTATTTTGGTTCTGGGGGGCAGGCTGAGCCTGTGGTTCATTCTTCTTCCTGATGGGAAAATGGAGTGACCTATGCCTGTCCCAACACCTAGGGCTCGTCTCTCGTTGGTTCCGCGTCTTCCCGTTCATCCTCAGGACAGATTGCAACCTGTACAATCAGGAGGTTAAAGGTGCTGATTCTCCAAGTAGGGAGATGGTTAGTCAAGTGGCTGGAATGGCGAACCCGAGCACAAGGAGAGGAGAAATGAGGTGCGTTTTAGAAACCTTTCCCGATCTCATGGCATACCATCTTCTGGGTTTCCCATGCATGTTTTGATGTAGGAAGATGCCCTTGTACCGGGAGATTTGAGACCCATGGGGTGTGTTCCCAGCAGTGTTACTTTAAAGTATCTGCATTTCTCACCCAACCTCACCAATCCTCTGAGCCCCAAGAGTGTCCAGCCTTATGTCTCATCCAGCTGTGGGTCTAGATATGGTCAATCCAGGTTGCATCATAGACCCTGAACGGATTTTGTAAGAATTTCTCTCTCTTTCACTGTCTTTCTTTTGTGGGTTTTTTAAAGTAATGTATGTTTAGAATCGGGCTTGGCTGCTTTTCCCTGCTGTGTTGATGCCGCTTTACACCCTTTTGATTCACTTGCAGAGAGATATCGATACATAGGTTTTCAGATTCTTACTAGTCAGATATATTCTTGTGTGGTGACTAGGGTGTGTTGAGTCCAGTTCACTGAGCAGGGAGTAGGCCTTGTCTAGTACATATTTGGCTTATGGAGCGGTCTCTGAGCTAATTTCAAACCCTTGTTTTATGCATCACCCCACCTCACCTTTCCCGTTAAGCAGTCATAGTGTGTCTTCTAAAGGTGTGACTATGTTCTGTTTTGTAATTCAGTTCAAGTGTAGCGATTTTGACATTCCCCCTAAAAGCGATATCTTAGGATAAGTGTCTTTTTCTGTGTGACTTATTTCACTTAGAATCATCGTACCTAAATCCACTCATCATGCTGCTAACTAGCCTTATGACATTGATTTCATGGCTGAGTGATATTCCATTGTGCCAAGTACCACCATTTCTTTATCCATTTTTCTCTTTCCTGGGATATTGAAGGTGTACCGAAGCGGAGATTCTTGGAAAGAGAGCAGCCGTAAACTTTAGGGTGCCTGTGTCTTGTTGATTTTTAGTTTTCCCAATTTATACGCCCATGAGTGGAAGTGCCCTATGCTCTCTACGCTGTGTTTATTACTTGTTTCAGGACACACCGTACTCTTCTCCAGAGTGCCTGTTGGCAATTTACATCCCGCCCATCAGCGTAGCAAGGCTCCCATGTCTCCATGGCCTGTCCTGCTTTTCTGGTTTTTACACTTTGTTCAGCATGGCCCTTTTGACCGAGGGCAAGCGAGACTTCTTTGTAGCGCTGATTTGCCCTTCCGGCTTGCTTGGTTGGCCAAAAAGGGCGTATGCGTTTTTTCCTGAATATATTCAGGAAAAAACGCATACGCCCTTTTTGGCCAAGGGCATCATTGTCAACGTTTTGCCGCTTTTCATGTGCTTTAAAGGCGAGTCGAATCTACCTCCTGAAATCTGTTTCCTGCAAATCTGCCTTGCTTTCAAATCCTCTTCGTTGCCTTCCCTCAATATATTTGTGGACGAGAGTTCTCATTTATAACTCTGCACGTTTGTGAATTGCAGTGCCCCTGAGCTCCATTTGTCTCCTCGCTTTTTTGGGAGCTGGCCGCAAAAGCGCAGGATTGCTTCAGGCCCTATTTTGGTTCTGGGGGGCAGGCTGAGCCTGTGGTTCATTCTTCTTCCTGATGGGAAAATGGAGTGACCTATGCCTGTCCCAACACCTAGGGCTCGTCTCTCGTTGGTTCCGCGTCTTCCCGTTCATCCTCAGGACAGATTGCAACCTGTACAATCAGGAGGTTAAAGGTGCTGATTCTCCAAGTAGGGAGATGGTTAGTCAAGTGGCTGGAATGGCGAACCCGAGCACAAGGAGAGGAGAAATGAGGTGCGTTTTAGAAACCTTTCCCGATCTCATGGCATACCATCTTCTGGGTTTCCCATGCATGTTTTGATGTAGGAAGATGCCCTTGTACCGGGAGATTTGAGACCCATGGGGTGTGTTTTCAGCAGTGTTACTTTAAAGTATCTGCATTTCTCACCCAACCTCACCAATCCTCTGAGCCCCAAGAGTGTCCAGCCTTATGTCTCATCCAGCTGTGGGTCTAGATATGGTCAATCCAGGTTGCATCATAGACCCTGAACGGATTTTGTAAGAATTTCTCTCTCTTTCACTGTCTTTCTTTTGTGGGTTTTTTAAAGTAATGTATGTTTAGAATCGGGCTTGGCTGCTTTTCCCTGCTGTGTTGATGCCGCTTTACACCCTTTTGATTCACTTGCAGAGAGATATCGATACATAGGTTTTCAGATTCTTACTAGTCAGATATATTCTTGTGTGGTGACTAGGGTGTGTTGAGTCCAGTTCACTGAGCAGGGAGTAGGCCTTGTCTAGTACATATTTGGCTTATGGAGCGGTCTCTGAGCTAATTTCAAACCCTTGTTTTATGCATCACCCCACCTCACCTTTCCCGTTAAGCAGTCATAGTGTGTCTTCTAAAGGTGTGACTATGTTCTGTTTTGTAATTCAGTTCAAGTGTAGCGATTTTGACATTCCCCCTAA
Source organism: Eubalaena glacialis (assembly GCF_028564815.1). Taxonomy (NCBI): domain Eukaryota; kingdom Metazoa; phylum Chordata; class Mammalia; order Artiodactyla; family Balaenidae; genus Eubalaena; species Eubalaena glacialis. Next base: position 435,858 of record NW_026871252.1, read on the forward strand.
AAGCGATATCTTAGGATAAGTGTCTTTTTCTGTGTGACTTATTTCACTTAGAATCATCGTACCTAAATCCACTCATCATGCTGCTAACTAGCCTTATGACATTGATTTCATGGCTGAGTGATATTCCATTGTGCCAAGTACCACCATTTCTTTATCCATTTTTCTCTTTCCTGGGATATTGAAGGTGTACCGAAGCGGAGATTCTTGGAAAGAGAGCAGCCGTAAACTTTAGGGTGCCTGTGTCTTGTTGATTTTTACTTTTCCCAATTTATACGCCCATGAGTGGAAGTGCCCTATGCTCTCTACGCTGTGTTTATTACTTGTTTCAGGACACACCGTACTCTTCTCCAGAGTGCCTGTTGGCAATTTACATCCCGCCCATCAGCGTAGCAAGGCTCCCATGTCTCCATGGCCTGTCCTGCTTTTCTGGTTTTTACACTTTGTTCAGCATGGCCCTTTTGACCGAGGGCAAGTGAGACTTCTTTGTAGCGCTGATTTGCCCTTCCGGCTTGCTTGGTTGGCCAAAAAGGGCGTATGCGTTTTTTCCTGAATATATTCAGGAAAAAACGCATACGCCCTTTTTGGCCAAGGGCATCATTGTCAACGTTTTGCCGCTTTTCATGTGCTTTAAAGGCGAGTCGAATCTACCTCCTGAAATCTGTTTCCTGCAAATCTGCCTTGCTTTCAAATCCTCTTCGTTGCCTTCCCTCAATATATTTGTGGACGAGAGTTCTCATTTATAATTCTGCACGTTTGTGAATTGCAGTGCCCCTGAGCTCCATTTGTCTCCTCGCTTTTTTGGGAGCTGGCCGCAAAAGCGCAGGATTGCTTCAGGCCCTATTTTGGTTCTGGGGGGCAGGCTGAGCCTGTGGTTCATTCTTCTTCCTGATGGGAAAATGGAGTGACCTATGCCTGTCCCAACACCTAGGGCTCGTCTCTCGTTGGTTCCGCGTCTTCCCGTTCATCCTCAGGACAGATTGCAACCTGTACAATCAGGAGGTTAAAGGTGCTGATTCTCCAAGTAGGGAGATGGTTAGTCAAGTGGCTGGAATGGCGAACCCGAGCACAAGGAGAGGAGAAATGAGGTGCGTTTTAGAAACCTTTCCCGATCTCATGGCATACCATCTTCTGGGTTTCCCATGCATGTTTTGATGTAGGAAGATGCCCTTCTACCGGGAGATTTGAGACCCATGGGGTGTGTTCCCAGCAGTGTTACTTTAAAGTATCTGCATTTCTCACCCAACCTCACCAATCCTCTGAGCCCCAAGAGTGTCCAGCCTTATGTCTCATCCAGCTGTGGGTCTAGATATGGTCAATCCAGGTTGCATCATAGACCCTGAACGGATTTTGTAAGAATTTCTCTCTCTTTCACTGTCTTTCTTTTGTGGGTTTTTTAAAGTAATGTATGTTTAGAATCGGGCTTGGCTGCTTTTCCCTGCTGTGTTGATGCCGCTTTACACCCTTTTGATTCACTTGCAGAGAGATATCGATACATAGGTTTTCAGATTCTTACTAGTCAGATATATTCTTGTGTGGTGACTAGGGTGTGTTGAGTCCAGTTCACTGAGCAGGGAGTAGGCCTTGTCTAGTACATATTTGGCTTATGGAGCGGTCTCTGAGCTAATTTCAAACCCTTGTTTTATGCATCACCCCACCTCACCTTTCCCGTTAAGCAGTCATAGTGTGTCTTCTAAAGGTGTGACTATGTTCTGTTTTGTAATTCAGTTCAAGTGTAGCGATTTTGACATTCCCCCTAAAAGCGATATCTTAGGATAAGTGTCTTTTTCTGTGTGACTTATTTCACTTAGAATCATCGTACCTAAATCCACTCATCATGCTGCTAACTAGCCTTATGACATTGATTTCATGGCTGAGTGATATTCCATTGTGCCAAGTACCACCATTTCTTTATCCATTTTTCTCTTTCCTGGGATATTGAAGGTGTACCGAAGCGGAGATTCTTGGAAAGAGAGCAGCCGTAAACTTTAGGGTGCCTGTGTCTTGTTGATTTTTAGTTTTCCCAATTTATACGCCCATGAGTGGAAGTGCCCTATGCTCTCTACGCTGTGTTTATTACTTGTTTCAGGACACACCGTACTCTTCTCCAGAGTGCCTGTTGGCAATTTACATCCCGCCCATCAGCGTAGCAAGGCTCCCATGTCTCCATGGCCTGTCCTGCTTTTCTGGTTTTTACACTTTGTTCAGCATGGCCCTTTTGACCGAGGGCAAGCGAGACTTCTTTGTAGCGCTGATTTGCCCTTCCGGCTTGCTTGGTTGGCCAAAAAGGGCGTATGCATTTTTTCCTGAATATATTCAGGAAAAAACGCATACGCCCTTTTTGGCCAAGGGCATCATTGTCAACGTTTTGCCGCTTTTCATGTGCTTTAAAGGCGAGTCGAATCTACCTCCTGAAATCTGTTTCCTGCAAATCTGCCTTGCTTTCAAATCCTCTTCGTTGCCTTCCCTCAATATATTTGTGGACGAGAGTTCTCATTTATAACTCTGCACGTTTGTGAATTGCAGTGCCCCTGAGCTCCATTTGTCTCCTCGCTTTTTTGGGAGCTGGCCGCAAAAGCGCAGGATTGCTTCAGGCCCTATTTTGGTTCTGGGGGGCAGGCTGAGCCTGTGGTTCATTCTTCTTCCTGATGGGAAAAAGGAGTGACCTGTGCCTGTCCCAACACCTAGGGCTAGTCTCTCGTTGGTTCCCCGTCTTCCCGTTCATCCTCAGGACAAATTGCAACCTTGACGAAACAGGAGGTTAAAGGTGCTGATTCTCCAAGTAGGGAGATGGTTAGTCAAGCGGCTGGAATGGCGAACCCGAGCACAAGGAGAGGAGAAATGAGGTGCATTTTAGAAACCTTTCCAGATCTCACGGCATACCATCTTCTGGGTTTCCCATGCATGTTTTGATGTAGGAAGATTCCCTTGTACCTGGAGATTTGAGACCCATGGGGTGGGTACCCCGCGGTATTACTTTAAAGTATCTGCATTTGCTCACCCAACCTCACCAATCCTCTCAGCCCCAAGAGTGTCCAGCCTTATGTCTCATCCAGCTGTGGGTCTAGATATGGTCAATCCAGGTTGCATCAGAGACCCTGAACGGATTTTGTAAGAATTTCTCTCTCTTTCACTGTCTTTGCTTTGTGGGGTTTTTAAAGTAATGTATGTTTAGAATGGGGTTTGGCTGCTTTTCCCTGCTGTGTTTATGACGCTTTACACCCTCTTGATTCACTTGCAGAGAGATATCGATACATAGGTTTTTGAGATTCATACTAGTCAGATATATTCTTGTGCGGTGACTAGGGGGTGTTGAGTCCAGTTCACTGAGCAGGGAGTAGGCCTTGTCTAGTACATATTTGGCTTATGGAGCGGTGTCTGAGCTAATTTCAAACCCTTGTTTTATGCATCACCCCACCTCACCTTTCCGGTTAAGCAGCCATAGTGTGTCTTCTAAAGATGTGCCTCTGTTCTGTTTTGTAATTCAGTTCAAGTGTAGCGATTTTGGCATTCCCTCTATAAGCGATATCTTAGGATAAGTGCCTTTTTCTGTGTGACTTATTTCACTTAGAATCATCGTACCTAAATCCACTCATCATGCTGCTAAGTAGCCTTATGACATTCATTTCATGGCTGAGTGATATTCCATTGTGCCAAGTACCACCATTTCTTTATCCATTTTTCTCTTTCCTGGGATATTGAAGGTGTACCGAAGTGGAGATTCTTGGAAACAGAGCAGCCGTAAACTTTAGGGTGCCTGTGTCTTGTTGATTTTTACTTTTCCCAATTTATACGCCCATGAGTGGAAGTGCCCTATGCTCTCTACGCTGTGTTTATTACTTGTTTCAGGACACACCGTACTCTTCTCCAGAGTGCCTGTTGGCAATTTACATCCCGCCCATCAGCGTAGCAAGGCTCCCATGTCTCCATGGCCTGTCCTGCTTTTCTGGTTTTTACACTTTGTTCAGCATGGCCCTTTTGACCGAGGGCAAGCGAGACTTCTTTGTAGCGCTGATTTGCCCTTCCGGCTTGCTTGGTTGGCCAAAAAGGGCGTATGCGTTTTTTCCTGAATATATTCAGGAAAAAACGCATACGCCCTTTTTGGCCAAGGGCATCATTGTCAACCTTTTGCCGCTTTTCATGTGCTTTAAAGGCGAGTCGAATCTACCTCCTGAAATCTGTTTCCTGCAAATCTGCCTTGCTTTCAAATCCTCTTCGTTGCCTTCCCTCAATATATTTGTGGACGAGAGTTCTCATTTATAACTCTGCACGTTTGTGAATTGCAGTGCCCCTGAGCTCCATTTGTCTCCTCGCTTTTTTGGGAGCTGGCCGCAAAAGCGCAGGATTGCTTCAGGCCCTATTTTGGTTCTGGGGGGCAGGCTGAGCCTGTGGTTCATTCTTCTTCCTGATGGGAAAATGGAGTGACCTATGCCTGTCCCAACACCTAGGGCTCGTCTCTCGTTGGTTCCGCGTCTTCCCGTTCATCCTCAGGACAAATTGCAACCTGTACAATCAGGAGGTTAAAGGTGCTGATTCTCCAAGTAGGGAGATGGTTAGTCAAGCGGCTGGAATGGCGAACCCGAGCACAAGGAGAGGAGAAATGAGGTGCGTTTTAGAAACCTTTCCCGATCTCATGGCATACCATCTTCTGGGTTTCCCATGCATGTTTTGATGTAGGAAGATGCCCTTGTACCTGGAGATTTGAGACCCATGGGGTGTGTTCCCAGCAGTGTTACTTTAAAGTATCTGGGTTTGCTCACCCAACCTCACCAATCCTCTCAGCCCCAAGAGTGTCCAGCCTTATGTCTCATCCAGCTGTGGGTCTAGATATGGTCAATCCAGTTTGCATAATAGACCCTGAATGGATTTTGTAAGAATTTCTCTCTCTTTCACTGTCTTTGTTTTGTGGGTTTTTAAAAGTAATTTATGTTTAGAATCGGGCTTGGCTGCTTTTCCCTGCTGTGTTGATGCCGCTTTACACCCTCTTGATTCACTTGCAGAGAGATATCGATACATAGGTTTTTGAGATTCATACTAGTCAGATATATTCTTGTGTGGTGACTAGAGTGTGTTGAGTCCAGTTCACTGAGCAGGGAGTAGGCCTTGTCTATTACATATTTGCCTTATGGAGCGGTGTCTGAGCTAATTTCAAACCCTTGTTTTATGCATCACCCCACCTCACCTTTCCCGTTAAGCAGCCATAGTGTGTCTTCTAAAGGTGTGACTCTGTTCTGTTTTGTAATTCAGCTCAAGTGTAGAGATTTTGACATTCCCTCTATAAGCGATATCTTAGGATAAGTGTCTTTTTCTGTGTGACTTATTTCACTTAGAATCATCGTACCTAAATCCACTCATCATGCTGCTAAGTAGCCTTATGAGATTGATTTCATGGTTGAGTGATATTCCATTGTGCCAAGTACCACCATTTCTTTATCCATTTTTCTCTTTCCTGGGATATTGAAGGTGTACCGAAGCGGAGGTTCTTGGAAACAGAGCAGCCGTAAACTTTAGGGTGCCTGTGTCTTGTTGATTCTTAGTTTTCCCAATTTATACGCCCATGAGTGGAAGTGCCCTATGCTCTCTACGCTGTGTTTATTACTTGTTTCAGGACACACCGTACTCTTCTCCAGAGTGCCTGTTGGCAATTTACATCCCGCCCATCAGCGTAGCAAGGCTCCCATGTCTCCATGGCCTGTCCTGCTTTTCTGGTTTTTACACTTTGTTCAGCATGGCCCTTTTGACCGAGGGCAAGCGAGACTTCTTTGTAGCGCTGATTTGCCCTTCCGGCTTGCTTGGTTGGCCAAAAAGGGCGTATGCATTTTTTCCTGAATATATTCAGGAAAAAACGCATACGCCCTTTTTGGCCAAGGGCATCATTGTCAACGTTTTGCCGCTTTTCATGTGCTTTAAAGGCGAGTCGAATCTACCTCCTGAAATCTGTTTCCTGCAAATCTGCCTTGCTTTCAAATCCTCTTCGTTGCCTTCCCTCAATATATTTGTGGACGAGAGTTCTCATTTATAACTCTGCACGTTTGTGAATTGCAGTGCCCCTGAGCTCCATTTGTCTCCTCGCTTTTTTGGGAGCTGGCCGCAAAAGCGCAGGATTGCTTCAGGCCCTATTTTGGTTCTGGGGGCCAGGCTGAGCCTGTGGTTCATTCTTCTTCCTGATGGGAAAAAGGAGTGACCTGTGCCTGTCCCAACACCTAGGGCTAGTCTCTCGTTGGTTCCGCGTCTTCCCGTTCATCCTCAGGACAAATTGCAACCTGGACGAAACAGGAGGTTAAAGGTGCTTATTCTCCAAGTAGGGAGATGGTTAGTCAAGCGGCTGGAATGGCGAACCCGAGCACAAGGAGAGGAGAAATGAGGTGCGTTTTAGAAACCTTTCCAGATCTCACGGCATACCATCTTCTGGGTTTCCCATGCATGTTTTGATGTAGGAAGATTCCCTTGTACCTGGAGATTTGAGACCCATGGGGTGGGTACCCCGCGGTATTACTTTAAAGTATCTGCATTTGCTCACCCAACCTCACCAATCCTCTCAGCCCCAAGAGTGTCCAGCCTTATGTCTCATCCAGCTGTGGGTCTAGATATGGTCAATCCAGGTTGCATCAGAGACCCTGAACGGATTTTGTAAGAATTTCTCTCTCTTTCACTGTCTTTGCTTTGTGGATTTTTTAAAGTAATGTATGTTTAGAATGGGGTTTGGCTGCTTTTCCCTGCTGTGTTTATGCCGCTTTACACCCTCTTGATTCACTTGCAGAGAGATATCGATACATAGGTTTTTGAGATTCATACTAGTCAGATATATTCTTGTGCGGTGACTAGGGTGTGTTGAGTCCAGTTCACTGAGCAGGGAGTAGGCCTTGTCTAGTACATATTTGGCTTATGGAGCGGTGTCTGAGCTAATTTCAAACCCTTGTTTTATGCATCACCCCACCTCACCTTTCCGGTTAAGCAGCCATAGTGTGTCTTCTAAAGGTGTGCCTCTGTTCTGTTTTGTAATTCAGTTCAAGTGTAGCGATTTTGGCATTCCCTCTATAAGCGATATCTTAGGATAAGTGCCTTTTTCTGTGTGACTTATTTCACTTAGAATCATCGTACCTAAATCCACTCATCATGCTGCTAAGTAGCCTTATGACATTGATTTCATGGCTGAGTGATATTCCATTGTGCCAAGTACCACCATTTCTTTATCCATTTTTCTCTTTCCTGGGATATTGAAGGTGTACCGAAGCGGAGATTCTTGGAAACAGAGCAGCCGTAAACTTTAGGGTGCCTGTGTCTTGTTGATTTTAAGTTTTCCCAATTTATACGCCCATGAGTGGAAGTGCCCTATGCTCTCTACGCTGTGTTTATTACTTGTTTCAGGACACACCGTACTCTTCTCCAGAGTGCCTGCTGGCAATTTACATCCCGCCCATCAGCGTAGCAAGGCTCCCATCTCTCCATGGCCTGTCCTGCTTTTCTGGTTTTTACACTTTGTTCAGCATGGCCCTTTTGACCGAGGGCAAGCGAGACTTCTTTGTAGCGCTGATTTGCCCTTCCGGCTTGCTTGGTTGGCCAAAAAGGGCGTATGCGTTTTTTCCTGAATATATTCAGGAAAAAACGCATACGCCCTTTTTGGCCAAGGGCATCATTGTCAACCTTTTGCCGCTTTTCATGTGCTTTAAAGGCGAGTCGAATCTACCTCCTGAAATCTGTTTCCTGCAAATCTGCCTTGCTTTCAAATCCTCTTCGTTGCCTTCCCTCAATATATTTGTGGACGAGAGTTCTCATTTATAACTCTGCACGTTTGTGAATTGCAGTGCCCCTGAGCTCCATTTGTCTCCTCGCTTTTTTGGGAGCTGGCCGCAAAAGCGCAGGATTGCTTCAGGCCCTATTTTGGTTCTGGGGGGCAGGCTGAGCCTGTGGTTCATTCTTCTTCCTGATGGGAAAATGGAGTGACCTATGCCTGTCCCAACACCTAGGGCTCGTCTCTCGTTGGTTCCGCGTCTTCCCGTTCATCCTCAGGACAAATTGCAACCTGTACAATCAGGAGGTTAAAGGTGCTGATTCTCCAAGTAGGGAGATGGTTAGTCAAGCGGCTGGAATGGCGAACCCGAGCACAAGGAGAGGAGAAATGAGGTGCGTTTTAGAAACCTTTCCCGATCTCATGGCATACCATCTTCTGGGTTTCCCATGCATGTTTTGATGTAGGAAGATGCCCTTGTACCTGGAGATTTGAGACCCATGGGGTGTGTTCCCAGCATTGTTACTTTAAAGTATCTGGGTTTGCTCACCCAACCTCACCAATCCTCTCAGCCCCAAGAGTGTCCAGCCTTATGTCTCATCCAGCTGTGGGTCTAGATATGGTCAATCCAGTTTGCATAATAGACCCTGAATGGATTTTGTAAGAATTTCTCTCTCTTTCACTGTCTTTGTTTTGTGGGTTTTTTTAAAGTAATTTATGTTTAGAATCGGGCTTGGCTGCTTTTCCCTGCTGTGTTGATGCCGCTTTACACCCTCTTGATTCACTTGCAGAGAGATATCGATACATAGGTTTTTGAGATTCATACTAGTCAGATATATTCTTGTGTGGTGACTAGGGTGTGTTGAGTCCAGTTCACTGAGCAGGGAGTAGGCCTTGTCTATTACATATTTGCCTTATGGAGCGGTCTCTGAGCTAATTTCAAACCCTTGTTTTATGCATCACCCCACCTCACCTTTCCCGTTAAGCAGCCATAGTGTGTCTTCTAAAGGTGTGACTCTGTTCTGTTTTGTAATTCAGCTCAAGTGTAGAGATTTTGACATTCCCTCTATAAGCGATATCTTAGGATAAGTGTCTTTTTCTGTGTGACTTATTTCACTTAGAATCATCGTACCTAAATCCACTCATCATGCTGCTAAGTAGCCTTATGAGATTGATTTCATGGTTGAGTGATATTCCATTGTGCCAAGTACCACCATTTCTTTATCCATTTTTCTCTTTCCTGGGATATTGAAGGTGTACCGAAGCGGAGGTTCTTGGAAAGAGAGCAGCCGTAAACTTTAGGGTGCCTGTGTCTTGTTGATTCTTAGTTTTCCCAATTTATACGCCCATGAGTGGAAGTGCCCTATGCTCTCTACGCTGTGTTTATTACTTGTTTCAGGACACACCGTACTCTTCTCCAGAGTGCCTGTTGGCAATTTACATCCCGCCCATCAGCGTAGCAAGGCTCCCATGTCTCCATGGCCTGTCCTGCTTTTCTGGTTTTTACACTTTGTTCAGCATGGCCCTTTTGACCGAGGGCAAGCGAGACTTCTTTGTAGCGCTGATTTGCCCTTCCGGCTTGCTTGGTTGGCCAAAAAGGGCGTATGCGTTTTTTCCTGAATATATTCAGGAAAAAACGCATACGCCCTTTTTGGCCAAGGGCATCATTGTCAACGTTTTGCCGCTTTTCATGTCCTTTAAAGGCGAGTCGAATCTACCTCCTGAAATCTGTTTCCTGCAAATCTGCCTTGCTTTCAAATCCTCTTCGTTGCCTTCCCTCAATATATTTGTGGACGAGAGTTCTCATTTATAACTCTGCACGTTTGTGAATTGCAGTGCCCCTGAGCTCCATTTGTCTCCTCGCTTTTTTGGGAGCTGGCCGCAAAAGCGCAGGATTGCTTCAGGCCCTATTTTGGTTCTGGGGGGCAGGCTGAGCCTGTGGTTCATTCTTCTTCCTGATGGGAAAATGGAGTGACCTGTGCCTGTCCCAACACCTAGGGCTAGTCTCTCGTTGGTTCCCCGTCTTCCCGTTCATCCTCAGGACAAATTGCAACCTGGACGAACCAGGAGGTTAAAGGTGCTGATTCTCCAAGTAGGGAGATGGTTAGTCAAGCAGCTGGAATGGCGAACCCGAGCACAAGGAGAGGAGAAATGAGGTGCGTTTTAGAAACTTTTCCCGATCTCACGGCATACCATCTTCTGGGTTTCCCATGCATGTTTTGATGTAGGAAGATGCCCTTGTACCTGGAGATTTGAGACCCATGGGGTGTGTTCCCAGCAGTGTTACTTTAAAGTATCTGGGTTTGCTCACCCAACCTCACCAATCCTCTCAGCCCCAAGAGTGTCCAGCCTTATGTCTCATCCAGCTGTGGGTCTAGATATGGTCAATCCAGTTTGCATAATAGACCCTGAACGGATTTTGTAAGAATTTCTCTCTCTTTCACTGTCTTTGCTTTGTGGGTTTTTTAAAGTAATGTATGTTTAGAATGGGGTTTGGCTGCTTTTCCCTGCTGTGTTTATGCCGCTTTACACCCTCTTGATTCACTTGCAGAGAGATATCGATACATAGTTTTTCAGATTCATACTAGTCAGATATATTCTTGTGCGGTGACTAGGGGGTGTTGAGTCCAGTTCACTGAGCAGGGAGTAGGCCTTGTCTAGTACATATTTGGCTTATGGAGCGGTGTCTGAGCTAATTTCAAACCCTTGTTTTATGCATCACCCCACCTCACCTTTCCGGTTAAGCAGCCATAGTGTGTCTTCTAAAGGTGTGCCTCTGCTCTGTTTTGTAATTCAGTTCAAGTGTAGCGATTTTGACATTCCCTCTATAAGCGATATCTTAGGATAAGTGCCTTTTTCTGTGTGACTTATTTCACTTAGAATCATCGTACCTAAATCCACTCATCATGCTGCTAAGTAGCCTTATGACATTGATTTCATGGCTGAGTGATATTCCATTGTGCCAAGTACCACCATTTCTTTATCCATTTTTCTCTTTCCTGGGATATTGAAGGTGTACCGAAGCGGAGGTTCTTGGAAAGAGAGCAGCCGTAAACTTTAGGGTGCCTGTGTCTTGTTGATTCTTAGTTTTCCCAATTTATACGCCCATGAGTGGAAGTGCCCTATGCTCTCTACGCTGTGTTTATTACTTGTTTCAGGACACACCGTACTCTTCTCCAGAGTGCCTGTTGGCAATTTACATCCCGCCCATCAGCGTAGCAAGGCTCCCATGTCTCCATGGCCTGTCCTGCTTTTCTGGTTTTTACACTTTGTTCAGCATGGCCCTTTTGACCGAGGGCAAGCGAGACTTCTTTGTAGCGCTGATTTGCCCTTCCGGCTTGCTTGGTTGGCCAAAAAGGGCGTATGCGTTTTTTCCTGAATATATTCAGGAAAAAACGCATACGCCCTTTTTGGCCAAGGGCATCATTGTCAACGTTTTGTCACTTTTCATGTGCTTTAAAGGCGAGTCGAATCTACCTCCTGAAATCTGTTTCCTGCAAATCTGCCTTGCTTTCAAATCCTCTTCGTTGCCTTCCCTCAATATATTTGTGGACGAGAGTTCTCATTTATAACTCTGCACGTTTGTGAATTGCAGTGCCCCTGAGCTCCATTTGTCTCCTCGCTTTTTTGGGAGCTGGCCGCAAAAGCGCAGGATTGCTTCAGGCCCTATTTTGGTTCTGGGGGGCAGGCTGAGCCTGTGGTTCATTCTTCTTCCTGATGGGAAAATGGAGTGACCTGTGCCTGTCCCAACACCTAGGGCTAGTCTCTCGTTGGTTCCCCGTCTTCCCGTTCATCCTCAGGACAAATTGCAACCTGGACGAACCAGGAGGTTAAAGGTGCTGATTCTCCAAGTAGGGAGATGGTTAGTCAAGCGGCTGGAATGGCGAACCCGAGCACAAGGAGAGGAGAAATGAGGTGCGTTTTAGAAACTTTTCCCGATCTCACGGCATGCCATCTTCTGGGTTTCCCATGCATGTTTTGATGTAGGAAGATGCCCTTGTACCTGGAGATTTGAGACCCATGGGGTGGGTACCCCGCGGTATTACTTTAAAGTATCTGGGTTTGCTCACCCAACCTCACCAATCCTCTCAGCCCCAAGAGTGTCCAGCCTTATGTCTCATCCAGCTGTGGGTCTAGATATGGTCAATCCAGGTTGCATCATAGACCCTGAATGGATTTTGTAAGAATTTCTCTCTCTTTAACTGTCTTTGTTTTGTGGGTTTTTTTAAAGTAATTTATGTTTAGAATCGGGCTTGGCTGCTTTTCCCTGCTGTGTTGATGCTGCTTTACACCCTCTTGATTCACTTGCAGAGAGATATCGATACATAGGTTTTCAGATTCTTACTAGTCAGATATATTCTTGTGTGGTGACTAGGGTGTGTTGAGTCCAGTTCACTGAGCAGGGAGTAGGCCTTGTCTAGTACATATTTGGCTTATGGAGCGGTGTCTGAGCTAATTTCAAACCCTTGTTTTATGCATCACCCCACCTCACCTTTCCGGTTAAGCAGCCATAGTGTGTCTTCTAAAGGTGTGCCTCTGCTCTGTTTTGTAATTCAGTTCAAGTGTAGCGATTTTGACATTCCCTCTATAAGCGATATCTTAGGATAAGTGCCTTTTTCTGTGTGACTTATTTCACTTAGAATCATCGTACCTAAATCCACTCATCATGCTGCTAAGTAGCCTTATGACATTGATTTCATGGCTGAGTGATATTCCATTGTGCCAAGTACCACCATTTCTTTATCCATTTTTCTCTTTCCTGGGATATTGAAGGTGTACCGAAGCGGAGATTCTTGGAAACAGAGCAGCCGTAAACTTTAGGGTGCCTGTGTCTTGTTGATTTTTAGTTTTCCCAATTTATACGCCCATGAGTGGAAGTGCCCTATGCTCTCTACGCTGTGTTTATTACTTGTTTCAGGACACACCGTACTCTTCTCCAGAGTGCCTGTTTGCAATTTACATCCCGCCCATCAGCGTAGCAAGGCTCCCATGTCTCCATGGCCTGTCCTGCTTTTCTGGTTTTTACACTTTGTTCAGCATGGCCCTTTTGACCGAGGGCAAGCGAGACTTCTTTGTAACGCTGATTTGCCCTTCCGGCTTGCTTGGTTGGCCAAAAAGGGCGTATGCGTTTTTTCCTGAATATATTCAGGAAAAAACGCATACGCCCTTTTTGGCCAAGGGCATCATTATCAACGTTTTGCCGCTTTTCATGTGCTTTAAAGGCGAGTCGAATCTACCTCCTGAAATCTGTTTCCTGCAAATCTGCCTTGCTTTCAAATCCTCTTCGTTGCCTTCCCTCAATATATTTGTGGACGAGAGTTCTCATTTATAACTCTGCACGTTTGTGAATTGCAGTGCCCCTGAGCTCCATTTGTCTCCTCGCTTTTTTGGGAGCTGGCCGCAAAAGCGCAGGATTGCTTCAGGCCCTATTTTGGTTCTGGGGGGAAGGCTGAGCCTGTGGTTCATTCTTCTTCCTGATGGGAAAATGGAGTGACCTATGCCTGTCCCAACACCTAGGGCTCGTCTCTTGTTGGTTCCGCGTCTTCCCGTTCATCCTCAGGACAAATTGCAACCTGGACGAAACAGGAGGTTAAAGGTGCTGATTCTCCAAGTAGGGAGATGGTTAGTCAAGCGGCTGGAATGGCGAACCCGAGCACAAGGAGAGGAGAAATGAGGTGCGTTTTAGAAACCTTTCCAGATCTCACGGCATACCATCTTCTGGGTTTCCCATGCATGTTTTGATGTAGGAAGATTCCCTTGTACCTGGAGATTTGAGACCCATGGGGTGGGTACCCCGCGGTATTACTTTAAAGTATCTGCATTTGCTCACCCAACCTCACCAATCCTCTCAGCCCCAAGAGTGTCCAGCCTTATGTCTCATCCAGCTGTGGGTCTAGATATGGTCAATCCAGGTTGCATCAGAGACCCTGAACGGATTTTGTAAGAATTTCTCTCTCTTTCACTGTCTTTGCTTTGTGGGTTTTTTAAAGTAATGTATGTTTAGAATGGGGTTTGGCTGCTTTTCCCTGCTGTGTTTATGCCGCTTTACACCCTCTTGATTCACTTGCAGAGAGATATCGATACATAGGTTTTTGAGATTCATACTAGTCAGATATATTCTTGTGCGGTGACTAGGGTGTGTTGAGTCCAGTTCACTGAGCAGGGAGTAGGCCTTGTCTAGTACATATTTGGCTTATGGAGCGGTGTCTGAGCTAATTTCAAACCCTTGTTTTATGCATCACCCCACCTCACCTTTCCGGTTAAGCAGCCATAGTGTGTCTTCTAAAGGTGTGCCTCTGTTCTGTTTTGTAATTCAGTTCAAGTGTAGCGATTTTGGCATTCCCTCTATAAGCGATATCTTAGGATAAGTGCCTTTTTCTGTGTGACTTATTTCACTTAGAATCATCGTACCTAAATCCACTCATCATGCTGCTAAGTAGCCTTATGACATTGATTTCATGGCTGAGTGATATTCCATTGTGCCAAGTACCACCATTTCTTTATCCATTTTTCTCTTTCCTGGGATATTGAAGGTGTACCGAAGCGGAGATTCTTGGAAACAGAGCAGCCGTAAACTTTAGGGTGCCTGTGTCTTGTTGATTTTAAGTTTTCCCAATTTATACGCCCATGAGTGGAAGTGCCCTATGCTCTCTACGCTGTGTTTATTACTTGTTTCAGGACACACCGTACTCTTCTCCAGAGTGCCTGCTGGCAATTTACATCCCGCCCATCAGCGTAGCAAGGCTCCCATCTCTCCATGGCCTGTCCTGCTTTTCTGGTTTTTACACTTTGTTCAGCATGGCCCTTTTGACCGAGGGCAAGCGAGACTTCTTTGTAGCGCTGATTTGCCCTTCCGGCTTGCTTGGTTGGCCAAAAAGGGCGTATGCGTTTTTTCCTGAATATATTCAGGAAAAAACGCATACGCCCTTTTTGGCCAAGGGCATCATTGTCAACCTTTTGCCGCTTTTCATGTGCTTTAAAGGCGAGTCGAATCTACCTCCTGAAATCTGTTTCCTGCAAATCTGCCTTGCTTTCAAATCCTCTTCGTTGCCTTCCCTCAATATATTTGTGGACGAGAGTTCTCATTTATAACTCTGCACGTTTGTGAATTGCAGTGCCCCTGAGCTCCATTTGTCTCCTCGCTTTTTTGGGAGCTGGCCGCAAAAGCGCAGGATTGCTTCAGGCCCTATTTGGGTTCTGGGGGGCAGGCTGAGCCTGTGGTTCATTCTTCTTCCTGATGGGAAAATGGAGTGACCTATGCCTGTCCCAACACCTAGGGCTCGTCTCTCGTTGGTTCCGCGTCTTCCCGTTCATCCTCAGGACAAATTGCAACCTGTACAATCAGGAGGTTAAAGGTGCTGATTCTCCAAGTAGGGAGATGGTTAGTCAAGCGGCTGGAATGGCGAACCCGAGCACAAGGAGAGGAGAAATGAGGTGCGTTTTAGAAACCTTTCCCGATCTCATGGCATACCATCTTCTGGGTTTCCCATGCATGTTTTGATGTAGGAAGATGCCCTTGTACCTGGAGATTTGAGACCCATGGGGTGTGTTCCCAGCATTGTTACTTTAAAGTATCTGGGTTTGCTCACCCAACCTCACCAATCCTCTCAGCCCCAAGAGTGTCCAGCCTTATGTCTCATCCAGCTGTGGGTCTAGATATGGTCAATCCAGTTTGCATAATAGACCCTGAATGGATTTTGTAAGAATTTCTCTCTCTTTCACTGTCTTTGTTTTGTGGGTTTTTTAAAGTAATTTATGTTTAGAATCGGGCTTGGCTGCTTTTCCCTGCTGTGTTGATGCCGCTTTACACCCTCTTGATTCACTTGCAGAGAGATATCGATACATAGGTTTTTGAGATTCATACTAGTCAGATATATTCTTGTGTGGTGACTAGGGTGTGTTGAGTCCAGTTCACTGAGCAGGGAGTAGGCCTTGTCTATTACATATTTGCCTTATGGAGCGGTCTCTGAGCTAATTTCAAACCCTTGTTTTATGCATCACCCCACCTCACCTTTCCCGTTAAGCAGCCATAGTGTGTCTTCTAAAGGTGTGACTCTGTTCTGTTTTGTAATTCAGCTCAAGTGTAGAGATTTTGACATTCCCTCTATAAGCGATATCTTAGGATAAGTGTCTTTTTCTGTGTGACTTATTTCACTTAGAATCATCGTACCTAAATCCACTCATCATGCTGCTAAGTAGCCTTATGAGATTGATTTCATGGTTGAGTGATATTCCATTGTGCCAAGTACCACCATTTCTTTATCCATTTTTCTCTTTCCTGGGATATTGAAGGTGTACCGAAGCGGAGGTTCTTGGAAAGAGAGCAGCCGTAAACTTTAGGGTGCCTGTGTCTTGTTGATTCTTAGTTTTCCCAATTTATACGCCCATGAGTGGAAGTGCCCTATGCTCTCTACGCTGTGTTTATTACTTGTTTCAGGACACACCGTACTCTTCTCCAGAGTGCCTGTTGGCAATTTACATCCCGCCCATCAGCGTAGCAAGGCTCCCATGTCTCCATGGCCTGTCCTGCTTTTCTGGTTTTTACACTTTGTTCAGCATGGCCCTTTTGACCGAGGGCAAGCGAGACTTCTTTGTAGCGCTGATTTGCCCTTCCGGCTTGCTTGGTTGGCCAAAAAGGGCGTATGCGTTTTTTCCTGAATATATTCAGGAAAAAACGCATACGCCCTTTTTGGCCAAGGGCATCATTGTCAACGTTTTGCCGCTTTTCATGTGCTTTAAAGGCGAGTCGAATCTACCTCCTGAAATCTGTTTCCTGCAAATCTGCCTTGCTTTCAAATCCTCTTCGTTGCCTTCCCTCAATATATTTGTGGACGAGAGTTCTCATTTATAACTCTGCACGTTTGTGAATTGCAGTGCCCCTGAGCTCCATTTGTCTCCTCGCTTTTTTGGGAGCTGGCCGCAAAAGCGCAGGATTGCTTCAGGCCCTATTTTGGTTCTGGGGGGCAGGCTGAGCCTGTGGTTCATTCTTCTTCCTGATGGGAAAATGGAGTGACCTGTGCCTGTCCCAACATCTAGGGCTAGTCTCTCGTTGGTTCCCCGTCTTCCCGTTCATCCTCAGGACAAATTGCAACCTGGACGAACCAGGAGGTTAAAGGTGCTGATTCTCCAAGTAGGGAGATGGTTAGTCAAGCAGCTGGAATGGCGAACCCGAGCACAAGGAGAGGAGAAATGAGGTGCGTTTTAGAAACTTTTCCCGATCTCACGGCATACCATCTTCTGGGTTTCCCATGCATGTTTTGATGTAGGAAGATGCCCTTGTACCTGGAGATTTGAGACCCATGGGGTGTGTTCCCAGCAGTGTTACTTTAAAGTATCTGGGTTTGCTCACCCAACCTCACCAATCCTCTCAGCCCCAAGAGTGTCCAGCCTTATGTCTCATCCAGCTGTGGGTCTAGATATGGTCAATCCAGTTTGCATAATAGACCCTGAACGGATTTTGTAAGAATTTCTCTCTCTTTCACTGTCTTTGCTTTGTGGGTTTTTTAAAGTAATGTATGTTTAGAATGGGGTTTGGCTGCTTTTCCCTGCTGTGTTTATGCCGCTTTACACCCTCTTGATTCACTTGCAGAGAGATATCGATACATAGGTTTTCAGATTCATACTAGTCAGATATATTCTTGTGCGGTGACTAGGGGGTGTTGAGTCCAGTTCACTGAGCAGGGAGTAGGCCTTGTCTAGTACATATTTGGCTTATGGAGCGGTGTCTGAGCTAATTTCAAACCCTTGTTTTATGCATCACCCCACCTCACCTTTCCGGTTAAGCAGCCATAGTGTGTCTTCTAAAGGTGTGCCTCTGCTCTGTTTTGTAATTCAGTTCAAGTGTAGCGATTTTGACATTCCCTCTATAAGCGATATCTTAGGATAAGTGCCTTTTTCTGTGTGACTTATTTCACTTAGAATCATCGTACCTAAATCCACTCATCATGCTGCTAAGTAGCCTTATGACATTGATTTCATGGCTGAGTGATATTCCATTGTGCCAAGTACCACCATTTCTTTATCCATTTTTCTCTTTCCTGGGATATTGAAGGTGTACCGAAGCGGAGGTTCTTGGAAAGAGAGCAGCCGTAAACTTTAGGGTGCCTGTGTCTTGTTGATTCTTATTTTTCCCAATTTATACGCCCATGAGTGGAAGTGCCCTATGCTCTCTACGCTGTGTTTATTACTTGTTTCAGGACACACCGTACTCTTCTCCAGAGTGCCTGTTGGCAATTTACATCCCGCCCATCAGCGTAGCAAGGCTCCCATGTCTCCATGGCCTGTCCTGCTTTTCTGGTTTTTACACTTTGTTCAGCATGGCCCTTTTGACCGAGGGCAAGCGAGACTTCTTTGTAGCGCTGATTTGCCCTTCCGGCTTGCTTGGTTGGCCAAAAAGGGCGTATGCGTTTTTTCCTGAATATATTCAGGAAAAAACGCATACGCCCTTTTTGGCCAAGGGCATCATTGTCAACGTTTTGCCGCTTTTCATGTCCTTTAAAGGCGAGTCGAATCTACCTCCTGAAATCTGTTTCCTGCAAATCTGCCTTGCTTTCAAATCCTCTTCGTTGCCTTCCCTCAATATATTTGTGGACGAGAGTTCTCATTTATAACTCTGCACGTTTGTGAATTGCAGTGCCCCTGAGCTCCATTTGTCTCCTCGCTTTTTTGGGAGCTGGCCGCAAAAGCGCAGGATTGCTTCAGGCCCTATTTTGGTTCTGGGGGGCAGGCTGAGCCTGTGGTTCATTCTTCTTCCTGATGGGAAAATGGAGTGACCTGTGCCTGTCCCAACACCTAGGGCTAGTCTCTCGTTGGTTCCCCGTCTTCCCGTTCATCCTCAGGACAAATTGCAACCTGGACGAACCAGGAGGTTAAAGGTGCTGATTCTCCAAGTAGGGAGATGGTTAGTCAAGCGGCTGGAATGGCGAACCCGAGCACAAGGAGAGGAGAAATGAGGTGCGTTTTAGAAACTTTTCCCGATCTCACGGCATACCATCTTCTGGGTTTCCCATGCATGTTTTGATGTAGGAAGATGCCCTTGTACCTGGAGATTTGAGACCCATGGGGTGGGTACCCCGCGGTATTACTTTAAAGTATCTGGGTTTGCTCACCCAACCTCACCAATCCTCTCAGCCCCAAGAGTGTCCAGCCTTATGTCTCATCCAGCTGTGGGTCTAGATATGGTCAATCCAGGTTGCATCATAGACCCTGAATGGATTTTGTAAGAATTTCTCTCTCTTTAACTGTCTTTGTTTTGTGGGTTTTTTTAAAGTAATTTATGTTTAGAATCGGGCTTGGCTGCTTTTCCCTGCTGTGTTGATGCTGCTTTACACCCTCTTGATTCACTTGCAGAGAGATATCGATACATAGGTTTTCAGATTCTTACTAGTCAGATATATTCTTGTGTGGTGACTAGGGTGTGTTGAGTCCAGTTCACTGAGCAGGGAGTAGGCCTTGTCTAGTACATATTTGGCTTATGGAGCGGTGTCTGAGCTAATTTCAAACCCTTGTTTTATGCATCACCCCACCTCACCTTTCCGGTTAAGCAGCCATAGTGTGTCTTCTAAAGGTGTGCCTCTGCTCTGTTTTGTAATTCAGTTCAAGTGTAGCGATTTTGACATTCCCTCTATAAGCGATATCTTAGGATAAGTGCCTTTTTCTGTGTGACTTATTTCACTTAGAATCATCGTACCTAAATCCACTCATCATGCTGCTAAGTAGCCTTATGACATTGATTTCATGGCTGAGTGATATTCCATTGTGCCAAGTACCACCATTTCTTTATCCATTTTTCTCTTTCCTGGGATATTGAAGGTGTACCGAAGCGGAGATTCTTGGAAACAGAGCAGCCGTAAACTTTAGGGTGCCTGTGTCTTGTTGATTTTCAGTTTTCCCAATTTATACGCCCATGAGTGGAAGTGCCCTATGCTCTCTACGCTGTGTTTATTACTTGTTTCAGGACACACCGTACTCTTCTCCAGAGTGCCTGTTTGCAATTTACATCCCGCCCATCAGCGTAGCAAGGCTCCCATGTCTCCATGGCCTGTCCTGCTTTTCTGGTTTTTACACTTTGTTCAGCATGGCCCTTTTGACCGAGGGCAAGCGAGACTTCTTTGTAACGCTGATTTGCCCTTCCGGCTTGCTTGGTTGGCCAAAAAGGGCGTATGCGTTTTTTCCTGAATATATTCAGGAAAAAACGCATACGCCCTTTTTGGCCAAGGGCATCATTATCAACGTTTTGCCGCTTTTCATGTGCTTTAAAGGCGAGTCGAATCTACCTCCTGAAATCTGTTTCCTGCAAATCTGCCTTGCTTTCAAATCCTCTTCGTTGCCTTCCCTCAATATATTTGTGGACGAGAGTTCTCATTTATAACTCTGCACGTTTGTGAATTGCAGTGCCCCTGAGCTCCATTTGTCTCCTCGCTTTTTTGGGAGCTGGCCGCAAAAGCGCAGGATTGCTTCAGGCCCTATTTTGGTTCTGGGGGGAAGGCTGAGCCTGTGGTTCATTCTTCTTCCTGATGGGAAAATGGAGTGACCTATGCCTGTCCCAACACCTAGGGCTCGTCTCTTGTTGGTTCCGCGTCTTCCCGTTCATCCTCAGGACAAATTGCAACCTGGACGAAACAGGAGGTTAAAGGTGCTGATTCTCCAAGTAGGGAGATGGTTAGTCAAGCGGCTGGAATGGCGAACCCGAGCACAAGGAGAGGAGAAATGAGGTGCGTTTTAGAAACCTTTCCCGATCTCATGGCATACCATCTTCTGGGTTTCCCATGCATGTTTTGATGTAGAAAGATTCCCTTGTACCTGGAGATTTGAGACCCATGGGGTGGGTACCCCGCGGTATTACTTTAAAGTATCTGCATTTGCTCACCCAACCTCACCAATCCTCTCAGCCCAAGAGTGTCCAGCCTTATGTCTCATCCAGCTGTGGGTCTAGATATGGTCAATCCAGGTTGCATCAGAGACCCTGAACGGATTTTGTAAGAATTTCTCTCTCTTTCACTGTCTTTGCTTTGTGGGTTTTTTAAAGTAATGTATGTTTAGAATGGGGTTTGGCTGCTTTTCCCTGCTGTGTTTATGCCGCTTTACACCCTCTTGATTCACTTGCAGAGAGATATCGATACATAGGTTTTCAGATTCATACTAGTCAGATATATTCTTGTGCGGTGACTAGGGGGTGTTGAGTCCAGTTCACTGAGCAGGGAGTAGGCCTTGTCTAGTACATATTTGGCTTATGGAGCGGTGTCTGAGCTAATTTCAAACCCTTGTTTTATGCATCACCCCACCTCACCTTTCCGGTTAAGCAGCCATAGTGTGTCTTCTAAAGGTGTGCCTCTGTTCTGTTTTGTAATTCAGTTCAAGTGTAGCGATTTTGACATTCCCTCTATAAGCGATATCTTAGGATAAGTGCCTTTTTCTGTGTGACTTATTTCACTTAGAATCATCGTACCTAAATCCACTCATCATGCTCCTAAGTAGCCTTATGACATTGATTTCATGGCTGAGTGATATTCCATTGTGCCAAGTACCACCATTTCTTTATCCATTTTTCTCTTTCCTGGGATATTGAAGGTGTACCGAAGCGGAGATTCTTGGAAACAGAGCAGCCGTAAACTTTAGGGTGCCTGTGTCTTGTTGATTTTAAGTTTTCCCAATTTATACGCCCATGAGTGGAAGTGCCCTATGCTCTCTACGCTGTGTTTATTACTTGTTTCAGGACACACCGTACTCTTCTCCAGAGTGCCTGCTGGCAATTTACATCCCGCCCATCAGCGTAGCAAGGCTCCCATCTCTCCATGGCCTGTCCTGCTTTTCTGGTTTTTACACTTTGTTCAGCATGGCCCTTTTGACCGAGGGCAAGCGAGACTTCTTTGTAGCGCTGATTTGCCCTTCCAGCTTGCTTGGTTGGCCAAAAAGGGCGTATGCGTTTTTTCCTGAATATATTCAGGAAAAAACGCATACGCCCTTTTTGGCCAAGGGCATCATTGTCAACGTTTTGCCGCTTTTCATGTGCTTTAAAGGCGAGTCGAATCTACCTCCTGAAATCTGTTTCCTGCAAATCTGCCTTGCTTTCAAATCCTCTTCGTTGCCTTCCCTCAATATATTTGTGGACGAGAGTTCTCATTTATAACTCTGCACGTTTGTGAATTGCAGTGCCCCTGAGCTCCATTTGTCTCCTCGCTTTTTTGGGAGCTGGCCGCAAAAGTGCAGGATTGCTTCAGGCCCTATTTTGGTTCTGGGGGGCAGGCTGAGCCTGTGGTTCATTCTTCTTCCTGATGGGAAAATGGAGTGACCTGTGCCTGTCCCAACACCTAGGGCTAGTCTCTCGTTGGTTCCCCGTCTTCCCGTTCATCCTCAGGACAAATTGCAACCTGGACGAAACAGGAGGTTAAAGGTGCTGATTCTCCAAGTAGGGAGATGGTTAGTCAAGCGGCTGGAATGGCGAACCCGAGCACAAGGAGAGGAGAAATGAGGTGCGTTTTAGAAACTTTTCCCGATCTCACGGCATACCATCTTCTGGGTTTCCATGCATGTTTTGATGTAGGAAGATTCCCTTGTACGTGGAGATTTGAGACCCATGGGGTGGGTACCCCGCGGTATTACTTTAAAGTATCTGGGTTTGCTCACCCAACCTCACCAATCCTCTCAGCCCCAAGAGTGTCCAGCCTTATGTCTCATCCAGCTGTGGGTCTAGATATGGTCAATCCAGGTTGCATCATAGACCCTGAATGGATTTTGTAAGAATTTCTCTCTATTTAACTGTCTTTGTTTTGTGGGTTTTTTTAAAGTAATTTATGTTTAGAATCGGGCTTGGCTGCTTTTCCCTGCTGTGTTGATGCTGCTTTACACCCTCTTGATTCACTTGCAGAGAGATATCGATACATAGGTTTTCAGATTCTTACTAGTCAGATATATTCTTGTGTGGTGACTAGGGTGTGTTGAGTCCAGTTCACTGAGCAGGGAGTAGGCCTTGTCTAGTACATATTTGGCTTATGGAGCGGTGTCTGAGCTAATTTCAAACCCTTGTTTTATGCATCACCCCACCTCACCTTTCCGGTTAAGCAGCCATAGTGTGTCTTCTAAAGGTGTGCCTCTGCTCTGTTTTGTAATTCAGTTCAAGTGTAGCGATTTTGACATTCCCTCTATAAGCGATATCTTAGGATAAGTGCCTTTTTCTGTGTGACTTATTTCACTTAGAATCATCGTACCTAAATCCACTCATCATGCTGCTAAGTAGCCTTATGACATTGATTTCATGGCTGAGTGATATTCCATTGTGCCAAGTACCACCATTTCTTTATCCATTTTTCTCTTTCCTGGTATATTGAAGGTGTACCGAAGCGGAGATTCTTGGAAACAGAGCAGCTGTAAACTTTAGGGTGCCTGTGTCTTGTTGATTTTTAGTTTTCCCAATTTATACGCCCATGAGTGGAAGTGCCCTATGCTCTCTACGCTGTGTTTATTACTTGTTTCAGGACACACCGTACTCTTCTCCAGAGTGCCTGTTGGCAATTTATATCCCGCCCATCAGCGTAGCAAGGCTCCCATGTCTCCATGGCCTGTCCTGCTTTTCTGGTTTTTACACTTTGTTCAGCATGGCCCTTTTGACCGAGGGCAAGCGAGACTTCTTTGTAGCGCTGATTTGCCCTTCCGGCTTGCTTGGTTGGCCAAAAAGGGCGTATGCGTTTTTTCCTGAATATATTCAGGAAAAAACGCATACGCCCTTTTTGGCCAAGGGCATCATTGTCAACGTTTTGCCGCTTTTCATGTGCTTTAAAGGCGAGTCGAATCTACCTCCTGAAATCTGTTTCCTGCAAATCTGCCTTGCTTTCAAATCCTCTTCGTTGCCTTCCCTCAATATATTTGTGGACGAGAGTTCTCATTTATAACTCTGCACGTTTGTGAATTGCAGTGCCCCTGAGCTCCATTTGTCTCCTCGCTTTTTTGGGAGCTGGCCGCAAAAGCGCAGGATTGCTTCAGGCCCTATTTTGGTTCTGGGGGGCAGGCTGAGCCTGTGGTTCATTCTTCTTCCTGATGGGAAAATGGAGTGACCTGTGCCTGTCCCAACACCTAGGGCTAGTCTCTCGTTGGTTCCCCGTCTTCCCGTTCATCCTCAGGACAAATTGCAACCTGGACGAACCAGGAGGTTAAAGGTGCTGATTCTCCAAGTAGGGAGATGGTTAGTCAAGCAGCTGGAATGGCGAACCCGAGCACAAGGAGAGGAGAAATGAGGTGCGTTTTAGAAACTTTTCCCGATCTCACGGCATACCATCTTCTCGGTTTCCCATGCCTGTTTTGATGTAGGAAGATGCCCTTGTACCTGGAGATTTGAGACCCATGGGGTGTGTTCCCAGCAGTGTTACTTTAAAGTATCTGGGTTTGCTCACCCAACCTCACCAATCCTCTCAGCCCCAAGAGTGTCCAGCCTTATGTCTCATCCAGCTGTGGGTCTAGATATGGTCAATCCAGTTTGCATAATAGACCCTGAACGGATTTTGTAAGAATTTCTCTCTCTTTCACTGTCTTTGCTTTGTTGGTTTTTTAAAGTAATGTATGTTTAGAATGGGGTTTGGCTGCTTTTCCCTGCTGTGTTTATGCCGCTTTACACCCTCTTGATTCACTTGCAGAGAGATATCGATACATAGGTTTTCAGATTCATACTAGTCAGATATATTCTTGTGCGGTGACTAGGGGGTGTTGAGTCCAGTTCACTGAGCAGGGAGTAGGCCTTGTCTAGTACATATTTGGCTTATGGAGCGGTGTCTGAGCTAATTTCAAACCCTTGTTTTATGCATCACCCCACCTCACCTTTCCGGTTAAGCAGCCATAGTGTGTCTTCTAAAGGTGTGCCTCTGCTCTGTTTTGTAATTCAGTTCAAGTGTAGCGATTTTGACATTCCCTCTATAAGCGATATCTTAGGATAAGTGCCTTTTTCTGTGTGACTTATTTCACTTAGAATCATCGTACCTAAATCCACTCATCATGCTGCTAAGTAGCCTTATGACATTGATTTCATGGCTGAGTGATATTCCATTGTGCCAAGTACCACCATTTCTTTATCCATTTTTCTCTTTCCTGGGATATTGAAGGTGTACCGAAGCGGAGATTCTTGGAAACAGAGCAGCCGTAAACTTTAGGGTGCCTGTGTCTTGTTGATTTTAAGTTTTCCCAATTTATACGCCCATGAGTGGAAGTGCCCTATGCTCTCTACGCTGTGTTTATTACTTGTTTCAGGACACACCGTACTCTTCTCCAGAGTGCCTGCTGGCAATTTACATCCCGCCCATCAGCGTAGCAAGGCTCCCATCTCTCCATGGCCTGTCCTGCTTTTCTGGTTTTTACACTTTGTTCAGCATGGCCCTTTTGACCGAGGGCAAGCGAGACTTCTTTGTAGCGCTGATTTGCCCTTCCGGCTTGCGTGGTTGGCCAAAAAGGGCGTATGCGTTTTTTCCTGAATATATTCAGGAAAAAACGCATACGCCCTTTTTGGCCAAGGGCATCATTGTCAACGTTTTGCCGCTTTTCATGTGCTTTAAAGGCGAGTCGAATCTACCTCCTGAAATCTGTTTCCTGCAAATCTGCCTTGCTTTCAAATCCTCTTCGTTGCCTTCCCTCAATATATTTGTGGACGAGAGTTCTCATTTATAACTCTGCACGTTTGTGAATTGCAGTGCCCCTGAGCTCCATTTGTCTCCTCGCTTTTTTGGGAGCTGGCCGCAAAAGCGCAGGATTGCTTCAGGCCCTATTTTGGTTCTGGGGGGCAGGCTGAGCCTGTGGTTCATTCTTCTTCCTGATGGGAAAATGGAGTGACCTATGCCTGTCCCAACACCTAGGGCTAGTCTCTCGTTGGTTCCCCGTCTTCCCGTTCATCCTCAGGACAAATTGCAACCTGGACGAACCAGGAGGTTAAAGGTGCTGATTCTCCAAGTAGGGAGATGGTTAGTCAAGCGGCTGGAATGGCGAACCCGAGCACAAGGAGAGGAGAAATGAGGTGCGTTTTAGAAACTTTTCCCGATCTCACGGCATACCATCTTCTGGGTTTCCCATGCATGTTTTGATGTTGGAAGATGGCCTTGTACCTGGAGATTTGAGACCCATGGGGTGGGTACCCCGCGGTATTACTTTAAAGTATCTGGGTTTGCTCACCCAACCTCACCAATCCTCTCAGCCCCAAGAGTGTCCAGCCTTATGTCTCATCCAGCTGTGGGTCTAGATATGGTCAATCCAGGTTGCATCATAGACCCTGAATGGATTTTGTAAGAATTTCTCTCTCTTTAACTGTCTTTGTTTTGTGGGTTTTTTTAAAGTAATTTATGTTTAGAATCGGGCTTGGCTGCTTTTCCCTGCTGTGTTGATGCTGCTTTACACCCTCTTGATTCACTTGCAGAGAGATATCGATACATAGGTTTTCAGATTCTTACTAGTCAGATATATTCTTGTGTGGTGACTAGGGTGTGTTGAGTCCAGTTCACTGAGCAGGGAGTAGGCCTTGTCTAGTACATATTTGGCTTATGGAGCGGTGTCTGAGCTAATTTCAAACCCTTGTTTTATGCATCACCCCACCTCACCTTTCCGGTTAAGCAGCCATAGTGTGTCTTCTAAAGGTGTGCCTCTGCTCTGTTTTGTAATTCAGTTCAAGTGTAGCGATTTTGACATTCCCTCTATAAGCGATATCTTAGGATAAGTGCCTTTTTCTGTGTGACTTATTTCACTTAGAATCATCGTACCTAAATCCACTCATCATGCTGCTAAGTAGCCTTATGACATTGATTTCATGGCTGAGTGATATTCCATTGTGCCAAGTACCACCATTTCTTTATCCATTTTTCTCTTTCCTGGTATATTGAAGGTGTACCGAAGCGGAGATTCTTGGAAACAGAGCAGCCGTAAACTTTAGGGTGCCTGTGTCTTGTTGATTTTTAGTTTTCCCAATTTATACGCCCATGAGTGGAAGTGCCCTATGCTCTCTACGCTGTGTTTATTACTTGTTTCAGGACACACCGTACTCTTCTCCAGAGTGCCTGTTGGCAATTTATATCCCGCCCATCAGCGTAGCAAGGCTCCCATGTCTCCATGGCCTGTCCTGCTTTTCTGGTTTTTACACTTTGTTCAGCATGGCCCTTTTGACCGAGGGCAAGCGAGACTTCTTTGTAACGCTGATTTGCCCTTCCGGCTTGCTTGGTTGGACAAAAAGGGCGTATGCGTTTTTTCCTGAATATATTCAGGAAAAAACGCATACGCCCTTTTTGGCCAAGGGCATCATTATCAACGTTTTGCCTCTTTTCATGTGCTTTAAAGGCGAGTCGAATCTACCTCCTGAAATCTGTTTCCTGCAAATCTGCCTTGCTTTCAAATCCTCTTCGTTGCCTTCCCTCACTATATTTGTGGACGAGAGTTCTCATTTATAACTCTGCACGTTTGTGAATTGCAGTGCCCCTGAGCTCCATTTGTCTCCTCGCTTTTTTGGGAGCTGGCCGCAAAAGCGCAGGATTGCTTCAGGCCCTATTTTGGTTCTGGGGGGAAGGCTGAGCCTGTGGTTCATTCTTCTTCCTGATGGGAAAATGGAGTGACCTATGCCTGTCCCAACACCTAGGGCTCGTCTCTTGTTGGTTCCGCGTCTTCCCGTTCATCCTTAGGACAAATTGCAACCTGGACGAAACAGGAGGTTAAAGGTGCTGATTCTCCAAGTAGGGAGATGGTTAGTCAAGCGGCTGGAATGGCGAACCCGAGCACAAGGAGAGGAGAAATGAGGTGCGTTTTAGAAACCTTTCCCGATCTCATGGCATACCATCTTCTGGGTTTCCCATGCATGTTTTGATGTAGGAAGATTCCCTTGTACCTGGAGATTTGAGACCCATGGGGTGGGTACCCCGCGGTATTACTTTAAAGTATCTGCATTTGCTCACCCAACCTCACCAATCCTCTCAGCCCCAAGAGTGTCCAGCCTTATGTCTCATCCAGCTGTGGGTCTAGATATGGTCAATCCAGGTTGCATCAGAGACCCTGAACGGATTTTGTAAGAATTTCTCTCTCTTTCACTGTCTTTGCTTTGTGGGTTTTTTAAAGTAATGTATGTTTAGAATGGGGTTTGGCTGCTTTTCCCTGCTGTGTTTATGCCGCTTTACACCCTCTTGATTCACTTGCAGAGAGATATCGATACATAGGTTTTCAGATTCATACTAGTCAGATATATTCTTGTGCGGTGACTAGGGGGTGTTGAGTCCAGTTCACTGAGCAGGGAGTAGGCCTTGTCTAGTACATATTTGGCTTATGGAGCGGTGTCTGAGCTAATTTCAAACCCTTGTTTTATGCATCACCCCACCTCACCTTTCCGGTTAAGCAGCCATAGTGTGTCTTCTAAAGGTGTGCCTCTGCTCTGTTTTGTAATTCAGTTCAAGTGTAGCGATTTTGACATTCCCTCTATAAGCGATATCTTAGGATAAGTGCCTTTTTCTGTGTGACTTATTTCACTTAGAATCATCGTACCTAAATCCACTCATCATGCTGCTAAGTAGCCTTATGACATTGATTTCATGGCTGAGTGATATTCCATTGTGCCAAGTACCACCATTTCTTTATCCATTTTTCTCTTTCCTGGTATATTGAAGGTGTACCGAAGCGGAGATTCTTGGAAACAGAGCAGCTGTAAACTTTAGGGTGCCTGTGTCTTGTTGATTTTTAGTTTTCCCAATTTATACGCCCATGAGTGGAAGTGCCCTATGCTCTCTACGCTGTGTTTATTACTTGTTTCAGGACACACCGTACTCTTCTCCAGAGTGCCTGTTGGCAATTTATATCCCGCCCATCAGCGTAGCAAGGCTCCCATGTCTCCATGGCCTGTCCTGCTTTTCTGGTTTTTACACTTTGTTCAGCATGGCCCTTTTGACCGAGGGCAAGCGAGACTTCTTTGTAGCGCTGATTTGCCCTTCCGGCTTGCTTGGTTGGCCAAAAAGGGCGTATGCGTTTTTTCCTGAATATATTCAGGAAAAAACGCATACGCCCTTTTTGGCCAAGGGCATCATTATCAACGTTTTGCCGCTTTTCATGTGCTTTAAAGGCGAGTCGAATCTACCTCCTGAAATCTGTTTCCTGCAAATCTGCCTTGCTTTCAAATCCTCTTCGTTGCCTTCCCTCAATATATTTGTGGACGAGAGTTCTCATTTATAACTCTGCACGTTTGTGAATTGCAGTGCCCCTGAGCTCCATTTGTCTCCTCGCTTTTTTGGGAGCTGGCCGCAAAAGCGCAGGATTGCTTCAGGCCCTATTTTGGTTCTGGGGGGAAGGCTGAGCCTGTGGTTCATTCTTCTTCCTGATGGGAAAATGGAGTGACCTATGCCTGTCCCAACACCTAGGGCTCGTCTCTTGTTGGTTCCGCGTCTTCCCGTTCATCCTCAGGACAAATTGCAACCTGGACGAAACAGGAGGTTAAAGGTGCTGATTCTCCAAGTAGGGAGATGGTTAGTCAAGCGGCTGGAATGGCGAACCCGAGCACAAGGAGAGGAGAAATGAGGTGCGCTTTAGAAACCTTTCCCGATCTCAAGGCATACCATCTTCTGGGTTTCCCATGCATGTTTTGATGTAGGAAGATTCCCTTGTACCTGGAGATTTGAGACCCATGGGGTGGGTACCCCGCGGTATTACTTTAAAGTATCTGCATTTGCTCACCCAACCTCACCAATCCTCTCAGCCCCAAGAGTGTCCAGCCTTATGTCTCATCCAGCTGTGGGTCTAGATATGGTCAATCCAGGTTGCATCAGAGACCCTGAACGGATTTTGTAAGAATTTCTCTCTCTTTCACTGTCTTTGCTTTGTGGGTTTTTTAAAGTAATGTATGTTTAGAATGGGGTTTGGCTGCTTTTCCCTGCTGTGTTTATGCCGCTTTACACCCTCTTGATTCACTTGCAGAGAGATATCGATACATAGGTTTTCAGATTCATACTAGTCAGATATATTCTTGTGCGGTGACTAGGGGGTGTTGAGTCCAGTTCACTGAGCAGGGAGTAGGCCTTGTCTAGTACATATTTGGCTTATGGAGCGGTGTCTGAGCTAATTTCAAACCCTTGTTTTATGCATCACCCCACCTCACCTTTCCGGTTAAGCAGCCATAGTGTGTCTTCTAAAGGTGTGCCTCTGTTCTGTTTTGTAATTCAGTTCAAGTGTAGCGATTTTGACATTCCCTCTATAAGCGATATCTTAGGATAAGTGCCTTTTTCTGTGTGACTTATTTCACTTAGAATCATCGTACCTAAATCCACTCATCATGCTCCTAAGTAGCCTTATGACATTGATTTCATGGCTGAGTGATATTCCATTGTGCCAAGTACCACCATTTCTTTATCCATTTTTCTCTTTCCTGGGATATTGAAGGTGTACCGAAGCGGAGATTCTTGGAAACAGAGCAGCCGTAAACTTTAGGTGCCTGTGTCTTGTTGATTTTAAGTTTTCCCAATTTATACGCCCATGAGTGGAAGTGCCCTATGCTCTCTACGCTGTGTTTATTACTTGTTTCAGGACACACCGTACTCTTCTCCAGAGTGCCTGCTGGCAATTTACATCCCGCCCATCAGCGTAGCAAGGCTCCCATCTCTCCATGGCCTGTCCTGCTTTTCTGGTTTTTACACTTTGTTCAGCATGGCCCTTTTGACCGAGGGCAAGCGAGACTTCTTTGTAGCGCTGATTTGCCCTTCCAGCTTGCTTGGTTGGCCAAAAAGGGCGTATGCGTTTTTTCCTGAATATATTCAGGAAAAAACGCATACGCCCTTTTTGGCCAAGGGCATCATTGTCAACGTTTTGCCGCTTTTCATGTGCTTTAAAGGCGAGTCGAATCTACCTCCTGAAATCTGTTTCCTGCAAATCTGCCTTGCTTTCAAATCCTCTTCGTTGCCTTCCCTCAATATATTTGTGGACGAGAGTTCTCATTTATAACTCTGCACGTTTGTGAATTGCAGTGTCCCTGAGCTCCATTTGTCTCCTCGCTTTTTTGGGAGCTGGCCGCAAAAGCGCAGGATTGCTTCAGGCCCTATTTTGGTTCTCGGGGGCAGGCTGAGCCTGTGGTTCATTCTTCTTCCTGATGGGAAAATGGAGTGACCTGTGCCTGTCCCAACACCTAGGCCTAGTCTCTCGTTGGTTCCCCGTCTTCCCGTTCATCCTCAGGACAAATTGCAACCTGGACGAACCAGGAGGTTAAAGGTGCTGATTCTCCAAGTAGGGAGATGGTTAGTCAAGCGGCTGGAATGGCGAACCCGAGCACAAGGAGAGGAGAAATGAGGTGCGTTTTAGAAACTTTTCCCGATCTCACGGCATACCATCTTCTGGGTTTCCCATGCATGTTTTGATGTAGGAAGATTCCCTTGTACGTGGAGATTTGTGACCCATGG
The DNA here is from genome assembly GCF_028564815.1 of Eubalaena glacialis. Classification (NCBI taxonomy): domain Eukaryota; kingdom Metazoa; phylum Chordata; class Mammalia; order Artiodactyla; family Balaenidae; genus Eubalaena; species Eubalaena glacialis. Next base: position 466,959 of record NW_026871252.1, read on the forward strand.
GGTGGGAACCCCGCGGTATTACTTTAAAGTATCTGGGTTTGCTCACCCAACCTCACCAATCCTCTCAGCCCCAAGAGTGTCCAGCCTTATGTCTCATCCAGCTGTGGGTCTAGATATGGTCAATCCAGGTTGCATCAGAGACCCTGAACGGATTTTGTAAGAATTTCTCTCTCTTTCACTGTCTTTGCTTTGTGTGTTTTTTAAAGTAATGTATGTTTAGAATGGGGTTTGGCTGCTTTTCCCTGCTGTGTTTATGCTGCTTTACACCCTCTTGATTCACTTGCAGAGAGATATCGATACATAGGTTTTCAGATTCATACTAGTCAGATATATTCTTGTGCGGTGACTAGGGGGTGTTGAGTCCAGTTCACTGAGCAGGGAGTAGGCCTTGTCTATTACATATTTGGCTTATGGAGCGGTGTCTGAGCTAATTTCAAACCCTTGTTTTATGCATCACCCCACCTCACCTTTCCGGTTAAGCAGCCATAGTGTGTGTTCTAAAGGTGTGCCTCTGTTCTGTTTTGTAATTCAGTTCAAGTGTAGCGATTTTGACATTCTCTCTATAAGCGATATCTTAGGATAAGTGCCTTTTTCTGTGTGACTTATTTCACTTAGAATCATCGTACCTAAATCCACTCATCATGCTTCTAACTAGCGTTATGACATTGATTTCATGGCTGAGTGATATTCCATTGTGCCAAGTACCACCATTTCTTTATCCATTTTTCTCTTTCCTGGGATATTGAAGGTGTACCGAAGTGGAGATTCTTGGAAACAGAGCAGCCGTAAACTTTAGGGTGCCTGTGTCTTGTTGATTTTTAGTTTTCCCAATTTATACGCCCATGAGTGGAAGTGCCCTATGCTCTCTACGCTGTGTTTATTACTTGTTTCAGGACACACCGTACTCTTCTCCAGAGTGCCTGTTGGCAATTTACATCCCGCCCATCAGCGTAGCAAGGCTCCCATATCTCCATGGCCTGTCCTGCTTTTCTGGTTTTTACACTTTGTTCAGCATGGCCCTTTTGACCGAGGGCAAGCAAGACTTCTTTGTAGCGCTGATTTGCCCTTCCAGCTTGCTTGGTTGGCCAAAAAGGGCGTGTGCGTTTTTTCCTGAATATATTCAGGAAAAAACGCATACGCCCTTTTTGGCCAAGGGCATCATTGTCAACGTTTTGCCGCTTTTCATGTGCTTTAAAGGCGAGTCGAATCTACCTCCTGAAATCTGTTTCCTGCAAATCTGCCTTGCTTTCAAATCCTCTTCGTTGCCTTCCCTCAATATATTTGTGGACGAGAGTTCTCATTTATAACTCTGCACGTTTGTGAATTGCAGTGCCCCTGAGCTCCATTTGTCTCCTCGCTTTTTTGGGAGCTGGCCGCAAAAGCGCAGGATTGCTTCAGGCCCTATTTTGGTTCTGGGGGGCAGGCTGAGCCTGTGGTTCATTCTTCTTCCTGATGGGAAAATGGAGTGACCTATGCCTGTCCCAACACCTAGGGCTCATCTCTCGTTGGTTCTGCGTCTTCCCATTCATCCTCAGGACAAATTGCAACCTGTACAATCAGGAGGTTAAAGATGCTGATTCTCCAAGTAGGGAGATGGTTAGTCAAGCGGCAGGAATGGCGAACCTGAGCACAAGGAGAGAAGAAATGAGGTGCGTTTTAGAAACCTTTCCCGATCTCATGGCATACCATCTTCTGGGTTTCCCATGCAGGTTTTGATGTAGGAAGATGCCCTTGTACCTGGAGATTTGAGACCCATGAGGTGTGTTCCCCGCAGTGTTACTTTAAAGTATCTGCGTTTGCTCACCCAACCTCACCAATCCTCTCAGCCCCAAGAGTGTCCAGCCTTATGTCTCATCCAGCTGTGGGTCTAGATATGGTGAATCCAGGTTGCATCATAGACCCTGAACGGATTTTGTAAGAATTTCTCTCTCTTTCACTGTCTTTGTTTTGTGGGTTTTTTAAAGTAATTTATGTTTAGAATCGGGCTTGGCTGCTTTTCCCTGCTGTGTTGATGCCGCTTTACACCCTCTTGATTCACTTGCAGAGAGATATCGATACATAGGTTTTCAGATTCTTACTAGTCTGATATATTCTTGTGTGGTGACTAGGGTGTGTTGAGTCCAGTTCAATGAGCAGGGAGTAGGCCTTGTCTATTACATATTTGGCTTATGGAGCGGTCTCTGAGCTAATTTCAAACCCTTGTTTTATGCATCACCCCACCTCACCTTTCCCGTTAAGCAGCCATAGTGTGTCTTCTAAAGGTGTGACTCTGTTCTGTTTTGTAATTCAGTTCAAGTGTAGCGATTTTGACATTCCCTCTATAAGCGATATCTTAGGATAAGTGTCTTTTTCTGTGTGACTTATTTCAAGTAGAATCATCGTACCTAAATCCACACATCATGCTGCTAACTAGCCTTATGACATTGATTTCATGGCTGAGTGATATTCCATTGTGCCAAGTACCACCATTTCTTTATCCATTTTTCTCTTTCCTGGGATACTGAAGGTGTACCGAAGTGGAGGTTCTTGGAAACAGAGCAGCCGTAAACTTTAGAGTGCCTGTGTCTTGTTGATTTTTAGTTTTCCCAATTTATACACCCATGAGTGGAAGTGCCCTATGCTCTCTACGCTGTGTTTATTACTTGTTTCAGGACACACCGTACTCTTCTCCAGAGTGCCTGTTGGCAATTTACATCCCGCCCATCAGCGTAGCAAGGCTCCCATGTCTCCATGGCCTGTCCTGCTTTTCTGGTTTTTACACTTTGTTCAGCATGGCCCTTTTGACCGAGGGCAAGCGAGACTTCTTTGTAGCGCTGATTTGCCCTTCCGGCTTGCTTGGTTGGCCAAAAAGGGCGTATGCGTTTTTTCCTGAATATATTCAGGAAAAAACGCATACGCCCTTTTTGGCCAAGGGCATCATTGTCAACGTTTTGCCGCTTTTCATGTGCTTTAAAGGCGAGTCGAATCTACCTCCTGAAATCTGTTTCCTGCAAATCTGCCTTGCTTTCAAATCCTCTTCGTTGCCTTCCCTCAATATATTTGTGGATGAGAGTTCTCATTTATAACTCTGCACGTTTGTGAATTGCAGTGCCCCTGAGCTCCATTTGTCTCCTCGCTTTTTTGGGAGCTGGCCGCAAAAGCGCAGGATTGCTTCAGGCCCTATTTTGGTTCTGGGGGGCAGGCTGAGCCTGTGGTTCATTCTTCTTCCTGATGGGAAAATGGAGTGACCTATGCCTGTCCCAACACCTAGGGCTCGTCTCTCGTTGGTTCCGCGTCTTCCCGTTCATCCTCAGGACAGATTGCAACCTGTACAATCAGGAGGTTAAAGGTGCTGATTCTCCAAGTAGGGAGATGGTTAGTCAAGCAGCTGGAATGGTGAACCCGAGCACAAGGAGAGGAGAAATGAGGTGCGTTTTAGAAACCTTTCCCGATCTCATGGCATACCATCTTCTGGGTTTCCCATGCATGTTTTGATGTAGGAAGATGCCATTGTACCTGGAGATTTGAGACCCATGGGGTGTGTTCCCCGCAGTGTTACTTTAAAGTATCTGCGTTTGCTCACCCAACCTCACCAATCCTCTCAGCCCCAAGAGTGTCCAGCCTTATGTCTCATCCAGCTGTGGGTCTAGATATGGTCAATGCAGGTTGCATCAGAGACCCTGAACGGATTTTGTAAGAATTTCTCTCTCTTTCACTGTCTTTGTTTTGTGGGTTTTTTAAAGTAATTTATGTTTAGAATCGGGCTTGGCTGCTTTTCTATGCTGTGTTTATGCCGCTTTACACCCTCTTGATTCACTTGCAGAGAGATATCGATATATAGGTTTTCAGATTCTTACTAGTCAGATATATTCTTGTGTGGTGACTAGGGTGTGTTGAGTCCAGTTCACTGAGCAGGGAGTAGGCCTTGTCTATTATATATTTGGCTTATGGAGCGGTCTCTGAGCTAATTTCAAACCCTTGTTTTATGCATCACCCCACCTCACCTTTCCCGTTAAGCAGCCATAGTGTGTTTTCTAAAGGTGTGACTCTGTTCTGTTTTGTAATTCAGTTCAAGTGTAGCGATTTTGACATTCCCTATATAAGCGATATCTTAGGATAAGTGTCTTTTTCTGTATGACTTATTTCACTTAGAATCATCGTACCTAAATCCAATCATCATGCTGCTAACTAGCCTTATGACATTGATTTCATGGCTGAGTGATATTGCATTGTGCCAAGTACCACCATTTCTTTATCCATTTTTCTCTTTCCTGGGATATTGAAGGTGTACCGAAGCGGAGATTCTTGGAAACAGAGCAGCCGTAAACTTTAGGGTGCCTGTGTCTTGTTGATTTTTAGTTTTCCCAATTTATACGCCCATGAGTGGAAGTGCCCTATGCTCTCTACGCTGTGTTTATTACTTGTTTCAGGACACACCGTACGCTTCTCCAGAGTGCCTGTTGGCAATTTACATCCCGCCCATCAGCGTAGCAAGGCTCCCATGTCTCCATGGCCTGTCCTGCTTTTCTGGTTTTTACACTTTGTTCAGCATGGCCCTTTTGACCGAGGGCAAGCGAGACTTCTTTGTAGCGCTGATTTGCCCTTCCGGCTTGCTTGGTTGGCCAAAAAGGGCGTATGCGTTTTTTCCTGAATATATTCAGGAAAAAACGCATACGCCCTTTTTGGCCAAGGGCATCATTGTCAACGTTTTGCCGCTTTTCATGTGCTTTAAAGGCGAGTCGAATCTACCTCCTGAAATCTGTTTCCTGCAAATCTGCCTTGCTTTCAAATCCTCTTCGTTGCCTTCCCTCAATATATTTGTGGACGAGAGTTCTCATTTATAACTCTGCACGTTTGTGAATTGCAGTGCCCCTGAGCTCCATTTGTCTCCTCGCTTTTTTGGGAGCTGGCCGCAAAAGCGCAGGATTGCTTCAGGCCCTATTTTGGTTCTGGGGGGCAGGCTGAGCCTGTGGTTCATTCTTCTTCCTGATGGGAAAATGGAGTGACCTATGCCTGTCCCAACACCTAGGGCTCGTCTCTCGTTGGTTCCGCGTCTTCCCGTTCATCCTCAGGACAGATTGCAACCTGTACAATCAGGAGGTTAAAGGTGCTGATTCTCCAAGTAGGGAGATGGTTAGTCAAGCAGCTGGAATGGTGAACCCGAGCACAAGGAGAGGAGAAATGAGGTGCGTTTTAGAAACCTTTCCCGATCTCATGGCATACCATCTTCTGGGTTTCCCATGCATGTTTTGATGTAGGAAGATGCCATTGTACCTGGAGATTTGAGACCCATGGGGTGTGTTCCCCGCAGTGTTACTTTAAAGTATCTGCGTTTGCTCACCCAACCTCACCAATCCTCTCAGCCCCAAGAGTGTCCAGCCTTATGTCTCATCCAGCTGTGGGTCTAGATATGGTCAATGCAGGTTGCATCAGAGACCCTGAACGGATTTTGTAAGAATTTCTCTCTCTTTCACTGTCTTTGTTTTGTGGGTTTTTTAAAGTAATTTATGTTTAGAATCGGGCTTGGCTGCTTTTCTATGCTGTGTTTATGCCGCTTTACACCCTCTTGATTCACTTGCAGAGAGATATCGATACATAGGTTTTCAGATTCATACTAGTCAGATATATTCTTGTGCGGTGACTAGGGGGTGTTGAGTCCAGTTCACTGAGCAGGGAGTAGGCCTTGTCTAGTACATATTTGGCTTATGGAGCGGTGTCTGAGCTAATTTCAAACCCTTGTTTTATGCATCACCCCACCTCACCTTTCCGGTTAAGCAGCCATAGTGTGTCTTCTAAAGGTGTGCCTCTGCTCTGTTTTGTAATTCAGTTCAAGTGTAGCGATTTTGACATTCCCTCTATAAGCGATATCTTAGGATAAGTGCCTTTTTCTGTGTGACTTATTTCACTTAGAATCATCGTACCTAAATCTACTCATCATGCTGCTAAGTAGCCTTATGACATTGATTTCATGGCTGAGTGATATTCCATTGTGCCAAGTACCACCATTTCTTTATCCATTTTTCTCTTTCCTGGGATATTGAAGGTGTACCGAAGCGGAGATTCTTGGAAACAGAGCAGCCGTAAACTTTAGGGTGCCTGTGTCTTGTTGATTTTAAGTTTTCCCAATTTATACGCCCATGAGTGGAAGTGCCCTATGCTCTCTACGCTGTGTTTATTACTTGTTTCAGGACACACCGTACTCTTCTCCAGAGTGCCTGCTGGCAATTTACATCCCGCCCATCAGCGTAGCAAGGCTCCCATCTCTCCATGGCCTGTCCTGCTTTTCTGGTTTTTACACTTTGTTCAGCATGGCCCTTTTGACCGAGGGCAAGCGAGACTTCTTTGTAGCGCTGATTTGCCCTTCCGGCTTGCTTGGTTGGCCAAAAAGGGCGTATGCGTTTTTTCCTGAATATATTCAGGAAAAAACGCATACGCCCTTTTTGGCCAAGGGCATCATTGTCAACGTTTTGCCGCTTTTCATGTGCTTTAAAGGCGAGTCGAATCTACCTCCTGAAATCTGTTTCCTGCAAATCTGCCTTGCTTTCAAATCCTCTTCGTTGCCTTCCCTCAATATATTTGTGGACGAGAGTTCTCATTTATAACTCTGCACGTTTGTGAATTGCAGTGCCCCTGAGCTCCATTTGTCTCCTCGCTTTTTTGGGAGCTGGCCGCAAAAGCGCAGGATTGCTTCAGGCCCTATTTTGGTTCTGGGGGGCAGGCTGAGCCTGTGGTTCATTCTTCTTCCTGATGGGAAAATGGAGTGACCTATGCCTGTCCCAACACCTAGGGCTAGTCTCTCGTTGGTTCCCCGTCTTCCCGTTCATCCTCAGGACAAATTGCAACCTGGACGAACCAGGAGGTTAAAGGTGCTGATTCTCCAAGTAGGGAGATGGTTAGTCAAGCGGCTGGAATGGCGAACCCGAGCACAAGGAGAGGAGAAATGAGGTGCGTTTTAGAAACTTTTCCCGATCTCACGGCATACCATCTTCTGGGTTTCCCATGCATGTTTTGATGTAGGAAGATGGCCTTGTACCTGGAGATTTGAGACCCATGGGGTGGGTACCCCGCGGTATTACTTTAAAGTATCTGGGTTTGCTCACCCAACCTCACCAATCCTCTCAGCCCCAAGAGTGTCCAGCCTTATGTCTCATCCAGCTGTGGGTCTAGATATGGTCAATCCAGGTTGCATCATAGACCCTGAATGGATTTTGTAAGAATTTCTCTCTCTTTAACTGTCTTTGTTTTGTGGGTTTTTTTAAAGTAATTTATGTTTAGAATCGGGCTTGGCTGCTTTTCCCTGCTGTGTTGATGCTGCTTTACACCCTCTTGATTCACTTGCAGAGAGATATCGATACATAGGTTTTTCAGATTCTTACTAGTCAGATATATTCTTGTGTGGTGACTAGGGTGTGTTGAGTCCAGTTCACTGAGCAGGGAGTAGGCCTTGTCTAGTACATATTTGGCTTATGGAGCGGTGTCTGAGCTAATTTCAAACCCTTGTTTTATGCATCACCCCACCTCACCTTTCGGTTAAGCAGCCATAGTGTGTCTTCTAAAGGTGTGCCTCTGCTCTGTTTTGTAATTCAGTTCAAGTGTAGCGATTTTGACATTCCCTCTATAAGCGATATCTTAGGATAAGTGCCTTTTTCTGTGTGACTTATTTCACTTAGAATCATCGTACCTAAATCCACTCATCATGCTGCTAAGTAGCCTTATGACATTGATTTCATGGCTGAGTGATATTCCATTGTGCCAAGTACCACCATTTCTTTATCCATTTTTCTCTTTCCTGGTATATTGAAGGTGTACCGAAGCGGAGATTCTTGGAAACAGAGCAGCCGTAAACTTTAGGGTGCCTGTGTCTTGTTGATTTTTAGTTTTCCCAATTTATACGCCCATGAGTGGAAGTGCCCTATGCTCTCTACGCTGTGTTTATTACTTGTTTCAGGACACACCGTACTCTTCTCCAGAGTGCCTGTTGGCAATTTATATCCCGCCCATCAGCGTAGCAAGGCTCCCATGTCTCCATGGCCTGTCCTGCTTTTCTGGTTTTTACACTTTGTTCAGCATGGCCCTTTTGACCGAGGGCAAGCGAGACTTCTTTGTAACGCTGATTTGCCCTTCCGGCTTGCTTGGTTGGACAAAAAGGGCGTATGCGTTTTTTCCTGAATATATTCAGGAAAAAACGCATACGCCCTTTTTGGCCAAGGGCATCATTATCAACGTTTTGCCGCTTTTCATGTGCTTTAAAGGCGAGTCGAATCTACCTCCTGAAATCTGTTTCCTGCAAATCTGCCTTGCTTTCAAATCCTCTTCGTTGCCTTCCCTCAATATATTTGTGGACGAGAGTTCTCATTTATAACTCTGCACGTTTGTGAATTGCAGTGCCCCTGAGCTCCATTTGTCTCCTCGCTTTTTTGGGAGCTGGCCGCAAAAGCGCAGGATTGCTTCAGGCCCTATTTTGGTTCTGGGGGGAAGGCTGAGCCTGTGGTTCATTCTTCTTCCTGATGGGAAAATGGAGTGACCTATGCCTGTCCCAACACCTAGGGCTCGTCTCTTGTTGGTTCCGCGTCTTCCCGTTCATCCTTAGGACAAATTGCAACCTGGACGAAACAGGAGGTTAAAGGTGCTGATTCTCCAAGTAGGGAGATGGTTAGTCAAGCGGCTGGAATGGCGAACCCGAGCACAAGGAGAGGAGAAATGAGGTGCGTTTTAGAAACCTTTCCCGATCTCATGGCATACCATCTTCTGGGTTTCCCATGCATGTTTTGATGTAGGAAGATTCCCTTGTACCTGGAGATTTGAGACCCATGGAGTGGGTACCCCGCGGTATTACTTTAAAGTATCTGCATTTGCTCACCCAACCTCACCAATCCTCTCAGCCCCAAGAGTGTCCAGCCTTATGTCTCATCCAGCTGTGGGTCTAGATATGGTCAATCCAGGTTGCATCAGAGACCCTGAACGGATTTTGTAAGAATTTCTCTCTCTTTCACTGTCTTTGCTTTGTGGGTTTTTTAAAGTAATGTATGTTTAGAATGGGGTTTGGCTGCTTTTCCCTGCTGTGTTTATGCCGCTTTACACCCTCTTGATTCACTTGCAGAGAGATATCGATACATAGGTTTTCAGATTCATACTAGTCAGATATATTCTTGTGCGGTGACTAGGGGGTGTTGAGTCCAGTTCACTGAGCAGGGAGTAGGCCTTGTCTAGTACATATTTGGCTTATGGAGCGGTGTCTGAGCTAATTTCAAACCCTTGTTTTATGCATCACCCCACCTCACCTTTCCTGTTAAGCAGCCATAGTGTGTCTTCTAAAGGTGTGCCTCTGTTCTGTTTTGTAATTCAGTTCAAGTGTAGCGATTTTGACATTCCCTCTATAAGCGATATCTTAGGATAAGTGCCTTTTTCTGTGTGACTTATTTCACTTAGAATCATCGTACCTAAATCCACTCATCATGCTCCTAAGTAGCCTTATGACATTGATTTCATGGCTGAGTGATATTCCATTGTGCCAAGTACCACCATTTCTTTATCCATTTTTCTCTTTCCTGGGATATTGAAGGTGTACCGAAGCGGAGATTCTTGGAAACAGAGCAGCCGTAAACTTTAGGGTGCCTGTGTCTTGTTGATTTTAAGTTTTCCCAATTTATACGCCCATGAGTGGAAGTGCCCTATGCTCTCTACGCTGTGTTTATTACTTGTTTCAGGACACACCGTACTCTTCTCCAGAGTGCCTGCTGGCAATTTACATCCCGCCCATCAGCGTAGCAAGGCTCCCATCTCTCCATGGCCTGTCCTGCTTTTCTGGTTTTTACACTTTGTTCAGCATGGCCCTTTTGACCGAGGGCAAGCGAGACTTCTTTGTAGCGCTGATTTGCCCTTCCAGCTTGCTTGGTTGGCCAAAAAGGGCGTATGCGTTTTTTCCTGAATATATTCAGGAAAAAACGCATACGCCCTTTTTGGCCAAGGGCATCATTGTCAACGTTTTGCCGCTTTTCATGTGCTTTAAAGGCGAGTCGAATCTACCTCCTGAAATCTGTTTCCTGCAAATCTGCCTTGCTTTCAAATCCTCTTCGTTGCCTTCCCTCAATATATTTGTGGACGAGAGTTCTCATTTATAACTCTGCACGTTTGTGAATTGCAGTGCCCCTGAGCTCCATTTGTCTCCTCGCTTTTTTGGGAGCTGGCCGCAAAAGTGCAGGATTGCTTCAGGCCCTATTTTGGTTCTGGGGGGCAGGCTGAGCCTGTGGTTCATTCTTCTTCCTGATGGGAAAATGGAGTGACCTGTGCCTGTCCCAACACCTAGGGCTAGTCTCTCGTTGGTTCCCCGTCTTCCCGTTCATCCTCAGGACAAATTGCAACCTGGACGAACCAGGAGGTTAAAGGTGCTGATTCTCCAAGTAGGGAGAAGGTTAGTCAAGCGGCTGGAATGGCGAACCCGAGCACAAGGAGAGGAGAAATGAGGTGCGTTTTAGAAACTTTTCCCGATCTCACGGCATACCATCTTCTGGGTTTCCCATGCATGTTTTGATGTAGGAAGATTCCCTTGTACGTGGAGATTTGAGACCCATGGGGTGGGTACCCCGCGGTATTACTTTAAAGTATCTGGGTTTGCTCACCCAACCTCACCAATCCTCTCAGCCCCAAGAGTGTCCAGCCTTATGTCTCATCCAGCTGTGGGTCTAGATATGGTCAATCCAGGTTGCATCATAGACCCTGAATGGATTTTGTAAGAATTTCTCTCTCTTTAACTGTCTTTGTTTTGTGGGTTTTTTTAAAGTAATTTATGTTTAGAATCGGGCTTGGCTGCTTTTCCCTGCTGTGTTGATGCTGCTTTACACCCTCTTGATTCACTTGCAGAGAGATATCGATACATAGGTTTTCAGATTCTTACTAGTCAGATATATTCTTGTGTGGTGACTAGGGTGTGTTGAGTCCAGTTCACTGAGCAGGGAGTAGGCCTTGTCTAGTACATTTTTGGCTTATGGAGCGGTGTCTGAGCTAATTTCAAACCCTTGTTTTATGCATCACCCCACCTCACCTTTCCGGTTAAGCAGCCATAGTGTGTCTTCTAAAGGTGTGCCTCTGCTCTGTTTTGTAATTCAGTTCAAGTGTAGCGATTTTGACATTCCCTCTATAAGCGATATCTTAGGATAAGTGCCTTTTTCTGTGTGACTTATTTCACTTAGAATCATCGTACCTAAATCCACTCATCATGCTGCTAAGTAGCCTTATGACATTGATTTCATGGCTGAGTGATATTCCATTGTGCCAAGTACCACCATTTCTTTATCCATTTTTCTCTTTCCTGGTATATTGAAGGTGTACCGAAGCGGAGATTCTTGGAAACAGAGCAGCTGTAAACTTTAGGGTGCCTGTGTCTTGTTGATTTTTAGTTTTCCCAATTTATACGCCCATGAGTGGAAGTGCCCTATGCTCTCTACGCTGTGTTTATTACTTGTTTCAGGACACACCGTACTCTTCTCCAGAGTGCCTGTTGGCAATTTATATCCCGCCCATCAGCGTAGCAAGGCTCCCATGTCTCCATGGCCTGTCCTGCTTTTCTGGTTTTTACACTTTGTTCAGCATGGCCCTTTTGACCGAGGGCAAGCGAGACTTCTTTGTAGCGCTGATTTGCCCTTCCGGCTTGCTTGGTTGGCCAAAAAGGGCGTATGCGTTTTTTCCTGAATATATTCAGGAAAAAACGCATACGCCCTTTTTGGCCAAGGGCATCATTATCAACGTTTTGCCGCTTTTCATGTGCTTTAAAGGCGAGTCGAATCTACCTCCTGAAATCTGTTTCCTGCAAATCTGCCTTGCTTTCAAATCCTCTTCGTTGCCTTCCCTCAATATATTTGTGGACGAGAGTTCTCATTTATAACTCTGCACGTTTGTGAATTGCAGTGCCCCTGAGCTCCATTTGTCTCCTCGCTTTTTTGGGAGCTGGCCGCAAAAGCGCAGGATTGCTTCAGGCCCTATTTTGGTTCTGGGGGGAAGGCTGAGCCTGTGGTTCATTCTTCTTCCTGATGGGAAAATGGAGTGACCTATGCCTGTCCCAACACCTAGGGCTCGTCTCTTGTTGGTTCCGCGTCTTCCCGTTCATCCTCAGGACAAATTGCAACCTGGACGAAACAGGAGGTTAAAGGTGCTGATTCTCCAAGTAGGGAGATGGTTAGTCAAGCGGCTGGAATGGCGAACCCGAGCACAAGGAGAGGAGAAATGAGGTGCGTTTTAGAAACCTTTCCCGATCTCATGGCATACCATCATCTGGGTTTCCCATGCATGTTTTGATGTAGGAAGATTCCCTTGTACCTGGAGATTTGAGACCCATGGGGTGGGTACCCCGCGGTATTACTTTAAAGTATCTGCATTTGCTCACCCAACCTCACCAATCCTCTCAGCCCCAAGAGTGTCCAGCCTTATGTCTCATCCAGCTGTGGGTCTAGATATGGTCAATCCAGGTTGCATCAGAGACCCTGAACGGATTTTGTAAGAATTTCTCTCTCTTTCACTGTCTTTGCTTTGTGGGTTTTTTAAAGTAATGTATGTTTAGAATGGGGTTTGGCTGCTTTTCCCTGCTGTGTTTATGCCGCTTTACACCCTCTTGATTCACTTGCAGAGAGATATCGATACATAGGTTTTCAGATTCATACTAGTCAGATATATTCTTGTGCGGTGACTAGGGGGTGTTGAGTCCAGTTCACTGAGCAGGGAGTAGGCCTTGTCTAGTACATATTTGGCTTATGGAGCGGTGTCTGAGCTAATTTCAAACCCTTGTTTTATGCATCACCCCACCTCACCTTTCCGGTTAAGCAGCCATAGTGTGTCTTCTAAAGGTGTGCCTCTGTTCTGTTTTGTAATTCAGTTCAAGTGTAGCGATTTTGGCATTCCCTCTATAAGCGATATCTTAGGATAAGTGCCTTTTTCTGTGTGACTTATTTCACTTAGAATCATCGTACCTAAATCCACTCATCATGCTGCTAAGTAGCCTTATGACATTGATTTCATGGCTGAGTGATATTCCATTGTGCCAAGTACCACCATTTCTTTATCCATTTTTCTCTTTCCTGGGATATTGAAGGTGTACCGAAGCGGAGATTCTTGGAAACAGAGCAGCCGTAAACTTTAGGGTGCCTGTGTCTTGTTGATTTTAAGTTTTCCCAATTTATACGCCCATGAGTGGAAGTGCCCTATGCTCTCTACGCTGTGTTTATTACTTGTTTCAGGACACACCGTACTCTTCTCCAGAGTGCCTGCTGGCAATTTACATCCCGCCCATCAGCGTAGCAAGGCTCCCATCTCTCCATGGCCTGTCCTGCTTTTCTGGTTTTTACACTTTGTTCAGCATGGCCCTTTTGACCGAGGGCAAGCGAGACTTCTTTGTAGCGCTGATTTGCCCTTCCAGCTTGCTTGGTTGGCCAAAAAGGGCGTATGCGTTTTTTCCTGAATATATTCAGGAAAAAACGCATACGCCCTTTTTGGCCAAGGGCATCATTGTCAACGTTTTGCCGCTTTTCATGTGCTTTAAAGGCGAGTCGAATCTACCTCCTGAAATCTGTTTCCTGCAAATCTGCCTTGCTTTCAAATCCTCTTCGTTGCCTTCCCTCAATATATTTGTGGACGAGAGTTCTCATTTATAACTCTGCACGTTTGTGAATTGCAGTGCCCCTGAGCTCCATTTGTCTCCTCGCTTTTTTGGGAGCTGGCCGCAAAAGCGCAGGATTGCTTCAGGCCCTATTTTGGTTCTCGGGGGCAGGCTGAGCCTGTGGTTCATTCTTCTTCCTGATGGGAAAATGGAGTGACCTGTGCCTGTCCCAACACCTAGGCCTAGTCTCTCGTTGGTTCCCCGTCTTCCCGTTCATCCTCAGGACAAATTGCAACCTGGACGAACCAGGAGGTTAAAGGTGCTGATTCTCCAAGTAGGGAGATGGTTAGTCAAGCGGCTGGAATGGCGAACCCGAGCACAAGGAGAGGAGAAATGAGGTGCGTTTTAGAAACTTTTCCCGATCTCACGGCATACCATCTTCTGGGTTTCCCATGCATGTTTTGATGTAGGAAGATTCCCTTGTACGTGGAGATTTGAGACCCATGGGGTGGGAACCCCGCGGTATTACTTTAAAGTATCTGGGTTTGCTCACCCAACCTCACCAATCCTCTCAGCCCCAAGAGTGTCCAGCCTTATGTCTCATCCAGCTGTGGGTCTAGATATGGTCAATCCAGGTTGCATCAGAGACCCTGAACGGATTTTGTAAGAATTTCTCTCTCTTTCACTGTCTTTGCTTTGTGTGTTTTTTAAAGTAATGTATGTTTAGAATGGGGTTTGGCTGCTTTTCCCTGCTGTGTTGATGCCGCTTTACACCCTCTTGATTCACTTGCAGAGAGATATCGATACATAGGTTTTCAGATTCATACTAGTCAGATATATTCTTGTGCGGTTACTAGGGGGTGTTGAGTCCAGTTCACTGAGCAGGGAGTAGGCCTTGTCTATTACATATTTGGCTTATGGAGCGGTGTCTGAGCTAATTTCAAACCCTTGTTTTATGCATCACCCCACCTCACCTTTCCGGTTAAGCAGCCATAGTGTGTGTTCTAAAGGTGTGCCTCTGTTCTGTTTTGTAATTCAGTTCAAGTGTAGCGATTTTGACATTCTCTCTATAAGCGATATCTTAGGATAAGTGCCTTTTTCTGTGTGACTTATTTCACTTAGAATCATCGTACCTAAATCCACTCATCATGCTTCTAACTAGCGTTATGACATTGATTTCATGGCTGAGTGATATTCCATTGTGCCAAGTACCACCATTTCTTTATCCATTTTTCTCTTTCCTGGGATATTGAAGCTGTACCGAAGTGGAGATTCTTGGAAACAGAGCAGCCGTAAACTTTAGGGTGCCTGTGTCTTGTTGATTTTTAGTTTTCCCAATTTATACGCCCATGAGTGGAAGTGCCCTATGCTCTCTACGCTGTGTTTATTACTTGTTTCAGGACACACCGTACTCTTCTCCAGAGTGCCTGTTGGCAATTTACATCCCGCCCATCAGCGTAGCAAGGCTCCCATATCTCCATGGCCTGTCCTGCTTTTCTGGTTTTTACACTTTGTTCAGCATGGCCCTTTTGACCGAGGGCAAGCGAGACTTCTTTGTAGCGCTGATTTGCCCTTCCAGCTTGCTTGGTTGGCCAAAAAGGGCGTGTGCGTTTTTTCCTGAATATATTCAGGAAAAAACGCATACGCCCTTTTTGGCCAAGGGCATCATTGTCAACGTTTTGCCGCTTTTCATGTGCTTTAAAGGCGAGTCGAATCTACCTCCTGAAATCTGTTTCCTGCAAATCTGCCTTGCTTTCAAATCCTCTTCGTTGCCTTCCCTCAATATATTTGTGGACGAGAGTTCTCATTTATAACTCTGCACGTTTGTGAATTGCAGTGCCCCTGAGCTCCATTTGTCTCCTCGCTTTTTTGGGAGCTGGCCGCAAAAGCGCAGGATTGCTTCAGGCCCTATTTTGGTTCTGGGGGGCAGGCTGAGCCTGTGGTTCATTCTTCTTCCTGATGGGAAAATGGAGTGACCTATGCCTGTCCCAACACCTAGGGCTCATCTCTCGTTGGTTCTGCGTCTTCCCATTCATCCTCAGGACAAATTGCAACCTGTACAATCAGGAGGTTAAAGATGCTGATTCTCCAAGTAGGGAGATGGTTAGTCAAGCGGCAGGAATGGCGAACCTGAGCACAAGGAGAGAAGAAATGAGGTGCGTTTTAGAAACCTTTCCCGATCTCATGGCATACCATCTTCTGGGTTTCCCATGCATGTTTTGATGTAGGAAGATGCCCTTGTACCTGGAGATTTGAGACCCATGAGGTGTGTTCCCCGCAGTGTTACTTTAAAGTATCTGCGTTTGCTCACCCAACCTCACCAATCCTCTCAGCCCCAAGAGTGTCCAGCCTTATGTCTCATCCAGCTGTGGGTCTAGATATGGTGAATCCAGGTTGCATCATAGACCCTGAACGGATTTTGTAAGAATTTCTCTCTCTTTCACTGTCTTTGTTTTGTGGGTTTTTTAAAGTAATTTATGTTTAGAATCGGGCTTGGCTGCTTTTCCCTGCTGTGTTGATGCCGCTTTACACCCTCTTGATTCACTTGCAGAGAGATATCGATACATAGGTTTTCAGATTCTTACTAGTCTGATATATTCTTGTGTGGTGACTAGGGTGTGTTGAGTCCAGTTCACTGAGCAGGGAGTAGGCCTTGTCTATTACATATTTGGCTTATGGAGCGGTCTCTGAGCTAATTTCAAACCCTTGTTTTATGCATCACCCCACCTCACCTTTCCCGTTAAGCAGCCATAGTGTGTCTTCTAAAGGTGTGACTCTGTTCTGTTTTGTAATTCAGTTCAAGTGTAGCGATTTTGACATTCCCTCTATAAGCGATATCTTAGGATAAGTGTCTTTTTCTGTGTGACTTATTTCAAGTAGAATCATCGTACCTAAATCCACACATCATGCTGCTAACTAGCCTTATGACATTGATTTCATGGCTGAGTGATATTCCATTGTGCCAAGTACCACCATTTCTTTATCCATTTTTCTCTTTCCTGGGATACTGAAGGTGTACCGAAGTGGAGGTTCTTGGAAACAGAGCAGCCGTAAACTTTAGAGTGCCTGTGTCTTGTTGATTTTTAGTTTTCCCAATTTATACACCCATGAGTGGAAGTGCCCTATGCTCTCTACGCTGTGTTTATTACTTGTTTCAGGACACACCGTACTCTTCTCCAGAGTGCCTGTTGGCAATTTACATCCCGCCCATCAGCGTAGCAAGGCTCCCATGTCTCCATGGCCTGTCCTGCTTTTCTGGTTTTTACACTTTGTTCAGCATGGCCCTTTTGACCGAGGGCAAGCGAGACTTCTTTGTAGCGCTGATTTGCCCTTCCGGCTTGCTTGGTTGGCCAAAAAGGGCGTATGCGTTTTTTCCTGAATATATTCAGGAAAAAACGCATACGCCCTTTTTGGCCAAGGGCATCATTGTCAACGTTTTGCCGCTTTTCATGTGCTTTAAAGGCGAGTCGAATCTACCTCCTGAAATCTGTTTCCTGCAAATCTGCCTTGCTTTCAAATCCTCTTCGTTGCCTTCCCTCAATATATTTGTGGATGAGAGTTCTCATTTATAACTCTGCACGTTTGTGAATTGCAGTGCCCCTGAGCTCCATTTGTCTCCTCGCTTTTTTGGGAGCTGGCCGCAAAAGCGCAGGATTGCTTCAGGCCCTATTTTGGTTCTGGGGGGCAGGCTGAGCCTGTGGTTCATTCTTCTTCCTGATGGGAAAATGGAGTGACCTATGCCTGTCCCAACACCTAGGGCTCGTCTCTCGTTGGTTCCGCGTCTTCCCGTTCATCCTCAGGACAGATTGCAACCTGTACAATCAGGAGGTTAAAGGTGCTGATTCTCCAAGTAGGGAGATGGTTAGTCAAGCAGCTGGAATGGTGAACCCGAGCACAAGGAGAGGAGAAATGAGGTGCGTTTTAGAAACCTTTCCCGATCTCATGGCATACCATCTTCTGGGTTTCCCATGCATGTTTTGATGTAGGAAGATGCCATTGTACCTGGAGATTTGAGACCCATGGGGTGTGTTCCCCGCAGTGTTACTTTAAAGTATCTGCGTTTGCTCACCCAACCTCACCAATCCTCTCAGCCCCAAGAGTGTCCAGCCTTATGTCTCATCCAGCTGTGGGTCTAGATATGGTCAATGCAGGTTGCATCAGAGACCCTGAACGGATTTTGTAAGAATTTCTCTCTCTTTCACTGTCTTTGTTTTGTGGGTTTTTTAAAGTAATTTATGTTTAGAATCGGGCTTGGCTGCTTTTCTATGCTGTGTTTATGCCGCTTTACACCCTCTTGATTCACTTGCAGAGAGATATCGATATATAGGTTTTCAGATTCTTACTAGTCAGATATATTCTTGTGTGGTGACTAGGGTGTGTTGAGTCCAGTTCACTGAGCAGGGAGTAGGCCTTCTCTATTATATATTTGGCTTATGGAGCGGTCTCTGAGCTAATTTCAAACCCTTGTTTTATGCATCACCCCACCTCACCTTTCCCGTTAAGCAGCCATAGTGTGTTTTCTAAAGGTGTGACTCTGTTCTGTTTTGTAATTCAGTTCAAGTGTAGCGATTTTGACATTCCCTCTATAAGCGATATCTTAGGATAAGTGTCTTTTTCTGTATGACTTATTTCACTTAGAATCATCGTACCTAAATCCAATCATCATGCTGCTAACTAGCCTTATGACATTGATTTCATGGCTGAGTGATATTGCATTGTGCCAAGTACCACCATTTCTTTATCCATTTTTCTCTTTCCTGGGATATTGAAGGTGTACCGAAGCGGAGATTCTTGGAAACAGAGCAGCCGTAAACTTTAGGGTGCCTGTGTCTTGTTGATTTTTAGTTTTCCCAATTTATACGCCCATGAGTGGAAGTGCCCTATGCTCTCTACGCTGTGTTTATTACTTGTTTCAGGACACACCGTACGCTTCTCCAGAGTGCCTGTTGGCAATTTACATCCCGCCCATCAGCGTAGCAAGGCTCCCATGTCTCCATGGCCTGTCCTGCTTTTCTGGTTTTTACACTTTGTTCAGCATGGCCCTTTTGACCGAGGGCAAGCGAGACTTCTTTGTAGCGCTGATTTGCCCTTCCGGCTTGCTTGGTTGGCCAAAAAGGGCGTATGCGTTTTTTCCTGAATATATTCAGGAAAAAACGCATACGCCCTTTTTGGCCAAGGGCATCATTGTCAACGTTTTGCCGCTTTTCATGTGCTTTAAAGGCGAGTCGAATCTACCTCCTGAAATCTGTTTCCTGCAAATCTGCCTTGCTTTCAAATCCTCTTCGTTGCCTTCCCTCAATATATTTGTGGACGAGAGTTCTCATTTATAACTCTGCACGTTTGTGAATTGCAGTGCCCCTGAGCTCCATTTGTCTCCTCGCTTTTTTGGGAGCTGGCCGCAAAAGCGCAGGATTGCTTCAGGCCCTATTTTGGTTCTGGGGGGCAGGCTGAGCCTGTGGTTCATTCTTCTTCCTGATGGGAAAATGGAGTGACCTATGCCTGTCCCAACACCTAGGGCTAGTCTCTCGTTGGTTCCGCGTCTTCCCGTTCATCCTCAGGACAGATTGCAACCTGTACAATCAGGAGGTTAAAGGTGCTGATTCTCCAAGTAGGGAGATGGTTAGTCAAGCAGCTGGAATGGTGAACCCGAGCACAAGGAGAGGAGAAATGAGGTGCGTTTTAGAAACCTTTCCCGATCTCATGGCATACCATCTTCTGGGTTTCCCATGCATGTTTTGATGTAGGAAGATGCCATTGTACCTGGAGATTTGAGACCCATGGGGTGTGTTCCCCGCAGTGTTACTTTAAAGTATCTGCGTTTGCTCACCCAACCTCACCAATCCTCTCAGCCCCAAGAGTGTCCAGCCTTATGTCTCATCCAGCTGTGGGTCTAGATATGGTCAATGCAGGTTGCATCAGAGACCCTGAACGGATTTTGTAAGAATTTCTCTCTCTTTCACTGTCTTTGTTTTGTTGGTTTTTTAAGGTAATTTATGTTTAGAATCGGGCTTGGCTGCTTTTCTATGCTGTGTTTATGCCGCTTTACACCCTCTTGATTCACTTGCAGAGAGATATCGATATATAGGTTTTCAGATTCTTACTAGTCAGATATATTCTTGTGTGGTGACTAGGGTGTGTTGAGTCCAGTTCACTGAGCAGGGAGTAGGCCTTGTCTATTATATATTTGGCTTATGGAGCGGTCTCTGAGCTAATTTCAAACCCTTGTTTTATGCATCACCCCACCTCACCTTTCCCGTTCAGCAGCCATAGTGTGTCTTCTAAAGGTGTGACTCTGTTCTGTTTTGTAATTCAGTTCAAGTGTAGCGATTTTGACATTCCCTCTATAAGCGATATCTTAGGATAAGTGTCTTTTTCTGTGTGACTTATTTCACTTAGAATCATCGTACCTAAATCCAATCATCATGCTGCTAACTAGCCTTATGACATTGATTTCATGGCTGAGTGATATTGCATTGTGCCAAGTACCACCATTTCTTTATCCATTTTTCTCTTTCCTGGGATATTGAAGGTGTACCGAAGCGGAGATTCTTGGAAAGAGAGCAGCCGTAAACTTTAGGGTGCCTGTGTCTTGTTGATTTTTAGTTTTCCCAATTTATACGCCCATGAGTGGAAGTGCCCTATGCTCTCTACGCTGTGTTTATTACTTGTTTCAGGACACACTGTACGCTTCTCCAGAGTGCCTGTTGGCAATTTACATCCCGCCCATCAGCGTAGCAAGGCTCCCATGTCTCCATGGCCTGTCCTGCTTTTCTGGTTTTTACACTTTGTTCAGCATGGCCCTTTTGACCGCGGGCAAGCGAGACTTCTTTGTAGCGCTGATTTGCCCTTCCGGCTTGCTTGGTTGGCCAAAAAGGGCGTATGCGTTTTTTCCTGAATATATTCAGGAAAAAACGCATACGCCCTTTTTGGCCAAGGGCATCATTGTCAACGTTTTGCCGCTTTTCATGTGCTTTAAAGGCGAGTCGAATCTACCTCCTGAAATCTGTTTCCTGCAAATCTGCCTTGCTTTCAAATCCTCTTCGTTGCCTTCCCTCAATATATTTGTGGACGAGAGTTCTCATTTATAACTCTGCACGTTTGTGAATTGCAGTGCCCCTGAGCTCCATTTGTCTCCTCGCTTTTTTGGGAGCTGGCCGCAAAAGCGCAGGATTGCTTCAGGCCCTATTTTGGTTCTGGGGGGCAGGCTGAGCCTGTGGTTCATTCTTCTTCCTGATGGGAAAATGGAGTGACCTATGCCTGTCCCAACACCTAGGGCTAGTCTCTCGTTGGTTCCCCGTCTTCCCGTTCATCCTCAGTACAAATTGCAACCTGGACGAAACAGGAGGTTAAAGGTGCTGATTCTCCAAGTAGGGAGATGGTTAGTCAAGCGGCTGGAATGGCGAACCCGAGCACAAGGAGAGGAGAAATGAGGTGCGTTTTAGAAACCTTTCCCGATCTCACGGCATACCATCTTCTGGGTTTCCCATGCATGTTTTGATGTAGGAAGATGCCCTTGTACCTGGAGATTTGAGACCCATGGTGTGTGTACCCCGCGGTGTTACTTTAAAGTATCTGGGTTTGCTCACCCAACCTCACCAATCCTCTCAGCCCCAAGAGTGTCCAGCCTTATGTCTCATCCAGCTGTGGGTCTAGATATGGTCAATCCAGGTTGCATCATAGACCCTGAATGGATTTTGTAAGAATTTCTCTCTCTTTAACTGTCTTTGTTTTGTGGGTTTTTTAAAGTAATGTATGTTTAGAATGGGGTTTGGCTGCTTTTCCCTGCTGTGTTTATGCCGCTTTACACCCTCTTGATTCACTTGCAGAGAGATATCGATATATAGGTTTTCAGATTCTTACTAGTCAGATATATTCTTGTGTGGTGACTAGGGTGTGTTGAGTCCAGTTCACTGAGCAGGGAGTAGGCCTTGTCTATTACATATTTGGCTTATGGAGCGGTGTCTGAGCTAATTTCAAACCCTTGTTTTATGCATCACCCCACCTCACCTTTCCCGTTAAGCAGCCATAGTGTGTCTTCTAAAGGTGTGACTCTGTTCTGTTTTGTAATTCAGTTCAAGTGTAGCGATTTTGACATTCCCTCTATAAGCGATATCTTAGGATAAGTGTCTTTTTCTGTGTGACTTATTTCACTTAGAATCATCGTACCTAAATCCACTCATCATGCTGCTAACTAGCCTTATGACATTGATTTCATGGCTGAGTGATATTCCATTGTGCCAAGTACCACCATTTCTTTATCCATTTTTCTCTTTCCTGGGATATTGAAGGTGTACCGAAGCAGAGGTTCTTGGAAACAGAGCAGCCGTAAATTTTAGGGTGCCTGTGTCTTGTTGATTTTTAGTTTTCCCAATTTATACGCCCATGAGTGGAAGTGCCCTATGCTCTCTACACTGTGTTTATTACTTGTTTCAGGACACACCGTACTCTTCTCCAGAGTGCCTGTTGGCAATTTACATCCCGCCCATCAGCGAAGCTAGGCTCCCATGTCTCCATGGCCTGTCCTGCTTTTCTGGTTTTTACACTTTGTTCAGCATGGCCCTTTTGACCGAGGGCAAGCGAGACTTCTTTGTAGCGCTGATTTGCCCTTCCGGCTTGCTTGGTTGGCCAAAAAGGGCGTATGCGTTTTTTCCTGAATATATTCAGGAAAAAACGCATACGCCCTTTTTGGCCAAGGGCATCATTGTCAACGTTTTGCCGCTTTTCATGTGCTTTAAAGGCGAGTCGAATCTACCTCCTGAAATCTGTTTCCTGCAAATCTGCCTTGCTTTCAAATCCTCTTCGTTGCCTTCCCTCAATATATTTGTGGACGAGAGTTCTCATTTATAACTCTGCACGTTGGTGAATTGCAGTGCCCCTGAGCTCCATTTGTCTCCTCGCTTTTTTGGGAGCTGGCCGCAAAAGCGCAGGATTGCTTCAGGCCCTATTTTGGTTCTGGGGGGCAGGCTGAGCCTGTGGTTCATTCTTCTTCCTGATGGGAAAATGGAGTGACCTGTGCCTGTCCCAACACCTAGGCCTAGTCTCTCGTTGGTTCCCCGTCTTCCCGTTCATCCTCAGGACAAATTGCAACCTGGACGAAACAGGAGGTTAAAGGTGCTGATTCTCCAAGTAGGGAGATGGTTAGTCAAGCGGCTGGAATGGCGAACCCGAGCACAAGGAGAGGAGAAATGAGGTGCGTTTTAGAAACCTTTCCCGATCTCACGGCATACCATCTTCTGGGTTTCCCATGCATGTTTTGATGTAGGAAGATGCCCTTGTACCTGGAGATTTGAGACCCATGGTGTGTGTACCCCGCGGTGTTACTTTAAAGTATCTGGGTTTGCTCACCCAACCTCACCAATCCTCTCAGCCCCAAGAGTGTCCAGCCTTATGTCTCATCCAGCTGTGGGTCTAGATATGGTCAATCCAGGTTGCATCATAGACCCTGAATGGATTTTGTAAGAATTTCTCTCTCTTTAACTGTCTTTGTTTTGTGGGTTTTTTAAAGTAATGTATGTTTAGAATCGGGCTTGGCTGCTTTTCCCTGCTGTGTTGATGCCGCTTTACACCCTCTTGATTCACTTGCAGAGAGATATCGATACATAGGTTTTCAGATTCTTACTAGTCAGATATATTCTTGTGTGGTGACTAGGATGTGTTGAGTCCAGTTCACTGAGCAGGGAGATGGCTTTGTCTATTACATATTTGGCTTATGGAGCGGTCTCTGAGCTAATTTCAAACCCTTGTTTTATGCATCACCCCACCTCACCTTTCCGGTTAAGCAGCCATAGTGTGTCTTCTAAAGGTGTGCCTCTGTTCTGTTTTGTAATTCAGTTCAAGTGTAGCGATTTTGACATTCCCTCTATAAGTGATATCTTAGGATAAGGGCCTTTTTCTGTGTGACTTATTTCACTTAGAATCATCGTACCTAAATGCACTCATCATGCTGCTAACTAGCCTTATGACATTGATTTCATGGCTGAGTGATATTCCATTGTGCCAAGTACCACCATTTCTTTATCCATTTTTCTCTTTCCTGGGATATTGAAGGTGTACCGAAGCGGAGGTTCTTGGAAACAGAGCAGCCGTAAACTTTAGGGTGCCTGTGTCTTGTTGATTTTTAGTTTTCCCAATTTATACGCCCATGAGTGGAAGTGCCCTATGCTCTCTACGCTGTGTTTATTAATTGTTTCAGGACACACCGTACTCTTCTCCAGAGTGCCTGTTGGCAATTTACATCCCGCCCATCAGCGTAGCAAGGCTTCCATGTCTCCATGGCCTGTCCTGCTTTTCTGGTTTTTACACTTTGTTCAGCATGGCCCTTTTGACCGAGGGCAAGCGAGACTTCTTTGTAGCGCTGATTTGCCCTTCCGGCTTGCTTGGTTGGCCAAAAAGGGCGTATGCGTTTTTTCCTGAATATATTCAGGAAAAAACGCATACGCCCTTTTTGGCCAAGGGCATCATTGTCAACGTTTTGCCGCTTTTCATGTGCTTTAAAGGCGAGTCGAATCTACCTCCTGAAATCTGTTTCCTGCAAATCTGCCTTGCTTTCAAATCCTCTTTGTTGCCTTCCCTCAATATATTTGTGGACGAGAGTTCTCATTTATAACTCTGCACGTTTGTGAATTGCAGTGCCCCTGAGCTCCATTTGTCTCCTCGCATTTTTGGGAGCTGGCCGCAAAAACGCAGGATTGCTTCAGGCCCTATTTTGGTTCTGGGGGGCAGGCTGAGCCTGTGGTTCATTCTTCTTCCTGATGGGAAAATGGAGTGACCTATGCCTGTCCCAACACCTAGGGCTCGTCTCTCGTTGGTTCCGCGTCTTCCCGTTCATCCTCAGGACAGATTGCAACCTGTACAATCAGGAGGTTAAAGGTGCTGATTCTCCAAGTAGGGAGATGGTTAGTCAAGCAGCTGGAATGGTGAACCCGAGCACAAGGAGAGGAGAAATGAGGTGCATTTTAGAAACCTTTCCCGATCTCATGGCATACCATCTTCTGGGTTTCCCATGCATGTTTTGATGTAGGAAGATGCCATTGTACCTGGAGATTTGAGACCCATGGGGTGTGTTCCCCGCAGTTTTACTTTAAAGTATCTGCGTTTGCTCACCCAACCTCACCAATCCTCTCAGCCCCAAGAGTGTCCAGCCTTATGTCTCATCCAGCTGTGGGTCTAGATATGGTCAATGCAGGTTGCATCAGAGACCCTGAACGGATTTTGTAAGAATTTCTCTCTCTTTCACTGTCTTTGTTTTGTGGGTTTTTTAAAGTAATTTATGTTTAGAATCGGGCTTGGCTGCTTTTCCCTGCTGTGTTGATGCCGCTTTACACCCTCTTGATTCACTTGCAGAGAGATATCGATATATAGGTTTTCAGATTCTTACTAGTCAGATATATTCTTGTGTGGTGACTAGGGTGTGTTGAGTCCAGTTCACTGAGCAGGGAGTAGGCCTTGTCTATTACATATTTGGCTTATGGAGCGGTGTCTGAGCTAATTTCAAACCCTTGTTTTATGCATCACCCCACCTCACCTTTCCCGTTAAGCAGCCATAGTGTGTCTTCTAAAGGTGTGACTCTGTTCTGTTTTGTAATTCAGTTCAAGTGTAGCGATTTTGACATTCCCTCTATAAGCGATATCTTAGGATAAGTGTCTTTTTCTGTGTGACTTATTTCACTTAGAATCATCGTACCTAAATCCAATCATCATGCTGCTAACTAGCCTTATGACATTGATTTCATGGCTGAGTGATATTCCATTGTGCCAAGTACCACCATTTCTTTATCCATTTTTCTCTTTCCTGGGATATTGAAGGTGTACCGAAGCAGAGGTTCTTGGAAACAGAGCAGCCGTAAATTTTAGGGTGCCTGTGTCTTGTTGATTTTTAGTTTTCCCAATTTATACGCCCATGAGTGGAAGTGCCCTATGCTCTCTACGCTGTGTTTATTACTTGTTTCAGGACACACCGTACTCTTCTCCAGAGTGCCTGTTGGCAATTTACATCCCGCCCATCAGCGTAGCAAGGCTCCCATGTCTCCATGGCCTGTCCTGCTTTTCTGGTTTTTACACTTTGTTCAGCATTGCCCTTTTGACCCAGGGCAAGCGAGACTTCTTTGTAGCGCTGATTTGCCCTTCCGGCTTGCTTGGTTGGCCAAAAAGGGCGTATGCGTTTTTTCCTGAATATATTCAGGAAAAAACGCATACGCCCCTTTTGGCCAAGGGCATCATTGTCAATGTTTTGCCGCTTTTCATGTGCTTTAAAGGCGAGTCGAATCTACCTCCTGAAATCTGTTTCCTGCAAATCTGCCTTGCTTTCAAATCCTCTTCGTTGCCTTCCCTCAATATATTTGTGGACGAGAGTTATCATTTATAACTCTGCACGTTTGTGAATTGCAGTGCCCCTGAGCTCCATTTGTCTCCTCGCTTTTTTGGGAGCTGGCCGCAAAAGCGCAGGATTGCTTCAGGCCCTATTTTGGTTCTGGGGGGCAGGCTGAGCCTGTGGTTCATTCTTCTTCCTGATGGGAAAATGGAGTGACCTATGCCTGTCCCAACACCTAGGGCTCGTCTCTCGTTGGTTCCGCGTCTTCCCGTTCATCCTCAGGACAGATTGCAACCTGTACAATCAGGAGGTTAAAGGTGCTGATTCTCCAAGTAGGGAGATGGTTAGTCAAGCAGCTGGAATGGTGAACCCGAGCACAAGGAGAGGAGAAATGAGGTGCATTTTAGAAACCTTTCCCGATCTCATGGCATACCATCTTCTGGGTTTCCCATGCATGTTTTGATGTAGGAAGATGCCCTTGTACCTGGAGATTTGAGACCCATGGGGTGTGTTCCCCGCAGTTTTACTTTAAAGTATCTGCGTTTGCTCACCCAACCTCACCAATCCTCTCAGCCCCAAGAGTGTCCAGCCTTATGTCTCATCCAGCTGTGGGTCTAGATATGGTCAATGCAGGTTGCATCAGAGACCCTGAACGGATTTTGTAAGAATTTCTCTCTCTTTCACTGTCTTTGTTTTGTGGGTTTTTTAAAGTAATTTATGTTTAGAATCGGGCTTGGCTGATTTTCCCTGCTGTGTTGATGCCGCTTTACACCCTCTTGATTCACTTGCAGAGAGATATCGATATATAGGTTTTCAGATTCTTACTAGTCAGATATATTCTTGTGTGGTGACTAGGGTGTGTTGAGTCCAGTTCACTGAGCAGGGAGTAGGCCTTGTCTATTACATATTTGGCTTATGGAGCGGTGTCTGAGCTAATTTCAAACCCTTGTTTTATGCATCACCCCACCTCACCTTTCCCGTTAAGCAGCCATAGTGTGTCTTCTAAAGGTGTGACTCTGTTCTGTTTTGTAATTCAGTTCAAGTGTAGCGATTTTGACATTCCCTCTATAAGCGATATCTTAGGATAAGTGTCTTTTTCTGTGTGACTTATTTCACTTAGAATCATCGTACCTAAATCCACTCATCATGCTGCTAACTAGCCTTATGACATTGATTTCATGGCTGAGTGATATTCCATTGTGCCAAGTACCACCATTTCTTTATCCATTTTTCTCTTTCCTGGGATATTGAAGGTGTACCGAAGCAGAGGTTCTTGGAAACAGAGCAGCCGTAAATTTTAGGGTGCCTGTGTCTTGTTGATTTTTAGTTTTCCCAATTTATACGCCCATGAGTGGAAGTGCCCTATGCTCTCTACACTGTGTTTATTACTTGTTTCAGGACACACCGTACTCTTCTCCAGAGTGCCTGTTGGCAATTTACATCCCGCCCATCAGCGAAGCTAGGCTCCCATGTCTCCATGGCCTGTCCTGCTTTTCTGGTTTTTACACTTTGTTCAGCATGGCCCTTTTGACCGAGGGCAAGCGAGACTTCTTTGTAGCGCTGATTTGCCCTTCCGGCTTGCTTGGTTGGCCAAAAAGGGCGTATGCGTTTTTTCCTGAATATATTCAGGAAAAAACGCATACGCCCTTTTTGGCCAAGGGCATCATTGTCAACGTTTTGCCGCTTTTCATGTGCTTTAAAGGCGAGTCGAATCTACCTCCTGAAATCTGTTTCCTGCAAATCTGCCTTGCTTTCAAATCCTCTTCGTTGCCTTCCCTCAATATATTTGTGGACGAGAGTTCTCATTTATAACTCTGCACGTTGGTGAATTGCAGTGCCCCTGAGCTCCATTTGTCTCCTCGCTTTTTTGGGAGCTGGCCGCAAAAGCGCAGGATTGCTTCAGGCCCTATTTTGGTTCTGGGGGGCAGGCTGAGCCTGTGGTTCATTCTTCTTCCTGATGGGAAAATGGAGTGACCTGTGCCTGTCCCAACACCTAGGCCTAGTCTCTCGTTGGTTCCCCGTCTTCCCGTTCATCCTCAGGACAAATTGCAACCTGGACGAAACAGGAGGTTAAAGGTGCTGATTCTCCAAGTAGGGAGATGGTTAGTCAAGCGGCTGGAATGGCGAACCCGAGCACAAGGAGAGGAGAAATGAGGTGCGTTTTAGAAACCTTTCCCAATCTCACGGCATACCATCTTCTGGGTTTCCCATGCATGTTTTGATGTAGGAAGATGCCCTTGTACCTGGAGATTTGAGACCCATGGTGTGTGTACCCCGCGGTGTTACTTTAAAGTATCTGGGTTTGCTCACCCAACCTCACCAATCCTCTCAGCCCCAAGAGTGTCCAGCCTTATGTCTCATCCAGCTGTGGGTCTAGACATGGTCAATCCAGGTTACATCATAGACCCTGAATGGATTTTGTAAGAATTTCTCTCTCTTTAACTGTCTTTGTTTTGTGGGTTTTTTAAAGTAATGTATGTTTAGAATCGGGCTTGGCTGCTTTTCCCTGCTGTGTTGATGCCGCTTTACACCCTCTTGATTCACTTGCAGAGAGATATCGATACATAGGTTTTCAGATTCTTACTAGTCAGATATATTCTTGTGTGGTGACTAGGATGTGTTGAGTCCAGTTCACTGAGCAGGGAGATGGCTTTGTCTATTACATATTTGGCTTATGGAGCGGTCTCTGAGCTAATTTCAAACCCTTGTTTTATGCATCACCCCACCTCACCTTTCCGGTTAAGCAGCCATAGTGTGTCTTCTAAAGGTGTGCCTCTGTTCTGTTTTGTAATTCAGTTCAAGTGTAGCGATTTTGACATTCCCTCTATAAGTGATATCTTAGGATAAGGGCCTTTTTCTGTGTGACTTATTTCACTTAGAATCATCGTACCTAAATGCACTCATCATGCTGCTAACTAGCCTTATGACATTGATTTCATGGCTGAGTGATATTCCATTGTGCCAAGTACCACCATTTCTTTATCCATTTTTCTCTTTCCTGGGATATTGAAGGTGTACCGAAGCGGAGGTTCTTGGAAACAGAGCAGCCGTAAACTTTAGGGTGCCTGTGTCTTGTTGATTTTTAGTTTTCCCAATTTATACGCCCATGAGTGGAAGTGCCCTATGCTCTCTACGCTGTGTTTATTACTTGTTTCAGGACACACCGTACTCTTCTCCAGAGTGCCTGTTGGCAATTTACATCCCGCCCATCAGCGTAGCAAGGCTTCCATGTCTCCATGGCCTGTCCTGCTTTTCTGGTTTTTACACTTTGTTCAGCATGGCCCTTTTGACCGAGGGCAAGCGAGACTTCTTTGTAGCGCTGATTTGCCCTTCCGGCTTGCTTGGTTGGCCAAAAAGGGCGTATGCGTTTTTTCCTGAATATATTCAGGAAAAAACGCATACGCCCTTTTTGGCCAAGGGCATCATTGTCAACGTTTTGCCGCTTTTCATGTGCTTTAAAGGCGAGTCGAATCTACCTCCTGAAATCTGTTTCCTGCAAATCTGCCTTGCTTTCAAATCCTCTTTGTTGCCTTCCCTCAATATATTTGTGGACGAGAGTTCTCATTTATAACTCTGCACGTTTGTGAATTGCAGTGCCCCTGAGCTCCATTTGTCTCCTCGCATTTTTGGGAGCTGGCCGCAAAAACGCAGGATTGCTTCAGGCCCTATTTTGGTTCTGGGGGGCAGGCTGAGCCTGTGGTTCATTCTTCTTCCTGATGGGAAAATGGAGTGACCTATGCCTGTCCCAACACCTAGGGCTCGTCTCTCGTTGGTTCCGCGTCTTCCCGTTCATCCTCAGGACAGATTGCAACCTGTACAATCAGGAGGTTAAAGGTGCTGATTCTCCAAGTAGGGAGATGGTTAGTCAAGCAGCTGGAATGGTGAACCCGAGCACAAGGAGAGGAGAAATGAGGTGCATTTTAGAAACCTTTCCCGATCTCATGGCATACCATCTTCTGGGTTTCCCATGCATGTTTTGATGTAGGAAGATGCCATTGTACCTGGAGATTTGAGACCCATGGGGTGTGTTCCCCGCAGTTTTACTTTAAAGTATCTGCGTTTGCTCACCCAACCTCACCAATCCTCTCAGCCCCAAGAGTGTCCAGCCTTATGTCTCATCCAGCTGTGGGTCTAGATATGGTCAATGCAGGTTGCATCAGAGACCCTGAACGGATTTTGTAAGAATTTCTCTCTCTTTCACTGTCTTTGTTTTGTGGGTTTTTTAAAGTAATTTATGTTTAGAATCGGGCTTGGCTGCTTTTCCCTGCTGTGTTGATGCCGCTTTACACCCTCTTGATTCACTTGCAGAGAGATATCGATATATAGGTTTTCAGATTCTTACTAGTCAGATATATTCTTGTGTGGTGACTAGGGTGTGTTGAGTCCAGTTCACTGAGCAGGGAGTAGGCCTTGTCTATTACATATTTGGCTTATGGAGCGGTGTCTGAGCTAATTTCAAACCCTTGTTTTATGCATCACCCCACCTCACCTTTCCCGTTAAGCAGCCATAGTGTGTCTTCTAAAGGTGTGACTCTGTTCTGTTTTGTAATTCAGTTCAAGTGTAGCGATTTTGACATTCCCTCTATAAGCGATATCTTAGGATAAGTGTCTTTTTCTGTGTGACTTATTTCACTTAGAATCATCGTACCTAAATCCAATCATCATGCTGCTAACTAGCCTTATGACATTGATTTCATGGCTGAGTGATATTCCATTGTGCCAAGTACCACCATTTCTTTATCCATTTTTCTCTTTCCTGGGATATTGAAGGTGTACCGAAGCAGAGGTTCTTGGAAACAGAGCAGCCGTAAATTTTAGGGTGCCTGTGTCTTGTTGATTTTTAGTTTTCCCAATTTATACGCCCATGAGTGGAAGTGCCCTATGCTCTCTACGCTGTGTTTATTACTTGTTTCAGGACACACCGTACTCTTCTCCAGAGTGCCTGTTGGCAATTTACATCCCGCCCATCAGCGTAGCAAGGCTCCCATGTCTCCATGGCCTGTCCTGCTTTTCTGGTTTTTACACTTTGTTCAGCATTGCCCTTTTGACCCAGGGCAAGCGAGACTTCTTTGTAGCGCTGATTTGCCCTTCCGGCTTGCTTGGTTGGCCAAAAAGGGCGTATGCGTTTTTTCCTGAATATATTCAGGAAAAAACGCATACGCCCTTTTGGCCAAGGGCATCATTGTCAATGTTTTGCCGCTTTTCATGTGCTTTAAAGGCGAGTCGAATCTACCTCCTGAAATCTGTTTCCTGCAAATCTGCCTTGCTTTCAAATCCTCTTCGTTGCCTTCCCTCAATATATTTGTGGACGAGAGTTCTCATTTATAACTCTGCACGTTGGTGAATTGCAGTGCCCCTGAGCTCCATTTGTCTCCTCGCTTTTTTGGGAGCTGGCCGCAAAAGCGCAGGATTGCTTCAGGCCCTATTTTGGTTCTGGGGGGCAGGCTGAGCCTGTGGTTCATTCTTCTTCCTGATGGGAAAATGGAGTGACCTATGCCTGTCCCAACACCTAGGGCTCATCTCTCGTTGGTTCTGCGTCTTCCCATTCATCCTCAGGACAAATTGCAACCTGTACAATCAGGAGGTTAAAGGTGCTGATTCTCCAAGTAGGGAGATGGTTAGTCAAGCGGCTGGAATGGCGAACCCGAGCACAAGGAGAGGAGAAATGAGGTGCGTTTTAGAAACCTTTCCCGATCTCATGGCATACCATCTTCTGGGTTTCCCATGCATGTTTTGATGTAGGAAGATGCCCTTGTACCTGGAGATTTGAGACCCATGGGGTGTGTTCCCAGCAGTGTTACTTTAAAGTATCTGCGTTTGCTCACCCAACCTCACCAATCCTCTCAGCCCCAAGAGTGTCCAGCCTTATGTCTCATCCAGCTGTGGGTCTAGATATGGTCAATGCAGGTTGCATCAGAGACCCTGAACGGATTTTGTAAGAATTTCTCTCTCTTTCACTGTCTTTGTTTTGTGTGTTTTTTAAAGTAATTTATGTTTAGAATCGGGCTTGGCTGCTTTTCCCTGCTGTGTTGATGCCGCTTTACACCCTCTTGATTCACTTGCAGAGAGATATCGATATATAGGTTTTCAGATTCTTACTAGTCAGATATATTCTTGTGTGGTGACTAGGGTGTGTTGACTCCAGTTCACTGAGCAGGGAGTAGGCCTTGTTTATTACATATTTGGCTTATGGAGCGGTGTCTGAGCTAATTTCAAACCCTTGTTTTATGCATCACCCCACCTCACCTTTCCCGTTAAGCAGCCATAGTGTGTCTTCTAAAGGTGTGACTCTGTTCTGTTTTGTAATTCAGTTCAAGTGTAGCGATTTTGACATTCCCTCTATAAGCGATATCTTAGGATAAGTGTCTTTTTCTGTGTGACTTATTTCACTTAGAATCATCGTACCTAAATCCACTCATCATGCTGCTAACTAGCCTTATGACATTGATTTCATGGCTGAGTGATATTCCATTGTGCCAAGTACCACCATTTCTTAATCCATTTTTCTCTTTCCTGGGATATTGAGGGTGTACCGAAGCGGAGGTTCTTGGAAACAGAGCAGCCGTAAACTTTAGGGTGCCTGTGTCTTGTTGATTTTTAGTTTTCCCAATTTATACGCCCATGAGTGGAAGTGCCCTATGCTCTCTACACTGTGTTTATTACTTGTTTCAGGACACACCGTACTCTTCTCCGGAGTGCCTGTTGGCAATTTACATCCCGCCCATCAGCGTAGCAAGGCTCCCATGTCTCCATGGCCTGTCCTGCTTTTCTGGTTTTTACACTTTGTTCAGCATGGCCCTTTTGACCGAGGGCAAGCGAGACTTCTTTGTAGCGCTGATTTGCCCTTCCGGCTTGCTTGGTTGGCCAAAAAGGGCGTATGCGTTTTTTCCTGAATATATTCAGGAAAAAACGCATACGCCCTTTTTGGCCAAGGGCATCATTGTCAACGTTTTGCCGCTTTTCATGTGCTTTAAAGGCGAGTCGAATCTACCTCCTGAAATCTGTTTCCTGCAAATCTGCCTTGCTTTCAAATCCTCTTCGTTGCCTTCCCTCAATATATTTGTGGACGAGAGTTCTCATTTATAACTCTGCACGTTTGTGAATTGCAGTGCCCCTGAGCTCCATTTGTCTCCTCGCTTTTTTGGGAGCTGGCCGCAAAAGCGCAGGATTGCTTCAGGCCCTATTTTGGTTCTGGGGGGCAGGCTGAGCCTGTGGTTCATTCTTCTTCCTGATGGGAAAATGGAGTGACCTATGCCTGTCCCAACACCTAGGGTTCGTATCTCGTTGGTTCTGCGTCTTCCCATTCATCCTCAGGACAAATTGCAACCTGTACAATCAGGAGGTTAAAGGTGCTGATTCTCCAAGTAGGGAGATGGTAAGTCAAGTGGCTGGAATGGCGAACCGGAGCACAAGGAGAGGAGAAATGAGGTGCGTTTTAGAAACCTTTCCCGATCTCATGGCATACCATCTTCTGGGTTTCCCATGCATGTTTTGATGTAGGAAGATGCCCTTGTACCTGGAGATTTGAGACCCATGGGGTGTGTTCCCCGCAGTGTTACTTTAAATTATCTGCGTTTGCTCACCCAACCTCACCAATCCTCTGAGCCCCAAGAGTGTCCAGCCTTATGTCTCATCCAGCTGTGGGTCTAGATATGGTCAATCCAGGTTGCATCATAGACCCTGAACGGATTTTGTAAAAATTTCTCTCTCTTTCACTGTCTTTGCTTTGTGGGTTTTTTAAAGTAATGTATGTTTAGAATCGGGCTTGGCTGCTTTTCCCTGCTGTGTTGATGCCGCTTTACACCCTCTTGATTCACTTGCAGAGAGATATCGATACATAGGTTTTCAGATTCTTACTAGTCAGATATATTCTTGTGTGGTGACTAGGGTGTGTTGAGTCCAGTTCACTGAGCAGGGAGTAGGCCTTGTCTATTACATATTTGGCTTATGGAGCGGTGTCTGAGCTAATTTCAAACCCTTGTTTTATGCATCACCCCACCTCACCTTTCCCGTTAAGCAGCCATAGTGTGTCTTCTAAAGGTGTGACTCTGTTCTGTTTTGTAATTCAGTTCAAGTGTAGCGATTTTGACATTCCCTCTATAAGCGATATCTTAGGATAAGTGTCTTTTTCTGTGTGACTTATTTCACTTAGAATCATCGTACCTAAATCCACTCATCATGCTGCTAACTAGCCTTATGACATTGATTTCATGGCTGAGTGATATTCCATTGTGCCAAGTACCACCATTTGTTTATCCATTTTTCTCTTTCCTGGGATATTGAAGGTGTACCGAAGCGGAGGTTCTTGGAAACAGAGCAGCCGTAAACTTTAGGGTGCCTGTGTCTTGTTGATTTTTAGTTTTCCCAATTTATACGCCCATGAGTGGAAGTGCCCTATGCTCTCTACGCTGTGTTTATTACTTGTTTCAGGACACACCGTACTCTTCTCCAGAGTGCCTGTTGGCAATTTACATCCCGCCCATCAGCGTAGCAAGGCTCCCATGTCTCCATGGCCTGTCCTGCTTTTCTGGTTTTTACACTTTGTTCAGCATGGCCCTTTTGACCGAGGGCAAGCGAGACTTCTTTGTAGCGCTGATTTGCCCTTCCGGCTTGCTTGGTTGGCCAAAAAGGGCGTATGCGTTTTTTCCTGAATATATTCAGGAAAAAACGCATACGCCCTTTTTGGCCAAGGGCATCATTGTCAACGTTTTGCCGCTTTTCATGTGCTTTAAAGGCGAGTCGAATCTACCTCCTGAAATCTGTTTCCTGCAAATCTGCCTTGCTTTCAAATCCTCTTCGTTGCCTTCCCTCAATATATTTGTGGATGAGAGTTCTCATTTATAACTCTGCACGTTTGTGAATTGCAGTGCCCCTGAGCTCCATTTGTCTCCTCGCTTTTTTGGGAGCTGGCCGCAAAAGCGCAGGATTGCTTCAGGCCCTATTTTGGTTCTGGGGGGCAGGCTGAGCCTGTGGTTCATTCTTCTTCCTGATGGGAAAATGGAGTGACCTATGCCTGTCCGAACACCTAGGGTTCGTCTGTCGTTGGTTCTGCGTCTTCCCATTCATCCTCAGGACAAATTGCAACCTGTACAATCAGGAGGTTAAAGGTGCTGATTCTCCAAGTAGGGAGATGGTTAGTCAAGCGGCTGGAATGGCGAACCGGAGCACAAGGAGAGGAGAAATGAGGTGCGTTTTAGAAACCTTTCCCGATCTCATGGCATACCATCTTCTGGGTTTCCCATGCATGTTTTGATGTAGGAAGATGCCCTTGTACCTGGAGATTTGAGACCCATGGGGTGTGTTCCCAGCAGTGTTACTTTAAAGTATCTGCGTTTGCTCACCCAACCTCACCAATCCTCTCAGACCCAAGAGTGTCCAGCCTTATGTCTCATCCAGCTGTGGGTCTAGATATGGTCAATCCAGGTTGCATCATAGACCCTGAACGGATTTTGTAAGTATTTCTCTCTCTTTCACGGTCTTTGTTTTGTGGGTTTTTTAAAGTAATTTACGTTTAGAATCGGTCCTGGCTGCTTTTCCCTGCTGTGTTGATGCCGTTTTACACCCTCTTGATTCACTTGCAGAGAGATATCGATACATAGGTTTTCAGATTCTTACTAGTGTGGTGACTAGGGTGTGTTGAGTCCAGTTCACTGAGCAGGGAATAGGCCTTGTCTATTACATATTTGGCTTATGGAGCAGTGTCTGAGCTAATTTCAAACCCTTGTTTTATGCATCACCCCACCTCACCTTTCCCGTTAAGCAGCCATAGTGTGTCTTCTAAAGGTGTGACTCTGTTCTGTTTTGTAATTCAGTTCAAGTGTAGCGATTTTGACATTCCCTCTATAAGCGATATCTTAGGATAAGTGTCTTTTTCTGTGTGACTTATTTCACTTAGAATCATCGTACCTAAATCCACTCATCATGCTGCTAACTAGCCTTATGACATTGATTTCATGGCTGAGTGATATTCCATTGTGCCAAGTACCACCATTTCTTTATCCATTTTTCTCTTTCCTGGGATATTGAAGGTGTACCGAAGCGGAGGTTCTTGGAAACAGAGCAGCCGTAAACTTTAGGGTGCCTGTGTCTTGTTGATTTTTAGTTTTCCCAATTTATACGCCCATGAGTGGAAGTGCCCTATGCTCTCTACGCTGTGTTTATTACTTGTTTCAGGACACACCGTACTCTTCTCCAGAGTGCCTGTTGGCAATTTACATCCCGCCCATCAGCGTAGCAAGGCTCCCATGTCTCCATGGCCTGTCCTGCTTTTCTGGTTTTTACACTTTGTTCAGCATGGCCCTTTTGACCGAGGGCAAGCGAGACTTCTTTGTAGCGCTGATTTGCCCTTCCGGCTTGCTTGGTTGGCCAAAAAGGGCGTATGCGTTTTTTCCTGAATATATTCAGGAAAAAACGCATACGCCCTTTTTGGCCAAGGGCATCATTGTCAACGTTTTGCTGCTTTTCATGTGCTTTAAAGGCGAGTCGAATCTACCTCCTGAAATCTGTTTCCTGCAAATCTGCCTTGCTTTCAAATCCTCTTCGTTGCCTTCCCTCAATATATTTGTGGATGAGAGTTCTCATTTATAACTCTGCACGTTTGTGAATTGCAGTGCCCCTGAGCTCCATTTGTCTCCTCGCTTTTTTGGGAGCTGGCCGCAAAAGCGCAGGATTGCTTCAGGCCCTATTTTGGTTCTGTGGGGCAGGCTTAGCCTGTGGTTCATTCTTCTTCCTGATGGGAAAATGGAGTGACCTGTGCCTGTCCCAACACCTAGGCCTAGTCTCTCGTTGGTTCCCCGTCTTCCCGTTTATCTTCAGTACAAATTGCAACCTGGACGAAACAGGAGGTTAAAGGTGCTGATTCTCCAAGTAGGGAGATGGTTAATCAAGCGGCTGGAATGGCGAACCCGAGCACAAGGAGAGGAGAAATGAGGTGCGTTTTAGAAACCTTTCCCGATCTCACGGCATACCATCTTCTGGGTTTCCGATGCATGTTTTGATGTAGGAAGATTCCCTTGTACCTGGAGATTTGAGACCCATGGGGTGGGTACCCCGCGGTATTACTTTAAAGAATCTGCATTTGCTCACCCAACCTCACCAATCCTCTCAGCCCCAAGAGTGTCCAGCCTTATGTCTCATCCAGCTGTGGGTCTAGATATGGTCAATCCAGGTTGCATCAGAGACCCTGAACGGATTTTGTAAGAATTTCTCTCTCTTTCACTATCTTTGTTTTGTGGGTTTTTTAAAGTGATTTATGTTTAGAATCGGGCTTGGCTGCTTTTCCCTGCTGTGTTGATGCCGCTTTACACCCTCTTGATTCACTTGCAGAGAGATATCGATACATAGGTTTTCAGATTCTTATTAGTCAGATATATTCTTGTGTGGTGACTAGGGTGTGTTGAGTCCAGTTCACTGAGCAGGGAGTAGGCCTTGTCTATTACATATTTGGCTTATGGAGCGGTCTCTGAGCTAATTTCAAACCCTTGTTTTATGCATCACCCCACCTCACCTTTCCGGATAAGCAGACATAGTGTGTCTTCTAAAGGTGTGACTCTGTTTTGTTTTGTAATTCAGTTCAAGTGTAGCGATTTTGACATTCCTTCTATAAGCGATATCTTAGGATAAGTGTCTTTTTCTGTGTGACTTATTTCACTTAGAATCATCGTACCTAAATCCAATCATCATGCTGCTAACTAGCCTTATGACATTGATTTCATGGCTGAGAGATATTCCATTGTGCCAAGTACCACCATTTCTTTCTCCATTTTTCTCTTTCCTGGGATATTGAAGGTGTACCGAAGCGGAGGTTCTTGGAAACAGAGCAGCCGTAAACTTTAGGGTGCCTGTGTCTTGTTGATTTTTAGTTTTCCCAATTTATACGCCCATGAGTGGAAGTGCCCTATGCTCTCTACGCTGTGTTTATTACTTGTTTCAGGACACACCGTACTCTTCTCCAGAGTGCCTGTTGGCAATTTACATCCCGCCCATCAGCGTAGCAAGACTCCCATGTCTCCATGGCCTGTCCTGCTTTTCTGGTTTTTACACTTTGTTCAGCATGGCCCTTTTGACCGAGGGCAAGCGAGACTTCTTTGTAGCGCTGATTTGCCCTTCCGGCTTGCTTGGTTGGCCAAAAAGGGCGTATGCGTTTTTTCCTGAATATATTCAGGAAAAAACGCATACGCCCTTTTTGGCCAAGGGCATCATTGTCAACGTTTTGCCGCTTTTCATGTGCTTTAAAGGCGAGTCGAATCTACCTCCTGAAATCTGTTTCCTGCAAATCTGCCTTGCTTTCAAATCCTCTTCGTTGCCTTCCCTCAATATATTTGTGGACGAGAGTTCTCATTTATAACTCTGCACGTTTGTGAATTGCAGTGCCCCTGAGCTCCATTTGTCTCCTCGCTTTTTTGGGAGCTGTCCGCAAAAGCGCAGGATTGCTTCAGGCCCTATTTTGGTTCTGGGGGGCAGGCTGAGCCTGTGGTTCATTCTTCTTCCTGATGGGAAAATGGAGTGACCTATGCCTGTCCCAACACCTAGGGCTCGTCTCTCGTTGGTTCCGCGTCTTCCCGTTCATCCTCAGGACAGATTGCAACCTGTACAATCAGGAGGTTAAAGGTGCTGATTCTCCAAGTAGGGAGATGGTTAGTCAAGCAGCTGGAATGGTGAACCCGAGCACAAGGAGAGGAGAAATGAGGTGCGTTTTAGAAACCTTTCCCGATCTCATGGCATACCATCTTCTGGGTTTCCCATGCATGTTTTGATGTAGGAAGATGCCATTGTACCTGGAGATTTGAGACCCATGGGGTGTGTTCCCCGCAGTGTTACTTTAAAGTATCTGCGTTTGCTCACCCAACCTCACCAATCCTCTCAGCCCCAAGAGTGTGCAGCCTTATGTCTCATCCAGCTGTGGGTCTAGATATGGTCAATGCAGGTTGCATCAGAGACCCTGAATGGATTTTGTAAAAATTTCTCTCTCTTTCACTGTCTTTGTTTTGTGGGTTTTTTAAAGTAATTTATGTTTAGAATCGGGCTTGGCTGCTTTTCTATGCTGTGTTTATGCCGCTTTACACCCTCTTGATTCACTTGCAGAGAGATATCGATATATAGGTTTTCAGATTCTTACTAGTCAGATATATTCTTGTGTGGTGACTAGGGTGTGTTGAGTCCAGTTCACTGAGCAGGGAGTAGGCCTTGTCTATTATATATTTGGCTTATGGAGCGGTCTCTGAGCTAATTTCAAACCCTTGTTTTATGCATCACCCCACCTCACCTTTCCCGTTCAGCAGCCATAGTGTGTCTTCTAAAGGTGTGACTCTGTTCTGTTTTGTAATTCAGTTCAAGTGTAGCGATTTTGACATTCCCTCTATAAGCGATATCTTAGGATAAGTGTCTTTTTCCGTGTGACTTATTTCACTTAGAATCATCGTACCTAAATCCAATCATCATGATGCTAACTAGCCTTATGACATTGATTTCATGGCTGAGTGATATTGCATTGTGCCAAGTACCACCATTTCTTTATCCATTTTTCTCTTTCCTGGGATATTGAAGGTGTACCGAAGCGGAGATTCTTGGAAACAGAGCAGCCGTAAACTTTAGGGTGCCTGTGTCTTGTTGATTTTTAGTTTTCCCAATTTATACGCCCATGAGTGGAAGTGCCCTATGCTCTCTACGCTGTGTTTATTACTTGTTTCAGGACACACCGTACTCTTCTCCAGAGTGCCTGCTGGCAATTTACATCCCGCCCATCAGCGTAGCAAGGCTCCCATGTCTCCATGGCCTGTCCTGCTTTTCTGGTTTTTACACTTTGTTCAGCATGGCCCTTTTGACCGAGGGCAAGCGAGACTTCTTTGTAGCGCTGATTTGCCCTTCCGGCTTGCTTGGTTGGCCAAAAAGGGCGTATGCGTTTTTTCCTGAATATATTCAGGAAAAAACGCATACGCCCTTTTTGGCCAAGGGCATCATTGTCAACGTTTTGCCGCTTTTCATGTGCTTTAAAGGCGAGTCGAATCTACCTCCTGAAATCTGTTTCCTGCAAATCTGCCTTGCTTTCAAATCCTCTTTGTTGCCTTCCCTCAATATATTTGTGGACGAGAGTTCTCATTTATAACTCTGCACGTTTGTGAATTGCAGTGCCCCTGAGCTCCATTTGTCTCCTCACTTTTTTGGGAGCTGGCCGCAAAAGCGCAGGATTGCTTCAGGCCCTATTTTGGTTCTGGGGGGCAGGCTGAGCCTGTGGTTCATTCTTCTTCCTGATGGGAAAATGGAGTGACCTATGCCTGTCCCAACACCTAGGGCTCGTCTCTCGTTGGTTCCGCGTCTTCCCGTTCATCCTCAGGACAGATTGCAACCTGTTCAATCAGGAGGTTAAAGGTGCTGATTCTCCAAGTAGGGAGATGGTTAGTCAAGCAGCTGGAATGGTGAACCCGAGCACAAGGAGAGGAGAAATGAGGTGCGTTTTAGAAACCTTTCCCGATCTCATGGCATACCATCTTCTGGGTTTCCCATGCATGTTTTGATGTAGGAAGATGCCATTGTACCTGGAGATTTGAGACCCATGGGGTGTGTTCCCCGCAGTGTTACTTTAAAGTATCTGCGTTTGCTCACCCAACCTCACCAATCCTCTCAGCCCCAAGAGTGTCCAGCCTTATGTCTCATCCAGCTGTGGGTCTAGATATGGATAATGCAGGTTGCATCAGAGACCCTGAATGGATTTTGTAAGAATTTCTCTCTCTTTCACTGTCTTTGTTTTGTGGGTTTTTTAAAGTAATTTATGTTTAGAATCGGGCTTGGCTGCTTTTCTATGCTGTGTTTATGCCGCTTTACACCCTCTTGATTCACTTGCAGAGAGATATCGATATATAGGTTTTCAGATTCTTACTAGTCAGATATATTCTTGTGTGGTGACTAGGGTGTGTTGAGTCCAGTTCACTGAGCAGGGAGTAGGCCTTGTCTATTATATATTTGGCTTATGGAGCGGTCTCTGAGCTAATTTCAAACCCTTGTTTTATGCATCACCCCACCTCACCTTTCCCGTTAAGCAGCCATAGTGTGTCTTCTAAAGGTGTGACTCTGTTCTGTTTTGTAATTCAGTTCAAATGTAGCGATTTTGACATTCCCTCTATAAGCGATATCTTAGGATAAGTGTCTTTTTCTGTGTGACTTATTTCACTTAGAATCATCGTACCTAAATCCAATCATCATGCTGCTAACTAGCCTTATGACATTGATTTCATGGCTGAGTGATATTGCATTGTGCCAAGTACCACCATTTCTTTATCCATTTTTCTCTTTCCTGGGATATTGAAGGTGTACCGAAGCGGAGATTCTTGGAAACAGAGCAGCCGTAAACTTTAGGGTGCCTGTGTCTTGTTGATTTTTAGTTTTCCCAATTTATACGCCCATGAGTGGAAGTGCCCTATGCTCTCTACGCTGTGTTTATTACTTGTTTCAGGACACACCGTACTCTTCTCCAGAGTGCCTGTTGGCAATTTACATCCCGCCCATCAGCGTAGCAAGGCTCCCATGTCTCCATGGCCTGTCCTGCTTTTCTGGTTTTTACACTTTGTTCAGCATGGCCCTTTTGACCGAGGGCAAGCGAGACTTCTTTGTAGCGCTGATTTGCCCTTCCGGCTTGCTTGGTTGGCCAAAAAGGGCGTATGCGTTTTTTCCTGAATATATTCAGGAAAAAACGCATACGCCCTTTTTGGCCAAGGGCATCATTGTCAACGTTTTGCCGCTTTTCATGTGCTTTAAAGGCGAGTCGAATCTACCTCCTGAAATCTGTTTCCTGCAAATCTGCCTTGCTTTCAAATCCTCTTCGTTGCCTTCCCTCAATATATTTGTGGGCGAGAGTTCTCATTTATAACTCTGCACGTTTGTGAATTGCAGTGCCCCTGAGCTCCATTTGTCTCATCGCTTTTTTGGGAGCTGGCCGCAAAAGCGCAGGATTGCTTCAGGCCCTATTTTGGTTCTGGGGGGCAGGCTGAGCCTGTGGTTCATTCTTCTTCCTGATGGGAAAATGGAGTGACCTGTGCCTGTCCCAACACCTAGGCCTAGTCTCTCGTTAGTTCCCCGTCTTCCCGTTTATCTTCAGTACAAATTGCAACCTGGACGAAACAGGAGGTTAAAGGTGCTGATTCTCCAAGTAGGGAGATGGTTAGTCAAGCAGCTGGAATGGTGAACCCGAGCACAAGGAGAGGAGAAATGAGGTGCGTTTTAGAAACCTTTCCCGATCTCATGGCATACCATCTTCTGGGTTTCCCATGCATGTTTTGATGTAGGAAGATGCCATTGTATCTGGAGATTTGAGACCCATGGGGTGTGTTCCCCGCAGTGTTACTTTAAAGTATCTGCGTTTGCTCACCCAACCTCACCAATCCTCTCAGCCCCAAGAGTGTCCAGCCTTATGTCTCATCCAGCTGTGGGTCTAGATATGGATAATGCAGGTTGCATCAGAGACCCTGAATGGATTTTGTAAGAATTTCTCTCTCTTTCACTGTCTTTGTTTTGTGGGTTTTTTAAAGTAATTTATGTTTAGAATCGGGCTTGGCTGCTTTTCTATGCTGTGTTTATGCCGCTTTACACCCTCTTGATTCACTTGCAGAGAGATATCGATATATAGGTTTTCAGATTCTTACTAGTCAGATATATTCTTGTGTGGTGACTAGGGTGTGTTGAGTCCAGTTCACTGAGCAGGGAGTAGGCCTTGTCTATTATATATTTGGCTTATGGAGCGGTCTCTGAGCTAATTTCAAACCCTTGTTTTATGCATCACCCCACCTCACCTTTCCCGTTCAGCAGCCATAGTGTGTCTTCTAAAGGTGTGACTCTGTTCTGTTTTGTAATTCAGTTCAAGTGTAGCGATTTTGACATTCCCTCTATAAGCGATATCTTAGGATAAGTGTCTTTTTCTGTGTGACTTATTTCACTTAGAATCATCGTACCTAAATCCACTCATCATGCTGCTAACTAGCCTTATGACATTGATTTCATGGCTGAGTGATATTGCATTGTGCCAAGTACCACCATTTCTTTATCCATTTTTCTCTTTCCTGGGATATTGAAGGTGTACCGAAGCGGAGATTCTTGGAAACAGAGCAGCCGTAAACTTTAGGGTGCCTGTGTCTTGTTGATTTTTAGTTTTCCCAATTTATACGCCCATGAGTGGAAGTGCCCTATGCTCTCTACGCTGTGTTTATTACTTGTTTCAGGACACACCGTACTCTTCTCCAGAGTGCCTGTTGGCAATTTACATCCCGCCCATCAGCGTAGCAAGGCTCCCATGTCTCCATGGCCTGTCCTGCTTTTCTGGTTTTTACACTTTGTTCAGCATGGCCCTTTTGACCGAGGGCAAGCGAGACTTCTTTGTAGCGCTGATTTGCCCTTCCGGCTTGCTTGGTTGGCCAAAAAGGGCGTATGCGTTTTTTCCTGAATATATTCAGGAAAAAACGCATACGCCCTTTTTGGCCAAGGGCATCATTGTCAACGTTTTGCCGCTTTTCATGTGCTTTAAAGGCGAGTCGAATCTACCTCCTGAAATCTGTTTCCTGCAAATCTGCCTTGCTTTCAAATCCTCTTCGTTGCCTTCCCTCAATATATTTGTGGACGAGAGTTCTCATTTATAACTCTGCACGTTTGTGAATTGCAGTGCCCCTGAGCTCCATTTGTCTCCTCGCTTTTTTGGGAGCTGGCCGCAAAAGCGCAGGATTGCTTCAGGCCCTATTTTGGTTCTGGGGGGCAGGCTGAGCCTGTGGTTCATTCTTCTTCCTGATGGGAAAATGGAGTGACCTATGCCTGTCCCAACACCTAGGGCTCGTCTCTCGTTGGTTCCGCGTCTTCCCGTTCATCCTCAGGACAGATTGCAACCTGTACAATCAGGAGGTTAAAGGTGCTGATTCTCCAAGTAGGGAGATGGTTAGTCAAGCAGCTGGAATGGTGAACCCGAGCACAAGGAGAGGAGAAATGAGGTGCGTTTTAGAAACCTTTCCCGATCTCATGGCATACCATCTTCTGGGTTTCCCATGCATGTTTTGATGTAGGAAGATGCCATTGTACCTGGAGATTTGAGACCCATGGGGTGTGTTCCCCGCAGTGTTACTTTAAAGTATCTGCGTTTGCTCACCCAACCTCACCAATCCTCTCAGCCCCAAGAGTGTGCAGCCTTATGTCTCATCCAGCTGTGGGTCTAGATATGGTCAATGCAGGTTGCATCAGAGACCCTGAATGGATTT
The DNA here is from genome assembly GCF_028564815.1 of Eubalaena glacialis. Classification (NCBI taxonomy): domain Eukaryota; kingdom Metazoa; phylum Chordata; class Mammalia; order Artiodactyla; family Balaenidae; genus Eubalaena; species Eubalaena glacialis. The sequence goes on from NW_026871252.1 coordinate 511,060, forward strand.
TGTAAAAATTTCTCTCTCTTTCACTGTCTTTGTTTTGTGGGTTTTTTAAAGTAATTTATGTTTAGAATCGGGCTTGGCTGCTTTTCTATGCTGTGTTTATGCCGCTTTACACCCTCTTGATTCACTTGCAGAGAGATATCGATATATAGGTTTTCAGATTCTTACTAGTCAGATATATTCTTGTGTGGTGACTAGGGTGTGTTGAGTCCAGTTCACTGAGCAGGGAGTAGGCCTTGTCTATTATATATTTGGCTTATGGAGCGGTCTCTGAGCTAATTTCAAACCCTTGTTTTATGCATCACCCCACCTCACCTTTCCCGTTCAGCAGCCATAGTGTGTCTTCTAAAGGTGTGACTCTGTTCTGTTTTGTAATTCAGTTCAAGTGTAGCGATTTTGACATTCCCTCTATAAGCGATATCTTAGGATAAGTGTCTTTTTCCGTGTGACTTATTTCACTTAGAATCATCGTACCTAAATCCAATCATCATGCTGCTAACTAGCCTTATGACATTGATTTCATGGCTGAGTGATATTGCATTGTGCCAAGTACCACCATTTCTTTATCCATTTTTCTCTTTCCTGGGATATTGAAGGTGTACCGAAGCGGAGATTCTTGGAAACAGAGCAGCCGTAAACTTTAGGGTGCCTGTGTCTTGTTGATTTTTAGTTTTCCCAATTTATACGCCCATGAGTGGAAGTGCCCTATGCTCTCTACGCTGTGTTTATTACTTGTTTCAGGACACACCGTACTCTTCTCCAGAGTGCCTGCTGGCAATTTACATCCCGCCCATCAGCGTAGCAAGGCTCCCATGTCTCCATGGCCTATCCTGCTTTTCTGGTTTTTACACTTTGTTCAGCATGGCCCTTTTGACCGAGGGCAAGCGAGACTTCTTTGTAGCGCTGATTTGCCCTTCCGGCTTGCTTGGTTGGCCAAAAAGGGCGTATGCGTTTTTTCCTGAATATATTCAGGAAAAAACGCATACGCCCTTTTTGTCCAAGGGCATCATTGTCAACGTTTTGCCGCTTTTCATGTGCTTTAAAGGCGAGTCGAATCTACCTCCTGAAATCTGTTTCCTGCAAATCTGCCTTGCTTTCAAATCCTCTTCGTTGCCTTCCCTCAATATATTTGTGGACGAGAGTTCTCATTTATAACTCTGCACGTTTGTGAATTGCAGTGCCCCTGAGCTCCATTTGTCTCCTCGCTTTTTTGGGAGCTGGCCGCAAAAGCGCAGGATTGCTTCAGGCCCTATTTTGGTTCTGGGGGGCAGGCTGAGCCTGTGGTTCATTCTTCTTCCTGATGGGAAAATGGAGTGACCTATGCCTGTCCCAACACCTAGGGCTCGTCTCTCGTTGGTTCTGCGTCTTCCCATTCATCCTCAGGACAAATTGCAACCTGTACAATCAGGAGGTTAAAGGTGCTGATTCTCCAAGTAGGGAGATGGTTAGTCAAGCGGCTGGAATGGCGAACCCGAGCACAAGGAGAGAAGAAATGAGGTGCGTTTTAGAAACCTTTCCCGATCTCATGGCATACCATCTTCTGGGTTTCCCATGCATGTTTTGATGTAGGAAGATGCCCTTGTACCTGGAGATTTGAGACCCATGAGGTGTGTTCCCCGCAGTGTTACTTTAAAGTATCTGCGTTTGCTCACCCAACCTCACCAATCCTCTCAGCCCCAGGAGTGTCCAGCCTTATGTCTCATCCAGCTGTGGGTCTAGATATGGTGAATCCAGGTTGCATCATAGACCCTGAACGGATTTTGTAAGAATTTCTCTCTCTTTCACTGTCTTTGTTTTGTGGGATTTTTAAAGTAATTTATGTTTAGAATGGGGCTTGGCTGCTTTTCCCTGCTGTGTTGATGCCGCTTTACACCCTCTTGATTCACTTGCAGAGAGATATCGATACATAGGTTTTCAGATTCTTACTAGTCAGATATATTCTTGTGTGGTGACTAGGGTGTGTTGAGTCCAGTTCACTGAGCAGGGAGTAGGCCTTGTCTATTACATATTTGGCTTATGGAGCGGTCTCTGAGCTAATTTCAAACCCTTGTTTTATGCATCACCCCACCTCACCTTTCCCGTTAAGCAGCCATAGTGTGTCTTCTAAAGGTGTGACTCTGTTCTGTTTTGTAATTCAGTTCAAGTGTAGCGATTTTCACATTCCCTCTATAAGCGATATCTTAGGATAAGTGTCTTTTTCTGTGTGACTTATTTCAATTAGAATCATCGTACCTAAATCCACACATCATGCTGCTAACTAGCCTTATGACATTGATTTCATGGCTGAGTGATATTCCATTGTGCCAAGTACCACCATTTCTTTATCCATTTTTCTCTTTCCTGGGATACTGAAGGTGTACCGAAGTGGAGGTTCTTGGAAACAGAGCAGCCGTAAACTTTAGGGTGCCTGTGTCTTGTTGATTTTTAGTTTTCCCAATTTATACGCCCATGAGTGGAAGTGCCCTATGCTCTCTACGCTGTGTTTATTACTTGTTTCAGGACACACCGTACTCTTCTCCAGAGTGCCTGCTGGCAATTTACATCCCGCCCATCAGCGTAGCAAGGCTCCCATGTCTCCATGGCCTGTCCTGCTTTTCTGGTTTTTACACTTTGTTCAGCATGGCCCTTTTGACCGAGGGCAAGCGAGACTTCTTTGTAGCGCTGATTTGCCCTTCCGGCTTGCTTGGTTGGCCAAAAAGGGCGTATGCGTTTTTTCAGGAAAAAACGCATACGCCCTTTTTGGCCAAGGGCATCATTGTCAACGTTTTGCCGCTTTTCATGTGCTTTAAAGGCGAGTCGAATCTACCTCCTGAAATCTGTTTCCTGCAAATCTGCCTTGCTTTCAAATCCTCTTTGTTGCCTTCCCTCAATATATTTGTGGACGAGAGTTCTCATTTATAACTCTGCACGTTTGTGAATTGCAGTGCCCCTGAGCTCCATTTGTCTCCTCACTTTTTTGGGAGCTGGCCGCAAAAGCGCAGGATTGCTTCAGGCCCTATTTTGGTTCTGGGGGGCAGGCTGAGCCTGTGGTTCATTCTTCTTCCTGATGGGAAAATGGAGTGACCTATGCCTGTCCCAACACCTAGGGCTCGTCTCTCGTTGGTTCCGCGTCTTCCCGTTCATCCTCAGGACAGATTGCAACCTGTACAATCAGGAGGTTAAAGGTGCTGATTCTCCAAGTAGGGAGATGGTTAGTCAAGCAGCTGGAATGGTGAACCCGAGCACAAGGAGAGGAGAAATGAGGTGCGTTTTAGAAACCTTTCCCGATCTTATGGCATACCATCTTCTGGGTTTCCCATGCATGTTTTGATGTAGGAAGATGCCATTGTACCTGGAGATTTGAGACCCATGGGGTGTGTTCCCCGCAGTGTTACTTTAAAGTATCTGCGTTTGCTCACCCAACCTCACCAATCCTCTCAGCCCCAAGAGTGTCCAGCCTTATGTCTCATCCAGCTGTGCGTCTAGATATGGATAATGCAGGTTGCATCAGAGACCCTGAATGGATTTTGTAAGAATTTCTCTCTCTTTCACTGTCTTTGTTTTGTGGGTTTTTTAAAGTAATTTATGTTTAGAATCGGGCTTGGCTGCTTTTCTATGCTGTGTTTATGCCGCTTTACACCCTCTTGATTCACTTGCAGAGAGATATCGATATATAGGTTTTCAGATTCTTACTAGTCAGATATATTCTTGTGTGGTGACTAGGGTGTGTTGAGTCCAGTTCACTGAGCAGGGAGTAGGCCTTGTCTATTATATATTTGGCTTATGGAGCGGTCTCTGAGCTAATTTCAAACCCTTGTTTTATGCATCACCCCACCTCACCTTTCCCGTTAAGCAGCCATAGTGTGTCTTCTAAAGGTGTGACTCTGTTCTGTTTTGTAATTCAGTTCAAGTGTAGCGATTTTGACATTCCCTCTATAAGCGATATCTTAGGATAAGTGTCTTTTTCTGTGTGACTTATTTCACTTAGAATCATCGTACCTAAATCCAATCATCATGCTGCTAACTAGCCTTATGACATTGATTTCATGGCTGAGTGATATTGCATTGTGCCAAGTACCACCATTTCTTTATCCATTTTTCTCTTTCCTGGGATATTGAAGGTGTACCGAAGCGGAGATTCTTGGAAACAGAGCAGCCGTAAACTTTAGGGTGCCTGTGTCTTGTTGATTTTTAGTTTTCCCAATTTATACGCCCATGAGTGGAAGTGCCCTATGCTCTCTACGCTGTGTTTATTACTTGTTTCAGGACACACCGTACTCTTCTCCAGAGTGCCTGTTGGCAATTTACATCCCGCCCATCAGCGTAGCAAGGCTCCCATGTCTCCATGGCCTGTCCTGCTTTTCTGGTTTTTACACTTTGTTCAGCATGGCCCTTTTGACCGAGGGCAAGCGAGACTTCTTTGTAGCGCTGATTTGCCCTTCCGGCTTGCTTGGTTGGCCAAAAAGGGCGTATGCGTTTTTTCCTGAATATATTCAGGAAAAAACGCATACGCCCTTTTTGGCCAAGGGCATCATTGTCAACGTTTTGCCGCTTTTCATGTGCTTTAAAGGCGAGTCGAATCTACCTCCTGAAATCTGTTTCCTGCAAATCTGCCTTGCTTTCAAATCCTCTTCGTTGCCTTCCCTCAATATATTTGTGGACGAGAGTTCTCATTTATAACTCTGCACGTTTGTGAATTGCAGTGCCCCTGAGCTCCATTTGTCTCATCGCTTTTTTGGGAGCTGGCCGCAAAAGCGCAGGATTGCTTCAGGCCCTATTTTGGTTCTGGGGGGCAGGCTGAGCCTGTGGTTCATTCTTCTTCCTGATGGGAAAATGGAGTGACCTGTGCCTGTCCCAACACCTAGGCCTAGTCTCTCGTTGGTTCCCCGTCTTCCCGTTTATCTTCAGTACAAATTGCAACCTGGACGAAACAGGAGGTTAAAGGTGCTGATTCTCCAAGTAGGGAGATGGTTAATCAAGCGGCTGGAATGGCGAACCCGAGCACAAGGAGAGGAGAAATGAGGTGCGTTTTAGAAACCTTTCCCGATCTCACGGCATACCATCTTCTGGGTTTCCGATGCATGTTTTGATGTAGGAAGATTCCCTTGTACCTGGAGATTTGAGACCCATGGGGTGTGTACCCCGCGGTGTTACTTTAAAGTATCTGGGTTTGCTCACCCAACCTCACCAATCCTCTCAGCCCCAAGAGTGTCCAGCCTTATGTCTCATCCAGCTGTGGGTCTAGATATGGTCAATCCAGGTTGCATCATAGACCCTGAATGGATTTTGTAAGAATTTCTCTCTCTTTAACTGTCTTTGTTTTGTGGGTTTTTTAAAGTAATTTATGTTTAGAATCGGGCTTGGCTGCTTTTCCCTGCTGTGTTGATGCCGCTTTACACCCTCTTGATTCACTTGCAGAGAGATATCGATACATAGGTTTTCAGATTCTTACTAGTCATATATATTCTTGTGTGGTGACTAGGGTGTGTTGAGTCCAGTTCACTGAGCAGGGAGTAGGCCTTGTCTATTATATATTTGGCTTATGGAGCGGTCTCTGAGCTAATTTCAAACCCTTGTTTTATGCATCACCCCACCTCACCTTTCCCGTTCAGCAGCCATAGTGTGTCTTCTAAAGGTGTGACTCTGTTCTGTTTTGTAATTCAGTTCAAGTGTAGCGATTTTGACATTCCCTCTATAAGCGATATCTTAGGATAAGTGTCTTTTTCCGTGTGACTTATTTCACTTAGAATCATCGTACCTAAATCCAATCATCATGCTGCTAACTAGCCTTATGACATTGATTTCATGGCTGAGTGATATTGCATTGTGCCAAGTACCACCATTTCTTTATCCATTTTTCTCTTTCCTGGGATATTGAAGGTGTACCGAAGCGGAGATTCTTGGAAACAGAGCAGCCGTAAACTTTAGGGTGCCTGTGTCTTGTTGATTTTTAGTTTTCCCAATTTATACGCCCATGAGTGGAAGTGCCCTATGCTCTCTACGCTGTGTTTATTACTTGTTTCAGGACACACCGTACTCTTCTCCAGAGTGCCTGCTGGCAATTTACATCCCGCCCATCAGCGTAGCAAGGCTCCCATGTCTCCATGGCCTGTCCTGCTTTTCTGGTTTTTACACTTTGTTCAGCATGGCCCTTTTGACCGAGGGCAAGCGAGACTTCTTTGTAGCGCTGATTTGCCCTTCCGGCTTGCTTGGTTGGCCAAAAAGGGCGTATGCGTTTTTTCAGGAAAAAACGCATACGCCCTTTTTGGCCAAGGGCATCATTGTCAACGTTTTGCCGCTTTTCATGTGCTTTAAAGGCGAGTCGAATCTACCTCCTGAAATCTGTTTCCTGCAAATCTGCCTTGCTTTCAAATCCTCTTTGTTGCCTTCCCTCAATATATTTGTGGACGAGAGTTCTCATTTATAACTCTGCACGTTTGTGAATTGCAGTGCCCCTGAGCTCCATTTGTCTCCTCGCTTTTTTGGGAGCTGGCCGCAAAAGCGCAGGATTGCTTCAGGCCCTATTTTGGTTCTGGGGGGCAGGCTGAGCCTGTGGTTCATTCTTCTTCCTGATGGGAAAATGGAGTGACCTATGCCTGTCCCAACACCTAGGGCTCGTCTCTCGTTGGTTCCGCGTCTTCCCGTTCATCCTCAGGACAGATTGCAACCTGTACAATCAGGAGGTTAAAGGTGCTGATTCTCCAAGTAGGGAGATGGTTAGTCAAGCAGCTGGAATGGTGAACCCGAGCACAAGGAGAGGAGAAATGAGGTGCGTTTTAGAAACCTTTCCCGATCTCATGGCATACCATCTTCTGGGTTTCCCATGCATGTTTTGATGTAGGAAGATGCCATTGTACCTGGAGATTTGAGACCCATGGGGTGTGTTCCCCGCAGTGTTACTTTAAAGTATCTGCGTTTGCTCACCCAACCTCACCAATCCTCTCAGCCCCAAGAGTGTCCAGCCTTATGTCTCATCCAGCTGTGGGTCTAGATATGGTGAATCCAGGTTGCATCATAGACCCTGAACGGATTTTGTAAGAATTTCTCTCTCTTTCACTGTCTTTGTTTTGTGGGATTTTTAAAGTAATTTATGTTTAGAATGGGGCTTGGCTGCTTTTCCCTGCTGTGTTGATGCCGCTTTACACCCTCTTGATTCACTTGCAGAGAGATATCGATACATAGGTTTTCAGATTCTTACTAGTCAGATATATTCTTGTGTGGTGACTAGGGTGTGTTGAGTCCAGTTCACTGAGCAGGGAGTAGGCCTTGTCTATTACATATTTGGCTTATGGAGCGGTGTCTGAGCTAATTTCAAACCCTTGTTTTATGCATCACCCCACCTCACCTTTCCCGTTAAGCAGCCATAGTGTGTCTTCTAAAGGTGTGACTCTGTTCTGTTTTGTAATTCAGTTCAAGTGTAGCGATTTTCACATTCCCTCTATAAGCGATATCTTAGGATAAGTGTCTTTTTCTGTGTGACTTATTTCAATTAGAATCATCGTACCTAAATCCACACATCATGCTGCTAACTAGCCTTATGACATTGATTTCATGGCTGAGTGATATTCCATTGTGCCAAGTACCACCATTTCTTTATCCATTTTTCTCTTTCCTGGGATACTGAAGGTGTACCGAAGTGGAGGTTCTTGGAAACAGAGCAGCCGTAAACTTTAGGGTGCCTGTGTCTTGTTGATTTTTAGTTTTCCCAATTTATACGCCCATGAGTGGAAGTGCCCTATGCTCTCTACGCTGTGTTTATTACTTGTTTCAGGACACACCGTACTCTTCTCCAGAGTGCCTGCTGGCAATTTACATCCCGCCCATCAGCGTAGCAAGGCTCCCATGTCTCCATGGCCTGTCCTGCTTTTCTGGTTTTTACACTTTGTTCAGCATGGCCCTTTTGACCGAGGGCAAGCGAGACTTCTTTGTAGCGCTGATTTGCCCTTCCGGCTTGCTTGGTTGGCCAAAAAGGGCGTATGCGTTTTTTCAGGAAAAAACGCATACGCCCTTTTTGGCCAAGGGCATCATTGTCAACGTTTTGCCGCTTTTCATGTGCTTTAAAGGCGAGTCGAATCTACCTCCTGAAATCTGTTTCCTGCAAATCTGCCTTGCTTTCAAATCCTCTTTGTTGCCTTCCCTCAATATATTTGTGGACGAGAGTTCTCATTTATAACTCTGCACGTTTGTGAATTGCAGTGCCCCTGAGCTCCATTTGTCTCCTCACTTTTTTGGGAGCTGGCCGCAAAAGCGCAGGATTGCTTCAGGCCCTATTTTGGTTCTGGGGGGCAGGCTGAGCCTGTGGTTCATTCTTCTTCCTGATGGGAAAATGGAGTGACCTATGCCTGTCCCAACACCTAGGGCTCGTCTCTCGTTGGTTCCGCGTCTTCCCGTTCATCCTCAGGACAGATTGCAACCTGTACAATCAGGAGGTTAAAGGTGCTGATTCTCCAAGTAGGGAGATGGTTAGTCAAGCAGCTGGAATGGTGAACCCGAGCACAAGGAGAGGAGAAATGAGGTGCGTTTTAGAAACCTTTCCCGATCTCATGGCATACCATCTTCTGGGTTTCCCATGCATGTTTTGATGTAGGAAGATGCCATTGTACCTGGAGATTTGAGACCCATGGGGTGTGTTCCCCGCAGTGTTACTTTAAAGTATCTGCGTTTGCTCACCCAACCTCACCAATCCTCTCAGCCCCAAGAGTGTCCAGCCTTATGTCTCATCCAGCTGTGGGTCTAGATATGGATAATGCAGGTTGCATCAGAGACCCTGAATGGATTTTGTAAGAATTTCTCTCTCTTTCACTGTCTTTGTTTTGTGGGTTTTTTAAAGTAATTTATGTTTAGAATCGGGCTTGGCTGCTTTTCTATGCTGTGTTTATGCCGCTTTACACCCTCTTGATTCACTTGCAGAGAGATATCGATATATAGGTTTTCAGATTCTTACTAGTCAGATATATTCTTGTGTGGTGACTAGGGTGTGTTGAGTCCAGTTCACTGAGCAGGGAGTAGGCCTTGTCTATTATATATTTGGCTTATGGAGCGGTCTCTGAGCTAATTTCAAACCCTTGTTTTATGCATCACCCCACCTCACCTTTCCCGTTAAGCAGCCATAGTGTGTCTTCTAAAGGTGTGACTCTGTTCTGTTTTGTAATTCAGTTCAAATGTAGCGATTTTGACATTCCCTCTATAAGCGATATCTTAGGATAAGTGTCTTTTTCTGTGTGACTTATTTCACTTAGAATCATCGTACCTAAATCCAATCATCATGCTGCTAACTAGCCTTATGACATTGATTTCATGGCTGAGTGATATTGCATTGTGCCAAGTACCACCATTTCTTTATCCATTTTTCTCTTTCCTGGGATATTGAAGGTGTACCGAAGCGGAGATTCTTGGAAACAGAGCAGCCGTAAACTTTAGGGTGCCTGTGTCTTGTTGATTTTTAGTTTTCCCAATTTATACGCCCATGAGTGGAAGTGCCCTATGCTCTCTACGCTGTGTTTATTACTTGTTTCAGGACACACCGTACTCTTCTCCAGAGTGCCTGTTGGCAATTTACATCCCGCCCATCAGCGTAGCAAGGCTCCCATGTCTCCATGGCCTGTCCTGCTTTTCTGGTTTTTACACTTTGTTCAGCATGGCCCTTTTGACCGAGGGCAAGCGAGACTTCTTTGTAGCGCTGATTTGCCCTTCCGGCTTGCTTGGTTGGCCAAAAAGGGCGTATGCGTTTTTTCCTGAATATATTCAGGAAAAAACGCATACGCCCTTTTTGGCCAAGGGCATCATTGTCAACGTTTTGCCGCTTTTCATGTGCTTTAAAGGCGAGTCGAATCTACCTCCTGAAATCTGTTTCCTGCAAATCTGCCTTGCTTTCAAATCCTCTTCGTTGCCTTCCCTCAATATATTTGTGGACGAGAGTTCTCATTTATAACTCTGCACGTTTGTGAATTGCAGTGCCCCTGAGCTCCATTTGTCTCATCGCTTTTTTGGGAGCTGGCCGCAAAAGCGCAGGATTGCTTCAGGCCCTATTTTGGTTCTGGGGGGCAGGCTGAGCCTGTGGTTCATTCTTCTTCCTGATGGGAAAATGGAGTGACCTGTGCCTGTCCCAACACCTAGGCCTAGTCTCTCGTTAGTTCCCCGTCTTCCCGTTTATCTTCAGTACAAATTGCAACCTGGACGAAACAGGAGGTTAAAGGTGCTGATTCTCCAAGTAGGGAGATGGTTAGTCAAGCAGCTGGAATGGTGAACCCGAGCACAAGGAGAGGAGAAATGAGGTGCGTTTTAGAAACCTTTCCCGATATCATGGCATACCATCTTCTGGGTTTCCCATGCATGTTTTGATGTAGGAAGATGCCATTGTACCTGGAGATTTGAGACCCATGGGGTGTGTTCCCCGCAGTGTTACTTTAAAGTATCTGCGTTTGCTCACCCAACCTCACCAATCCTCTCAGCCCCAAGAGTGTCCAGCCTTATGTCTCATCCAGCTGTGGGTCTAGATATGGATAATGCAGGTTGCATCAGAGACCCTGAATGGATTTTGTAAGAATTTCTCTCTCTTTCACTGTCTTTGTTTTGTGGGTTTTTTAAAGTAATTTATGTTTAGAATCGGGCTTGGCTGCTTTTCTATGCTGTGTTTATGCCGCTTTACACCCTCTTGATTCACTTGCAGAGAGATATCGATATATAGGTTTTCAGATTCTTACTAGTCAGATATATTCTTGTGTGGTGACTAGGGTGTGTTGAGTCCAGTTCACTGAGCAGGGAGTAGGCCTTGTCTATTATATATTTGGCTTATGGAGCGGTCTCTGAGCTAATTTCAAACCCTTGTTTTATGCATCACCCCACCTCACCTTTCCCGTTAAGCAGCCATAGTGTGTCTTCTAAAGGTGTGACTCTGTTCTGTTTTGTAATTCAGTTCAAGTGTAGCGATTTTGACATTCCCTCTATAAGCGATATCTTAGGATAAGTGTCTTTTTCTGTGTGACTTATTTCACTTAGAATCATCGTACCTAAATCCAATCATCATGCTGCTAACTAGCCTTATGACATTGATTTCATGGCTGAGTGATATTGCATTGTGCCAAGTACCACCATTTCTTTATCCATTTTTCTCTTTCCTGGGATATTGAAGGTGTACCGAAGCGGAGATTCTTGGAAACAGAGCAGCCGTAAACTTTAGGGTGCCTGTGTCTTGTTGATTTTTAGTTTTCCCAATTTATACGCCCATGAGTGGAAGTGCCCTATGCTCTCTACGCTGTGTTTATTACTTGTTTCAGGACACACCGTACTCTTCTCCAGAGTGCCTGTTGGCAATTTACATCCCGCCCATCAGCGTAGCAAGGCTCCCATGTCTCCATGGCCTGTCCTGCTTTTCTGGTTTTTACACTTTGTTCAGCATGGCCCTTTTGACCGAGGGCAAGCGAGACTTCTTTGTAGCGCTGATTTGCCCTTCCGGCTTGCTTGGTTGGCCAAAAAGGGCGTATGCGTTTTTTCCTGAATATATTCAGGAAAAAACGCATACGCCCTTTTTGGCCAAGGGCATCATTGTCAACGTTTTGCCGCTTTTCATGTGCTTTAAAGGCGAGTCGAATCTACCTCCTGAAATCTGTTTCCTGCAAATCTGCCTTGCTTTCAAATCCTCTTCGTTGCCTTCCCTCAATATATTTGTGGACGAGAGTTCTCATTTATAACTCTGCACGTTTGTGAATTGCAGTGCCCCTGAGCTCCATTTGTCTCATCGCTTTTTTGGGAGCTGGCCGCAAAAGCGCAGGATTGCTTCAGGCCCTATTTTGGTTCTGGGGGGCAGGCTGAGCCTGTGGTTCATTCTTCTTCCTGATGGGAAAATGGAGTGACCTGTGCCTGTCCCAACACCTAGGCCTAGTCTCTCGTTGGTTCCCCGTCTTCCCGTTTATCTTCAGTACAAATTGCAACCTGGACGAAACAGGAGGTTAAAGGTGCTGATTCTCCAAGTAGGGAGATGGTTAATCAAGCGGCTGGAATGGCGAACCCGAGCACAAGGAGAGGAGAAATGAGGTGCGTTTTAGAAACCTTTCCCGATCTCACGGCATACCATCTTCTGGGTTTCCGATGCATGTTTTGATGTAGGAAGATTCCCTTGTACCTGGAGATTTGAGACCCATGGGGTGGGTACCCCGCGGTATTACTTTAAAGAATCTGCATTTGCTCACCCAACCTCACCAATCCTCTCAGCCCCAAGAGTGTCCAGCCTTATGTCTCATCCAGCTGTGGGTCTAGATATGGTCAATCCAGGTTGCATCAGAGACCCTGAACGGATTTTGTAAGAATTTCTCTCTCTTTCACTGTCTTTGTTTTGTGGGTTTTTTAAAGTGATTTATGTTTAGAATCGGGCTTGGCTGCTTTTCCCTGCTGTGTTGATGCCGCTTTACACCCTCTTGATTCACTTGCAGAGAGATATCGATACATAGGTTATCAGATTCTTATTAGTCAGATATATTCTTGTGTGGTGACTAGGGTGTGTTGAGTCCAGTTCACTGAGCAGGGAGTAGGCCTTGTCTATTACATATTTGGCTTATGGAGCGGTCTCTGAGCTAATTTCAAACCCTTGTTTTATGCATCACCCCACCTAACCTTTCCGGTTAAGCAGCCATAGTGTGTCTTCTAAAGGTGTGACTCTGTTTTGTTTTGTAATTCAGTTCAAGTGTAGCGATTTTGACATTCCTTCTATAAGCGATATCTTAGGATAAGTGTCTTTTTCTGTGTGACTTATTTCACTTAGAATCATCGTACCTAAATCCAATCATCATGCTGCTAACTAGCCTTATGACATTGATTTCATGGCTGAGAGATATTCCATTGTGCCAAGTACCACCATTTCTTTCTCCATTTTTCTCTTTCCTGGGATATTGAAGGTGTACCGAAGCGGAGGTTCTTGGAAACAGAGCAGCCGTAAACTTTAGGGTGCCTGTGTCTTGTTGATTTTTAGTTTTCCCAATTTATACGCCCATGAGTGGAAGTGCCCTATGCTCTCTACGCTGTGTTTATTACTTGTTTCAGGACACACCGTACTCTTCTCCAGAGTGCCTGTTGGCAATTTACATCCCGCCCATCAGCGTAGCAAGACTCCCATGTCTCCATGGCCTGTCCTGCTTTTCTGGTTTTTACACTTTGTTCAGCATGGCCCTTTTGACCGAGGGCAAGCGAGACTTCTTTGTAGCGCTGATTTGCCCTTCCGGCTTGCTTGGTTGGCCAAAAAGGGCGTATGCGTTTTTTCCTGAATATATTCAGGTAAAAACGCATACGCCCTTTTTGGCCAAGGGCATCATTGTCAACGTTTTGCCGCTTTTCATGTGCTTTAAAGGCGAGTCGAATCTACCTCCTGAAATCTGTTTCCTGCAAATCTGCCTTGCTTTCAAATCCTCTTCGTTGCCTTCCCTCAATATATTTGTGGACGAGAGTTCTCATTTATAACTCTGCACGTTTGTGAATTGCAGTGCCCCTGAGCTCCATTTGTCTCCTCGCTTTTTTGGGAGCTGGCCGCAAAAGCGCAGGATTGCTTCAGGCCCTATTTTGGTTCTGGGGGGCAGGCTGAGCCTGTGGTTCATTCTTCTTCCTGATGGGAAAATGGAGTGACCTGTGCCTGTCCCAACACCTAGGGCTAGTCTCTCGTTGGTTCCGCGTCTTCCCGTTCATCCTCAGGACAAATTGCAACCTGGACGAAACAGGCGGTTAAAGGTGCTGATTCTCCAAGTAGGGAGATGGTTAGTCAAGCGGCTGGAATGGCGAACCCGAGCACAAGGAGAGGAGAAATGAGGTGCGTTTTAGAAACCTTTCCCGATCTCACGGCATACCATCTTCTGGGTTTCCCATGCATGTTTTGATGTAGGAAGATGCCCTTGTACCTGGAGATTTGAGACCCATGGGGTGTGTACCCCGCGGTGTTACTTTAAAGTATCTGGGTTTGCTCACCCAACCTCACCAATCCTCTCAGCCCCAAGAGTGTCCAGCCTTATGTCTCATCCAGCTGTGGGTCTAGATATGGTCAATCCAGGTTGCATCATAGACCCTGAATGGATTTTGTAAGAATTTCTCTCTCTTTAACTGTCTTTGTTTTGTGGGTTTTTTAAAGTAATTTATGTTTAGAATCGGGCTTGGCTGCTTTTCCCTGCTGTGTTGATGCCGCTTTACACCCTCTTGATTCACTTGCAGAGAGATATCGATACATAGGTTTTCAGATTCTTACTAGTCATATATATTCTTGTGTGGTGACTAGGATGTGTTGAGTCCAGTTCACTGAGCAGGGAGTTGGCTTTGTCTATTACATATTTGGCTTATGGAGCGGTCTCTGAGCTAATTTCAAACCCTTGTTTTATGCATCACCCCACCTCACCTTTCCCGTTAAGCAGCCATAGTGTGTCTTCTAAAGGTGTGACTCTGTTCTGTTTTGTAATTCAGTTCAAGTGTAGCGATTTTGACATTCCCTCTATAAGTGATATCTTAGGATAAGGGCCTTTTTCTGTGTGACTTATTTCACTTAGAATCATCGTACCTAAATGCACTCATCATGCTGCTAACTAGCCTTATGACATTGATTTCATGGCTGAGTGATATTCCATTGTGCCAAGTACCACCATTTCTTTATCCATTTTTCTCTTTCCTGGGATATTGAAGGTGTACCGAAGCGGAGGTTCTTGGAAACAGAGCACCGTAAACTTTAGGGTGCCTGTGTCTTGTTGATTTTTAGTTTTCCCAATTTATACGCCCATGAGTGGAAGTGCCCTATGCTCTCTACGCTGTGTTTATTACTTGTTTCAGGACACACCGTACTCTTCTCCAGAGTGCCTGTTGGCAATTTACATCCCGCCCATCAGCGTAGCAAGGCTCCCATGTCTCCATGGCCTGTCCTGTTTTTCTGGTTTTTACACTTTGTTCAGCATGGCCCTTTTGACCGAGGGCAAGCGAGACTTCTTTGTAGCGCTGATTTGCCCTTCCGGCTTGCTTGGTTGGCCAAAAAGGGCGTATGCGTTTTTTCCTGAATATATTCAGGAAAAAACGCATACGCCCTTTTTGGCCAAGGGCATCATTGTCAACGTTTTGCCGCTTTTCATGTGCTTTAAAGGCGAGTCGAATCTACCTCCTGAAATCTGTTTCCTGCAAATCTGCCTTGCTTTCAAATCCTCTTTGTTGCCTTCCCTCAATATATTTGTGGACGAGAGTTCTCATTTATAACTCTGCACGTTTGTGAATTGCAGTGCCCCTGAGCTCCATTTGTCTCCTCGCTTTTTTGGGAGCTGGCCGCAAAAACGCAGGATTGCTTCAGGCCCTATTTTGGTTCTGGGGGGCAGGCTGAGCCTGTGGTTCATTCTTCTTCCTGATGGGAAAATGGAGTGACCTATGCCTGTCCCAACACCTAGGGCTCGTCTCTCGTTGGTTCCGCGTCTTCCCGTTCATCCTCAGGACAGATTGCAACCTGTACAATCAGGAGGTTAAAGGTGCTGATTCTCCAAGTAGGCAGATGGTTAGTCAAGCAGCTGGAATTGTGAACCCGAGCACAAGGAGAGGAGAAATGAGGTGCGTTTTAGAAACCTTTCCCGATCTCATGGCATACCATCTTCTGGGTTTCCCATGCATGTTTTGATGTAGGAAGATGCCATTGTACCTGGAGATTTGAGACCCATGGGGTGTGTTCCCCGCAGTTTTACTTTAAAGTATCTGCGTTTGCTCACCCAACCTCACCAATCCTCTTAGCCCGAAGAGTGTCCAGCCTTATGTCTCATCCAGCTGTGGGTCTAGATATGGTCAATGCAGGTTGCATCAGAGACCCTGAACGGATTTTGTAAGAATTTCTCTCTCTTTCACTGTCTTTGTTTTGTGGGTTTTTTTAAAGTAATTTATGTTTAGAATCGGGCTTGGCTGCTTTTCCCTGCTGTGTTGATGCCGCTTTACACCCTCTTGATTCACTTGCAGAGAGATATCGATATATAGGTTTTCAGATTCTTACTAGTCAGATATATTCTTGTGTGGTGACTAGGGTGTGTTGAGTCCAGTTCACTGAGCAGGGAGTAGGCCTTGTCTATTACATATTTGGCTTATGGAGCGGTCTCTGAGCTAATTTCAAACCCTTGTTTTATGCATCACCCCACCTCACCTTTCCCGTTAAGCAGCCATAGTGTGTCTTCTAAAGGTGTGACTCTGTTCTGTTTTGTAATTCAGTTCAAGTGTAGCGATTTTGACATTCCCTCTATAAGCGATATCTTAGGATAAGTGTCTTTTTCTGTGTGACTTATTTCACTTAGAATCATCGTACCTAAATCCACTCATCATGCTGCTAACTAGCCTTATGACATTGATTTCATGGCTGAGTGATATTCCATTGTGCCAAGTACCACCATTTCTTTATCCATTTTTCTCTTTCCTGGGATATTGAAGGTGTACCGATGCGGAGGTTCTTGGAAACAGAGCAGCCGTAAACTTTAGGGTGCCTGTGTCTTGTTGATTTTTAGTTTTCCCAATTTATACGCCCATGAGTGGAAGTGCCCTATGCTCTCTACGCTGTGTTTATTACTTGTTTCAGGACACACCGTACTCTTCTCCAGAGTGCCTGTTGGCAATTTACATCCCGCCCATCAGCGTAGCAAGGCTCCCATGTCTCCATGGCCTGTCCTGCTTTTCTGGTTTTTACACTTTGTTCAGCATGGCCCTTTTGACCGAGGGCAAGCGAGACTTCTTTGTAGCGCTGATTTGCCCTTCCGGCTTGCTTGGTTGGCCAAAAAGGGCGTATGCGTTTTTTCAGGAAAAAACGCATACGCCCTTTTTGGCCAAGGGCATCATTGTCAACGTTTTGCCGCTTTTCATGTGCTTTAAAGGCGAGTCGAATCTACCTCCTGAAATCTGTTTCCTGCAAATCTGCCTTGCTTTCAAATCCTCTTCGTTGCCTTCCCTCAATATATTTGTGGACGAGAGTTCTCATTTATAACTCTGCACGTTTGTGAATTGCAGTGCCCCTGAGCTCCATTTGTCTCCTCGCTTTTTTGGGAGCTGGCCGCAAAAGCGCAGGATTGCTTCAGGCCCTATTTTGGTTCTGGGGGGCAGGCTGAGCCTGTGGTTCATTCTTCTTCCTGATGGGAAAATGGAGTGACCTATGCCTGTCCCAACACCTAGGGCTCGTCTCTCGTTGGTTCCGCGTCTTCCCGTTCATCCTCAGGACAGATTGCAACCTGTACAATCAGGAGGTTAAAGGTGCTGATTCTCCAAGTAGGGAGATGGTTAGTCAAGCAGCTGGAATGGTGAACCCGAGCACAAGGAGAGGAGAAATGAGGTGCGTTTTAGAAACCTTTCCCGATCTCATGGCATACCATCTTCTGGGTTTCCCATGCATGTTTTGATGTAGGAAGATGCCATTGTACCTGGAGATTTGAGACCCATGGGGTGTGTTCCCCGCAGTGTTACTTTAAAGTATCTGCGTTTGCTCACCCAACCTCACCAATCCTCTCAGCCCCAAGAGTGTCCAGCCTTATGTCTCATCCAGCTGTGGGTCTAGATATGGATAATGCAGGTTGCATCAGAGACCCTGAATGG
Organism: Eubalaena glacialis; assembly: GCF_028564815.1. Classification (NCBI taxonomy): domain Eukaryota; kingdom Metazoa; phylum Chordata; class Mammalia; order Artiodactyla; family Balaenidae; genus Eubalaena; species Eubalaena glacialis. The sequence goes on from NW_026871252.1 coordinate 528,592, forward strand.
ATTTTGTAAGAATTTCTCTCTCTTTCACTGTCTTTGTTTTGTGGGTTTTTTAAAGTAATTTATGTTTAGAATCGGGCTTGGCTGCTTTTCTATGCTGTGTTTATGCCGCTTTACACCCTCTTGATTCACTTGCAGAGAGATATCGATATATAGGTTTTCAGATTCTTACTAGTCAGATATATTCTTGTGTGGTGACTAGGGTGTGTTGAGTCCAGTTCACTGAGCAGGGAGTAGGCCTTGTCTATTATATATTTGGCTTATGGAGCGGTCTCTGAGCTAATTTCAAACCCTTGTTTTATGCATCACCCCACCTCACCTTTCCCGTTAAGCAGCCATAGTGTGTCTTCTAAAGGTGTGACTCTGTTCTGTTTTGTAATTCAGTTCAAGTGTAGCGATTTTGACATTCCCTCTATAAGCGATATCTTAGGATAAGTGTCTTTTTCTGTGTGACTTATTTCACTTAGAATCATCGTACCTAAATCCAATCATCATGCTGCTAACTAGCCTTATGACATTGATTTCATGGCTGAGTGATATTGCATTGTGCCAAGTACCACCATTTCTTTATCCATTTTTCTCTTTCCTGGGATATTGAAGGTGTACCGAAGCGGAGATTCTTGGAAACAGAGCAGCCGTAAACTTTAGGGTGCCTGTGTCTTGTTGATTTTTAGTTTTCCCAATTTATACGCCCATGAGTGGAAGTGCCCTATGCTCTCTACGCTGTGTTTATTACTTGTTTCAGGACACACCGTACTCTTCTCCAGAGTGCCTGTTGGCAATTTACATCCCGCCCATCAGCGTAGCAAGGCTCCCATGTCTCCATGGCCTGTCCTGCTTTTCTGGTTTTTACACTTTGTTCAGCATGGCCCTTTTGACCGAGGGCAAGCGAGACTTCTTTGTAGCGCTGATTTGCCCTTCCGGCTTGCTTGGTTGGCCAAAAAGGGCGTATGCGTTTTTTCAGGAAAAAACGCATACGCCCTTTTTGGCCAAGGGCATCATTGTCAACGTTTTGCCGCTTTTCATGTGCTTTAAAGGCGAGTCGAATCTACCTCCTGAAATCTGTTTCCTGCAAATCTGCCTTGCTTTCAAATCCTCTTCGTTGCCTTCCCTCAATATATTTGTGGACGAGAGTTCTCATTTATAACTCTGCACGTTTGTGAATTGCAGTGCCCCTGAGCTCCATTTGTCTCCTCGCTTTTTTGGGAGCTGGCCGCAAAAGCGCAGGATTGCTTCAGGCCCTATTTTGGTTCTGGGGGGCAGGCTGAGCCTGTGGTTCATTCTTCTTCCTGATGGGAAAATGGAGTGACCTATGCCTGTCCCAACACCTAGGGCTCGTCTCTCGTTGGTTCCGCGTCTTCCCGTTCATCCTCAGGACAGATTGCAACCTGTACAATCAGGAGGTTAAAGGTGCTGATTCTCCAAGTAGGGAGATGGTTAGTCAAGCAGCTGGAATGGTGAACCCGAGCACAAGGAGAGGAGAAATGAGGTGCGTTTTAGAAACCTTTCCCGATCTCATGGCATACCATCTTCTGGGTTTCCCATGCATGTTTTGATGTAGGAAGATGCCATTGTACCTGGAGATTTGAGACCCATGGGGTGTGTTCCCCGCAGTGTTACTTTAAAGTATCTGCGTTTGCTCACCCAACCTCACCAATCCTCTCAGCCCCAAGAGTGTCCAGCCTTATGTCTCATCCAGCTGTGGGTCTAGATATGGATAATGCAGGTTGCATCAGAGACCCTGAATGGATTTTGTAAGAATTTCTCTCTCTTTCACTGTCTTTGTTTTGTGGGTTTTTTAAAGTAATTTATGTTTAGAATCGGGCTTGGCTGCTTTTCTATGCTGTGTTTATGCCGCTTTACACCCTCTTGATTCACTTGCAGAGAGATATCGATATATAGGTTTTCAGATTCTTACTAGTCAGATATATTCTTGTGTGGTGACTAGGGTGTGTTGAGTCCAGTTCACTGAGCAGGGAGTAGGCCTTGTCTATTATATATTTGGCTTATGGAGCGGTCTCTGAGCTAATTTCAAACCCTTGTTTTATGCATCACCCCACCTCACCTTTCCCGTTAAGCAGCCATAGTGTGTCTTCTAAAGGTGTGACTCTGTTCTGTTTTGTAATTCAGTTCAAGTGTAGCGATTTTGACATTCCCTCTATAAGCGATATCTTAGGATAAGTGTCTTTTTCTGTGTGACTTATTTCACTTAGAATCATCGTACCTAAATCCAATCATCATGCTGCTAACTAGCCTTATGACATTGATTTCATGGCTGAGTGATATTGCATTGTGCCAAGTACCACCATTTCTTTATCCATTTTTCTCTTTCCTGGGATATTGAAGGTGTACCGAAGCGGAGATTCTTGGAAACAGAGCAGCCGTAAACTTTAGGGTGCCTGTGTCTTGTTGATTTTTAGTTTTCCCAATTTATACGCCCATGAGTGGAAGTGCCCTATGCTCTCTACGCTGTGTTTATTACTTGTTTCAGGACACACCGTACTCTTCTCCAGAGTGCCTGTTGGCAATTTACATCCCGCCCATCAGCGTAGCAAGGCTCCCATGTCTCCATGGCCTGTCCTGCTTTTCTGGTTTTTACACTTTGTTCAGCATGGCCCTTTTGACCGAGGGCAAGCGAGACTTCTTTGTAGCGCTGATTTGCCCTTCCGGCTTGCTTGGTTGGCCAAAAAGGGCGTATGCGTTTTTTCCTGAATATATTCAGGAAAAAACGCATACGCCCTTTTTGGCCAAGGGCATCATTGTCAACGTTTTGCCGCTTTTCATGTGCTTTAAAGGCGAGTCGAATCTACCTCCTGAAATCTGTTTCCTGCAAATCTGCCTTGCTTTCAAATCCTCTTCGTTGCCTTCCCTCAATATATTTGTGGACGAGAGTTCTCATTTATAACTCTGCACGTTTGTGAATTGCAGTGCCCCTGAGCTCCATTTGTCTCATCGCTTTTTTGGAGCTGGCCGCAAAAGCGCAGGATTGCTTCAGGCCCTATTTTGGTTCTGGGGGGCAGGCTGAGCCTGTGGTTCATTCTTCTTCCTGATGGGAAAATGGAGTGACCTGTGCCTGTCCCAACACCTAGGCCTAGTCTCTCGTTGGTTCCCCGTCTTCCCGTTTATCTTCAGTACAAATTGCAACCTGGACGAAACAGGAGGTTAAAGGTGCTGATTCTCAAAGTAGGGAGATGGTTAATCAAGCGGCTGGAATGGCGAACCCGAGCACAAGGAGAGGAGAAATGAGGTGCGTTTTAGAAACCTTTCCCGATCTCACGGCATACCATCTTCTGGGTTTCCGATGCATGTTTTGATGTAGGAAGATTCCCTTGTACCTGGAGATTTGAGACCCATGGGGTGGGTACCCCGCGGTATTACTTTAAAGAATCTGCATTTGCTCACCCAACCTCACCAATCCTCTCAGCCCCAAGAGTGTCCAGCCTTATGTCTCATCCAGCTGTGGGTCTAGATATGGTCAATCCAGGTTGCATCAGAGACCCTGAACGGATTTTGTAAGAATTTCTCTCTCTTTCACTGTCTTTGTTTTGTGGGTTTTTTAAAGTGATTTATGTTTAGAATCGGGCTTGGCTGCTTTTCCCTGCTGTGTTGATGCCGCTTTACACCCTCTTGATTCACTTGCAGAGAGATATCGATACATAGGTTTTCAGATTCTTATTAGTCAGATATATTCTTGTGTGGTGACTAGGGTGTGTTGAGTCCAGTTCACTGAGCAGGGAGTAGGCCTTGTCTATTACATATTTGGCTTATGGAGCGGTCTCTGAGCTAATTTCAAACCCTTGTTTTATGCATCACCCCACCTAACCTTTCCGGTTAAGCAGCCATAGTGTGTCTTCTAAAGGTGTGACTCTGTTTTGTTTTGTAATTCAGTTCAAGTGTAGCGATTTTGACATTCCTTCTATAAGCGATATCTTAGGATAAGTGTCTTTTTCTGTGTGACTTATTTCACTTAGAATCATCGTACCTAAATCCAATCATCATGCTGCTAACTAGCCTTATGACATTGATTTCATGGCTGAGTGATATTCCATTGTGCCAAGTACCACCATTTCTTTATCCATTTTTCTCTTTCCTGGGATATTGAAGGTGTACCGAAGCGGAGGTTCTTGGAAACAGAGCACCGTAAACTTTAGGGTGCCTGTGTCTTGTTGATTTTTAGTTTTCCCAATTTATACGCCCATGAGTGGAAGTGCCCTATGCTCTCTACGCTGTGTTTATTACTTGTTTCAGGACACACCGTACTCTTCTCCAGAGTGCCTGTTGGCAATTTACATCCCGCCCATCAGCGTAGCAAGGCTCCCATGTCTCCATGGCCTGTCCTGCTTTTCTGGATTTACACTTTGTTCAGCATGGCCCTTTTGACCGAGGGCAAGCGAGACTTCTTTGTAGCGCTGATTTGCCCTTCCGGCTTGCTTGGTTGGCCAAAAAGGGCGTATGCGTTTTTTCCTGAATATATTCAGGAAAAAACGCATACGCCCTTTTTGGCCAAGGGCATCATTGTCAACGTTTTGCCGCTTTTCATGTGCTTTAAAGGCGAGTCGAATCTACCTCCTGAAATCTGTTTCCTGCAAATCTGCCTTGCTTTCAAATCCTCTTTGTTGCCTTCCCTCAATATATTTGTGGACGAGAGTTCTCATTTATAACTCTGCACGTTTGTGAATTGCAGTGCCCCTGAGCTCCATTTGTCTCCTCGCTTTTTTGGGAGCTGGCCGCAAAAACGCAGGATTGCTTCAGGCCCTATTTTGGTTCTGGGGGGCAGGCTGAGCCTGTGGTTCATTCTTCTTCCTGATGGGAAAATGGAGTGACCTATGCCTGTCCCAACACCTAGGGCTCGTCTCTCGTTGGTTCCACGTCTTCCCGTTCATCCTCAGGACAGATTGCAACCTGTACAATCAGGAGGTTAAAGGTGCTGATTCTCCAAGTAGGCAGATGGTTAGTCAAGCAGCTGGAATGGTGAACCCGAGCACAAGGAGAGGAGAAATGAGGTGCGTTTTAGAAACCTTTCCCGATCTCATGGCATACCATCTTCTGGGTTTCCCATGCATGTTTTGATGTAGGAAGATGCCCTTGTACCTGGAGATTTGAGACCCATGGGGTGTGTTCCCCGCAGTGTTACTTTAAATTATCTGCATTTGCTCACCCAACCTCACCAAACCTCTCAGCCCCAAGAGTGTCCAGCCTTATGTCTCATCCAGCTGTGGGTCTAGATATGGTCAATCCAGGTTGCATCAGAGACCCTGAACGGATTTTGTAAGAATTTCTCTCTCTTTCACTGTCTTTGTTTTGTGGGTTTTTTAAAGTAATTTATGTTTAGAATCGGGCTTGGCTGCCTTTCCCTGCTGTGTTGATGCCGCTGTACACCCTCTTGATTCACTTGCAGAGAGATATCGATATATAGGTTTTCAGATTCTTACTAGTCAGATATATTCTTGTGTGGTGACTAGGGTGTGTTGAGTCCAGTTCACTGAGCAGGGAGTAGGCCTTGTCTATTACATATTTGGCTTATGGAGCGGTCTCTGAGCTAATTTCAAACCCTTGTTTTATGCATCACCCCACCTCACCTTTCCCGTTAAGCAGCCATAGTGTGTCTTCTAAAGGTGTGACTCTGTTCTGTTTTGTAATTCAGTTCAAGTGTAGCGATTTTGACATTCCCTCTATAAGCGATATCTTAGGATAAGTGTCTTTTTCTGTGTGACTTATTTCACTTAGAATCATCGTACCTAAATCCACTCATCATGCTGCTAACTAGCCTTATGACATTGATTTCATGGCTGAGTGATATTCCATTGTGCCAAGTACCACCATTTCTTTATCCATTTTTCTCTTTCCTGGGATATTGAAGGTGTACCGAAGCGGAGGTTCTTGGAAACAGAGCAGCCGTAAACTTTAGGGTGCCTGTGTCTTGTTGATTTTTAGTTTTCCCAATTTATACGCCCATGAGTGGAAGTGCCCTATGCTCTCTACGCTGTGTTTATTACTTGTTTCAGGACACACCGTACTCTTCTCCAGAGTGCCTGTTGGCAATTTACATCCCGCCCATCAGCGAAGCTAGGCTCCCATGTCTCCATGGCCTGTCCTGCTTTTCTGGTTTTTACACTTTGTTCAGCATGGCCCTTTTGACCGAGGGCAAGCGAGACTTCTTTGTAGCGCTGATTTGCCCTTCCGGCTTGCTTGGTTGGCCAAAAAGGGCGTATGCGTTTTTTCCTGAATATATTCAGGAAAAAACGCATACGCCCTTTTTGGCCAAGGGCATCATTGTCAACGTTTTGCCGCTTTTCATGTGCTTTAAAGGCGAGTCGAATCTACCTCCTGAAATCTGTTTCCTGCAAATCTGCCTTGCATTCAAATCCTCTTCATTGCCTTCCCTCAATATATTTGTGGACGAGAGTTCTCATTTATAACTCTGCACGTTTGTGAATTGCAGTGCCCCTGAGCTCCATTTGTCTCCTCGCTCTTTTGGGAGCTGGCCACAAAAGCGCAGGATTGCTTCAGGCCCTATTTTGGTTCTGGGGGGCAGGCTGAGCCTGTGGTTCATTCTTCTTCCTGATGGGAAAATGGAGTGACCTGTGCCTGTCCCAACACCTAGGGCTAGTCTCTCGTTGGTTCCCCGTCTTCCCGTTTATCTTCAGGACAAATTGCAACCTGGACGAAATAGGAGGTTAAAGGTGCTGATTCTCCAAGTAGGGAGATGGTTAGTCAAGCGGCTGGAATGGCGAACCCGAGCACAAGGAGAGGAGAAATGAGGTGCGTTTTAGAAACCTTTCCCGATCTCACGGCATACCATCTTCTGGGTTTCCCATGCATGTTTTGATGTAGGAAGATTCCCTTGTACCTGGAGATTTGAGACCCATGGGGTGTGTTCCCCGCAGTGTTACTTTAAATTATCTGCATTTGCTCACCCAACCTCACCAATCCTCTCAGCCCCAAGAGTGTCCAGCCTTATGTCTCATCCAGCTGTGGGTCTAGATATGGTCAATCCAGGTTGCATCATAGACCCTGAACGGATTTTGTAAGAATTTCTCTCTCTTTCACTGTCTTTGCTTTGTGGGTTTTTTAAAGTAATGTATGTTTAGATAGGGGTTTGGCTGCTTTTCCCTGCTGTGTTTATGCCGCTTTACACCCTCTTGATTCACTTGCAGAGAGATATCGATACATAGGTTTTCAGATTCATACTACTCAGATATATTCCTGTGCGGTGACTAGGGGGTGTTGAGTCCAGTTCACTGAGCAGGGAGTAGGCCTTGTCTAGTACATATTTGGCTTATGGAGCGGTGTCTGAGATAATTTCAAACCCTTGTTTTATGCATCACCCCACCTCACCTTTCCGATTAAGCAGCCATAGTGTGTCTTCTAAAGGTGTGCCTCTGTTCTGTTTTGTAATTCAGTTCAAGTGTAGCGATTTTGACATTCCCTCTATAAGCGATATCTTAGGATAAGTGCCTTTTTCTGTGTGACTTATTTCACTTAGAATCATCGTACCTAAATCCACTCATCATGCTGCTAAGTAGCCTTATGAGATTGATTTCATGGCTGAGTGATATTCCATTGTGCCAAGTACCACCATTTCTTTATCCATTTTTCTCTTTCCTGGGATATTGAAGGTGTACCGAAGCGGAGATTCTTGGAAACAGAGCAGCCGTAAACTTTAGGGTGCCTCTGCCTTGTTGATTTTTAGTTTTCCCAATTTATACGCCCATGAGTGGAAGTGCCCTATGCTCTCTACGCTGTGTTTATTACTTGTTTCAGGACACACCGTACTCTTCTCCAGAGTGCCTGTTGGCAATTTACATCCCGCCCATCAGCGTAGCAAGGCTCCCATGTCTCCATGGCCTGTCCTGCTTTTCTGGTGTTTACACTTTGTTCAGCATGGCCCTTTTGACCGAGGGCAAGCGAGACTTCTTTGTAGCGCTGATTTGCCCTTCCGGCTTGATTGGTTGGCCAAAAAGGGCGTATGCGTTTTTTCCTGAATATATTCAGGAAAAAACGCATACGCCCTTTTTGGCCAAGGGCATCATTGTCAACGTTTTGCCGCTTTTCATGTGCTTTAAAGGCGAGTCGAATCTACCTCCTGAAATCTGTTTCCTGCAAATCTGCCTTGCTTTCAAATCCTCTTCGTTGCCTTCCCTCAATATATTTGTGGACGAGAGTTCTCATTTATAACTCTGCACGTTGGTGAATTGCAGTGCCCCTGAGCTCCATTTGTCTCCTCGCTTTTTTGGGAGCTGGCCGCAAAAGCGCAGGATTGCTTCAGGCCCTATTTTGGTTCTGGGGGGCAGGCTGAGCCTGTGGTTCATTCTTCTTCCTGATGGGAAAATGGAGTGACCTATGCCTGTCCCAACACCTAGGGCTCGTCTCTCGTTGGTTCCGCGTCTTCCCGTTCATCCTGAGGACAAATTGCAACCTGTACAATCAGGAGGTTAAAGGTGCTGATTCTCCAAGTAGGGAGATGGTTAGTCAAGCGGCTGGAATGGCGAACCCGAGCACAAGGAGAGGAGAAATTAGGTGCGTTTTAGAAACCTTTCCCGATCTCACAGCATACCATCTTCTGGGTTTCCCATGCATGTTTTGATGTAGGAAGATGCCCTTGTACCTGGAGATTTGAGACCCATGGGGTGTGTTCCCAGCAGTGTTACTTTAAATTATCTGCGTTTGCTCACCCAACCTCACCAATCCTCTCAGCCCCAAGAGTGTCCAGCCTTATGTCTCATCCAGCTGTGGGTGTAGATATGGTCAATCCAGGTTGCATCATAGACCCTGAATGGATTTTGTAAGAATTTCTCTCTCTTTAACTGTCTTTGTTTTGTGGGTTTTTTAAAGTAATTTATGTTTAGAATGGGGCTTGGCTGCTTTTCCCTGCTGTGTTGATGCCGCTTTACACCCTCTTGATTCACTTGCAGAGAAATATCGATACATAGGTTTTCAGATTCTTACTAGTCAGATATATTCTTGTGTGGTGACTAGGGGGTGTTGAGTCCAGTTCACTGTGCAGGGAGTAGGCCTTGTCTATTACATATTTAGCTTATGGAGCGGTCTCTGAGCTAATTTCAAACCCTTCTTGTATGCATCACCCCACCTCACCTTTCCCGTTAAGCAGCCATAGTGTGTCTTCTAAAGGTGTGACTCTGTTCTGTTTTGTAATTCAGTTCAAGTGTAGCGATTTTGACATTCCCTCTATAAGCGATATCTTAGGATAAGTGTCTTTTACTGTGTGACTTATTTCACTTAGAATCATCGTACCTAAATCCACTCATCATGCTGCTAACTAGCCTTATGACATTGATTTCATGGCTGAGTGATATTCCATTGTGCCAAGTACCACCATTTCTTTATCCATTTTTCTCTTTCCTGGGATATTGAAGGTGTACCGAAGCGGAGTTTCTTGGAAACAGAGCAGCCGTAAACTTTAGGGTGCCTGTGTCTTGTTGATTTTTAGTTTTCCCAATTTATACGCCCATGAGTGGAAGTGCCCTATGCTCTCTACGCTGTGTTTATTACTTGTTTCAGGACACACCGTACTCTTCTCCAGAGTGCCTGTTGGCAATTTACATCCCGCCCATCAGCGTAGCAAGGCTCCCATGTCTCCATGGCCTGTCCTGCTTTTCTGGTTTTTACACTTTGTTCAGCATGGCCCTTTTGACCGAGGGCAAGCGAGACTTCTTTGTAGCGCTGATTTGCCCTTCCGGCTTGCTTGGTTGGCCAAAAAGGGCGTATGCGTTTTTTCCTGAATATATTCAGGAAAAAACGCATACGCCCTTTTTGGCCAAGGGCATCATTGTCAACGTTTTGCCGCTTTTCATGTGCTTTAAAGGCGAGTCGAATCTACCTCCTGAAATCTGTTTCCTGCAAATCTGCCTTGCTTTCAAATCCTCTTCGTTGCCTTCCCTCAATATATTTGTGGACGAGAGTTCTCATTTATAACTCTGCACGTTTGTGAATTGCAGTGCCCTGAGCTCCATTTGTCTCCTCGCTTTTTTGGGAGCTGGCCGCAAAAGCGCAGGATTGCTTCAGGCCCTATTTTGGTTCTGGGGGGTAGGCTGAGCCTGTGGTTCATTCTTCTTCCTGATGGGAAAATGGAGTGACCTATGCCTGTCCCAACACCTAGGGCTCGTATCTCGTTGGTTCTGCGTCTTCCCATTCATCCTCAGGACAAATTGCAACCTGTACAATCAGGAGGTTAAAGGTGCTGATTCTCCAAGTAGGGAGATGGTAAGTCAAGCGGCTGGAATGGCGAACCGGAGCACAAGGAGAGGAGAAATGAGGTGCGTTTTAGAAACCTTTCCCGATCTCATGGCATACCATCTTCTGGGTTTCCCATGCATGTTTTGATGTAGGAAGATGCCCTTGTACCGGGAGATTTGAGACCCATGGGATGTGTTCCCCGCAGTGTTACTTTAAATTATCTGCGTTTGCTCACCCAACCTCACCAATCCTCTCAGCCCCAAGAGTGTCCAGCCTTATGTCTCATCCAGCTGTGGGTCTAGATATGGTCAATCCAGGTTGCATCATAGACCCTGAACGGATTTTGTAAAAATTTCTCTCTCTTTCACTGTCTTTGTTTTGTGGTTTTTTTAAAGTAATTTATGTTTAGAATCGGGCTTGGCTGCTTTTCCCTGCTGTGTTGATGCCGCTTTACACCCTCTTGATTCACTTGCAGAGAGATATCGATACATAGGTTTTCAGATTCTTACTACTCAGATATATTCTTGTGTGGTGACTAGGGTGTGTTGAGTCCAGTTCACTGAGCAGGGAGTAGGCCTTGTCTATTACATATTTGGCTTATGGAGCGGTCTCTGAGCTAATTTCAAACCCTTGTTTTATGCATCACCCCACCTCACCTTTCCCGTTAAGCAGCCATAGTGTGTCTTCTAAAGGTGTGACTCTGTTCTGTTTTGTAATTCAGTTCAAGTGTAGCGATTTTGACATTCCCTCTATAAGCGATATCTTAGGATAAGTGTCTTTTTCTGTGTGACTTATTTCACTTAGAATCATCCTACCTAAATCCACTCATCATGCTGCTAACTAGCCTTATGACATTGATTTCATGGCTGAGTGATATTCCATTGTGCCAAGTACCACCATTTCTTTATCCATTTTTCTCTTTCCTGGGATATTGAAGGTGTACCGAAGCGGAGGTTCTTGGAAACAGAGCAGCCGTAAACTTTAGGGTGCCTGTGTCTTGTTGATTTTTAGTTTTCCCAATTTATACGCCCATGAGTGGAAGTGCCCTATGCTCTCTACGCTGTGTTTATTACTTGTTTCAGGACACACCGTACTCTTCTCCAGAGTGCCTGTTGGCAATTTACATCCCGCCCATCAGCGTAGCAAGGCTCCCATGTCTCCATGGCCTGTCCTGCTTTTCTGGTTTTTACACTTTGTTCAGCATGGCCCTTTTGACCGAGGGCAAGCGAGACTTCTTTGTAGCGCTGATTTGCCCTTCCGGCTTGCTTGGTTGGCCAAAAAGGGCGTATGCGTTTTTTCCTGAATATATTCAGGAAAAAACGCATACGCCCTTTTTGGCCAAGGGCATCATTGTCAACGTTTTGCCGCTTTTCATGTGCTTTAAAGGCGAGTCGAATCTACCTCCTGAAATCTGTTTCCTGCAAATCTGCCTTGCTTTCAAATCCTCTTCGTTGCCTTCCCTCAATATATTTGTGGATGAGAGTTCTCATTTATAACTCTGCACGTTTGTGAATTGCAGTGCCCCTGAGCTCCATTTGTCTCCTCGCTTTTTTGGGAGCTGGCCGCAAAAGCGCAGGATTGCTTCAGGCCCTATTTTGGTTCTGGGGGGCAGGCTGAGCCTGTGGTTCATTCTTCTTCCTGATGGGAAAATGGAGTGACCTGTGCCTGTCCCAACACCTAGGGCTAGTCTTTCGTTGGTTCCCCGTCTTCCCGTTCATCCTCAGGACAAATAGCAACCTGTACAATCAGGAGGTTAAAGGTGCTGATTCTCCAAGTAGGGAGATGGTTAGTCAAGCGGCTGGAATGGCGAACCCGAGCACAAGGAGAGGAGAAATGAGGTGCGTTTTAGAAACCTTTCCCGATCTCATGGCATACCATCTTCTGGGTTTCCCATGCATGTTTTGATGTAGGAAGATGCCCTTGTACCTGGAGATTTGAGACCCATGGGGTGTGTTCCCCGCAGTGTTACTTTAAATTATCTGCGTTTGCTCACCCAACCTCACCAATTCTCTCAGCCCCAAGAGTGTCCAGCCTTATGTCTCATCCAGCTGTGGGTCTAGATATGGTCAATCCAGGTTGCATCATAGACCCTGAACGGATTTTGTAAGAAATTCTCTCTCTTTCACTGTCTTTGTTTTGTGGGTTTTTTAAAGTAATTTATGTTTAGAATCATGCTTGGCTGCTTTTCCCTGCTGTGTTTATGCCGCTTTACACCCTCTTGATTCACTTGCAGAGAGATATCGATACATAGGTTTTCAGATTCTTACTAGTCAGATATATTCTTGTGTGGTGACTAGGGTGTGTTGAGTCCAGTTCACTGAGCAGGGAGTAGGCCTTGTCTATTACATATTTGGCTTATGGAGCGGTCTCTGAGCTAATTTCAAACCCTTGTTTTATGCATCACCCCACCTCACCTTTCCCGTTAAGCAGCCATAGTGTGTCTTCTAAAGTTGTGACTCTGTTCTGTTTTGTAATTCAGTTCAAGTGTAGCGATTTTGACATTCCCTCTATAAGCGATATCTTAGGATAAGTGTCTTTTTCTGTGTGACTTATTTCACTTAGAATCATCGTACCTAAATCCACTCATCATGCTGCTAACTAGCCTTATGACATTGATTTCATGGCTGAGTGATATTCCATTGTGCCAAGTACCACCATTTCTTTATCCATTTTTCTCTTTCCTGGGATATTGAAGGTGTACCGAAGCGGAGGTTCTTGGAAACAGAGCAGCCGTAAACTTTAGGGTGCCTGTGTCTTGTTGATTTTTAGTTTTCCCAATTTATACGCCCATGAGTGGAAGTGCCCTATGCTCTCTACGCTGTGTTTATTACTTGTTTCAGGACACACCGTACTCTTCTCCAGAGTGCCTGTTGGCAATTTACATCCCGCCCATCAGCGTAGCAAGGCTCCCATGTCTCCATGGCCTGTCCTGCTTTTCTGGTTTTTACACTTTGTTCAGCATGGCCCTTTTGACCGAGGGCAAGCGAGACTTCTTTGTAGCGCTGATTTGCCCTTCCGGCTTGCTTGGTTGGCCAAAAAGGGCGTATGCGTTTTTTCCTGAATATATTCAGGAAAAAACGCATACGCCCTTTTTGGCCAAGGGCATCATTGTCAACGTTTTGCCGCTTTTCATGTGCTTTAAAGGCGAGTCGAATCTACCTCCTGAAATCTGTTTCCTGCAAATCTGCCTTGCTTTCAAATCCTCTTTGTTGCCTTCCCTCAATATATTTGTGGACGAGAGTTCTCATTTATAACTCTGCACGTTTGTGAATTGCAGTGCCCCTGAGCTCCATTTGTGTCCTCGCTTTTTTGGGAGCTGGCCGCAAAAGCGCAGGATTGCTTCAGGCCCTATTTTGGTTCTGGGGGGCAGGCTGAGCCTGTGGTTCATTCTTCTTCCTGATGGGAAAATGGAGTGACCTATGCCTGTCCCAACACCTAGGGCTCGTCTCTCGTTGGTTCTGCGTCTTCCCATTCATCCTCAGGACAAATTGCAACCTGTACAATCAGGAGGTTAAAGGTGCTGATTCTCCAAGTAGGGAGATGGTAAGTCAAGCGGCTGGAATGGTGAACCCGAGCACAAGGAGAGGAGAAATGAGGTGCGTTTTAGAAACCTTTCCCGATCTCATGGCATACCATCTTCTGGGTTTCCCATGCATGTTTTGATGTAGGAAGATGCCCTTGTACCTGGAGATTTGAGACCCATGGGGTGTGTTCCCCCAGTGTTACTTTAAAGTATCTGCGTTTGCTCACCCAACCTCACCAATCCTCTCAGCCCCAAGAGTGTCCAGCCTTATGTCTCATCCAGCTGTGGGTCTAGATATGGTCAATCCAGGTTGCATCATAGACCCTGAACGGATTTTGTAAGAATTTCTCTCTCTTTCACGGTCTTTGTTTTGTGGGTTTTTTAAAGTAATTTACGTTTAGAATCGGTCTTGGCTGCTTTTCCCTGCTGTGTTGATGCCGCTTTACACCCTCTTGATTCACTTGCAGAGAGATATCGATACATAGGTTTTCAGATTCTTACTAGTGTGGTGACTAGGGTGTGTTGAGTCCAGTTCACTGAGCAGGGAGTAGGCCTTGTCTATTACATATTTGGCTTATGGAGCAGTGTCTGAGCTAATTTCAAACCCTTGTTTTATGCATCACCCCACCTCACCTTTTCCGTTAAGCAGCCATAGTGTGTCTTCTAAAGGTGTGACTCTGTTCTGTTTTGTAATTCAGTTCAAGTGTAGCGATTTTGACATTCCCTCTATAAGCGATATCTTAGGATAAGTGTCTTTTTCTGTGTGACTTATTTCACTTAGAATCATCGTACCTAAATCCACTCATCATGCTGCTAACTAGCCTTATGACATTGATTTCATGGCTGAGTGATATTCCATTGTGCCAAGTACCACCATTTCTTTATCCATTTTTCTCTTTCCTGGGATATTGAAGGTGTACCGAAGCGGAGGTTCTTGGAAACAGAGCAGCCGTAAACTTTAGGGTGCCTGTGTCTTGTTGATTTTTAGTTTTCCCAATTTATACGCCCATGAGTGGAAGTGCCCTATGCTCTCTACGCTGTGTTTATTACTTGTTTCAGGACACACCGTACTCTTCTCCAGAGTGCCTGTTGGCAATTTACATCCCGCCCATCAGCGTAGCAAGGCTCCCATGTCTCCATGGCCTGTCCTGCTTTTCTGGTTTTTACACTTTGTTCAGCATGGCCCTTTTGACCGAGGGCAAGCGAGACTTCTTTGTAGCGCTGATTTGCCCTTCCGGCTTGCTTGGTTGGCCAAAAAGGGCGTATGCGTTTTTTCCTGAATATATTCAGGAAAAAACGCATACGCCCTTTTTGGCCAAGGGCATCATTGTCAACGTTTTGCCGCTTTTCATGTGCTTTAAAGGCGAGTCGAATCTACCTCCTGAAATCTGTTTCCTGCAAATCTGCCTTGCTTTCAAATCCTCTTCGTTGCCTTCCCTCAATATATTTGTGGACGAGAGTTCTCATTTATAACTCTGCACGTTTGTGAATTGCAGTGCCCCTGAGCTCCATTTGTCTCCTTGCTTTTTTGGGAGCTGGCCGCAAAAGCGCAGGATTGCTTCAGGCCCTATTTTGGTTCTGGGGGGCAGGCTGAGCCTGTGGTTCATTCTTCTTCCTGATGGGAAAATGGAGTGACCTGTGCCTGTCCCAACACCTAGGGCTAGTCTTTCGTTGGTTCCCCGTCTTCCCGTTCATCCTCAGGACAAATTGCAACCTGGACGAAACTGTAGGTTAAAGGTGCTGATTCTCCGATTAGGGAGATGGTTAGTCAAGCGGCTGGAATGGCGAACCCGAGCACAAGGAGAGGAGAAATGAGGTGCGTTTTAGAAACCTTTCCCGATCTCATGGCATACCATCTTCTGGGTTTCCCATGCATGTTTTGATGCAGGAAGATGCCCTTGTACCTGGAGATTTGAGACCCATGGGGTGTGTTCCCCGCAGTGTTACTTTAAAGTATCTGCGTTTGCTCACCCAACCTCACCAATCCTCTCAGCCCCAAGAGTGTCCAGCCTTATGTCTCATCCAGCTGTGGGTCTAGATATGGTCAATCCAGGTTGCATCATAGACCCTGAACGGATTTTGTAAGAATTTCTCTCTCTTTCACTGTCTTTGTTTTGTGGGTTTTTAAAAGTAATTTATGTTTAGAATCGGGCTTGGCTGCTTTTCCCTGCTGTGTTGATGCCGCTTTACACCCTCTTGATTCACTTGCAGAGAGATATCGATACATAGGTTTTCAGATTCTTACTAGTCAGATATATTCTTGTGTGGTGACTAGGGTGTGTTGAGTCCAGTTCACTGAGCAGGGAGTAGGCCTTGTCTATTACATATTTGGCTTATGGAGCGGTCTCTGAGCTAATTTCAAACCCTTGTTTTATGCATCACCCCACCTCACCTTTCCCGTTAAGCAGCCATAGTGTGTCTTCTAAAGGTGTGACTCTGTTCTGTTTTGTAATTCAGTTCAAGTGTAGCGATTTTGACATTCCCTCTATAAGCGATATCTTAGGATAAGTGTCTTTTTCTGTGTGACTTATTTCACTTAGAATCATCGTACCTAAATCCACTCATCATGCTGCTAACTAGCCTTATGACATTGATTTCATGGCTGAGTGATATTCCATTGTGCCAAGTACCACCATTTCTTTATCCATTTTTCTCTTTCCTGGGATATTGAAGGTGTACCGAAGCGGAGGTTCTTGGAAACAGAGCAGCCGTAAACTTTAGGGTGCCTGTTTCTTGTTGATTTTTAGTTTTCCCAATTTATACGCCCATGAGTGGAAGTGCCCTATGCTCTCTACGCTGTGTTTATTACTTGTTTCAGGACACACCGTACTCTTCTCCAGAGTGCCTGTTGGCAATTTACATCCCGCCCATCAGCGTAGCAAGGCTCCCATGTCTCCATGGCCTGTCCTGCTTTTCTGGTTTTTACACTTTGTTCAGCATGGCCCTTTTGACCGAGAGCAAGCGAGACTTCTTTGTAGCGCTGATTTGCCCTTCCGGCTTGCTTGCTTGGCCTAAAAGGGCGTATGCGTTTTTTCCTGAATATATTCAGGAAAAAACGCATACGCCCTTTTTGGCCAAGGGCATCATTGTCAACGTTTTGCCGCTTTTCATGTGCTTTAAAGGCGAGTCGAATCTACCTCCTGAAATCTGTTTCCTGCAAATCTGCCTTGCTTTCAAATCCTCTTTGTTGCCTTCCCTCAATATATTTGTGGACGAGAGTTCTCATTTATAACTCTGCACGTTTGTGAATTGCAGTGCCCCTGAGCTCCATTTGTCTCCTCGCTTTTTTGGGAGCTGGCCGCAAATGCGCAGGATTGCTTCAGGCCCTATTTTGGTTCTGGGGGGCAGGCTGAGCCTGTGGTTCATTCTTCTTCCTGATGGGAAAATGGAGTGACCTATGCCTGTCCCAACACCTAGGGCTCGTCTCTCGTTGGTTCTGCGTCTTCCCATTCATCCTCAGGACAAATTGCAACCTGTACAATCAGGAGGTTAAAGGTGCTGATTCTCCAAGTAGGGAGATGGTTAGTCAAGCAGCTGGAATGGTGAACCCGTGCAGAAGGAGAGGAGAAATGAGGTGCATTTTAGAAACCTTTCCCGATCTCATGGCATACCATCTTCTGGGTTTCCCATGCATGTTTTGATGTAGGAAGATGCCCTTGTACCTGGAGATTTGAGACCCATGGGGTGTGTTCCCCACAGTGTTACTTTAAAGTATCTGCGTTTGCTCACCCAACCTCACCAATCCTCTCAGCCCCAAGAGTGTCCAGCCTTATGTCTCATCCAGCTGTGGGTCTAGATATGGTCAATCCAGGTTGCATCATAGACCCTGAACGGATTTTGTAAGAATTTCTCTCTCTTTCACGGTCTTTGTTTTGTGGGTTTTTTAAAGTAATTTACGTTTAGAATCGGTCTTGGCTGCTTTTCCCTGCTGTGTTGATGCCGCTTTACACCCTCTTGATTCACTTGCAGAGAGATATCGATACATAGGTTTTCAGATTCTTACTAGTGTGGTGACTAGGGTGTGTTGAGTCCAGTTCACTGAGCAGGGAGTAGGCCTTGTCTATTACATATTTGGCTTATGGAGCGGTCTCTGAGCTAATTTCAAACCCTTGTTTTATGCATCACCCCACCTCACCTTTCCCGTTAAGCAGCCATAGTGTGTCTTCTAAAGGTGTGACTCTGTTCTGTTTTGTAATTCAGTTCAAGTGTAGCGATTTTGACATTCCCTCTCTAAGCGATATCTTAGGATAAGTGTCTTTTTCGGTGTGACTTATTTCACTTAGAATCATCGTCGCTAAATCCACTCATCATGCTGCTAACTAGCCTTATGACATTGATTTCATGGCTGAGTGATATTCCATTGTGCCAAGTACCACCATTTGTTTTTCAATTTTTCTCTTTCCTGGGATATTGAAGGTGTACCGAAGTGGAGGTTCTTGGAAACAGAGCATACGTAAAGTTTGGGGTGCCTGTGTCTTGTTGATTTTTAGTTTTCCCGATTTATACGCCCATGAGTGGAAGTGCCCTATGCTCTCTAAGCTGTGTTTATTACTTGTTTCAGGACACACCGTACACTTCTCCAGAGTGCCTGTTGGCAATTTACATCCCGCCCATCAGCGTAGCAAGGCTCCCTTATCTACATGGCCTGTCCTGCTTTTCTGGTTTTTAGACATTTTTCAGCATGGCCCTTTTGACCGAGGGCAAGCGAGACTTCTTTGTAGCGCTGATTTGCCCTTCCGGCTTGCTTGGTTGGCCAAAAAGGGCGTATGCGTTTTTTCCTGAATATATTCAGGAAAAAACGTATACGCCCTTTTTGGCCAAGGGCATCATTGTCAACGTTTTGCCGCTTTTCATGTGCTTTAAAGGCGAGTCGAATCTACCTCCTGAAATCTGTTTCCTGCAAATCTGCCTTGCTTTCAAATCCTCTTCGTTGCCTTCCCTCAATATATTTGTGGACGAGAGATATCATTTATAACTCTGCACGTTTGTGAATTGCAGTGCCCCTGAGCTCCATTTGTCTACTCGCTTTTTTGGGAGCTGGCCGCAAAAGTGCAGGATTGCTTCAGGCCCTATTTTGGTTCTAGGGGGCAGGCTGAGCCTGTGGTTCATTCTTCTTCCTGATGGGAAAATGGAGTGACCTGTGCCTGTCCCAACACCTAGGGCTAGTCTCTCGTTGGTTGCCCGTCTTCCCGTTCATCCTCAGGACAAATTGCAATCTGTACGAAACAGGAGGTTAAAGGTGCTGATTCTCCAAGTAGGGAGATGGTTAGTCAAGCGGCTGGAATGGCGAACCCTAGCACAAGGAGAGGAGAAATGAGGTGCGTTTTAGAAACCTTTCCCGATCTCACGGCATACCATCTTCTGGGTTTCCCATGCATGTTTTGATGTAGGAAGATGCCCTTGTACCTGGGGATTTGAGACCCATGGGGTGTGTACCCCGCGGTGTTACTTTAAAGTATCTGCGTTTGCTCACCAAGCTCACCAATCCTCTCAGCCCCAAGAGTGTCCAGCCTTATGTCTCATCCAGCTGTGGGTCTAGATATGGTCAATCCAGGTTGCATCATAGACCCTGAACAGATTTTGTAAGAATTACTCTCTCTCTTACACTGTCTTTGTTTTGTGGGTTTTTTAAAGTAATTTATGTTTAGAATGGGTCTTGGCTGCTTTTCCCTGCTGTGTTTATGCCGCTTTACACCCTCTTGATTCACTTGCAGAGAGATATCGATACATAGGTTTTCAGATTCTTACTAGTCAGATATATTCTTGTGCGGTGACTAGGGGGTGTTGAGTCCAGTTCACTGAGCAGGGAGTAGGCCTTGTCTATTACATATTTGGCTTATGGAGCGGTCTCTGAGCTAATTTCAAACCCTTGTTTTATGCATCACCCCACCTCACCATTCCCGTTCAGCAGCCATAGTGTGTCTTCTAAAGGTGTGACTCTGTTCTGTTTTGTAATTCAGTTCAAGTGTAGCGATTTTGACATTCCCTCTATAAGCGATATCTTAGGATAAGTGTCTTTTTCGGTGTGACTTATTTCACTTAGAATCATCGTCGCTAAATCCACTCATCATGCTGCTAACTAGCCTTATGACATTGATTTCATGGCTGAGTGATATTCCATTGTGCCAAGTACCACCATTTGTTTATCCATTTTTCTCTTTCCTGGGATATTGAAGGTGTACCGAAGTGGAGGTTCTTGGAAACAGAGCAGCCGTAAAGTTTGGGGTGCCTGTGTCTTGTTGATTTTTAGTTTTCCCGATTTATACGCCCATGAGTGGAAGTGCCGTATGCTCTCTAAGCTGTGTTTATTACTTGTTTCAGGACACACCATACACTTTTCCCGAGTGCCTGTTGGAAATTTACATCCCGCCCATCAGCGTAGCAAGGCTCCCATGTCTCCATGGCCTGTCCTGCTTTTCTGGTTTTTACACTTTCTTCAGCATAGCCCTTTTGACCGAGGGCAAGCGAGACTTCTTTGTAGCACTGATTTGCCCTTCCGGCTTGCTTGGTTGGCCAAAAAGGGCGTATGCGTTTTTTTCTGAATATATTCAGGAAAAAACGCATACGCCCTTTTTGGCCAAGGGCATCATTGTCAACGTTTTGCCGCTTTTCATGTGCTTTAAAGGCGAGTCGAATCTACTTCCTGAAATCTGTTTCCTGCAAATCTGCCTTGCTTTCAAATCCTCTTCTTTGCCTTCCCTCAATATATTTGTGGAAGAGAGTTCTCATTTATAACTCTGCACGTTTGTGAATTGCAGTGCCCCTGAGCTCCATTTGTCTACTCGCTTTTTTGGGAGCTGGCCGCAAAAGCGCAGGATTGCTTCAGGCCCTATTTTGGTTCTGGGGGGCAGGCTGATCCTGTGGTTCTTTCTTCTTCCTGATGGGAAAATGGAGTGACCTGTGCCTGTCCCAACACCTAGGGCTAGTCTCTCGTTGGTTCCCCGTCTTCCCGTTCATCCTCAGGACAAACTGCAACCTGTATGAAACATGAGGTTAAAGGTGCTGATTCACCAAGTAGGGAGATGGTTAGTCAAGGGGCTGGAATGGCGAACCCGAGGACAAGGAGAGCAGAAATGAGGTACGTTTTAGAAACCTTTCCCGATCTCACGGCATACCATCTTCTGGGTTTCCCATGCATGTTTTCATGTAGGAAGATGCCCTTTTTCCTGGAGATTTGAGACCCATGGGGTGGGACCCCACGGTGTTACTTTAAAGTATCTGCGTTTGCTCACCCAACCTCACCAATCCTCTCAGCCCCAAGAGTGTCCAGCCTTATGTCTCATTCAGCTGTGGGTCTAGCTATGGTCAATCTAGGTTGCATCAGAGACCCTGAACGGATTTTGTAAGAATTTCTCTCTCTTTCACTGTCTTTGTTTTGTGGGTTTTTTAAAGTAATTTATGTTTAGAATGTGGCGTGGCTGCTTTTCCCTGCTGTGTTTATGCCGATTTACACCTTCTTGATTCACTTGCAGAGAGATATCGATACATAGGTTTTCAGATTCTTACTAGTCAGATATATTCTTGTGCGGTGACTATGGGGTGTTGAGTCCAGTTCAATGAGCAGGGAGTAGGCCTTGTCTAGTACATATGTGGCTTATGGAGTGGTCTCTGAGGTAATTTCAAACCCTTGTTTTATGAATCACCCCACCTCACCTTTCCCGTTCAGCAGCCATAGTGTGTCTTCCAAAGGTGTGACTCTGTTCTGTTTTGTAATTCAGTTCAAGTGTAGCGATTTTGACATTCCCTCTATAAGCGATATCTTAGGATAAGTGTCTTTTTCTGTGTGACTTATTTCACTTAGAATCATCGGACCTAAATCCACTCATCATGCTGCTAACTAGCCTTATGACATTGATTTCATAGCTGAGTGATATTCCATTGTGCCAAGTCCCACCATTTCTTTATCCATTTTTGTCTTTCCTGGGATATTGAAGGTGTACCGAAGTGGAGGTTCTTGGAAACAGAGCAGCCGTAAAGTTTGGGGTGCCTGTGTCTTGTTGATTTTTAGTTTTCCCAATTTATACGCCCATGAGTGGAAGTGCCCTATGCTCTCTAAGCTGTGTTTATTACTTGTTTCAGGACACACCGTACACTTCTCCAGAGTGCCTGTTGGCAATTTACATCCCGCCCATCAGCGTAGCAAGACTCCCTTATCTCCATGGCCTGTCCTGCTTTTCTGGTTTTTACACATTTTTCAGCATGGCCCTTTTGACCGAGGGCAAGCGAGACTTCTTTGTAGCGCTGATTTGCCCTTCCGGCTTGCTTGGTTGGCCAAAAAGGGCGTATGCGTTTTTTCCTGAATATATTCAGGAAAAAACGCATACGCCCTTTTTGGCCAAGGGCATCATTGTCAACGTTTTGCCGCTTTTCATGTGCTTTAAAGGCGAGTCGAATCTACCTCCTGAAATCTGTTTCCTGCAAATCTGCCTTGCTTTCAAATCCTCTTCGTTGCCTTCCCTCAATATATTTGTGGACGAGAGTTCTCATTTATAACTCTGCACGTTTGTGAATTGCAGTGCCCCTGAGCTCCATTTGTCTACTCGCTTTTTTGGGAGCTGGCCGCAAAAGTGCAGGATTGCTTCAGGCCCTATTTTGGTTCTAGGGGGCAGGCTGAGCCTGTGGTTCATTCTTCTTCCTGATGGGAAAATGGAGTGACCTGTGCCTGTCCCAACACCTAGGGCTAGTCTCTCGTTGGTTGCCCGTCTTCCCGTTCATCCTCAGGACAAATTGCAACCTGTACGAAACAGGAGGTTAAAGGTGCTGATTCTCCAAGTAGGGAGATGGTTAGTCAAGCGGCTGGAATGGCGAACCCGAGCACAATGAGAGGAGAAATGAGGTGCGTTTTAGAAACCTTTCCCGATCTCACGGCATACCATCTTCTGGGTTTCCCATGCATGTTTTGATGTAGGAAGATGCCCTTGTACCTGGGGATTTGAGACCCATGGGGTGTGTACCCCGCGGTGTTACTTTAAAGTATCTGCGTTTGCTCACCAAGCTCACCAATCCTCTCAGCCCCAAGAGTGTCCAGCCTTATGTCTCATCCAGCTGTGGGTCTAGATATGGTCAATCCAGGTTGCATCAGAGACCCTGAACAGATTTTGTAAGAATTTCTCTCTCTTTCACTGTCTTTGTTTTGTGGGTTTCTTAAAGTAATTTATGTTTAGAATGGGTCTTGGCTGCTTTTCCCTGCTGTGTTTATGCCGCTTTACACCCTCTTGATTCACTTGCAGAGAGATATCGATACATAGGTTTTCAGATTCTTACTAGTCAGATATATTCTTGTGCGGTGACTAGGGGGTGTTGAGTCCAGTTCACTGAGCAGGGAGTAGGCCTTGTCTATTACATATTTGGCTTATGGAGCCGTCTCTGAGCTAATTTCAAACCCTTGTTTTATGCATCACCCCACCTCACCATTCCCGTTCAGCATCCATAGTGTGTCTTCTAAAGGTGTGACTCTGTTCTGTTTTGTAATTCAGTTCAAGTGTAGCGATTTTGACATTCCCTCTATAAGCGATATCTTAGGATAAGTGTCTTTTTCTGTGTGACTTATTTCACTTAGAATCATCGTCGCTAAATCCAGTCATCATGCTGCTAACTTGCCTTATGACATTGATTTCATGGCTGAGTGATATTCCATTGTGCCAAGTACCACCATTTCTTTATCCATTTTTCTCTTTCCTGGGATATTGAAGGTGTACCGAAGTGGAGGTTCTTGGAAACAGAGCAGCCGTAAAGTTTGGGGTGCCTGTGTCTTGTTGATTTTTAGTTTTCCCAATTTATACGCCCATGAGTGGAAGTGCCCTATGCTCTCTAAGCTGTGTTTATTATTTGTTGCAGGACACACCGTACACTTCTCCAGAGTGCCTGTTGGCAATTTACATCCCGCCCATCAGCGTAGCAAGGCTCCCATGTCTCCATGGCCTGTCCTGCTTTTCTGGTTTTTACACTTTTTTCAGAATGGCCCTTTTGACCGAGGGCAAGCGAGACTTCTTCGTAGCGCTGATTTGCCCTTCCGGCTTGCTTGGTTGGCCAAATAGGGCGTATGCGTTTTTTCCTGAATATATTCAGGAAAAAACGCATACGCCCTTTTTGGCCAAGGGCATCATTGTCAACGTTTTGCCGCTTTTCATGTGCTTTAAAGGCGAGTCGAATCTACCTCCTGAAATCTGTTTCCTGCAAATCTGCCTTGCTTTCAAATCCTCTTCGTTGCCTTCCCTCAATATATTTGTGGACGAGAGTTCTCATTTATAATTCTGCACGTTTGTGAATTGCAGTGCCCCTGAGCTCCATTTGTCTCCTCGCTTTTTTGGGAGCTGGCCGCAAAAGCGCAGGATTGCTTCAGGCCCTATTTTGGTTCTGGGGGGCAGGCTGAGCCTGTGGTTCATTCTTCTTCCTGATGGGAAAATGGAGTGACCTGTGCCTGTCCCAACACCTAGGGCTAGTCTCTGGTTGGTTGCCCGTCTTCCCGTTCATCCTCAGGAAAATTGCAACCTGTACAAAACAGGAGGTTAAAGGTGCTGATTCTCCAAGTAGAGAGATGGTTAGTCAAGCGGCTGGAATGGCGAACCCGAGCACAATGAGAGGAGAAATGAGGTGCGTTTTAGAAACTTTTCCCGATCTCACAGCATACCATCTTCTGGGTTTCCCATGCATGTTTTGATGTAGGAAGAGTCCCTTGTACCTGGGGATTTGAGACCCATTGGGTGGGTACGCCGCGGTGTTATTTTAAAGTATCTGTATTTGCTCACCCAACCTCACCAATCCTCTCAGACCCAAGACTGTCCAGCCTTATGTCTCATCCAGCTGTGGGTCTAGCTATGGTCAATCCAGGTTGCATCAGAGACCCTGAACGGATTTTGTAAGAATTTCTCTCTCTTTCACGGTCTTTGTTTTGTGGGTTTTTTAAAGTAATTTATGTTTAGAATGGGTCTTGGCTGCTTTTCCCTGCTGTGTTTATGCCGCTTTACACCCTCTTGATTCACTTGCAGAGAGATATCGATACATAGGTTTTCAGATTCTTACTAGTCAGATATATTCTTGTGCGGTGACTAGGTGGTGTTGAGTCCAGTTCACTGAGCAGGGAGTAGGCCTTGTCTATTACATATTTGGCTTATGGAGGGGTCTCTGAGCTAATTTCAAACCCTTGTTTTATGCATCACCCCATCTCACCTTTGCCGTTAAGCAGCCATAGTGTGTCTTCTAAAGGTGTGACTCTGTTCTGTTTTGCAATTCAGTTCAAGTGTAGCGATTTTGACATTCCCTCTCTAAGCGATATCTTAGGATAAGTGTCTTTTTCGGTGTGACTTATTTCACTTAGAATCATCGTCGCTAAATCCACTCATCATGCTGCTAACTAGCCTTATGACATTGATTTCATGGCTGAGTGATATTCCATTGTGCCAAGTACCACCATTTGTTTATCTATTTTTCTCTTTCCTGGGATATTGAAGGTGTACCCAAAAGGAGGTTCTTGGAAACACAGCAGCCATAAAGTTTGGGGTGCCTGTGTCTTGTTGAGTTTAATTTTCCCGATTTATACGCCCATGAGTGGAAGTGCCCTATGCTCTCTAAGCTGTGTTTATTATTTGTTTCAGGACACACCGTACACTTCTCCAGAGTGCCTGTTGGCAATTTACATCCCGCCCATCAGCGTAGCAAGGCTCCCATGTCTCCATTGCCTGTCCTGCTTTTCTGGTTTTTACACTTTTTTCAGAATGGCCCTTTTGACCGAGGGCAAGCGAGACTTCTTTGTAGCGCTGATTTGCCCTTCCGGCTTGCTCTGTTGGCCAAAAAGGGCGTATGCGTTTTTTCCTGAATATATTCAGGAAAAAACGCATACGCCCTTTTTGGCCAAGGGCATCATTGTCAACGTTTTGCCGCTTTTCATGTGCTTTAAAGGCGAGTCGAATCTACCTCCTGAAATCTGTTTCCTGCAAATCTGCCTTGCTTTCAAATCCTCTTCGTTGCCTTCCCTCAATATATTTGTGGACGAGAGTTCTCATTTATAACTCTGCACGTTTGTGAATTGCAGTGCCCCTGAGCTCCATTTGTCTCCTCGCTTTTTTGGGAGCTGGCCGCAAAAGTGCAGGATTGCTTCAGGCCCTATTTTGGTTTTGGGGGGCAGGCTGAGCCTGTGGTTCATTCTTCTTCCTGATGGGAAAATGGAGTGACCTGTGCCTGTCCCAACACCTAGGGCTAGTCTCTCGTTGGTTGCCCGTCTTCCCGTTCATCCTCGGGAAAATTACAACCTGTACAAAACAGGAGGTTAAAGGTGCTGATTCTCCAAGTAGGGAGATGGTTAGTCAAGCGGCTGGAATGGCGAACCCGAGCACAAGGAGAGGAGAAATGAGGTGCGTTTTAGAAACCTTTCCCGATCTCACGGCATACCATCTTCTGGGTTTCCCATGCATGTTTTGATGTAGGAAGATGCCCTTGTACCTGGGGATTTGAGACCCATTGGGTGGGTACGCCGCGGTGTTATTTTAAAGTATCTGTATTTGCTCACCCAACCTCACCAATCCTCTCAGACCCAAGAGTGTCCAGTCTTATGTCTCATCCAGCTGTGGGTCTAGCTATGGTCAATCCAGGTTGCATCAGAGACCCTGAACGGATTTTGTAAGAATTTCTCTCTCTTTCACTGTCTTTGTTTTGTGGGTTTTTCAAAGTAATTTATGTTTAGAATGGGGCTTGGCTGCTTTTCCCTGCTGTGTTTATGCCGCTTTACACCCTCTTGATTCACTTGCAGAGAGATATCGATACATAGGTTTTCAGATTCTTACTAGTCAGATATATTCTTGTGCGGTGACTAGGGGGTGTTGAGTCCAGTTCACTGAGCAGGGAGTAGGCCTTGTCTATTACATATTTGGCTTATGGAGTGGTCTCTGAGCTAATTTCAAACCCTTGTTTTATGCATCACCCCATCTCACCTTTGCCGTTAAGCAGCCATAGTGTGTCTTCTAAAGGTGTGACTCTGTTCTGTTTTGTAATTCAGTTCAAGTGTAGCGATGTTGACATTCCCTCTCTAAGCGATATCTTAGGATAAGTGTCTTTTTCTGTGTGACTTATTTCACTTAGAATCATCGTACCTAAATCCACTCATCATGCTGCTAACTAGCCTTATGACATTGATTTCATGGCTGAGTGATATTCCATTGTGCCAAGTACCACCATTTGTTTATCAATTTTTCTCTTTCCTGGGATATTGAAGGTGTACCCAAATGGAGGTTCTTGGAAACAGAGCAGCCATAAAGTTTGGGGTGCCTGTGTCTTGTTGAGTTTAATTTTCCCGATTTATACGCCCATGAGTGGAAGTGCCCTATGCTCTCTAAGCTGTGTTTATTATTTGTTGCAGGACACAGCGTACACTTCTCCAGAGTGCCTGTTGGCAATTTACATCCCGCCCATCAGCGTAGCAAGGCTCCCATGTCTCCATGGCCTGTCCTGCTTTTCTGGTTTTTACACTTTTTTCAGAATGGCCCTTTTGACCGAGGGCAAGCGAGATTTCTTTGTAGCGCTGATTTCCCCTTCCGGCTTGCTTTGTTGGACAAAAAGGGCGTATGCGTTTTTTCCTGAATATATTCAGGAAAAAACGCATACGCCCTTTTGGCCAAGGGCATCATTGTCAACGTTTTGCCGCTTTTCATGTGCTTTAAAGGCGAGTCGAATCTACCTCCTGAAATCTGTTTCCTGCAAATCTGCCTTGCTTTCAAATCCTCTTCGTTCCCTTCCCTCAATATATTTGTGGACGAGAGTTCTCATTTATAACTGCACGTTTGTGAATTGCAGTGCCCCTGAGCTCCATTTGTCTCCTCGCTTTTTTGAAGCTGGCCGCAAAAGCGCAGGATTGCTTCAGGCCCTATTTTGGTTCTGGGGGGCAGGCTGAGCCTGTGGTTCATTCTTCTTCCTGATGGGAAAATGGAGTGACCTGTGCCTGTCCCAACACCTAGGGCTAGTCTATCGTTGGTTGCCCGTCTTCCCGTTCATCCTCAGGACAAATTGCAACCTGTACGAAACAGGAGGTTAAAGGTGCTGATTCTCCAAGTAGGGAGATGGTTAGTCAAGCGGCTGGAATGGCGAACCCGAGCACAATGAGAGGAGAAATGAGGTGCGTTTTAGAAACCTTTCCCGATCTCACGGCATACCATCTTCTGGGTTTCCCATGCATGTTTTGATGTAGGAAGATGCCCTTGTACCTGGAGATTTGAGACCCATGGGGTGTGTACCCCGCGGTGTTACTTTAAAGTATCTGCGTTTGCTCACCCAACCTCACCAATCCTCTCAGCCCCAAGAGTGTCCAGCCTTATGTCTCATCCAGCTGTGGGTCTAGATATGGTCAATCCAGGTTGCATCAGAGACCCTGAACAGATTTTGTAAGAATTTCTCTCTCTTTCACTGTCTTTGTTTTGTGGGTTTTTTAAAGTAATTTATGTTTAGAATGGGTCTTGGCTGCTTTTCCCTGCTGTGTTTATGCCGCTTTACACCCTCTTGATTCACTTGCAGAGAGATATCGATACATAGGTTTTCAGATTCTTACTAGTCAAATATATTCTTGTGCGGTGACTAGGGGGTGTTGAATCCAGTTCACTGAGCAGGGAGTAGGCCTTGTCTATTACATATTTGGCTTATGGAGCGGTCTCTGAGCTAATTTCAAACCCTTGTTCTATGCATCACCCCACCTCACGTTTCCCGTTAAGCAGCCATAGTGTGTCTTCTAATGGTGTGACTCTGTTCTGCTTTGTAATTCAGTTCAAGTGTAGCGATTTTGACATTCCCTCTATAAGCGATATCTTAGGATAAGTGTCTTTTTCTGTGTGTCTTATTTCACTTAGAATCATCGTACCTAAATCCACTCATCATGCTGCTAACTAGCCTTATGACATTGATTTCATGGCTGAGTGATATTCCATTGTGCCAAGTACCACCATTTCTTTATCCATTTTTCTCTTTCCTGGGATATTGAAGGTGTACCGAAGGGGAGGTTCTTGGAAACAGAGCAGCCGTAAAGTTTGGGGTGCCTGTGTCTTGTTGATTTTTAGTTTTCCCGATTTATACGCCCATGAGTGGAAGTGTCCTATGCTCTCTAAGCTGTGTTTATTACTTGTTTCAGGACACACCGTACACTTCTCCAGAGTGGCTGTTGGCAATTTACATCCTGCCCATTAGCGTAGCAAGGCTCCCATGTCTCCATGGCCTGTCCTGCTTTTCTGGTTTTACACTTTTTTCAGCATGGCCCTTTTGACCGAGGGCAAGCGAGACTTCTTAGTAGCACTGATTTGCCCTTCCGGGTTGCTTGGTTGGCCAAAAAGGGCGTATGCGTTTTTTCCTGAATATATTCAGGAAAAAACGCATACGCCCTTTTTGGTGAAGGGCATTATTGTCAACGTTTTGCCTGTTTTCATGTGCTTTAAAGGCGAGTCGAATCTACCTCCTGAAATCTGTTTCCTGCAAATCTGCCTTGCTTTCAAATCCTCTTCGTTGCCTTCCCTCAATATATTTGTGGACGAGAGATATCATTTATAACTCTGCACGTTTGTGAATTGCAGTGCCCCTGAGCTCCATTTGTCTACTCGCTTTTTTGGGAGCTGGCCGCAAAAGTGCAGGATTGCTTCAGGCCCTATTTTGGTTCTAGGGGGCAGGCTGAGCCTGTGGTTCATTCTTCTTCCTGATGGGAAAATGGAGTGACCTGTGCCTGTCCCAACACCTAGGGCTAGTCTCTCGTTGGTTGCCCGTCTTCCCGTTCATCCTCAGGACAAATTGCAACCTGTACGAAACAGGAGGTTAAAGGTGCTGATTCTCCAAGTAGGGAGATGGTTAGTCAAGCGGCTGGAATGGCGAACCCGAGCACAATGACAGGAGAAATGAGGTGCGTTTTAGAAACCTTTCCCGATCTCACGGCATACCATCTTCTGGGTTTCCCATGCATGTTTTGATGTAGGAAGATGCCCTTGTACCTGGAGATTTGAGACCCATGGGGTGTGTACCCCGCGGTGTTACTTTAAAGTATCTGCGTTTGCTCACCAAGCTCACCAATCCTCTCAGCCCCAAGAGTGTCCAGCCTTATGTCTCATCCAGCTGTGGGTCTAGATATGGTCAATCCAGGTTGCATCAGAGACCCTGAACAGATTTTGTAAGAATTTCTCTCTCTTTCACTGTCTTTGTTTTGTGGGTTTTTTAAAGTAATTTATGTTTAGAATGGGGCTTGGCTTCTTTTCCCTGCTGTGTTTATGCCGCTTTACACCCTCTTGATTCACTTGCAGAGAGATATCGATAGATAGGTTTTCAGATTCTTACTAGTCAAATATATTCTTGTGCGGTGACTAGGGGGTGTTGAGTCCAGTTCACTGAGCAGGGAGTAGGCCTTGTCTATTACATATTTGGCTTATGGAGCGGTCTCTGAGCTAATTTCAAACCCATGTTCTATGCATCACCCCACCTCACGTTTCCCGTTAAGCAGCCATAGTGTGTCTTCTAATGGTGTGACTCTGTTCTGCTTTGTAATTCAGTTCAAGTGTAGCGATTTTGACATTCCCTCTATAAGCGATATCTTAGGATAAGTGTCTTTTTCTGTGTGTCTTATTTCACTTAGAATCATCGTACCTAAATCCACTCATCATGCTGCTAACTAGCCTTATGACATTGATTTCATGGCTGAGTGATATTCCATTGTGCCAAGTACCACCATTTCTTTATCCATTTTTCTCTTTCCTGGGATATTGAAGGTGTACCGAAGGGGAGGTTCTTGGAAACAGAGCAGCCGTAAAGTTTGGGGTGCCTGTGTCTTGTTGATTTTTAGTTTTCCCGATTTATACGCCCATGAGTGGAAGTGTCCTATGCTCTCTAAGCTGTGTTTATTACTTGTTTCAGGACACACCGTACACTTCTCCAGAGTGGCTGTTGGCAATTTACATCCTGCCCATTAGCGTAGCAAGGCTCCCATGTCTCCATGGCCTGTCCTGCTTTTCTGGTTTTACACTTTTTTCAGCATGGCCCTTTTGACCGAGGGCAAGCGAGACTTCTTTGTAGCACTGATTTGCCCTTCCGGCTTGCTTGGTTGGCCAAAAAGGGCGTATGCGTTTTTTCCTGAATATATTCAGGAAAAAACGCATACGCCCTTTTTGGTGAAGGGCATTATTGTCAACGTTTTGCCTGTTTTCATGTGCTTTAAAGGCGAGTCGAATCTACCTCCTGAAATCTGTTTCCTGCAAATCTGCCTTGCTTTCAAATCCTCTTCGTTGCCTTCCCTCAATATATTTGTGGACGAGAGATATCATTTATAACTCTGCACGTTTGTGAATTGCAGTGCCCCTGAGCTCCATTTGTCTACTCGCTTTTTTGGGAGCTGGCCGCAAAAGTGCAGGATTGCTTCAGGCCCTATTTTGGTTCTAGGGGGCAGGCTGAGCCTGTGGTTCATTCTTCTTCCTGATGGGAAAATGGAGTGACCTGTGCCTGTCCCAACACCTAGGGCTAGTCTCTCGTTGGTTGCCCGTCTTCCCGTTCATCCTCAGGACAAATTGCAACCTGTACGAAACAGGAGGTTAAAGGTGCTGATTCTCCAAGTAGGGAGATGGTTAGTCAAGCGGCTGGAATGGCGAACCCGAGCACAATGACAGGAGAAATGAGGTGCGTTTTAGAAACCTTTCCCGATCTCACGGCATACCATCTTCTGGGTTTCCCATGCATGTTTTGATGTAGGAAGATGCCCTTGTACCTGGAGATTTGAGACCCATGGGGTGTGTACCCCGCGGTGTTACTTTAAAGTATCTGCGTTTGCTCACCAAGCTCACCAATCCTCTCAGCCCCAAGAGTGTCCAGCCTTATGTCTCATCCAGCTGTGGGTCTAGATATGGTCAATCCAGGTTGCATCAGAGACCCTGAACAGATTTTGTAAGAATTTCTCTCTTTCACTGTCTTTGTTTTGTGGGTTTTTTAAAGTAATTTATGTTTAGAATGGGTCTTGGCTGCTTTTCCCTGCTGTGTTTATGCCGCTTTACACCCTCTTGATTCACTTGCAGAGAGATATCGATACATAGGTTTTCAGATTCTTACTAGTCAGATATATTCTTGTGCGGTGACTAGGGGGTGTTGAGTCCAGTTCACTGAGCAGGGAGTAGGCCTTGTCTATTACATATTTGGCTTATGGAGCCGTCTCTGAGCTAATTTCAAACCCTTGTTTTATGCATCACCCCACCTCACCATTCCCGTTCAGCATCCATAGTGTGTCTTCTAAAGGTGTGACTCTGTTCTGTTTTGTAATTCAGTTCAAGTGTAGCGATTTTGACATTCCCTCTATAAGCGATATCTTAGGATAAGTGTCTTTTTCTGTGTGACTTATTTCACTTAGAATCATCGTCGCTAAATCCAGTCATCATGCTGCTAACTAGCCTTATGACATTGATGTCATGGCTGAGTGATATTCCATTGTGCCAAGTACCACCATTTCTTTATCCATTTTTCTCTTTCCTGGGATATTGAAGGTGTACCGAAGTGGAGGTTCTTGGAAACAGAGCAGCCGTAAAGTTTGGGGTGCCTGTGTCTTGTTGATTTTTAGTTTTCCCAATTTATACGCCCATGAGTGGAAGTGCCCTATGCTCTCTAAGCTGTGTTTATTACTTATTTCAGGACACACCGTACACTTCTCCAGAGTGGCTGTTGGCAATTTACATCCTGCCCATTAGCGTAGCAAGGATCCCATGTCTCCATGGCCTGTCCTGCTTTTCTGGTTTTTACACTTTTTTCAGCATGGCCCTTTTGACCGAGGGCAAGTGACACTTCTTTGAAGCACTGATTTGCCCTTCCGGCTTGCTTGGTTGGCCAAAAAGGGCGTATGCGTTTTTTCCTGAATATATTCAGGAAAAAACGCATACGCCCTTTTTGGCCAAGGGCATCATTGTCAACGTTTTGCCGCTTTTCATGTGCTTTAAAGGCGAGTCGAATCTACCTCCTGAAATCTGTTTCCTGCAAATCTGCCTTGCTTTCAAATCCTCTTCGTTCCCTTCCCTCAATATATTTGTGGACGAGAGTTCTCATTTATAACTCTGCACGTTTGTGAATTGCAGTGCCCCTGAGCTCCATTTGTCTCCTCGCTTTTTTGGGAGTTGGCCGCAAAAGCGCAGGATTGCTTCAGGCCCTATTTTGGTTCTGGGGGGCAGGCTGAGCCTGTGGTTCATTCTTCTTCCTGATGGGAAAATGGAGTGACCTGTGCCTGTCCCAACACCTAGGGCTAGTCTATCGTTGGTTGCCCGTCTTCCCGTTCATCCTCAGGACAAATTGCAACCTGTACGAAACAGGAGGTTAAAGGTGCTGATTCTCCAAGTAGGGAGATGGTTAGTCAAGCGGGTGGAATTGCGAATCCGAGCACAATGAGAGGAGAAATGAGGTGCGTTTTAGAAACCTTTCCCGATCTCACGGCATACCATCTTCTGGTTTTCCCATGCATGTTTTGATGTAGGAAGATGCCCTTGTACCTGGAGATTTGAGACCCATGGGGTGATACCCCGCGGTGTTACTTTAAAGTATCTGCGTTTGCTCACCCAAGCTCACCAATCCTCTCAGCCCCAAGAGTGTCCAGCCTTATGTCTCATCCAGCTGTGGGTCTAGATATGGTCAATCCAGGTTGCATCAGAGACCCAGAACAGATTTTGTAAGAATTTCTCTCTCTTTCACTGTCTTTGTTTTGTGGGTTTCTTAAAGTAATTTATGTTTAGAATGGGGCTTGGCTGCTTTTCCCTGCTGTGTTTATGCCGCTTTACACCCTCTTGATTCACTTGCAGAGAGATATCGATAGATAGGTTTTCAGATTCTTACTAGTCAAATATATTCTTGTGCGGTGACTAGGGGGTGTTGAGTCCAGTTCACTGAGCAGGGAGTAGGCCTTGTCTATTACATATTTGGCTTATGGAGCGGTCTCTGAGCTAATTTCAAACCCTTGTTCTATGCATCACCCCACCTCACGTTTCCCGTTAAGCAGCCATAGTGTGTCTTCTAATGGTGTGACTCTGTTCTGCTTTGTAATTCAGTTCAAGTGTAGCGATTTTGACATTCCCTCTATAAGCGATATCTTAGGATAAGTGTCTTTTTCTGTGTGTCTTATTTCACTGAGAATCATCGTACCTAAATCCACTCATCATGCTGCTAACTAGCCTTATGACATTGATTTCATGGCTGAGTGATATTCCATTGTGCCAAGTACCACCATTTCTTTATCCATTTTTCTCTTTCCTGGGATATTGAAGGTGTACCGAAGGGGAGTGTTCTTGGAAACAGAGCAGCCGTATAGTTTGGGGTGCCTGTGTCTTGTTGATTTTTAGTTTTCCCGATTTATACGCCCATGAGTGGAAGTGTCCTATGCTCTCTAAGCTGTGTTTATTACTTGTTTCAGGACACACCGTACACTTCTCCAGAGTGGCTGTTGGCAATTTACATCCTGCCCATTAGCGTAGCAAGGCTCCCATGTCTCCATGGCCTGTCCTGCTTTTCTGGTTTTACACTTTTTTCAGCATGGCCCTTTTGACCGAGGGCAAGCGAGACTTCTTTGTAGCACTGATTTGCCCTTCCGGCTTGCTTGGTTGGCCAAAAAGGGCGTATGCGTTTTTTCCTGAATATATTCAGGAAAAAACGCATACGCCCTTTTTGGTGAAGGGCATTATTGTCAACGTTTTGCCTGTTTTCATGTGCTTTAAAGGCGAGTCGAATCTACCTCCTGAAATCTGTTTCCTGCAAATCTGCCTTGCTTTCAAATTCTCTTCGTTGCCTTCCCTCAATATATTTGTGGACGAGAGTTCTCATTTATAACTCTGCACGTTTGTGAATTGCAGTGCCCCTGAGCTCCATTTGTCTCCTCGCTTTTTTGGGAGTTGGCCGCAAAAGCGCAGGATTTCTTCAGGCCCTATTTTGGTTCTGGGGGGCAGGCTGAGCCTGTGGTACATTCTTCTTCCTGATGGGAAAATGGAGTGACCTGTGCCTGTCCCAACACCTAGGGCTAGTCTATCGTTGGTTGCCCGTCTTCCCGTTCATCCTCAGGACAAATTGCAACCTGTACGAAACAGGAGGTTAAAGGTGCTGATTCTCCAAGTAGGGAGATGGTTAGTCAAGCGGGTGGAATTGCGAATCCGAGCAAAATGAGAGGAGAAATGAGGTGCGTTTTAGAAACCTTTCCCGATCTCACGGCATACCATCTTCTGGTTTTCCCATGCATGTTTTGATGTAGGAAGATGCCCTTGTACCTGGAGATTTGAGACCCATGGGGTGATACCCCGCGGTGTTACTTTAAAGTATCTGCGTTTGCTCACCCAAGCTCACCAATCCTCTCAGCCCCAAGAGTGTCCAGCCTTATGTCTCATCCAGCTGTGGGTCTAGATATGGTCAATCCAGGTTGCATCAGAGACCCAGAACAGATTTTGTAAGAATTTCTCTCTCTTTCACTGTCTTTGTTTTGTGGGTTTCTTAAAGTAATTTATGTTTAGAATGGGGCTTGGCTGCTTTTCCCTGCTGTGTTTATGCCGCTTTACACCCTCTTGATTCACTTGCAGAGAGATATCGATAGATAGGTTTTCAGATTCTTACTAGTCAAATATATTCTTGTGCGGTGACTAGGGGGTGTTGAGTCCAGTTCACTGAGCAGGGAGTAGGCCTTGTCTATTACATATTTGGCTTATGGAGCGGTCTCTGAGCTAATTTCAAACCCTTGTTCTATGCATCACCCCACCTCACGTTTCCCGTTAAGCAGCCATAGTGTGTCTTCTAATGGTGTGACTCTGTTCTGCTTTGTAATTCAGTTCAAGTATAGCGATTTTGACATTCCCTCTATAAGCGATATCTTAGGATAAGTGTCTTTTTCTGTGTGTCTTATTTCACTGAGAATCATCGTACCTAAATCCACTCATCATGCTGCTAACTAGCCTTATGACATTGATTTCATGGCTGAGTGATATTCCATTGTGCCAAGTACCACCATTTCTTTATCCATTTTTCTCTTTCCTGGGATATTGAAGGTGTACCGAAGGGGAGTGTTCTTGGAAACAGAGCAGCCGTATAGTTTGGGGTGCCTGTGTCTTGTTGATTTTTAGTTTTCCCGATTTATACGCCCATGAGTGGAAGTGTCCTATGCTCTCTAAGCTGTGTTTATTACTTGTTTCAGGACACACCGTACACTTCTCCAGAGTGGCTGTTGGCAATTTACATCCTGCCCATTAGCGTAGCAAGGCTCCCATGTCTCCATGGCCTGTCCTGCTTTTCTGGTTTTACACTTTTTTCAGCATGGCCCTTTTGACCGAGGGCAAGCGAGACTTCTTTGTAGCACTGATTTGCCCTTCCGGCTTGCTTGGTTGGCCAAAAAGGGCGTATGCGTTTTTTCCTGAATATATTCAGGAAAAAACGCATACGCCCTTTTTGGTGAAGGGCATTATTGTCAACGTTTTGCCTGTTTTCATGTGCTTTAAAGGCGAGTCGAATCTACCTCCTGAAATCTGTTTCCTGCAAATCTGCCTTGCTTTCAAATCCTCTTCGTTGCCTTCCCTCAATATATTTGTGGACGAGAGTTCTCATTTATAACTCTGCACGTTTGTGAATTGCAGTGCCCCTGAGCTCCATTTGTCTCCTCGCTTTTTTGGGAGTTGGCCGCAAAAGCGCAGGATTTCTTCAGGCCCTATTTTGGTTCTGGGGGGCAGGCTGAGCCTGTGGTACATTCTTCTTCCTGATGGGAAAATGGAGTGACCTGTGCCTGTCCCAACACCTAGGGCTAGTCTATCGTTGGTTGCCCGTCTTCCCGTTCATCCTCAGGACAAATTGCAACCTGTACGAAACAGGAGGTTAAAGGTGCTGATTCTCCAAGTAGGGAGATGGTTAGTCAAGCGGGTGGAATTGCGAATCCGAGCAAAATGAGAGGAGAAATGAGGTGCGTTTTAGAAACCTTTCCCGATCTCACGGCATACCATCTTCTGGTTTTCCCATGCATGTTTTGATGTAGGAAGATGCCCTTGTACCTGGAGATTTGAGACCCATGGGGTGATACCCCGCGGTGTTACTTTAAAGTATCTGCGTTTGCTCACCCAAGCTCACCAATCCTCTCAGCCCCAAGAGTGTCCAGCCTTATGTCTCATCCAGCTGTGGGTCTAGATATGGTCAATCCAGGTTGCATCAGAGACCCAGAACAGATTTTGTAAGAATTTCTCTCTCTTTCACTGTCTTTGTTTTGTGGGTTTCTTAAAGTAATTTATGTTTAGAATGGGTCTTGGCTGCTTTTCCCTGCTGTGTTTATGCCGCTTTACACCCTCTTGATTCACTTGCAGAGAGATATCGATAGATAGGTTTTCAGATTCTTACTAGTCAAATATATTCTTGTGCGGTGACTAGGGGGTGTTGAGTCCAGTTCACTGAGCAGGGAGTAGGCCTTGTCTATTACATATTTGGCTTATGGAGCCGTCTCTGAGCTAATTTCAAACCCTTGTTTTATGCATCACCCCACCTCACCATTCCCGTTCAGCATCCATAGTGTGTCTTCTAAAGGTGTGACTCTGTTCTGTTTTGTAATTCAGTTCAAGTGTAGCGATTTTGACATTCCCTCTATAAGCGATATCTTAGGATAAGTGTCTTTTTCTGTGTGACTTATTTCACTTAGAATCATCATCGCTAAATCCAGTCATCATGCTGCTAACTAGCCTTATGACATTGATGTCATGGCTGAGTGATATTCCATTGTGCCAAGTACCACCATTTCTTTATCCATTTTTCTCTTTCCTGGGATATTGAAGGTGTACCGAAGTGGAGGTTCTTGGAAACAGAGCAGCCGTAAAGTTTGGGGTGCCTGTGTCTTGTTGATTTTTAGTTTTCCCAATTTATACGCCCATGAGTGGAAGTGCCCTATGCTCTCTAAGCTGTGTTTATTACTTGTTTCAGGACACACCGTACACTTCTCCAGAGTGGCTGTTGGCAATTTACATCCTGCCCATTAGCGTAGCAAGGATCCCATGTCTCCATGGCCTGTCCTGCTTTTCTGGTTTTTACACTTTTTTCAGCATGGCCCTTTTGACCGAGGGCAAGCGACACTTCTTTGAAGCACTGATTTGCCCTTCCGGTTTGCTTGGTTGGCCAAAAAGGGCGTATGCGTTTTTTCCTGAATATATTCAGGAAAAAACGCATACGCCCTTTTTGGCCAAGGGCATCATTGTCAACGTTTTGCCGCTTTTCATGTGCTTTAAAGGCGAGTCGAATCTACCTCCTGAAATCTGTTTCCTGCAAATCTGCCTTGCTTTCAAATCCTCTTCGTTCCCTTCCCTCAATATATTTGTGGACGAGAGTTCTCATTTATAACTCTGCACGTTTGTGAATTGCAGTGCCCCTGAGCTCCATTTGTCTCCTCGCTTTTTTGGGAGTTGGCCGCAAAAGCGCAGGATTGCTTCAGGCCCTATTTTGGTTCTGGGGGGCAGGCTGAGCCTGTGGTTCATTCTTCTTCCTGATGGGAAAATGGAGTGACCTGTGCCTGTCCCAACACCTAGGGCTAGTCTATCGTTGGTTGCCCGTCTTCCCGTTCATCCTCAGGACAAATTGCAACCTGTACGAAACAGGAGGTTAAAGGTGCTGATTCTCCAAGTAGGGAGATGGTTAGTCAAGCGGGTGGAATTGCGAATCCGAGCACAATGAGAGGAGAAATGAGGTGCGTTTTAGAAACCTTTCCCGATCTCACGGCATACCATCTTCTGGGTTTCCCATGCATGTTTTGATGTAGGAAGATGCCCTTGTACCTGGAGATTTGAGACCCATGGGGTGTGTACCCCGCGGTGTTACTTTAAAGTATCTGCGTTTGCTCACCCAACCTCACCAATCCTCTCAGCCCCAAGAGTGTCCAGCCTTATGTCTCATCCAGCTGTGGGTCTAGATATGGTCAATCCAGGTTGCATCAGAGACCCTGAACAGATTTTGTAAGAATTTCTCTCTCTTTCACTGTCTTTGTTTTGTGGGTTTTTTAAAGTAATTTATGTTTAGAATGGGTCTTGGCTGCTTTTCCCTGCTGTGTTTATGCCGCTTTACACCCTCTTGATTCACTTGCAGAGAGATATCGATACATAGGTTTTCAGATTCTTACTAGTCAAATATATTCTTGTGCGGTGACTAGGGGGTGTTGAATCCAGTTCACTGAGCAGGGAGTAGGCCTTGTCTATTACATATTTGGCTTATGGAGCGGTCTCTGAGCTAATTTCAAACCCTTGTTCTATGCATCACCCCACCTCACGTTTCCCGTTAAGCAGCCATAGTGTGTCTTCTAATGGTGTGACTCTGTTCTGCTTTGTAATTCAGTTCAAGTGTAGCGATTTTGACATTCCCTCTATAAGCGATATCTTAGGATAAGTGTCTTTTTCTGTGTGTCTTATTTCACTTAGAATCATCGTACCTAAATCCACTCATCATGCTGCTAACTAGCCTTATGACATTGATTTCATGGCTGAGTGATATTCCATTGTGCCAAGTACCACCATTTCTTTATCCATTTTTCTCTTTCCTGGGATATTGAAGGTGTACCGAAGGGGAGGTTCTTGGAAACAGAGCAGCCGTAAAGTTTGGGGTGCCTGTGTCTTGTTGATTTTTAGTTTTCCCGATTTATACGCCCATGAGTGGAAGTGTCCTATGCTCTCTAAGCTGTGTTTATTACTTGTTTCAGGACACACCGTACACTTCTCCAGAGTGGCTGTTGGCAATTTACATCCTGCCCATTAGCGTAGCAAGGCTCCCATGTCTCCATGGCCTGTCCTGCTTTTCTGGTTTTACACTTTTTTCAGCATGGCCCTTTTGACCGAGGGCAAGCGAGACTTCTTAGTAGCACTGATTTGCCCTTCCGGGTTGCTTGGTTGGCCAAAAAGGGCGTATGCGTTTTTTCCTGAATATATTCAGGAAAAAACGCATACGCCCTTTTTGGTGAAGGGCATTATTGTCAACGTTTTGCCTGTTTTCATGTGCTTTAAAGGCGAGTCGAATCTACCTCCTGAAATCTGTTTCCTGCAAATCTGCCTTGCTTTCAAATCCTCTTCGTTGCCTTCCCTCAATATATTTGTGGACGAGAGATATCATTTATAACTCTGCACGTTTGTGAATTGCAGTGCCCCTGAGCTCCATTTGTCTCCTCGCTTTTTTGGGAGCTGGCCGCAAAAGTGCAGGATTGCTTCAGGCCCTATTTTGGTTCTAGGGGGCAGGCTGAGCCTGTGGTTCATTCTTCTTCCTGATGGGAAAATGGAGTGACCTGTGCCTGTCCCAACACCTAGGGCTAGTCTCTCGTTGGTTGCCCGTCTTCCCGTTCATCCTCAGGACAAATTGCAACCTGTACGAAACAGGAGGTTAAAGGTGCTGATTCTCCAAGTAGGGAGATGGTTAGTCAAGCGGCTGGAATGGCGAACCCGAGCACAATGACAGGAGAAATGAGGTGCGTTTTAGAAACCTTTCCCGATCTCACGGCATACCATCTTCTGGGTTTCCCATGCATGTTTTGATGTAGGAAGATGCCCTTGTACCTGGAGATTTGAGACCCATGGGGTGTGTACCCCGCGGTGTTACTTTAAAGTATCTGCGTTTGCTCACCAAGCTCACCAATCCTCTCAGCCCCAAGAGTGTCCAGCCTTATGTCTCATCCAGCTGTGGGTCTAGATATGGTCAATCCAGGTTGCATCAGAGACCCTGAACAGATTTTGTAAGAATTTCTCTCTCTTTCACTGTCTTTGTTTTGTGGGTTTTTTAAAGTAATTTATGTTTAGAATGGGGCTTGGCTTCTTTTCCCTGCTGTGTTTATGCCGCTTTACACCCTCTTGATTCACTTGCAGAGAGATATCGATAGATAGGTTTTCAGATTCTTACTAGTCAAATATATTCTTGTGCGGTGACTAGGGGGTGTTGAGTCCAGTTCACTGAGCAGGGAGTAGGCCTTGTCTATTACATATTTGGCTTATGGAGCGGTCTCTGAGCTAATTTCAAACCCATGTTCTATGCATCACCCCACCTCACGTTTCCCGTTAAGCAGCCATAGTGTGTCTTCTAATGGTGTGACTCTGTTCTGCTTTGTAATTCAGTTCAAGTGTAGCGATTTTGACATTCCCTCTATAAGCGATATCTTAGGATAAGTGTCTTTTTCTGTGTGTCTTATTTCACTTAGAATCATCGTACCTAAATCCACTCATCATGCTGCTAACTAGCCTTATGACATTGATTTCATGGCTGAGTGATATTCCATTGTGCCAAGTACCACCATTTCTTTATCCATTTTTCTCTTTCCTGGGATATTGAAGGTGTACCGAAGGGGAGGTTCTTGGAAACAGAGCAGCCGTAAAGTTTGGGGTGCCTGTGTCTTGTTGATTTTTAGTTTTCCCGATTTATACGCCCATGAGTGGA
This sequence comes from Eubalaena glacialis, assembly GCF_028564815.1. Lineage (NCBI taxonomy): Eukaryota > Metazoa > Chordata > Mammalia > Artiodactyla > Balaenidae > Eubalaena > Eubalaena glacialis. The sequence goes on from NW_026871252.1 coordinate 569,675, forward strand.
AGTGTCCTATGCTCTCTAAGCTGTGTTTATTACTTGTTTCAGGACACACCGTACACTTCTCCAGAGTGGCTGTTGGCAATTTACATCCTGCCCATTAGCGTAGCAAGGCTCCCATGTCTCCATGGCCTGTCCTGCTTTTCTGGTTTTACACTTTTTTCAGCATGGCCCTTTTGACCGAGGGCAAGCGAGACTTCTTTGTAGCACTGATTTGCCCTTCCGGCTTGCTTGGTTGGCCAAAAAGGGCGTATGCGTTTTTTCCTGAATATATTCAGGAAAAAACGCATACGCCCTTTTTGGTGAAGGGCATTATTGTCAACGTTTTGCCTGTTTTCATGTGCTTTAAAGGCGAGTCGAATCTACCTCCTGAAATCTGTTTCCTGCAAATCTGCCTTGCTTTCAAATCCTCTTCGTTGCCTTCCCTCAATATATTTGTGGACGAGAGATATCATTTATAACTCTGCACGTTTGTGAATTGCAGTGCCCCTGAGCTCCATTTGTCTACTCGCTTTTTTGGGAGCTGGCCGCAAAAGTGCAGGATTGCTTCAGGCCCTATTTTGGTTCTAGGGGGCAGGCTGAGCCTGTGGTTCATTCTTCTTCCTGATGGGAAAATGGAGTGACCTGTGCCTGTCCCAACACCTAGGGCTAGTCTCTCGTTGGTTGCCCGTCTTCCCGTTCATCCTCAGGACAAATTGCAACCTGTACGAAACAGGAGGTTAAAGGTGCTGATTCTCCAAGTAGGGAGATGGTTAGTCAAGCGGCTGGAATGGCGAACCCGAGCACAATGACAGGAGAAATGAGGTGCGTTTTAGAAACCTTTCCCGATCTCACGGCATACCATCTTCTGGGTTTCCCATGCATGTTTTGATGTAGGAAGATGCCCTTGTACCTGGAGATTTGAGACCCATGGGGTGTGTACCCCGCGGTGTTACTTTAAAGTATCTGCGTTTGCTCACCAAGCTCACCAATCCTCTCAGCCCCAAGAGTGTCCAGCCTTATGTCTCATCCAGCTGTGGGTCTAGATATGGTCAATCCAGGTTGCATCAGAGACCCTGAACAGATTTTGTAAGAATTTCTCTCTTTCACTGTCTTTGTTTTGTGGGTTTTTTAAAGTAATTTATGTTTAGAATGGGTCTTGGCTGCTTTTCCCTGCTGTGTTTATGCCGCTTTACACCCTCTTGATTCACTTGCAGAGAGATATCGATACATAGGTTTTCAGATTCTTACTAGTCAGATATATTCTTGTGCGGTGACTAGGGGGTGTTGAGTCCAGTTCACTGAGCAGGGAGTAGGCCTTGTCTATTACATATTTGGCTTATGGAGCCGTCTCTGAGCTAATTTCAAACCCTTGTTTTATGCATCACCCCACCTCACCATTCCCGTTCAGCATCCATAGTGTGTCTTCTAAAGGTGTGACTCTGTTCTGTTTTGTAATTCAGTTCAAGTGTAGCGATTTTGACATTCCCTCTATAAGCGATATCTTAGGATAAGTGTCTTTTTCTGTGTGACTTATTTCACTTAGAATCATCGTCGCTAAATCCAGTCATCATGCTGCTAACTAGCCTTATGACATTGATGTCATGGCTGAGTGATATTCCATTGTGCCAAGTACCACCATTTCTTTATCCATTTTTCTCTTTCCTGGGATATTGAAGGTGTACCGAAGTGGAGGTTCTTGGAAACAGAGCAGCCGTAAAGTTTGGGGTGCCTGTGTCTTGTTGATTTTTAGTTTTCCCAATTTATACGCCCATGAGTGGAAGTGCCCTATGCTCTCTAAGCTGTGTTTATTACTTATTTCAGGACACACCGTACACTTCTCCAGAGTGGCTGTTGGCAATTTACATCCTGCCCATTAGCGTAGCAAGGATCCCATGTCTCCATGGCCTGTCCTGCTTTTCTGGTTTTTACACTTTTTTCAGCATGGCCCTTTTGACCGAGGGCAAGTGACACTTCTTTGAAGCACTGATTTGCCCTTCCGGCTTGCTTGGTTGGCCAAAAAGGGCGTATGCGTTTTTTCCTGAATATATTCAGGAAAAAACGCATACGCCCTTTTTGGCCAAGGGCATCATTGTCAACGTTTTGCCGCTTTTCATGTGCTTTAAAGGCGAGTCGAATCTACCTCCTGAAATCTGTTTCCTGCAAATCTGCCTTGCTTTCAAATCCTCTTCGTTCCCTTCCCTCAATATATTTGTGGACGAGAGTTCTCATTTATAACTCTGCACGTTTGTGAATTGCAGTGCCCCTGAGCTCCATTTGTCTCCTCGCTTTTTTGGGAGTTGGCCGCAAAAGCGCAGGATTGCTTCAGGCCCTATTTTGGTTCTGGGGGGCAGGCTGAGCCTGTGGTTCATTCTTCTTCCTGATGGGAAAATGGAGTGACCTGTGCCTGTCCCAACACCTAGGGCTAGTCTATCGTTGGTTGCCCGTCTTCCCGTTCATCCTCAGGACAAATTGCAACCTGTACGAAACAGGAGGTTAAAGGTGCTGATTCTCCAAGTAGGGAGATGGTTAGTCAAGCGGGTGGAATTGCGAATCCGAGCACAATGAGAGGAGAAATGAGGTGCGTTTTAGAAACCTTTCCCGATCTCACGGCATACCATCTTCTGGTTTTCCCATGCATGTTTTGATGTAGGAAGATGCCCTTGTACCTGGAGATTTGAGACCCATGGGGTGATACCCCGCGGTGTTACTTTAAAGTATCTGCGTTTGCTCACCCAAGCTCACCAATCCTCTCAGCCCCAAGAGTGTCCAGCCTTATGTCTCATCCAGCTGTGGGTCTAGATATGGTCAATCCAGGTTGCATCAGAGACCCAGAACAGATTTTGTAAGAATTTCTCTCTCTTTCACTGTCTTTGTTTTGTGGGTTTCTTAAAGTAATTTATGTTTAGAATGGGGCTTGGCTGCTTTTCCCTGCTGTGTTTATGCCGCTTTACACCCTCTTGATTCACTTGCAGAGAGATATCGATAGATAGGTTTTCAGATTCTTACTAGTCAAATATATTCTTGTGCGGTGACTAGGGGGTGTTGAGTCCAGTTCACTGAGCAGGGAGTAGGCCTTGTCTATTACATATTTGGCTTATGGAGCGGTCTCTGAGCTAATTTCAAACCCTTGTTCTATGCATCACCCCACCTCACGTTTCCCGTTAAGCAGCCATAGTGTGTCTTCTAATGGTGTGACTCTGTTCTGCTTTGTAATTCAGTTCAAGTGTAGCGATTTTGACATTCCCTCTATAAGCGATATCTTAGGATAAGTGTCTTTTTCTGTGTGTCTTATTTCACTGAGAATCATCGTACCTAAATCCACTCATCATGCTGCTAACTAGCCTTATGACATTGATTTCATGGCTGAGTGATATTCCATTGTGCCAAGTACCACCATTTCTTTATCCATTTTTCTCTTTCCTGGGATATTGAAGGTGTACCGAAGGGGAGTGTTCTTGGAAACAGAGCAGCCGTATAGTTTGGGGTGCCTGTGTCTTGTTGATTTTTAGTTTTCCCGATTTATACGCCCATGAGTGGAAGTGTCCTATGCTCTCTAAGCTGTGTTTATTACTTGTTTCAGGACACACCGTACACTTCTCCAGAGTGGCTGTTGGCAATTTACATCCTGCCCATTAGCGTAGCAAGGCTCCCATGTCTCCATGGCCTGTCCTGCTTTTCTGGTTTTACACTTTTTTCAGCATGGCCCTTTTGACCGAGGGCAAGTGAGACTTCTTTGTAGCACTGATTTGCCCTTCCGGCTTGCTTGGTTGGCCAAAAAGGGCGTATGCGTTTTTTCCTGAATATATTCAGGAAAAAACGCATACGCCCTTTTTGGTGAAGGGCATTATTGTCAACGTTTTGCCTGTTTTCATGTGCTTTAAAGGCGAGTCGAATCTACCTCCTGAAATCTGTTTCCTGCAAATCTGCCTTGCTTTCAAATTCTCTTCGTTGCCTTCCCTCAATATATTTGTGGACGAGAGTTCTCATTTATAACTCTGCACGTTTGTGAATTGCAGTGCCCCTGAGCTCCATTTGTCTCCTCGCTTTTTTGGGAGTTGGCCGCAAAAGCGCAGGATTTCTTCAGGCCCTATTTTGGTTCTGGGGGGCAGGCTGAGCCTGTGGTACATTCTTCTTCCTGATGGGAAAATGGAGTGACCTGTGCCTGTCCCAACACCTAGGGCTAGTCTATCGTTGGTTGCCCGTCTTCCCGTTCATCCTCAGGACAAATTGCAACCTGTACGAAACAGGAGGTTAAAGGTGCTGATTCTCCAAGTAGGGAGATGGTTAGTCAAGCGGGTGGAATTGCGAATCCGAGCAAAATGAGAGGAGAAATGAGGTGCGTTTTAGAAACCTTTCCCGATCTCACGGCATACCATCTTCTGGTTTTCCCATGCATGTTTTGATGTAGGAAGATGCCCTTGTACCTGGAGATTTGAGACCCATGGGGTGATACCCCGCGGTGTTACTTTAAAGTATCTGCGTTTGCTCACCCAAGCTCACCAATCCTCTCAGCCCCAAGAGTGTCCAGCCTTATGTCTCATCCAGCTGTGGGTCTAGATATGGTCAATCCAGGTTGCATCAGAGACCCAGAACAGATTTTGTAAGAATTTCTCTCTCTTTCACTGTCTTTGTTTTGTGGGTTTCTTAAAGTAATTTATGTTTAGAATGGGGCTTGGCTGCTTTTCCCTGCTGTGTTTATGCCGCTTTACACCCTCTTGATTCACTTGCAGAGAGATATCGATAGATAGGTTTTCAGATTCTTACTAGTCAAATATATTCTTGTGCGGTGACTAGGGGGTGTTGAGTCCAGTTCACTGAGCAGGGAGTAGGCCTTGTCTATTACATATTTGGCTTATGGAGCGGTCTCTGAGCTAATTTCAAACCCTTGTTCTATGCATCACCCCACCTCACGTTTCCCGTTAAGCAGCCATAGTGTGTCTTCTAATGGTGTGACTCTGTTCTGCTTTGTAATTCAGTTCAAGTGTAGCGATTTTGACATTCCCTCTATAAGCGATATCTTAGGATAAGTGTCTTTTTCTGTGTGTCTTATTTCACTGAGAATCATCGTACCTAAATCCACTCATCATGCTGCTAACTAGCCTTATGACATTGATTTCATGGCTGAGTGATATTCCATTGTGCCAAGTACCACCATTTCTTTATCCATTTTTCTCTTTCCTGGGATATTGAAGGTGTACCGAAGGGGAGTGTTCTTGGAAACAGAGCAGCCGTATAGTTTGGGGTGCCTGTGTCTTGTTGATTTTTAGTTTTCCCGATTTATACGCCCATGAGTGGAAGTGTCCTATGCTCTCTAAGCTGTGTTTATTACTTGTTTCAGGACACACCGTACACTTCTCCAGAGTGGCTGTTGGCAATTTACATCCTGCCCATTAGCGTAGCAAGGCTCCCATGTCTCCATGGCCTGTCCTGCTTTTCTGGTTTTACACTTTTTTCAGCATGGCCCTTTTGACCGAGGGCAAGCGAGACTTCTTTGTAGCACTGATTTGCCCTTCCGGCTTGCTTGGTTGGCCAAAAAGGGCGTATGCGTTTTTTCCTGAATATATTCAGGAAAAAACGCATACGCCCTTTTTGGTGAAGGGCATTATTGTCAACGTTTTGCCTGTTTTCATGTGCTTTAAAGGCGAGTCGAATCTACCTCCTGAAATCTGTTTCCTGCAAATCTGCCTTGCTTTCAAATCCTCTTCGTTGCCTTCCCTCAATATATTTGTGGACGAGAGTTCTCATTTATAACTCTGCACGTTTGTGAATTGCAGTGCCCCTGAGCTCCATTTGTCTCCTCGCTTTTTTGGGAGTTGGCCGCAAAAGCGCAGGATTTCTTCAGGCCCTATTTTGGTTCTGGGGGGCAGGCTGAGCCTGTGGTACATTCTTCTTCCTGATGGGAAAATGGAGTGACCTGTGCCTGTCCCAACACCTAGGGCTAGTCTATCGTTGGTTGCCCGTCTTCCCGTTCATCCTCAGGACAAATTGCAACCTGTACGAAACAGGAGGTTAAAGGTGCTGATTCTCCAAGTAGGGAGATGGTTAGTCAAGCGGGTGGAATTGCGAATCCGAGCAAAATGAGAGGAGAAATGAGGTGCGTTTTAGAAACCTTTCCCGATCTCACGGCATACCATCTTCTGGTTTTCCCATGCATGTTTTGATGTAGGAAGATGCCCTTGTACCTGGAGATTTGAGACCCATGGGGTGATACCCCGCGGTGTTACTTTAAAGTATCTGCGTTTGCTCACCCAAGCTCACCAATCCTCTCAGCCCCAAGAGTGTCCAGCCTTATGTCTCATCCAGCTGTGGGTCTAGATATGGTCAATCCAGGTTGCATCAGAGACCCAGAACAGATTTTGTAAGAATTTCTCTCTCTTTCACTGTCTTTGTTTTGTGGGTTTCTTAAAGTAATTTATGTTTAGAATGGGTCTTGGCTGCTTTTCCCTGCTGTGTTTATGCCGCTTTACACCCTCTTGATTCACTTGCAGAGAGATATCGATAGATAGGTTTTCAGATTCTTACTAGTCAAATATATTCTTGTGCGGTGACTAGGGGGTGTTGAGTCCAGTTCACTGAGCAGGGAGTAGGCCTTGTCTATTACATATTTGGCTTATGGAGCCGTCTCTGAGCTAATTTCAAACCCTTGTTTTATGCATCACCCCACCTCACCATTCCCGTTCAGCATCCATAGTGTGTCTTCTAAAGGTGTGACTCTGTTCTGTTTTGTAATTCAGTTCAAGTGTAGCGATTTTGACATTCCCTCTATAAGCGATATCTTAGGATAAGTGTCTTTTTCTGTGTGACTTATTTCACTTAGAATCATCATCGCTAAATCCAGTCATCATGCTGCTAACTAGCCTTATGACATTGATGTCATGGCTGAGTGATATTCCATTGTGCCAAGTACCACCATTTCTTTATCCATTTTTCTCTTTCCTGGGATATTGAAGGTGTACCGAAGTGGAGGTTCTTGGAAACAGAGCAGCCGTAAAGTTTGGGGTGCCTGTGTCTTGTTGATTTTTAGTTTTCCCAATTTATACGCCCATGAGTGGAAGTGCCCTATGCTCTCTAAGCTGTGTTTATTACTTGTTTCAGGACACACCGTACACTTCTCCAGAGTGGCTGTTGGCAATTTACATCCTGCCCATTAGCGTAGCAAGGATCCCATGTCTCCATGGCCTGTCCTGCTTTTCTGGTTTTTACACTTTTTTCAGCATGGCCCTTTTGACCGAGGGCAAGCGACACTTCTTTGAAGCACTGATTTGCCCTTCCGGTTTGCTTGGTTGGCCAAAAAGGGCGTATGCGTTTTTTCCTGAATATATTCAGGAAAAAACGCATACGCCCTTTTTGGCCAAGGGCATCATTGTCAACGTTTTGCCGCTTTTCATGTGCTTTAAAGGCGAGTCGAATCTACCTCCTGAAATCTGTTTCCTGCAAATCTGCCTTGCTTTCAAATCCTCTTCGTTCCCTTCCCTCAATATATTTGTGGACGAGAGTTCTCATTTATAACTCTGCACGTTTGTGAATTGCAGTGCCCCTGAGCTCCATTTGTCTCCTCGCTTTTTTGGGAGTTGGCCGCAAAAGCGCAGGATTGCTTCAGGCCCTATTTTGGTTCTGGGGGGCAGGCTGAGCCTGTGGTTCATTCTTCTTCCTGATGGGAAAATGGAGTGACCTGTGCCTGTCCCAACACCTAGGGCTAGTCTATCGTTGGTTGCCCGTCTTCCCGTTCATCCTCAGGACAAATTGCAACCTGTACGAAACAGGAGGTTAAAGGTGCTGATTCTCCAAGTAGGGAGATGGTTAGTCAAGCGGGTGGAATTGCGAATCCGAGCACAATGAGAGGAGAAATGAGGTGCGTTTTAGAAACCTTTCCCGATCTCACGGCATACCATCTTCTGGTTTTCCCATGCATGTTTTGATGTAGGAAGATGCCCTTGTACCTGGAGATTTGAGACCCATGGGGTGATACCCCGCGGTGTTACTTTAAAGTATCTGCGTTTGCTCACCCAAGCTCACCAATCCTCTCAGCCCCAAGAGTGTCCAGCCTTATGTCTCATCCAGCTGTGGGTCTAGATATGGTCAATCCAGGTTGCATCAGAGACCCAGAACAGATTTTGTAAGAGTTACTCTCTCTTTCACTGTCTTTGTTTTGTGGGTTTCTTAAAGTAATTTATGTTTAGAATGGGGCTTGGCTTCTTTTCCCTGCTGTGTTTATGCCGCTTTACACCCTCTTGATTCACTTGCAGAGAGATATCGATAGATAGGTTTTCAGATTCTTACTAGTCAAATATATTCTTGTGCGGTGACTAGGGGGTGTTGAGTCCAGTTCACTGAGCAGGGAGTAGGCCTTGTCTATTACATATTTGGCTTATGGAGCCGTCTCTGAGCTAATTTCAAACCCTTGTTTTATGCATCAGCCCACCTCACCATTCCCGTTCAGCATCCATAGTGTGTCTTCTAAAGGTGTGACTCTGTTCTGTTTTGTAATTCAGTTCAAGTGTAGCGATTTTGACATTCCCTCTATAAGCGATATCTTAGGATAAGTGTCTTTTTCTGTGTGACTTATTTCACTTAGAATCATCATCGCTAAATCCAGTCATCATGCTGCTAACTAGCCTTATGACATTGATGTCATGGCTGAGTGATATTCCATTGTGCCAAGTACCACCATTTCTTTATCCATTTTTCTCTTTCCTGGGATATTGAAGGTGTACCGAAGTGGAGGTTCTTGGAAACAGAGCAGCCGTAAAGTTTGGGGTGCCTGTGTCTTGTTGATTTTTAGTTTTCCCAATTTATACGCCCATGAGTGGAAGTGCCCTATGCTCTCTAAGCTGTGTTTATTACTTGTTTCAGGACACACCGTACACTTCTCCAGAGTGGCTGTTGGCAATTTACATCCTGCCCATTAGCGTAGCAAGGATCCCATGTCTCCATGGCCTGTCCTGCTTTTCTGGTTTTTACACTTTTTTCAGCATGGCCCTTTTGACCGAGGGCAAGCGACACTTCTTTGAAGCACTGATTTGCCCTTCCGGTTTGCTTGGTTGGCCAAAAAGGGCGTATGCGTTTTTTCCTGAATATATTCAGGAAAAAACGCATACGCCCTTTTTGGCCAAGGGCATCATTGTCAACGTTTTGCCGCTTTTCATGTGCTTTAAAGGCGAGTCGAATCTACCTCCTGAAATCTGTTTCCTGCAAATCTGCCTTGCTTTCAAATCCTCTTCGTTCCCTTCCCTCAATATATTTGTGGACGAGAGTTCTCATTTATAACTCTGCACGTTTGTGAATTGCAGTGCCCCTGAGCTCCATTTGTCTCCTCGCTTTTTTGGGAGTTGGCCGCAAAAGCGCAGGATTGCTTCAGGCCCTATTTTGGTTCTGGGGGGCAGGCTGAGCCTGTGGTTCATTCTTCTTCCTGATGGGAAAATGGAGTGACCTGTGCCTGTCCCAACACCTAGGGCTAGTCTATCGTTGGTTGCCCGTCTTCCCGTTCATCCTCAGGACAAATTGCAACCTGTACGAAACAGGAGGTTAAAGGTGCTGATTCTCCAAGTAGGGAGATGGTTAGTCAAGCGGGTGGAATTGCGAATCCGAGCACAATGAGAGGAGAAATGAGGTGCGTTTTAGAAACCTTTCCCGATCTCACGGCATACCATCTTCTGGTTTTCCCATGCATGTTTTGATGTAGGAAGATGCCCTTGTACCTGGAGATTTGAGACCCATGGGGTGATACCCCGCGGTGTTACTTTAAAGTATCTGCGTTTGCTCACCCAAGCTCACCAATCCTCTCAGCCCCAAGAGTGTCCAGCCTTATGTCTCATCCAGCTGTGGGTCTAGATATGGTCAATCCAGGTTGCATCAGAGACCCAGAACAGATTTTGTAAGAGTTACTCTCTCTTTCACTGTCTTTGTTTTGTGGGTTTCTTAAAGTAATTTATGTTTAGAATGGGGCTTGGCTTCTTTTCCCTGCTGTGTTTATGCCGCTTTACACCCTCTTGATTCACTTGCAGAGAGATATCGATAGATAGGTTTTCAGATTCTTACTAGTCAAATATATTCTTGTGCGGTGACTAGGGGGTGTTGAGTCCAGTTCACTGAGCAGGGAGTAGGCCTTGTCTATTACATATTTGGCTTATGGAGCGGTCTCTGAGCTAATTTCAAACCCTTGTTCTATGCATCACCCCACCTCACATTTCCCGTTAAGCAGCCATAGTGTGTCTTCTAATGGTGTGACTCTGTTCTGCTTTGTAATTCAGTTCAAGTGTAGCGATTTTGACATTCCCTCTATAAGCGATATCTTAGGATAAGTGTCTTTTTCTGTGTGTCTTATTTCACTTAGAATCATCGTACCTAAATCCACTCATCATGCTGCTAACTAGCCTTATGACATTGATTTCATGGCTGAGTGATATTCCATTGTGCCAAGTACCACCATTTCTTTATCCATTTTTCTCTTTCCTGGGATATTGAAGGTGTACCGAAGGGGAGGTTCTTGGAAACAGAGCAGCCGTAAAGTTTGGGGTGCCTGTGTCTTGTTGATTTTTAGTTTTCCCAATTTATACGCCCATGAGTGGAAGTGTCCTATGCTCTCTAAGCTGTGTTTATTACTTGTTTCAGGACACACCGTACACTTCTCCAGAGTGGCTGTTGGCAATTTACATCCTGCCCATTAGCGTAGCAAGGCTCCCATGTCTCCATGGCCTGTCCTGCTTTTCTGGTTTTACACTTTTTTCAGCATGGCCCTTTTGACCGAGGGCAAGCGAGACTTCTTTATAGCACTGATTTGCCCTTCCGGCTTGCTTGGTTGGCCAAAAAGGGCGTATGCGTTTTTTCCTGAATATATTCAGTAAAAAACGCATACGCCCTTTTTGGTGAAGGGCATTATTGTCAATGTTTTGCCTGTTTTCATGTGCTTTAAAGGCGAGTCGAATCTACCTCCTGAAATCTGTTTCCTGCAAATCTGCCTTGCTTTCAAATCCTCTTCGTTGCCTTCCCTCAATATATTTGTGGACGAGAGATATCATTTATAACTCTGCACGTTTGTGAATTGCAGTGCCCCTGAGCTCCATTTGTCTACTCGCTTTTTTGGGAGCTGGCCGCAAAAGTGCAGGATTGCTTCAGGCCCTATTTTGGTTCTAGGGGGCAGGCTGAGCCTGTGGTTCATTCTTCTTCCTGATGGGAAAATGGAGTGACCTGTGCCTGTCCCAACACCTAGGGCTAGTCTCTCGTTGGTTGCCCGTCTTCCCGTTCATCCTCAGGACAAATTGCAACCTGTACGAAACAGGAGGTTAAAGGTGCTGATTCTCCAAGTATGGAGATGGTTAGTCAAGCGGCTGGAATGGCGAACCCGAGCACAATGACAGGAGAAATGAGGTGCGTTTTAGAAACCTTTCCCGATCTCACGGCATACCATCTTCTGGGTTTCTCATGCATGTTTTGATGTAGGAAGATGCCCTTGTACCTGGAGATTTGAGACCCATGGGGTGTGTACCCCGCGGTGTTACTTTAAAGTATCTGCGTTTGCTCACCAAGCTCACCAATCCTCTCAGCCCCAAGAGTGTCCAGCCTTATGTCTCTTCCAGCTGTGGGTCTAGATATGGTCAATCCAGGTTGCATTAGAGACACTGAACAGATTTTGTAAGAATTTCTCTCTCTTTCACTGTCTTTGTTTTGTGGGTTTTTTAAAGTAATTTATGTTTAGAATGGGTCTTGGCTGCTTTTCCCTGCTGTGTTTATGCCGCTTTACACCCTCTTGATTCACTTGCAGAGAGATATCGATACATAGGTTTTCAGATTCTTACTAGTCAGATATATTCTTGTGCGGTGACTAGGGGGTGTTGAGTCCAGTTCACTGAGCAGGGAGTAGGCCTTGTCTATTACATATTTGGCTTATGGAGCCGTCTCTGAGCTAATTTCAAACCCTTGTTTTATGCATCACCCCACCTCACCATTCCCGTTCAGCATCCATAGTGTGTCTTCTAAAGGTGTGACTCTGTTCTGTTTTGTAATTCAGTTCAAGTGTAGCGATTTTGACATTCCCTCTATAAGCGATATCTTAGGATAAGTGTCTTTTTCTGTGTGACTTATTTCACTTAGAATCATCGTCGCTAAATCCAGTCATCATGCTGCTAACTAGCCTTATGACATTGATGTCATGGCTGAGTGATATTCCATTGTGCCAAGTACCACCATTTCTTTATCCATTTTTCTCTTTCCTGGGATATTGAAGGTGTACCGAAGTGGAGGTTCTTGGAAACAGAGCAGCCGTAAAGTTTGGGGTGCCTGTGTCTTGTTGATTTTTAGTTTTCCCAATTTATACGCCCATGAGTGGAAGTGCCCTATGCTCTCTAAGCTGTGTTTATTACTTGTTTCAGGACACACCGTACACTTCTCCAGAGTGGCTGTTGGCAATTTACATCCTGCCCATTAGCGTAGCAAGGATCCCATGTCTCCATGGCCTGTCCTGCTTTTCTGGTTTTTACACTTTTTTCAGCATGGCCCTTTTGACCGAGGGCAAGCGACACTTCTTTGAAGCACTGATTTGCCCTTCCGGCTTGCTTGGTTGGCCAAAAAGGGCGTATGCGTTTTTTCCTGAATATATTCAGGAAAAAACGCATACGCCCTTTTTGGCCAAGGGCATCATTGTCAACGTTTTGCCGCTTTTCATGTGCTTTAAAGGCGAGTCGAATCTACCTCCTGAAATCTGTTTCCTGCAAATCTGCCTTGCTTTCAAATCCTCTTCGTTGCCTTCCCTCAATATATTTGTGGACGAGAGTTCTCATTTATAACTCTGCACGTTTGTGAATTGCAGTGCCCCTGAGCTCCATTTGTCTCCTCGCTTTTTTGGGAGTTGGCCGCAAAAGCGCAGGATTTCTTCAGGCCCTATTTTGGTTCTGGGGGGCAGGCTGAGCCTGTGGTACATTCTTCTTCCTGATGGGAAAATGGAGTGACCTGTGCCTGTCCCAACACCTAGGGCTAGTCTATCGTTGGTTGCCCGTCTTCCCGTTCATCCTCAGGACAAATTGCAACCTGTACGAAACAGGAGGTTAAAGGTGCTGATTCTCCAAGTAGGGAGATGGTTAGTCAAGCGGGTGGAATGGCGAATCCGAGCACAATGAGAGGAGAAATGAGGTGCGTTTTAGAAACCTTTCCCGATCTCACGGCATACCATCTTCTGGTTTTCCCATGCATGTTTTGATGTAGGAAGATGCCCTTGTACCTGGAGATTTGAGACCCATGGGGTGATACCCCGCGGTGTTACTTTAAAGTATCTGCGTTTGCTCACCCAAGCTCACCAATCCTCTCAGCCCCAAGAGTGTCCAGCCTTATGTCTCATCCAGCTGTGGGTCTAGATATGGTCAATCCAGGTTGCATCAGAGACCCAGAACAGATTTTGTAAGAGTTACTCTCTCTTTCACTGTCTTTGTTCTGTGGGTTTCTTAAAGTAATTTATGTTTAGAATGGGGCTTGGCTTCTTTTCCCTGCTGTGTTTATGCCGCTTTACACCCTCTTGATTCACTTGCAGAGAGATATCGATAGATAGGTTTTCAGATTCTTACTAGTCAAATATATTCTTGTGCGGTGACTAGGGGGTTTTGAGTCCAGTTCACTGAGCAGGGAGTAGGCCTTGTCTATTACATATTTGGCTTATGGAGCGGTCTCTGAGCTAATTTCAAACCCTTGTTCTATGCATCACCCCACCTCACATTTCCCGTTAAGCAGCCATAGTGTGTCTTCTAATGGTGTGACTCTGTTCTGCTTTGTAATTCAGTTCAAGTGTAGCGATTTTGACATTCCCTCTATAAGCGATATCTTAGGATAAGTGTCTTTTTCTGTGTGTCTTATTTCACTTAGAATCATCGTACCTAAATCCACTCATCATGCTGCTAACTAGCCTTATGACATTGATTTCATGGCTGAGTGATATTCCATTGTGCCAAGTACCACCATTTCTTTATCCATTTTTCTCTTTCCTGGGATATTGAAGGTGTACCGAAGGGGAGGTTCTTGGAAACAGAGCAGCCGTAAAGTTTGGGGTGCCTGTGTCTTGTTGATTTTTAGTTTTCCCAATTTATACGCCCATGAGTGGAAGTGTCCTATGCTCTCTAAGCTGTGTTTATTACTTGTTTCAGGACACACCGTACACTTCTCCAGAGTGGCTGTTGGCAATTTACATCCTGCCCATTAGCGTAGCAAGGCTCCCATGTCTCCATGGCCTGTCCTGCTTTTCTGGTTTTACACTTTTTTCAGCATGGCCCTTTTGACCGAGGGCAAGCGAGACTTCTTTGTAGCACTGATTTGCCCTTCCGGCTTGCTTGGTTGGCCAAAAAGGGCGTATGCGTTTTTTCCTGAATATATTCAGGAAAAAACGCATACGCCCTTTTTGGTGAAGGGCATTATTGTCAATGTTTTGCCTGTTTTCATGTGCTTTAAAGGCGAGTCGAATCTACCTCCTGAAATCTGTTTCCTGCAAATCTGCCTTGCTTTCAAATCCTCTTCGTTGCCTTCCCTCAATATATTTGTGGACGAGAGATATCATTTATAACTCTGCACGTTTGTGAATTGCAGTGCCCCTGAGCTCCATTTGTCTACTCGCTTTTTTGGGAGCTGGCCGCAAAAGTGCAGGATTGCTTCAGGCCCTATTTTGGTTCTAGGGGGCAGGCTGAGCCTGTGGTTCATTCTTCTTCCTGATGGGAAAATGGAGTGACCTGTGCCTGTCCCAACACCTAGGGCTAGTCTCTCGTTGGTTGCCCGTCTTCCCGTTCATCCTCAGGACAAATTGCAACCTGTACGAAACAGGAGGTTAAAGGTGCTGATTCTCCAAGTATGGAGATGGTTAGTCAAGCGGCTGGAATGGCGAACCCGAGCACAATGACAGGAGAAATGAGGTGCGTTTTAGAAACCTTTCCCGATCTCACGGCATACCATCTTCTGGGTTTCTCATGCATGTTTTGATGTAGGAAGATGCCCTTGTACCTGGAGATTTGAGACCCATGGGGTGTGTACCCCGCGGTGTTACTTTAAAGTATCTGCGTTTGCTCACCAAGCTCACCAATCCTCTCAGCCCCAAGAGTGTCCAGCCTTATGTCTCTTCCAGCTGTGGGTCTAGATATGGTCAATCCAGGTTGCATTAGAGACACTGAACAGATTTTGTAAGAATTTCTCTCTCTTTCACTGTCTTTGTTTTGTGGGTTTTTTAAAGTAATTTATGTTTAGAATGGGTCTTGGCTGCTTTTCCCTGCTGTGTTTATGCCGCTTTACACCCTCTTGATTCACTTGCAGAGAGATATCGATACATAGGTTTTCAGATTCTTACTAGTCAGATATATTCTTGTGCGGTGACTAGGGGGTGTTGAGTCCAGTTCACTGAGCAGGGAGTAGGCCTTGTCTATTACATATTTGGCTTATGGAGCCGTCTCTGAGCTAATTTCAAACCCTTGTTTTATGCATCACCCCACCTCACCATTCCCGTTCAGCATCCATAGTGTGTCTTCTAAAGGTGTGACTCTGTTCTGTTTTGTAATTCAGTTCAAGTGTAGCGATTTTGACATTCCCTCTATAAGCGATATCTTAGGATAAGTGTCTTTTTCTGTGTGACTTATTTCACTTAGAATCATCGTCGCTAAATCCAGTCATCATGCTGCTAACTAGCCTTATGACATTGATGTCATGGCTGAGTGATATTCCATTGTGCCAAGTACCACCATTTCTTTATCCATTTTTCTCTTTCCTGGGATATTGAAGGTGTACCGAAGTGGAGGTTCTTGGAAACAGAGCAGCCGTAAAGTTTGGGGTGCCTGTGTCTTGTTGATTTTTAGTTTTCCCAATTTATACGCCCATGAGTGGAAGTGCCCTATGCTCTCTAAGCTGTGTTTATTACTTGTTTCAGGACACACCGTACACTTCTCCAGAGTGGCTGTTGGCAATTTACATCCTGCCCATTAGCGTAGCAAGGATCCCATGTCTCCATGGCCTGTCCTGCTTTTCTGGTTTTTACACTTTTTTCAGCATGGCCCTTTTGACCGAGGGCAAGCGACACTTCTTTGAAGCACTGATTTGCCCTTCCGGCTTGCTTGGTTGGCCAAAAAGGGCGTATGCGTTTTTTCCTGAATATATTCAGGAAAAAACGCATACGCCCTTTTTGGCCAAGGGCATCATTGTCAACGTTTTGCCGCTTTTCATGTGCTTTAAAGGCGAGTCGAATCTACCTCCTGAAATCTGTTTCCTGCAAATCTGCCTTGCTTTCAAATCCTCTTCGTTCCCTTCCCTCAATATATTTGTGGACGAGAGTTCTCATTTATAACTCTGCACGTTTGTGAATTGCAGTGCCCCTGAGCTCCATTTGTCTCCTCGCTTTTTTGGGAGTTGGCCGCAAAAGCGCAGGATTGCTTCAGGCCCTATTTTGGTTCTGGGGGGCAGGCTGAGCCTGTGGTTCATTCTTCTTCCTGATGGGAAAATGGAGTGACCTGTGCCTGTCCCAACACCTAGGGCTAGTCTCTCGTTGGTTGCCCGTCTTCCCGTTCATCCTCAGGACAAATTGCAACCTGTACGAAACAGGAGGTTAAAGGTGCTGATTCTCCAAGTAGGGAGATAGTTAGTCAAGCGGGTGGAATTGCGAATCCGAGCACAATGAGAGGAGAAATGAGGTGCGTTTTAGAAACCTTTCCCGATCTCACGGCATACCATCTTCTGGTTTTCCCATGCATGTTTTGATGTAGGAAGATGCCCTTGTACCTGGAGATTTGAGACCCATGGGGTGATACCCCGCGGTGTTACTTTAAAGTATCTGCGTTTGCTCACCCAAGCTCACCAATCCTCTCAGCCCCAAGAGTGTCCAGCCTTATGTCTCATCCAGCTGTGGGTCTAGATATGGTCAATCCAGGTTGCATCAGAGACCCAGAACAGATTTTGTAAGAATTACTCTCTCTTTCACTGTCTTTGTTTTGTGGGTTTCTTAAAGTAATTTATGTTTAGAATGGGGCTTGGCTTCTTTTCCCTGCTGTGTTTATGCCGCTTTACACCCTCTTGATTCACTTGCAGAGAGATATCGATAGATAGGTTTTCAGATTCTTACTAGTCAAATATATTCTTGTGCGGTGACTAGGGGGTGTTGAGTCCAGTTCACTGAGCAGGGAGTAGGCCTTGTCTATTACATATTTGGCTTATGGAGCGGTCTCTGAGCTAATTTCAAACCCTTGTTCTATGCATCACCCCACCTCACGTTTCCCGTTAAGCAGCCATAGTGTGTCTTCTAATGGTGTGACTCTGTTCTGCTTTGTAATTCAGTTCAAGTGTAGCGATTTTGACATTCCCTCTATAAGCGATATCTTAGGATAAGTGTCTTTTTCTGTGTGTCTTATTTCACTTAGAATCATCGTACCTAAATCCACTCATCATGCTGCTAACTAGCCTTATGACATTGATTTCATGGCTGAGTGATATTCCATTGTGCCAAGTACCACCATTTCTTTATCCATTTTTCTCTTTCCTGGGATATTGAAGGTGTACCGAAGGGGAGGTTCTTGGAAACAGAGCAGCCGTAAAGTTTGGGGTGCCTGTGTCTTGTTGATTTTTAGTTTTCCCGATTTATACGCCCATGAGTGGAAGTGTCCTATGCTCTCTAAGCTGTGTTTATTACTTGTTTCAGGACACACCGTACACTTCTCCAGAGTGGCTGTTGGCAATTTACATCCTGCCCATTAGCGTAGCAAGGCTCCCATGTCTCCATGGCCTGTCCTGCTTTTCTGGTTTTACACTTTTTTCAGCATGGCCCTTTTGACCGAGGGCAAGCGAGACTTCTTTGTAGCACTGATTTGCCCTTCCGGCTTGCTTGGTTGGCCAAAAAGGGCGTATGCGTTTTTTCCTGAATATATTCAGGAAAAAACGCATACGCCCTTTTTGGTGAAGGGCATTATTGTCAACGTTTTGCCTGTTTTCATGTGCTTTAAAGGCGAGTCGAATCTACCTCCTGAAATCTGTTTCCTGCAAATCTGCCTTGCTTTCAAATCCTCTTCGTTGCCTTCCCTCAATATATTTGTGGACGAGAGATATCATTTATAACTCTGCACGTTTGTGAATTGCAGTGCCCCTGAGCTCCATTTGTCTACTCGCTTTTTTGGGAGCTGGCCGCAAAAGTGCAGGATTGCTTCAGGCCCTATTTTGGTTCTAGGGGGCAGGCTGAGCCTGTGGTTCATTCTTCTTCCTGATGGGAAAATGGAGTGACCTGTGCCTGTCCCAACACCTAGGGCTAGTCTCTCGTTGGTTGCCCGTCTTCCCGTTCATCCTCAGGACAAATTGCAACCTGTACGAAACAGGAGGTTAAAGGTGCTGATTCTCCAAGTAGGGAGATGGTTAGTCAAGCGGCTGGAATGGCGAACCCGAGCACAAGGAGAGGAGAAATGAGGTGCGTTTTAGAAACCTTTCCCGATCTCACGGCATACCATCTTCTGGGTTTCCCATGCATGTTTTGATGTAGGAAGATGCCCTTGTACCTGGAGATTTGAGACCCATGGGGTGTGTACCCCGCGGTGTTACTTTAAAGTATCTGCGTTTGCTCACCAAGCTCACCAATCCTCTCAGCCCCAAGAGTGTCCAGCCTTATGTCTCATCCAGCTGTGGGTCTAGATATGGTCAATCCAGGTTGCATCAGAGACCCTGAACAGATTTTGTAAGAATTTCTCTCTCTTTCACTGTCTTTGTTTTGTGGGTTTTTTAAAGTAATTTATGTTTAGAATGGGTCTTGGCTGCTTTTCCCTGCTGTGTTTATGCCGCTTTACACCCTCTTGATTCACTTGCAGAGAGATATCGATACATAGGTTTTCAGATTCTTACTAGTCAGATATATTCTTGTGCGGTGACTAGGGGGTGTTGAGTCCAGTTCACTGAGCAGGGAGTAGGCCTTGTCTATTACATATTTGGCTTATGGAGCCGTCTCTGAGCTAATTTCAAACGCTTGTTTTATGCATCACCCCACCTCACCATTCCCGTTCAGCATCCATAGTGTGTCTTCTAAAGGTGTGACTCTGTTCTGTTTTGTAATTCAGTTCAAGTGTAGCGATTTTGACATTCCCTCTATAAGCGATATCTTAGGATAAGTGTCTTTTTCTGTGTGACTTATTTCACTTAGAATCATCGTCGCTAAATCCAGTCATCATGCTGCTAACTAGCCTTATGACATTGATGTCATGGCTGAGTGATATTCCATTGTGCCAAGTACCACCATTTCTTTATCCATTTTTCTCTTTCCTGGGATATTGAAGGTGTACCGAAGTGGAGGTTCTTGGAAACAGAGCAGCCGTAAAGTTTGGGGTGCCTGTGTCTTGTTGATTTTTAGTTTTCCCAATTTATACGCCCATGAGTGGAAGTGCCCTATGCTCTCTAAGCTGTGTTTATTACTTGTTTCAGGACACACCGTACACTTCTCCAGAGTGGCTGTTGGCAATTTACATCCTGCCCATTAGCGTAGCAAGGATCCCATGTCTCCATGGCCTGTCCTGCTTTTCTGGTTTTTACACTTTTTTCAGCATGGCCCTTTTGACCGAGGGCAAGCGAGACTTCTTTGTAGCACTGATTTGCCCTTCCGGCTTGCTTGGTTGGCCAAAAAGGGCGTATGCGTTTTTTCCTGAATATATTCAGGAAAAAACGCATACGCCCTTTTTGGTGAAGGGCATTATTGTCAACGTTTTGCCTGTTTTCATGTGCTTTAAAGGCGAGTCGAATCTACCTCCTGAAATCTGTTTCCTGCAAATCTGCCTTGCTTTCAAATCCTCTTCGTTCCCTTCCCTCAATATATTTGTGGACGAGAGTTCTCATTTATAACTCTGCACGTTTGTGAATTGCAGTGCCCCTGAGCTCCATTTGTCTCCTCGCTTTTTTGGGAGTTGGCCGCAAAAGCGCAGGATTGCTTCAGGCCCTATTTTGGTTCTGGGGGGCAGGCTGAGCCTGTGGTTCATTCTTCTTCCTGATGGGAAAATGGAGTGACCTGTGCCTGTCCCAACACCTAGGGCTAGTCTATCGTTGGTTGCCCGTCTTCCCGTTCATCCTCAGGACAAATTGCAACCTGTACGAAACAGGAGGTTAAAGGTGCTGATTCTCCAAGTAGGGAGATAGTTAGTCAAGCGGGTGGAATTGCGAATCCGAGCACAATGAGAGGAGAAATGAGGTGCGTTTTAGAAACCTTTCCCGATCTCACGGCATACCATCTTCTGGTTTTCCCATGCATGTTTTGATGTAGGAAGATGCCCTTGTACCTGGAGATTTGAGACCCATGGGGTGATACCCCGCGGTGTTACTTTAAAGTATCTGCGTTTGCTCACCCAAGCTCACCAATCCTCTCAGCCCCAAGAGTGTCCAGCCTTATGTCTCATCCAGCTGTGGGTCTAGATATGGTCAATCCAGGTTGCATCAGAGACCCAGAACAGATTTTGTAAGAATTACTCTCTCTTTCACTGTCTTTGTTTTGTGGGTTTCTTAAAGTAATTTATGTTTAGAATGGGGCTTGGCTTCTTTTCCCTGCTGTGTTTATGCCGCTTTACACCCTCTTGATTCACTTGCAGAGAGATATCGATAGATAGGTTTTCAGATTCTTACTAGTCAAATATATTCTTGTGCGGTGACTAGGGGGTGTTGAGTCCAGTTCACTGAGCAGGGAGTAGGCCTTGTCTATTACATATTTGGCTTATGGAGCGGTCTCTGAGCTAATTTCAAACCCTTGTTCTATGCATCACCCCACCTCACGTTTCCCGTTAAGCAGCCATAGTGTGTCTTCTAATGGTGTGACTATGTTCTGCTTTGTAATTCAGTTCAAGTGTAGCGATTTTGACATTCCCTCTATAAGCGATATCTTAGGATAAGTGTCTTTTTCTGTGTGTCTTATTTCACTTAGAATCATCGTACCTAAATCCACTCATCATGCTGCTAACTAGCCTTATGACATTGATTTCATGGCTGAGTGATATTCCATTGTGCCAAGTACCACCATTTCTTTATCCATTTTTCTCTTTCCTGGGATATTGAAGGTGTACCGAAGGGGAGGTTCTTGGAAACAGAGCAGCCGTAAAGTTTGGGGTGCCTGTGTCTTGTTGATTTTTAGTTTTCCCGATTTATACGCCCATGAGTGGAAGTGTCCTATGCTCTCTAAGCTGTGTTTATTACTTGTTTCAGGACACACCGTACACTTCTCCAGAGTGGCTGTTGGCAATTTACATCCTGCCCATTAGCGTAGCAAGGCTCCCATGTCTCCATGGCCTGTCCTGCTTTTCTGGTTTTACACTTTTTTCAGCATGGCCCTTTTGACCGAGGGCAAGCGAGACTTCTTTGTAGCACTGATTTGCCCTTCCGGCTTGCTTGGTTGGCCAAAAAGGGCGTATGCGTTTTTTCCTGAATATATTCAGGAAAAAACGCATACGCCCTTTTTGGTGAAGGGCATTATTGTCAACGTTTTGCCTGTTTTCATGTGCTTTAAAGGCGAGTCGAATCTACCTCCTGAAATCTGTTTCCTGCAAATCTGCCTTGCTTTCAAATCCTCTTCGTTGCCTTCCCTCAATATATTTGTGGACGAGAGATATCATTTATAACTCTGCACGTTTGTGAATTGCAGTGCCCCTGAGCTCCATTTGTCTCCTCGCTTTTTTGGGAGCTGGCCGCAAAAGTGCAGGATTGCTTCAGGCCCTATTTTGGTTCTAGGGGGCAGGCTGAGCCTGTGGTTCATTCTTCTTCCTGATGGGAAAATGGAGTGACCTGTGCCTGTCCCAACACCTAGGGCTAGTCTCTCGTTGGTTGCCCGTCTTCCCGTTCATCCTCAGGACAAATTGCAACCTGTACGAAACAGGAGGTTAAAGGTGCTGATTCTCCAAGTAGGGAGATGGTTAGTCAAGCGGCTGGAATGGCGAACCCGAGCACAATGACAGGAGAAATGAGGTGCGTTTTAGAAACCTTTCCCGATCTCACGGCATACCATCTTCTGGGTTTCCCATGCATGTTTTGATGTAGGAAGATGCCCTTGTACCTGGAGATTTGAGACCCATGGGGTGTGTACCCCGCGGTGTTACTTTAAAGTATCTGCGTTTGCTCACCAAGCTCACCAATCCTCTCAGCCCCAAGAGTGTCCAGCCTTATGTCTCATCCAGCTGTGGGTCTAGATATGGTCAATCCAGGTTGCATCAGAGACCCTGAACAGATTTTGTAAGAATTTCTCTCTCTTTCACTGTCTTTGTTTTGTGGGTTTTTTAAAGTAATTTATGTTTAGAATGGTTCTTGGCTGCTTTTCCCTGCTGTGTTTATGCCGCTTTACACCCTCTTGATTCACTTGCAGAGAGATATCGATACATAGGTTTTCAGATTCTTACTAGTCAGATATATTCTTGTGCGGTGACTAGGGGGTGTTGAGTCCAGTTCACTGAGCAGGGAGTAGGCCTTGTCTATTACATATTTGGCTTATGGAGCCGTCTCTGAGCTAATTTCAAACCCTTGTTTTATGCATCACCCCACCTCACCATTCCCGTTCAGCATCCATAGTGTGTCTTCTAAAGGTGTGACTCTGTTCTGTTTTGTAATTCAGTTCAAGTGTAGCGATTTTGACATTCCCTCTATAAGCGATATCTTAGGATAAGTGTCTTTTTCTGTGTGACTTATTTCACTTAGAATCATCGTCGCTAAATCCAGTCATCATGCTGCTAACTAGCCTTATGACATTGATGTCATGGCTGAGTGATATTCCATTGTGCCAAGTACCACCATTTCTTTATCCATTTTTCTCTTTCCTGGGATATTGAAGGTGTACCGAAGTGGAGGTTCTTGGAAACAGAGCAGCCGTAAAGTTTGGGGTGCCTGTGTCTTGTTGATTTTTAGTTTTCCCAATTTATACGCCCATGAGTGGAAGTGCCCTATGCTCTCTAAGCTTTGTTTATTACTTGTTTCAGGACACACCGTACACTTCTCCAGAGTGGCTGTTGGCAATTTACATCCTGCCCATTAGCGTAGCAAGGATCCCATGTCTCCATGGCCTGTCCTGCTTTTCTGGTTTTTACACTTTTTTCAGCATGGCCCTTTTGACCGAGGGCAAGCGAGACTTCTTTGTAGCACTGATTTGCCCTTCCGGCTTGCTTGGTTGGCCAAAAAGGGCGTATGCGTATTTTCCTGAATATATTCAGGAAAAAACGCATACGCCCTTTTTGGTGAAGGGCATTATTGTCAACGTTTTGCCTGTTTTCATGTGCTTTAAAGGCGAGTCGAATCTACCTCCTGAAATCTGTTTCCTGCAAATCTGCCTTGCTTTCAAATCCTCTTCGTTGCCTTCCCTCAATATATTTGTGGACGAGAGATATCATTTATAACTCTGCACGTTTGTGAATTGCAGTGCCCCTGAGCTCCATTTGTCTACTCGCTTTTTTGGGAGCTGGCCGCAAAAGTGCAGGATTGCTTCAGGCCCTATTTTGGTTCTAGGGGGCAGGCTGAGCCTGTGGTTCATTCTTCTTCCTGATGGGAAAATGGAGTGACCTGTGCCTGTCCCAACACCTAGGGCTAGTCTCTCGTTGGTTGCCCGTCTTCCCGTTCATCCTCAGGACAAATTGCAACCTGTACGAAACAGGAGGTTAAAGGTGCTGATTCTCCAAGTAGGGAGATGGTTAGTCAAGCGGCTGGAATGGCGAACCCGAGCACAAGGAGAGGAGAAATGAGGTGCGTTTTAGAAACCTTTCCCGATCTCACGGCATACCATCTTCTGGGTTTCCCATGCATGTTTTGATGTAGGAAGATGCCCTTGTACCTGGGGATTTGAGACCCATTGGGTGGGTACGCCGCGGTGTTATTTTAAAGTATCTGTATTTGCTCACCCAACCTCACCAATCCTCTCAGACCCAAGACTGTCCAGCCTTATGTCTCATCCAGCTGTGGGTCTAGCTATGGTCAATCCAGGTTGCATCAGAGACCCTGAACGGATTTTGTAAGAATTTCTCTCTCTTTCACTGTCTTTGTTTTGTGGGTTTTTTAAAGTAATTTATGTTTAGAATGGGTCTTGGCTGCTTTTCCCTGCTGTGTTTATGCCGCTTTACACCCTCTTGATTCACTTGCAGAGAGATATCGATACATAGGTTTTCAGATTCTTACTAGTCAGATATATTCTTGTGCGGTGACTAGGGGGTGTTGAGTCCAGTTCACTGAGCAGGGAGTAGGCCTTGTCTATTACATATTTGGCTTATGGAGCGGTCTCTGAGCTAATTTCAAACCCTTGTTTTATGCATCACCCCATCTCACCTTTGCCGTTAAGCAGCCATAGTGTGTCTTCTAAAGGTGTGACTCTGTTCTGTTTTGTAATTCAGTTCAAGTGTAGCGATTTTGACATTCCCTCTATAAGCGATATCTTAGGATAAGTGTCTTTTTCTGTGTGACTTATTTCACTTAGAATCATCGTACCTAAATCCACTCATCATGCTGCTAACTAGCCTTATGACATTGATTTCATGGCTGAGTGATATTCCATTGTGCCAAGTACCACCATTTGTTTCTCAATTTTTCTCTTTCCTGGGATATTGAAGGTGTACCCAAATGGAGGTTCTTGGAAACAGAGCAGCCGTAAAATTTGGGGTGCCTGTGTCTTGTTGATTTTTAGTTTTCCCAATTTATACGCCCATGAGTGGAAGTGTCCTATGCTCTCTAAGCTGTGTTTATTACTTGTTTCAGGACACACCGTACACTTCTCCAGAGTGGCTGTTGGCAATTTACATGCTGCCCATTAGCGTAGCAAGGCTCCCATGTCTCCATGGCCTGTCCTGCTTTTCTGGTTTTTACACTTTTTTCAGCATGGCCCTTTTGACCGAGGGCAAGCGAGACTTCTTTGTAGCACTGATTTGCCCTTCCGGCTTGCTTGGTTGGCCAAAAAGGGCGTATGCGTTTTTTCCTGAATATATTCAGGAAAAAACGCATACGCCCTTTTTGGTGAAGGGCATTATTGTCAACGTTTTGCCTGTTTTCATGTGCTTTAAAGGCGAGTCGAATCTACCTCCTGAAATCTGTTTCCTGCAAATCTGCCTTGCTTTCAAATCCTCTTCGTTGCCTTCCCTCAATATATTTGTGGACGAGAGATATCATTTATAACTCTGCACGTTTGTGAATTGCAGTGCCCCTGAGCTCCATTTGTCTACTCGCTTTTTTGGGAGCTGGCCGCAAAAGTGCAGGATTGCTTCAGGCCCTATTTTGGTTCTAGGGGGCAGGCTGAGCCTGTGGTTCATTCTTCTTCCTGATGGGAAAATGGAGTGACCTGTGCCTGTCCCAACACCTAGGGCTAGTCTCTCGTTGGTTGCCCGTCTTCCCGTTCATCCTCAGGACAAATTGCAACCTGTACGAAACAGGAGGTTAAAGGTGCTGATTCTCCAAGTAGGGAGATGGTTAGTCAAGCGGCTGGAATGGCGAACCCGAGCACAATGACAGGAGAAATGAGGTGCGTTTTAGAAACCTTTCCCGATCTCACGGCATACCATCTTCTGGGTTTCCCATGCATGTTTTGATGTAGGAAGATGCCCTTGTACCTGGAGATTTGAGACCCATGGGGTGTGTACCCCGCGGTGTTACTTTAAAGTATCTGCGTTTGCTCACCAAGCTCACCAATCCTCTCAGCCCCAAGAGTGTCCAGCCTTATGTCTCATCCAGCTGTGGGTCTAGATATGGTCAATCCAGGTTGCATCAGAGACCCTGAACAGATTTTGTAAGAATTTCTCTCTCTTTCACTGTCTTTGTTTTGTGGGTTTTTTAAAGTAATTTATGTTTAGAATGGTTCTTGGCTGCTTTTCCCTGCTGTGTTTATGCCGCTTTACACCCTCTTGATTCACTTGCAGAGAGATATCGATACATAGGTTTTCAGATTCTTACTAGTCAGATATATTCTTGTGCGGTGACTAGGGGGTGTTGAGTCCAGTTCACTGAGCAGGGAGTAGGCCTTGTCTATTACATATTTGGCTTATGGAGCCGTCTCTGAGCTAATTTCAAACCCTTGTTTTATGCATCACCCCACCTCACCATTCCCGTTCAGCATCCATAGTGTGTCTTCTAAAGGTGTGACTCTGTTCTGTTTTGTAATTCAGTTCAAGTGTAGCGATTTTGACATTCCCTCTATAAGCGATATCTTAGGATAAGTGTCTTTTTCTGTGTGACTTATTTCACTTAGAATCATCGTACCTAAATCCACTCATCATGCTGCTAACTAGCCTTATGACATTGATTTCATGGCTGAGTGATATTCCATTGTGCCAAGTACCACCATTTGTTTCTCAATTTTTCTCTTTCCTGGGATATTGAAGGTGTACCCAAATGGAGGTTCTTGGAAACAGAGCAGCCGTAAAATTTGGGGTGCCTGTGTCTTGTTGATTTTTAGTTTTCCCAATTTATACGCCCATGAGTGGAAGTGTCCTATGCTCTCTAAGCTGTGTTTATTACTTGTTTCAGGACACACCGTACACTTCTCCAGAGTGGCTGTTGGCAATTTACATGCTGCCCATTAGCGTAGCAAGGCTCCCATGTCTCCATGGCCTGTCCTGCTTTTCTGGTTTTTACACTTTTTTCAGCATGGCCCTTTTGACCGAGGGCAAGCGAGACTTCTTTGTAGCACTGATTTGCCCTTCCGGCTTGCTTGGTTGGCCAAAAAGGGCGTATGCGTTTTTTCCTGAATATATTCAGGAAAAAACGCATACGCCCTTTTTGGTGAAGGGCATTATTGTCAACGTTTTGCCTGTTTTCATGTGCTTTAAAGGCGAGTCGAATCTACCTCCTGAAATCTGTTTCCTGCAAATCTGCCTTGCTTTCAAATCCTCTTCGTTGCCTTCCCTCAATATATTTGTGGACGAGAGATATCATTTATAACTCTGCACGTTTGTGAATTGCAGTGCCCCTGAGCTCCATTTGTCTACTCGCTTTTTTGGGAGCTGGCCGCAAAAGTGCAGGATTGCTTCAGGCCCTATTTTGGTTCTAGGGGGCAGGCTGAGCCTGTGGTTCATTCTTCTTCCTGATGGGAAAATGGAGTGACCTGTGCCTGTCCCAACACCTAGGGCTAGTCTCTCGTTGGTTGCCCGTCTTCCCGTTCATCCTCAGGACAAATTGCAACCTGTACGAAACAGGAGGTTAAAGGTGCTGATTCTCCAAGTAGGGAGATGGTTAGTCAAGCGGCTGGAATGGCGAACCCGAGCACAATGACAGGAGAAATGAGGTGCGTTTTAGAAACCTTTCCCGATCTCACGGCATACCATCTTCTGGGTTTCCCATGCATGTTTTGATGTAGGAAGATGCCCTTGTACCTGGAGATTTGAGACCCATGGGGTGTGTACCCCGCGGTGTTACTTTAAAGTATCTGCGTTTGCTCACCAAGCTCACCAATCCTCTCAGCCCCAAGAGTGTCCAGCCTTATGTCTCATCCAGCTGTGGGTCTAGCTATGGTCAATCCAGGTTGCATCAGAGACCCTGAACGGATTTTGTAAGAATTTCTCTCTCTTTCACTGTCTTTGTTTTGTGGGTTTTTTAAAGTAATTTATGTTTAGAATGGGTCTTGGCTGCTTTTCCCTGCTGTGTTTATGCCGCTTTACACCCTCTTGATTCACTTGCAGAGAGATATCGATACATAGGTTTTCAGATTCTTACTAGTCAGATATATTCTTGTGCGGTGACTAGGGGGTGTTGAGTCCAGTTCACTGAGCAGGGAGTAGGCCTTGTCTATTACATATTTGGCTTATGGAGCGGTCTCTGAGCTAATTTCAAACCCTTGTTTTATGCATCACCCCATCTCACCTTTGCCGTTAAGCAGCCATAGTGTGTCTTCTAAAGGTGTGACTCTGTTCTGTTTTGTAATTCAGTTCAAGTGTAGCGATTTTGACATTCCCTCTATAAGCGATATCTTAGGATAAGTGTCTTTTTCTGTGTGACTTATTTCACTTAGAATCATCGTACCTAAATCCACTCATCATGCTGCTAACTAGCCTTATGACATTGATTTCATGGCTGAGTGATATTCCATTGTGCCAAGTACCACCATTTGTTTCTCAATTTTTCTCTTTCCTGGGATATTGAAGGTGTACCCAAATGGAGGTTCTTGGAAACAGAGCAGCCGTAAAATTTGGGGTGCCTGTGTCTTGTTGATTTTTAGTTTTCCCAATTTATACGCCCATGAGTGGAAGTGTCCTATGCTCTCTAAGCTGTGTTTATTACTTGTTTCAGGACACACCGTACACTTCTCCAGAGTGGCTGTTGGCAATTTACATGCTGCCCATTAGCGTAGCAAGGCTCCCATGTCTCCATGGCCTGTCCTGCTTTTCTGGTTTTTACACTTTTTTCAGCATGGCCCTTTTGACCGAGGGCAAGCGAGACTTCTTTGTAGCACTGATTTGCCCTTCCGGCTTGCTTGGTTGGCCAAAAAGGGCGTATGCGTTTTTTCCTGAATATATTCAGGAAAAAACGCATACGCCCTTTTTGGTGAAGGGCATTATTGTCAACGTTTTGCCTGTTTTCATGTGCTTTAAAGGCGAGTCGAATCTACCTCCTGAAATCTGTTTCCTGCAAATCTGCCTTGCTTTCAAATCCTCTTCGTTGCCTTCCCTCAATATATTTGTGGACGAGAGATATCATTTATAACTCTGCACGTTTGTGAATTGCAGTGCCCCTGAGCTCCATTTGTCTACTCGCTTTTTTGGGAGCTGGCCGCAAAAGTGCAGGATTGCTTCAGGCCCTATTTTGGTTCTAGGGGGCAGGCTGAGCCTGTGGTTCATTCTTCTTCCTGATGGGAAAATGGAGTGACCTGTGCCTGTCCCAACACCTAGGGCTAGTCTCTCGTTGGTTGCCCGTCTTCCCGTTCATCCTCAGGACAAATTGCAACCTGTACGAAACAGGAGGTTAAAGGTGCTGATTCTCCAAGTAGGGAGATGGTTAGTCAAGCGGCTGGAATGGCGAACCCGAGCACAATGACAGGAGAAATGAGGTGCGTTTTAGAAACCTTTCCCGATCTCACGGCATACCATCTTCTGGGTTTCCCATGCATGTTTTGATGTAGGAAGATGCCCTTGTACCTGGAGATTTGAGACCCATGGGGTGTGTACCCCGCGGTGTTACTTTAAAGTATCTGCGTTTGCTCACCAAGCTCACCAATCCTCTCAGCCCCAAGAGTGTCCAGCCTTATGTCTCATCCAGCTGTGGGTCTAGATATGGTCAATCCAGGTTGCATCAGAGACCCTGAACAGATTTTGTAAGAATTTCTCTCTCTTTCACTGTCTTTGTTTTGTGGGTTTTTTAAAGTAATTTATGTTTAGAATGGGTCTTGGCTGCTTTTCCCTGCTGTGTTTATGCCGCTTTACACCCTCTTGATTCACTTGCAGAGAGATATCGATACATAGGTTTTCAGATTCTTACTAGTCAGATATATTCTTGTGCGGTGACTAGGGGGTGTTGAGTCCAGTTCACTGAGCAGGGAGTAGGCCTTGTCTATTACATATTTGGCTTATGGAGCCGTCTCTGAGCTAATTTCAAACCCTTGTTCTATGCATCACCGCACCTCACCATTCCCGTTCAGCATCCATAGTGTGTCTTCTAAAGGTGTGACTCTGTTCTGTTTTGTAATTCAGTTCAAGTGTAGCGATTTTGACATTCCCTCTATAAGCGATATCTTAGGATAAGTGTCTTTTTCTGTGTGACTTATTTCACTTAGAATCATCGTCGCTAAATCCAGTCATCATGCTGCTAACTAGCCTTATGACATTGATGTCATGGCTGAGTGATATTCCATTGTGCCAAGTACCACCATTTCTTTATCCATTTTTCTCTTTCCTGGGATATTGAAGGTGTACCGAAGTGGAGGTTCTTGGAAACAGAGCAGCCGTAAAGTTTGGGGTGCCTGTGTCTTGTTGATTTTTAGTTTTCCCAATTTATACGCCCATGAGTGGAAGTGCCCTATGCTCTCTAAGCTGTGTTTATTACTTGTTTCAGGACGCACCGTACACTTCTCCAGAGTGGCTGTTGGCAATTTACATCCTGCCCATTAGCGTAGCAAGGATCCCATGTCTCCATGGCCTGTCCTGCTTTTCTGGTTTTTACACTTTTTTCAGCATGGCCCTTTTGACCGAGGGCAAGCGAGACTTCTTTGTAGCGCTGATTTGCCCTTCCGGCTTGCTTGGTTGGCCAAAAAGGGCGTATGCGTTTTTTCCTGAATATATTCAGGAAAAAACGCATACGCCCTTTTTGGCCAAGGGCATCATTGTCAACGTTTTGCTGCTTTTCATGTGCTTTAAAGGCGAGTCGAATCTACCTCCTGAAATCTGTTTCCTGCAAATCTGCCTTGCTTTCAAATCCTCTTCGTTGCCTTCCCTCAATATATTTGTGGACGAGAGATATCATTTATAACTCTGCACGTTTGTTAATTGCAGTGCCCCTGAGCTCCATTTGTCTACTCGCTTTTTTGGGAGCTGGCCGCAAAAGTGCAGGATTGCTTCAGGCCCTATTTTGGTTCTAGGGGGCAGGCTGAGCCTGTGGTTCATTCTTCTTCCTGATGGGAAAATGGAGTGACCTGTGCCTGTCCCAACACCTAGGGCTAGTCTCTCGTTGGTTGCCCGTCTTCCCGTTCATCCTCAGGACAAATTGCAACCTGTACGAAACAGGAGGTTAAAGGTGCTGATTCTCCAAGTAGGGAGATGGTTAGTCAAGCGGCTGGAATGGCGAACCCGAGCACAAGGAGAGGAGAAATGAGGTGCGTTTTAGAAACCTTTCCCGATCTCACGGCATACCATCTTCTGGGTTTCCCATGCATGTTTTGATGTAGGAAGATGCCCTTGTACCTGGGGATTTGAGACCCATTGGGTGGGTACGCCGCGGTGTTATTTTAAAGTATCTGTATTTGCTCACCCAACCTCACCAATCCTCTCAGACCCAAGACTGTCCAGCCTTATGTCTCATCCAGCTGTGGGTCTAGCTATGGTCAATCCAGGTTGCATCAGAGACCCTGAACGGATTTTGTAAGAATTTCTCTCTCTTTCACTGTCTTTGTTTTGTGGGTTTTTTAAAGTAATTTATGTTTAGAATGGGGCTTGGCTGCTTTTCCCTGCTGTGTTTATGCCGCTTTACACCCTCTTGATTCACTTGCAGAGAGATATCGATACATAGGTTTTCAGATTCTTACTAGTCAGATATATTCTTGTGCGGTGACTAGGGGGTGTTGAGTCCAGTTCACTGAGCAGGGAGTAGGCCTTGTCTATTACATATTTGGCTTATGGAGCGGTCTCTGAGCTAATTTCAAACCCTTGTTTTATGCATCACCCCATCTCACCTTTGCCGTTAAGCAGCCATAGTGTGTCTTCTAAAGGTGTGACTCTGTTCTGTTTTGTAATTCAGTTCAAGTGTAGCGATTTTGACATTCCCTCTCTAAGCGATATCTTAGGATAAGTGTCTTTTTCTGTGTGACTTATTTCACTTAGAATCATCGTACCTAAATCCACTCATCATGCTGCTAACTAGCCTTATGACATTGATTTCATGGCTGAGTGATATTCCATTGTGCCAAGTACCACCATTTGTTTATCCATTTTTCTCTTTCCTGGGATATTGAAGGTGTACCCAAATGGAGGTTCTTGGAAACAGAGCAGCCGTAAAATTTGGGGTGCCTGTGTCTTGTTGATTTTTAGTTTTCCCAATTTATACGCCCATGAGTGGAAGTGTCCTATGCTCTCTAAGCTGTGTTTATTACTTGTTTCAGGACACACCGTACACTTCTCCAGAGTGGCTGTTGGCAATTTACATGCTGCCCATTAGCGTAGCAAGGCTCCCATGTCTCCATGGCCTGTCCTGCTTTTCTGGTTTTTACACTTTTTTCAGCATGGCCCTTTTGACCGAGGGCAAGCGAGACTTCTTTGTAGCACTGATTTGCCCTTCCGGCTTGCTTGGTTGGCCAAAAAGGGCGTATGCGTTTTTTCCTGAATATATTCAGGAAAAAACGCATACGCCCTTTTTGGTGAAGGGCATTATTGTCAACGTTTTGCCTGTTTTCATGTGCTTTAAAGGCGAGTCGAATCTACCTCCTGAAATCTGTTTCCTGCAAATCTGCCTTGCTTTCAAATCCTCTTCGTTGCCTTCCCTCAATATATTTGTGGACGAGAGATATCATTTATAACTCTGCACGTTTGTGAATTGCAGTGCCCCTGAGCTCCATTTGTCTCCTCGCTTTTTTGGGAGCTGGCCGCAAAAGTGCAGGATTGCTTCAGGCCCTATTTTGGTTCTAGGGGGCAGGCTGAGCCTGTGGTTCATTCTTCTTCCTGATGGGAAAATGGAGTGACCTGTGCCTGTCCCAACACCTAGGGCTAGTCTCTCGTTGGTTGCCCGTCTTCCCGTTCATCCTCAGGACAAATTGCAACCTGTACGAAACAGGAGGTTAAAGGTGCTGATTCTCCAAGTAGGGAGATGGTTAGTCAAGCGGCTGGAATGGCGAACCCGAGCACAAGGAGCGGAGAAATGAGGTGCGTTTTAGAAACCTTTCCCGATCTCACGGCATACCATCTTCTGGGTTTCCCATGCATGTTTTGATGTAGGAAGATGCCCTTGTACCTGGAGATTTGAGACCCATGGGGTGTGTACCCCGCGGTGTTACTTTAAAGTATCTGCGTTTGCTCACCAAGCTCACCAATCCTCTCAGCCCCAAGAGTGTCCAGCCTTATGTCTCATCCAGCTGTGGGTCTAGATATGGTCAATCCAGGTTGCATCAGAGACCCTGAACAGATTTTGTAAGAATTTCTCTCTCTTTCACTGTCTTTGTTTTGTGGGTTTTTTAAAGGAATTTATGTTTAGAATGGGTCTTGGCTGCTTTTCCCTGCTGTGTTTATGCCGCTTTACACCCTCTTGATTCACTTGCAGAGAGATATCGATACAAAGGTTTTCAGATTCTTACTAGTCAGATATATTCTTGTGCGGTGACTAGGGGGTGTTGAGTCCAGTTCACTGAGCAGGGAGTAGGCCTTGTCTATTACATATTTGGCTTATGGAGACGTTTCTGAGCTAATTTCAAACCCTTGTTTTATGCATCACCCCACCTCACCATTCCCGTTCAGCATCCGTAGTGTGTCTTCTAAAGGTGTGACTCTGTTCTGTTTTGTAATTCAGTTCAAGTGTAGCGATTTTGACATTCCCTCTATAAGCGATATCTTAGGATAAGTGTCTTTTTCTGTGTGCCTTATTTCACTTAGAATCATCGTCGCTAAATCCAGTCATCATGCTGCTAACTAGCCTTATGACATTGATGTCATGGCTGAGTGATATTCCATTGTGCCAAGTACCACCATTTCTTTATCCATTTTTCTCTTTCCTGGGATATTGAAGGTGTACCGAAGTGGAGGTTCTTGGAAACAGAGCAGCCGTAAAGTTTGGGGTGCCTGTGTCTTGTTGATTTTTAGTTTTCCCAATTTATACGCCCATGAGTGGAAGTGCCCTATGCTCTCTAAGCTGTGTTTATTACTTGTTTCAGGACACACCGTACACTTCTCCAGAGTGGCTGTTGGCAATTTACATCCTGCCCATTAGCGTAGCAAGGATCCCATGTCTCCATGGCCTGTCCTGCTTTTCTGGTTTTTACACTTTTTTCAGCATGGCCCTTTTGACCGAGGGCAAGCGAGACTTCTTTGAAGCACTGATTTGCCCTTCCGGCTTGCTTGGTTGGCCAAGAAGGGCGTATGCGTTTTTTCCTGAATATATTCAGGAAAAAACGCATACGCCCTTCTTGGCCAAGGGCATCATTGTCAACGTTTTGCCGCTTTTCATGTGCTTTAAAGGCGAGTCGAATCTACCTCCTGAAATCTGTTTCCTGCAAATCTGCCTTGCTTTCAAATCCTCTTCTTTGCCTTCCCTCAATATATTTGTGGACGAGAGTTATCATTTATAACTCTGTACGTTTGTGAATTGCAGTGCCCCTGAGCTCCATTTGTCTCCTCGCTTTTTTGGGAGCTGGCCGCAAATGCGCAGGATTGCTTCAGGCCCTATTTTGGTTCTGGGGGTCAGGCTGAGCCTGTGGTTCATTCTTCTTCCTGATGGGAAAATGGAGTGGCCTGTGCCTGTCCCAACACCTAGGGCTAGTCTCTCGTTATTTCCCCATCTTCCCGTTCATCCTCAGAACAAATTGCAACCTGTTCGAAACAGGAGGTTAAAGGTGCTGATTCTCCAAGTAGGGAGATGGTTAGTCAAGCGGCTGGAATGGCGAACCCGAGCACAAGGAGAGGAGAAATGAGGTGCGTTTTAGAAACCTTTCCCGATCTCACGGCATACCATCTTCTGGGTTTCCCATGCATGTTTTGATGTAGGAAGATGCCCTTGTACCTGGAGATTTGAGACCCATGGGGTGGGTACCCCGCGGTGTTACTTTAAAGTATCTGCGTTTGCTCACCCAACCTCACCAATCCTCTCAGCCCCAAGAGTGTCCAGCCTTATTTCTCATCCAGCTGTGGGTCTAGATATGGTCAATCCAGGTTGCATCAGAGACCCAGAACAGATTTTGTAAGAATTTCTCTCTCTTTCACTGTCTTTGTTTTGTGGGTTTTTTAAAGTAATTTATGTTTAGAATGGGTCTTGGCTGCTTTTCCCTGCTGTGTTTATGTCGCTTTACACCCTCTTGATTCACTTGCAGAGAGATATCGCTACATAGGTTTTCAGATTCTTACTAGTCAGATATATTCTTGTTCCGTGACTAGGGGGTGTTGAGTCCAGTTCACTGAGCAGGGAGTAGGCCTTGTCTATTACATATTTGGCTTATGGAGCGGTCTCTGAGCTAATTTCAAACCCTTGTTCTATGCATCACCCCACCTCACGTTTCCCGTTAAGCAGCCATAGTGTGTCTTCTAATGGTGTGACTCTGTTCTGTTTTGTAATTCAGTTCAAGTGTAGCGATTTTGACATTCCCTCTCTAAGCGATATCTTAGGATAAGTGTCTTTTTCTGTGTGTCTAATTTCACTTAGAATCATCGTCGCTAAATCCACTCATCATGCTGCTAACTAGCCTTATGACATTGATTTCATGGCTGAGTGATATTCCATTGTGCCAAGTACCACCATTTGTTTATCCATTTTTCTCTTTCCTGGGATATTGAAGGTGTACCGAAGTGGAGGTTCTTGGAAACAGAGCAGCCGTGAAGTTTGGGGTGCCTGTGTCTTGTTGATTTTTAGTTTTCCCGATTTATACGCCCATGAGTGGAAGTGCACTATGCTCTCTAAGCTGTGTTTATTACTTGTTTCAGGACACACCGTACACTTCTCCAGAGTGCCTGTTGGCAATTTACATCCCGCCCATCAGCGTAGAAAGGCTCCCTTATCTCCATGGCCTGTCCTGCTTTTCTGGTTTTTACACATTTTTCATCATGGCCCTTTTGACCGAGGGCAAGCGAGACTTCTTTGTAGCGCTGATTTGCCCTTCCGGCTTGCTTGGTTGGCCTAAAAGGGCGTATGCGTTTTTTCCTGAATATATTCAGGAAAAAACGCATACGCCCTTTTTGGCCAAGGGCATCATTGTCAAAGTTTTGCCGCTTTTCATGTGCTTTAAAGGCGAGTCGAATCTACCTCCTGAAATCTGTTTCCTGCAAATCTGCCTTGCTTTCAAATCCTCTTCGTTGCCTTCCCTCAATATATTTGTGGACGAGAGTTCTCATTTATAACTCTGCACGTTTGTGAATTGCAGTGCCCCTGAGCTCCATTTGTCTCCTCGCTTTTTTGGGAGCTGGCCGCAAAAGCACAGGATTGCTTCAGGCCCTATTTTGGTTCTGGGGGGCAGGCTGAGCCTGTGGTTCATTCTTCTTCCTGATGGGAAAATGGAGTGGCCTGTGCCTGTCCCAACACCTAGGGCTAGTCTCTCGTTGGTTCCCCGTCTTCCCGTTCATCCTCAGGACAAATTGCAACCTGTACGAAACAGGAGGTTAAAGGTGCTGATTCTCCAAGTAGGGAGCTGGTTAGTCAAGCGGCTGGAATGGCGAACCCGAGCACAAGGAGAGGAGAAATGAGGTGCGTTTTAGAAACCTTTCCTGATCTCATGGCATACCATCTTCTGGGTTTCCCATGCATGTTTTAATGTAGGAAGATGCCCTTGTACCTGGAGATTTGAGACCCATGGGGTGTGTACCCCGCGGTGTTACTTTAAAGTATCTGCGTTTGCTCACCCAAGCTCACCAATCCTCTGAGCCCCAAGAGTGTCCAGCCTTATGTCTCATCCAGCTGTGGGTCTAGATATGGTCAATCCAGGTTGCATCAGAGACCCAGAACAGATTTTGTAAGAATTTCTCTCTCTTTCACTGTCTTTGTTTTGTGGGTTTCTTAAAGTAATTTATGTTTAGAATGGGGCTTGGCTGCTTTTCCTTGCTGTGTTTATGCCGCTTTACACCCTCTTGATTCACTTGCAGAGTGATATCGATACATAGGTTTTCAGATTCTTACTAGTCAGATATATTCTTGTGCGGTGACTAGGGGGTGTTGAGTCCAGTTCACTGAGCAGGGAGTAGGCCTTGTCTATTACATATTTGGCTTATGGAGCGGTCTCTGAGCTAATTTCAAACCCTTGTTCTATGCATCACCCCACCTCACGTTTCCCGTTAAGCAGCCATAGTGTGTCTTCTAATGTTGTGACTCTGTTCTGCTTTGTAATTCAGTTCAAGTGTAGCGATTTTGACATTCCCTCTATAAGCGATATCTTAGGATAAGTGTCTTTTTCTGTGTGTCTTATTTCACTTAGAATCATCGTACCTAAATCCACTCATCATGCTGCTAACTAGCCTTATGACATTGATTTCATGGCTGAGTGATATTCCATTGTGCCAAGTACCACCATTTCTTTATCCATTTTTCTCTTTCCTGGGATATTGAAGGTGTACGGAAGGGGAGGTTCTTGGAAACAGAGCAGCCGTAAAGTTTGGGGTGCCTGTGTCTTGTTGATTTTTAGTTTTCCCAATTTATACGCCCATGAGTGGAAGTGTCCTATGCTCTCTAAGCTGTGTTTATTACTTGTTTCAGGACACACCGTATACTTCTCCAGAGTGGCTGTTGGCAATTTACATCCTGCCCATTAGCGTAGCAAGGCTCCCATGTCTCCATGGCCTGTCCTGCTTTTCTGGTTTTTACACTTTTTTCAGCATGGCCCTTTTGACCGAGGGCAAGCGAGACTTCTTTGTAGCACTGATTTGCCCTTCCGGCTTGCTTGGTTGGCCAAAAAGGGCGTATGCGTTTTTTCCTGAATATATTCAGGAAAAAACGCATACGCCCTTTTTGGTGAAGGGCATTATTGTCAACGTTTTGCCTGTTTTCATGTGCTTTAAAGGCGAGTCGAATCTACCTCCTGAAATCTGTTTCCTGCAAATCTGCCTTGCTTTCAAATCCTCTTCGTTGCCTTCCCTCAATATATTTGTGGACGAGAGTTCTCATTTATAACTCTGCACGTTTGTGAATTGCAGTGCCCCTGAGCTCCATTTGTCTCCTCGCTTTTTTGGGAGCTCTCCGCAAAAGCACAGGATTGCTTCAGGCCCTATTTTGGTTCTGGGGGGCAGGCTGAGCCTGTGGTTCATTCTTCTTCCTGATGGGAAAATGGAGTGGCCTGTGCCTGTCCCAACACCTAGGGCTAGTCTCTCGTTGGTTCCCCGTCTTCCCGTTCATCCTCAGGACAAATTGCAACCTGTACGAAACCGGAGGTTAAAGGTGCTGATTCTCCAAGTAGGGAGCTGGTTAGTCAAGCGGCTGGAATGGCGAACCCGAGCACAAGGAGAGGAGAAATGAGGTGCGTTTTAGAAACCTTTCCTGATCTCATGGCATACCATCTTCTGGGTTTCCCATGCATGTTTTAATGTAGGAAGATGCCCTTGTACCTGGAGATTTGAGACCCATGGGGTGTGTACCCCGCGGTGTTACTTTAAAGTATCTGCGTTTGCTCACCCAAGCTCACCAATCCTCTGAGCCCCAAGAGTGTCCAGCCTTATGTCTCATCCAGCTGTGGGTCTAGATATGGTCAATCCAGGTTGCATCAGAGACCCAGAACAGATTTTGTAAGAATTTCTCTCTCTTTCACTGTCTTTGTTTTGTGGGTTTCTTAAAGTAATTTATGTTTAGAATGGGGCTTGGCTGCTTTTCCTTGCTGTGTTTATGCCGCTTTACACCCTCTTGATTCACTTGCAGAGTGATATCGATACATAGGTTTTCAGATTCTTACTAGTCAGATATATTCTTGTGCGGTGACTAGGGGGTGTTGAGTCCAGTTCACTGAGCAGGGAGTAGGCCTTGTCTATTACATATTTGGCTTATGGAGCGGTCTCTGAGCTAATTTCAAACCCTTGTTCTATGCATCACCCCACCTCACGTTTCCCGTTAAGCAGCCATAGTGTGTCTTCTAATGTTGTGACTCTGTTCTGCTTTGTAATTCAGTTCAAGTGTAGCGATTTTGACATTCCCTCTATAAGCGATATCTTAGGATAAGTGTCTTTTTCTGTGTGTCTTATTTCACTTAGAATCATCGTACCTAAATCCACTCATCATGCTGCTAACTAGCCTTATGACATTGATTTCATGGCTGAGTGATATTCCATTGTGCCAAGTAC